>NW_028317803.1:6242083-6940000 GCF_062004578.1 Staurois parvus
TTACTCCTTGTTAGGGTGCTAGAATGTGTACTTTTTGTTTTACAGCACTTGTGATCTTTGAGGAGCGTCATATTTTCAGTTCCTTCTAGATACTATTTATCCAGAACATGTCTGCCGACAAGAGCACTTCAGGGTAAGAGGCTTTATATTTAGACTGCTAAGTCTTCTCCCTTTCTGACTGTTGTGAAACATTCTTGTTTCAGGTACCCAGTCTTTATGCAGGGTAGGGCCCCCAGTATATCAGATCCTCAGACAAATTTCCACTTCCAGAATGTGAGACATTTAGACAACTTACATCCTATATTTTGGGCAGAAGATAGTACCAGGGTTTGTTTCCTGCCACATCCTTGGATTCTCAGCGCTAACCCTCTTGTATTGTCCCACAGCTTGGCAAATTTAATTGTGCCCTCTCAGGTCTACTGTATCTCAATATTATTGCTCCAGTTCCTGTGCTAATGGTTTGGGGCTTTTACTTCTACTTGATCATCTTTCCTACACCCATAGGGTTTCTTTGCCTAATCTTTAATGACTATAGTCTAGCTGTCTTTCTTTGAAACTGGAGTAATAATGTTGGGCTTCTCCTCTATTTGTTCTTGGCCCTGCCCTTTAAGTCTGTTGTCTGCACCTCAGGAGTTAACCAAGGCTCTGGCTCGTATACTAACACTGCTGCTCTTGCTCTCTTGAGGCATTCCTGGTGTAGGGTGCTTAATTCACCTCCTGTTGAGGGAACAGTTGGTGTGAGGTCTGCAGGACAGATGGACTTTGACAGTTCAGAATTTATCCTGGCATTGAGTGGATCCTGACTTTTCAAAAGTCATCACTAGAACTAGCTTCTTGTTTAGAGCTCCTGGAACAGTCCAAGATGCAGCGTGGGCTCAACTTTTTCTTAAGGATACACATCACACTTTCCAATCTCAAATTCAAGTCCAGAAGTTGTCTACTCCCCACTTTTGCATGTGAGTCTTGGCTTTGATGGACATCTCCTTTGATGCTATCCACTTTGCTCAGAGTTCTGTATTCATGGGATGTATCTTTCCAGTATCTGGACTGACCTGAACATCCTGGAACTTTAAGTGATTTTGCTGTTCCAGTTGCACTGGACTTTCTGCTGGAACTTCATCTGCTTTGAATTCAATCAATTGCACAGTTGTGGTATACAGAAACCATCAGGGAGGTGACAGTAGTCATACTATTGCAAGACACATATTTTGATTCTGTCCCAAGAGGAACTTGACATTCTTACTTATTTCTGCCTAGGCATAGACAATGGGCAGTCAGCTTGCTTTAGCATGAAAATAGTCTCTACTGCCATGATTCTAGAGAATAGTCCCTACTCCTGGAGGTATTCCAGGACCTATATCACAGGTGGGGGCGCCAAATGTTGACCTTATGACTTTCAGGTTTGCTTCAAGTTAGCCCAAGAGAATGTGGTAGACAGATGTTTTCTGGGCTCTCTCTCTACTTATCTGAACCTTATTAATATTATGTTTTTAACCTGAAGTTCTGAGGGAAAATGTCATCTCTCAATTAATGTTTCCAATTATGATAACAGCTATTGATGCTATTTCAGTAAGGTCTATCATAAAACTTTAAACTTATAATTCACTTAGTGAAGTCTCAGAGTTTCCACCCTAAGAGTGTTTCCTTTCTTTCCTGCAACTTTGTCCAGACCCATGCTTGGCTTTTAGTATCTTTGAGGGTCACATTTCCTTATGGTCTATTTTGTTTTATAGAATGTTGGTCTTTCACTTTTTTTTTTGTTTACAAACGATTTTTATTAGTTTTTATGAAATAGGCTGCAAAAACAACATTACAGCATCAAGTAACATATAAAACAGAAACAAGGCACATCTGTAATATATATTCCAAAAAGGTACAATCATGTAAGGCAGAAAAATTAAGTGTATGAGCAAGATAGGCAGAACAATAATGGCACCAACAGAAAACACGATCAATGAAATCATAAATATTCATTATTCAGATAGTAAATGTCTATGCGTTTTCCAAACCTCCCACTTTCTGTCCAATAACTGCATCCTATCCAGTAACATGTAATGAATTCTCTCCATGAGCATCACTGCATCAACTCTGGTGCTCAGAGCCCTGAGGAAGTCACATGGGATTGTGAAGCAACGTGTCGGCCTGACGTAGTGACGCACTTTCAGCATGGACACCATCTTAGCACACCTTTCTTGTATACCCATGCATACAGACTACACCCAAAAGCATGAGGTTTTGAGCTGTGATTACTGCAGATACATGTGAGTGTGCATTTTATTTGTTCTTTGTCCTATTCATTGGAAATAAACATATTACACTATGGAAGTATGTGCTTTATGTTTCAAATGAGATATTGGCGCTGTATCTGACCCTATCTGGAGAGGAGCTATTATCTGAATGTGGACCTGTTTGAGGAGATTTGTGTGCGGTGGGAGCAGATCAGTGGGGTGGCTGCAAACTTGAAGGATCTAAGAGAGGGATCCCTAAAGCGCTTTGACCCGCAAGGGTCGAAGTTTTATGGTGAGAGGCTTAACTAGCTGGTGGTCGGATTGTCGTCTGTCAGCAGTTAAATCCACTGTCACCCAATATCAGCACGAGTGTCATTGTTTATGTGATAAAGTGTTATGATCCATGTTTACTGGACTTTATGAGCACAGATCAGACATTGGAGTTTGATCCTTTATTGTGTGTGATTACACCATTTTTGTTCACTTGTATGCACATTTATTATACACATTTATGTTTCACTGATTTGGGGGTTACATATATATATATGTATATATATATATATATATGATTGTATATATATTTATTTATTGTGTTTGCTTTTTATATATATATGTGTATTTTATTTTTAAGAGATACGTATTTTTTTGGTAGTTCATTGTTAATAGATCGCATGTATATTCATTAGTAGTATTACACATATTTATTATTAGTCACCATCACTGTTCATTTGGCATAATTTTTATCACACGGATTTGTGGTATTGTTTTCAGTATTATATGCATGATTCCACTAATTTATGTTGGCACTGAGTGAGCAACATTTCACTGATTTGCACACAGTGTGTCACTGTATTATTTCTGGACGTATACACTTATTCATGTTTTTTATGTTTGTGAGTAGCGCTGCATTTTTTATGTATTTATATCATACCACCAATAAAACGCCTGTGGAGACGAGAATGCTGTGATGAGACTCGGATTCCCAAAAGATGATGAACCCAGTGGGACAGAAGAAGTAAGTATAATTTAAATTTATAATGGACCAAAGCATCAATGAGTGGGCAACAATAGAGTTATGGGATATCAACATGCGAGGAGGAATTTTTGTCCATAAAATACCTGGTAAATAGAATGGATGTATAGACTGAGATTCAAATCTGATACCAAGGGACTTGGGAGTCAATAGTCGCCCATTGCGATAGTTGTGCGAAGCGGGCCGACAGGTAATAGAGCCAGAAATTGGGAAGACCTAGGCCTCCCATCTTTTGTGATTGGTAAAGGATTGATGAAGTGACGTTTGTTACGCCAAATGAAATTATTAATCACACGTTGAAAACGATCTAGAAAAGTTTTCGAGACCGAGATTGGGAGTGCTCGAAACAAGTACAATAATTTCATCAAAACATTCATCTTCACTGCCGTGACTCTGCCTAAAAATGAGATAGGGTATCCATGCCAGAGCTTTAACAAAGTAGAGAGGCGTGACACACATCATGGGTAATTAACTGCAAATAATCTCGAATAGCTGGGAGTAAGATATACACCCAGATAGGAGATCCGATCTGTGGCCGAACGAAATGGGAAGGAGCTGTGGAGAGATTCGGTCTTTCACTTCTTGATATAGACCTTTGTAAAGGTAGTACAGGGAGTATGTTATGTATTAATTTTCCTGTGACACCGTAGGATCTGAAGCTGGTTCTGTCTGTGCTTCAGTTATCATTATGTGAACCCATTATATACATTCCTCTCTTTACTAGTATCAGAACTAGTGACCTTACACTGCAAGGAACTATTTCTGGTTTTCCTTAGGGTTAAGCTTATGTTGAGGCTTGGAATTTCCTTCTTGCTTGAGGTAGCATACTTCATCTAGCACATTGCTATCCCACTCTGTTTGTTCACAATAGAACATTCAGGCTGTGAAATTCTTTCTTCTTAAAGAAAACTGGTTTATTTTGTGTTCTGGAGGGAGGATTTTCAGAGTCTCCCATAAGCCTGGTAGTTCCTGTTAATCTGGTGACAGGGAAAAATCATTGTCCCCTTAATGGCTCATTTAGGGCTCCAACAAAGACTGATCAAAGTTAAGAGGCAAAAAGTGATCAACCCATGGTTACTATATTTTAAGGTGTCTCAGCACTCGGTTAAGTAGAGTGGCTTATTATAGATCATAAATTGTGCTATTCGATGTTTAGTCTCGTGGAGACTTAAGGTAGCAGTTTTCCAAGCTTTATCATTGATTTGCTTAGAAGCAGTTGTTACATACAAAAGTAATTTAAATTGTATGGACATCAAGTCCAGGGGACGTTTGTTCAGTAGTGCTACGGCAGGGTCTGGGGAGAGGGAGATATCAAAGAGAACAGACAGTATTAGGAATACATTTCAATTTCAACAAAGCAAAAACTGGCAATTGTTTTTTTGTCAATACAATTCCAGCTCCCAGGCACACCTGCAAATACACTTATTTACAAACCACTTTCATGTACCTTATTTAATTTATAAATATGCACATCCTACTGAAACTAAAGCTAGCATTACACGACTAAACTTCTCTTGTTGATGCCCCCATAAAGCGTGGATGGAGGAATCAAATGGATGCAGTTGCCATTTGGCTGAAAATTTTGACTTTGTAATCAATGTTTGTCAAGGCCGTGACTGACAGAGACACCTACAGCTTGAATTTCAGCCAATTCATGAGGAACCAGACAAAATTTGAGCCGTTTATGGTTAACAGCAGCCTAGGTTAGCATTGTTGATGGTTTCAATACTACATAACACTATATCATGCATTTTCATCACAAAGGATAAAGTTTTCACCAAAAATATAAGGCAGTGTGCAAAAATATTTCATCCAGTACCTTTAAAAGCTTTCAACATATCTGTTATTTTCTCTTTCTTTGAATCTGTTGGTACTTGAAAGATTGAGTTGTGATGCTCTATTCTAACTACAGTTGTTCTCCTTTTCCAGCTTAAAATGCTTAGAGCTTAAATTCGGGGGCAGCCAAAGCAGAATAACATTATTTCTGCTTTTATTGAGTGATAATTAGTACTCCACCCTAATTATGTGATAATCTTTTATTAAAAGTTAAAAATCATCCTGACTTCTTTGAAGCAAGTCTGTGATTGCAATAGATGTTATAACCTGATCTGCAATATCATGTAAGTGTAAACATTTTATGTTACTGGAAGACCCTTTTTTTAAGGTCTCTAGACTGACCCACCTACGCATGATCTGAAAATCCAAGTTCTGTCTGCTTTCCACAATGCAATTTTTGGTGCCTGAGAAACCTATTCAGATTCCAAAAATGCATTCATAAGCCAGTATTTGCAAATTGAGTTACCGTAAGCATTTTTAGACAAGAATAAGCAAAATCATTCATGTCAGTCAAATTTTAAACAGGTCAGATATTGTGAAATATCTATCCTCTTTATCCCCTAGATAACAGTTTTCCCAATATCTTCAACAGTCATTCTACAGGGTGAAGTGTGCAGTTACTCCCTCATTAAAATCTCAGATTGCAGATCCAGACTGAATTCATGCATTATTGTATAGGGAAGAAGAGAGAGAGAGTGTTTGGCTGCTATAAGATCTGGATGGTTCATCCCACCACTCTCTCAAATTCATAACCCCAAATTAAGACATAACAATGTATTGAAAACTTCTACATTTTAATATTATGGAGCCCTTCAGATTGTCACACCTCTGCCTCTTTAAATACTACTCCCGCCCTTTCCCACTTTATTGCACCTCATTGGTTGTACCAATGAGCTAGAAGCTTTACGTCCTTCTTGCTCTGTCACCAACGCAGAGCCCACACTTTCTCCTCCTGCCCCTCTACTGCCCTGCCCACTTGCCAGGCTCCCAGCTTAAGCTCTGCAAATGGATCTGACCTGCCACATGAAAATTTGCAATGTGCACCACCACAACAGAAACCCACCGCCACTTTAGAAAACCATGGACATCACCAGGGAAGATGACACCTACCCCCTAAGCCTTAAAGAGCCTCACCCCACTCAGAACCCATCCATATATAGAGACTCAATTCCATTCATGATCAATTTCATTGAAAAAAATTGCGAGATACTGCAGATACAAACATGCTGTATTTTTGTGCACTTGTGTTAAGCAGGCCCTTTGAAATCAATAGTACAACAAAACACTTGCTTTTATCTAATCTTCACCAAGGGAAACCTCTATTATGACATCCCACTCCACACACACACACACTTTGTATAGTATATGAACAGAAGTGTGCATTCAAATGGAGATTACAAGTGGCAGTTTTAGTATACATTATGCAGGCATGGTCCCCTCTTATCACCATCTAGAAAATCACCTTAAGCAATGATATGCAATCATTGTTGGAGTGCATGAATGTAGACATGAAGTAGCTGAAAAAAATCTTTAGGAGATTGACAGCACAGAAATGCAACAAAGGATAAAATAGAAGAAAAAACAAATATAAATAAAGTGGCAATTGTTTAGGATACATAGGAGTTGATTCACTAAAACTGGAGAGTGCAAAACTTGGTGCACCTGTGCATGGTAGCCAATCAGCTTCTAACCTCAGCTTGTTCGATTAAACTTTGACAATAAAACTTGGAAGCTAATTGGTATCTATGCAGAGCTGCACCAGATTTTGCACTCTCCAGTAAAACAACCCCATAGTGCTTTAGCAAAATCAAAGTCATTCATTTAGGGTTTACATCTATTTTAAGGCTTCAAGATGCATTTTGCATCAGAAAATTAGATGTAGACTGGTGCTTTTTCATTGGGTTGTAGCTGCAGTTGGTGTTGCCTGGCAACAAATCTGAACCTTTTTTACAACTGTTAATATGAGAAGAAACTATATTAGTGTCTATTACTTAGAATACTACTTACTGCAGGCCTTATGCATTTGCCAAATTACTCACACAGAGGGCTGACAGATTTACATTTTATATTCTGAGAAAAAACTGTAATTGTATCTAAGGTTCACTCATCAGACAAGAGTTCTTTGTGCCAAACTTCTTACACAGGAGATTGATAGTCTGTAGTTGTTTTTCTTAGTACAAAAAGATTACTATTTCTTTTTTTTATGCTAAAGTGTGCATTTGAGGACTTGGTGCTTTCAGCTTTGAAAACTCCTTACAGACCATTAAAACAGACTTTGCATGAAAATTCATACCTCAGTTACACTCCATTTTCATGACTTCCACTTCCGAGAAGCAGTAGAAGAGTCCTTGAAATCCTTTGAGAATGTGCTACTGAAATGTGTTGGAGCATATTTCAAAGACATTTGACAAAAGGCAGTGCTGTCAGTAAAAGGTCAGCTTTAAGTTTATGAAATTGTATCTCAACTGGAAGTGACACCACTTTCTCATTTGTTATTGGATAATACTATCTTTGGAACAGTTTAGTGCAATGAGAATCCTTGCAGCTGATATATTTACAGGTCTAAATTTAATGCTTGGTTATCTATTTTAAAGTTTGTATCTAGCTGTTAAGCAGGGATAGGTCCATTCATAATGATATTAGCATATAATATTAGCATACTCAGTATATGTGGAAACCTTAAAGGTGAAAAGCAGCACTCTCCCTGCTGCTGTTGTATCTACTAAATAATTTTGAGACATTAGACGACTTAGAGCATCAGTAGTGATGTGTGTCAATCTCTGGAGGGTTTTTTTTCTGCACAGTTTCTTCTGCATAAGACACAATGGGATTGATTTACAAATTATACTGAGCACTGCAAGTGCAGTTGCTTTAGATCTGAGGGAAAACTCTGAAATGAGGCCAAGCTCTGCTGATTTCTTTCATCCAATCATGTGCAAGCAAAAATGTTTTTTTTTTATTTTCCTTGCATGGTCCCTTTAGATCTAAAGCAACTGCCCTTCCAAGTGCACTTGGAGTGCACCTGCAGTGCACAGCCTATTTGTCTTTAGTAAATAAACCCTCATGCACTGTATTCAGAACTGCCAAGAGTACTTAGAAAGACTTTCACAGTCTTTCAATGTTGTGACAAATTTAATGTAAAGGCTTTAATAAAAGCCATACCCTACTCTCTAGTTTTATATTTATTAAATGATTTACATTCCTCTGCCTGAAACAAGTATTTGGCAGATAAATAGAAAGCAACATCACTGATACGGCCTTGCTCATGAGTAACCAGTTATTACTACCCAGTCTTAAAAATTCATATTAGAACTGTGAAAGATCTTGGGCTTTTTAAAAAAATATCCAAAAACATTCTTGTATTGGAAGAAGGGGGCTGTACTATTAAATGAGAGCAGAAAATAGTCATTATAAGAATGGTTTACATATTCTGATAAAGGCTAGGTTGTGAAATTTGTTAGAAGCAAAGTGTTGCCCTCATCCATATATTTCACAGTTATTGAAAACCAAGTGAAATATTTCTGTTTTTCAACTATGCAATGCAAATCAACATCAACTACATCTCTCAAACTGATATTGCCTTCAGAGAGAATTTGTTTTGCATTTTAATGTTATAAAATGTCATTAAGCAGTTTGATTTGCAAACAAATGTCAAATATTTTGTTCTTATATGAAACACATACAGATAGCTTTATGTCTCCATGGTAATTAAAAACATTTCATCTGTGAGGTAAGGTATATACTGTACTGTTCAAACAATTAAAAGAACACTTTGAAAACGCATCAGATCTCAATGGGGAAAAATATCATGCTGGATATCTATACTGATATGCACTGGGTAATGTGTTAGGAACGTAAGGATGACCCATCGCTTGATGGACATGAAAATTATCAGCCTACAGAGGACTGAATTCAAAGACACCCCAAAAATCAAAGTGAAAAAATGATGCAGCAGGCTAGTCCATTTTGCTGCAATTTCATTGCAACAAATCAAAATGGTACTCATTAGTTTGTATGGCCGCCATGTGCTTGTATGCATGCCTGAAAATGTTAGGGCATGCTCCTAATGAGATGATGGATGGTGTCCTGGGGTATTTCCTCCCAGATCTGGACCAGGGCATCACTGAGCTCTTGGACAGTCGAAAGTGCAACCTGGCAGTGTCGAATGGACAGAAACATGATATCCCAGAGATGTTCTGTTGTATTTATTGTAGGTCAGCGAGTGAGGGGGGCATTTAATGGTATCAATTCCTTCATCCTCCAGGAACTGCTTGCATACTCTCGCCACATGAGGCCGGGCATTGTAGTGCACCAGGAGGAACCCAGGACCCACTGCACCAGTGTAGGGTCTGACAATAGGTACAAGGATTTCATCTGGATATCTAATGGAAGTCAGGGTGCCATTGTCTAGCCTTTATAGGTCTATGCATCCTCCATGGATATGCCCCCCAGATCACTGACCCACTACCAAAACAGTCATGCTGAAAGATATTACAGGCCACATAACATTCTCCATGGCTTCTCCAGACCCTTTCATGTCTGTTACATGTGCTCAGGATGAACCTGCTCTCATCTGTGAAAAGCACAGGGCGGCAGTGCCGTACTTCAAATTTTGGTGTTCAATGGCAAATGCAAATCGAGATTTGTGGTGCCGTGCAGTGAGCACAGACACCAGTAGAGGACATTGGGCTCTCATTCTACCCTCATGAAGTCTGTTTCTGATTGTTTGGTCAGAGACATTTACACCAGTGGCCTCCTAGAGATCATTTTGTAGGGCTCTGGCAGTGCTCATCCTGTTCCTCCTTGCACAAAGAAACAGATACCAGTCATGCTGATGGGTTAAGGGCCTTCTATGGCCCTGTCCAGCTCTCCTAAAGTAACTGCCTGTCTCCTGGAATCTACTCCATGCTCTTGAGACCAGGGACGGACTGACCATTTGGAAACTTGGCACTGCCCGAGAGCCCTGGGTCAGTAGGGGGCCCCATGAGATGCCCCGGTACCTTTTTCATAGGCTTTGATTTTGGGCAAGGACATAGGGGCCCCATGATCCCCTATTGCCCGGGGGCCCCATGGGTTGTCAGTATGCCCCTGCTTGAGACTGTGCTTGGAGACACAGCAAACTGTCTGGCAATGACACATATTAATGTGCCATCCTGGAGGAGTTGGACTGCCTGTGCAACCTCTGTAGGATCCAGGTTATCGCCTCATGCTACCAGTAGTGACACTGACCCTAGCCAAATGCAAAACTAGTGAAAAACAGTTAGAAAAGATGAGTAGGGAAAAACATGTTAGTGGCCTACACCTCTAAAACCATTCCTGATTTGGGGATTGTCTCATTGTTGCCCATCTAGTGCTCCTGTTGTTAATTTCATTAACACCAAAGCAGCTGAAGCTGATTAACAACCCCCTCTGCTACTTAACTGACCAGATCAATATCCCAGGAGTTTAACTGACTTGATGCTATACTATATTAAAAAGTGTTCCTTTAATTTTTTTGAGCAGTGTAGTATAGACTGTTGCATAGCAATGCATGCAAATGAACAGGCTTCAGTTTTTTTTATGGGGTTGACCCTCTGTTTGCTTGATGGTATTGTATGGCTCATTTGTCAACCTATAAATAAACTTATATATTACTTTTGTTGTGCAATGCATTAATTATTCTAATTGCACACTAAAGTCCTATGTCCTGACTAGCTGATTTATCTTTATATGACCCACTTGATCAAGATCTCTGGAAGTGTGTTTAAATTTTATAGTAACTCACCAGAAAAGTCTTGGATAATCTGGACTGCTCAATGTGTATCCATATCCACTGGGTTACTGTGTCTGCAAACTAGACTTGTGAACTGAAGTGTCCAATTTGCCAAAAACAAAAGTTTTCTTTTGCATACCTAAAATTTGTAAGTTGTGTTTTAACTATAAAAAGTAAAGCTTAAAAAACATAATACCTCACTTTTGTAATTTGCTCATTCTCAGTAAAGGATGAGTGGAATGTACCTAGGTTTGGTTCAAGGCAAGTCCACAGAACATGAGTAAAGATCGTTTGCTCAATCTGAACCCAATGGAAGGCAATGGGAGCCAAATATTTAAAGAGTAATGGCAATTGCTTAGGTAAGGGCTTGTCAAACAAATGGCATGGGGGGGTGCTAATTGCCTTGGGTAACATATACCAAATCAAAAATTGTATTTTTATTTTGTGTGGTGGGGAGCAGCAATTTTATTTAAGCTTTAAGGGGAAACTTTAAAAATGCATAGGGGGTGCCATTAACCTCCCATACTTTTGTTTCTAAACAAACAACCAAATATTCCCTTTTACCTATACCAGAACCTTATCCTAGATGAGGATCTAGTATAGTTGTTAGTTGGGTATCTGCACACAAAAAAATGCATGGAGTTCTCCAAAAATACAAAGCAGATGGATGTAAGGGGGAAACTAAAACAAAAAAACAAGCATAAAAACATTGGGTCCCCCAAAAACACATTTCAGGTCCTTATTTAACTGTCAGTCACTGATGTCTTCTGCCCCCCCATGCTCACTGAAGCATTGGGCTGTGGAGGGGGAGGGAGCAGCTGGCTCAGGCTCTCAGACATTCACAGAGATGGTGAGCCAGGTGCTGCTCTAGACCTGGGGGTGGATCCTGACTTAAAGTCGGGATCTTTCCCCTGCCTGGACTGGCTGAGTGACGTCAGCCGACAGTGGGCTTCAACCCACTGTCAGCTGAAAATGGGTCACAGGAGTGCAGAACGAACTGCACTCCTGTGATCCAAAGAAGAAATACAGCCAAATGAGCTTTGGCTGTACTTCTCCTTTAAGAATGAAGGGGGGAGCATGCAGCCTCCCTCCTGAACCATACCCAGCCACATGTCCTCATTATGGGGTGAGTACCTTGTCAGGGGGATCCCTGATGTTTATGAAGACAAGGGCCTTCTCTCCACAACCATGGCCTGGTGGTTGTGGGGGTCTGCAGGCAGAGAGCTTATTACAATCTGTAATCTCCCTTTAACAATAAAAGGGCCCCCAGATTCCATCCCCCCTATATGAATGATTAAGGGGTACATTTATAAAAAAGTGAAAAGAACATAAACGCAGTTTTTGACAAGTCCTTTAATTTAAAACGTCTGACAATCCATCATCAATCAGACTACATAGGTGTGAAGGGTTGAAATTGTATTCTTTAAACTAGTGCCACAAAACATTATGAGATTTCTAAAAAAGCAGAACTTTTTTATATTTTTTTTCTGACTGAACAAGGTAGTTGTGGAGATGGGGGATTGTTAATTCAGCTGTGTGTAAAGCTTAAGATATTGACTTCTGCAAACTACATCACTTTATATCAAAATCATTTTAATGTTTTAAAAAAGTGGGCCGGAAAGCTTTAAAGCACAGTTTGGACTGGCATGGACACACTAAAAGAAAAGGAAGCTTGGGATCACCAGCCAGTCTTTTGTGAAACAGTGTTTATTATTTTTCAAAATCAAGAAAACAAACAGCTTTCTTCAGCAAAAATAAACATAAACAGACCAAATTCTGCCACTGTGAAAAAACAACACAATTTTTCACCACCAGTATACCCATCCTACACCAGGATTTATGGTTCCTGTCTGCTTCAGGGTCTGTAAAGGCCTTAGGAGCTCATCGAACACTGTATTAGTTGCCCGACAGTCCATGCTTTCTCTATGCTGTGACATGCCTCACACTCCACCTCATAGACTGGCCTTCTTGGCTCTCTTGTCATCAGCACTACTATTTTTGGCACTGGTCCCTCAGACCATATCTGAAGCTTTTCTGGGTGTCCAGTTTCTAATGGCTCACTCTGCCGACACTTACAGCATCCAGCTGCATGGGCCCACTCCTGGCCTTTTGATAGGGGTTCTCCAGACACCCCAAGCTTTCTCACTTCTCCAGACTTGCGGTTTCCCTCAGCTCTCTTGACTTGCCTAGTTACTTCAGCTTTCTCTCTCTCTCTTTTTCAGTCTGCTAGACTCTCTCAGCTGTCTCAATATCCTCAGCCCTATATGCAAGGAACCTCTCCAACATGCAGTTTAGTCTCTTGAGTAGAGCACCTCTCTCTCCTGGCTGGAGCAAACGAATCTCTCCTGATGAGCAATGGCCAAGTCTTGCTTACAACAAGTGTGTACACCTACACACACGCACACACATGCAACATTCAGGTCTCCAGGTAGAATGCAGTTTGTGCCAAATTCATGTACCTGTCTAGAATGTGTACATGAATTTGGTGCACACTGTACCACTTTTAAAACACATGCAAAATACTTTTGCAAAACCTGTCTGTGCCAATATCTCTCAAAAGATTGGTGGTTTTAGCTCCACTTTTGGGATTAATGCCAGAAAAGTGGTGCAACATCTTTATTGAATTCCCCTAATATTTGATTTTCATAAATGCTCCTGACATTAAATGGAATTTTTATATTTGGATGCTAACCATTAGCCGCCCGGCAGCGGCAAAAATGTATTACCTTTCCGGGTGCACGCCATTTGGCGTCCTCCCGCACATGCGCAGTTCGCGCGGTTTCAGAGCCGCGCAGCGGCGCGATCTGTCACCGGCCGTGCACCTCGGACACGGCCAATGACAGATCTGAGTACCGGCCCCCGTTGCCGGTGCCATGTGACCTGCTGTGACCAATCACAGCAGGTCACATGACAGTTGTATACAATGGATGGCTTCATTCATGCCATCCATTGTATACTAGTGCCTAGCTGTGAATGGTCACAGCAGGTCACATGCACATGTCATGTGATTAGCTGTGGCCAAATCACAGCTAAGCACAAAAAAAAAAAAAAAAACCTGAATGAATCGATGTCATTCAGGTAAATGCTTGCTTATAGCAAAGTAATTATTTGCTATAAGCAAATTGTGTAAAAAAAAAAAAAAAATACTGATCACTTCCCAATGTTACATTGTACTACTTTGGTCATAGTAAAATATGAAAAAAAATCTTAAAAAAAATAAAAATAAATGTAATAAAAAATTAAAAATAATAATAAAAAATATATATATATTTTTTTTTTTTCATACTGTCACCAGTCAGTGTCCCTGTTCACTGCCATGCCAGTTATATGATGATGCTGTACTGCACTGGTGACAGTATGTAAAAAAAAAATAGTGAAAATAATTTTTTTCATTTTTTCATTTTCCGAAAAATTATGACAAAAAAAATACAACCTCAAAAAACTCGCCATGCCTCTTATAAAGTACGTCGGACTGTCTACTCTGCAAAAAGGGGTCATTTGGGGGATATCTGTACTATTCTGACATTCTTGGACCTCAAGAAATTAGATTGGCTGTCAGTACTTCAGGATTGATCAATTTTCAGATCTATACCATAGTTTGTGAACTCTATAACTTTCCTACAGACTAAATAATACATCCTAATTTGGGTTATTTTCACTAAAGACATGTAGCAGAATACATCTCGGCCTAAATTTATGAAGAACAATTATTTATTTGTAAACTTTTATAACAGAAACAAAGAAAAACATGTTTTTTTTTTTTCAAAATTTTTGGTCTTTTTTTGTTAATTTAGCAAAAAATAAAAACCCAAGCGGTGATTAAATACCACCAAAAGAAAGCTCTAGTTGTGTGAAGAAAATGATAAAATTTTAGTTTGGGTACAGTGTTGTATGACCGCGCAATTGTCATTCAAAGTGTGAGAGCGCTGAAACCTGAAAACTGGCCTGGGCAGGAAGGTGTAAAATTGCCTGGTATTAAAATGGTTAAAGGCTAAGTTCCCTATGCATCAAATATACCATTAACATACCTCAGTTGAAAAAATATTCAAGTTCTCTTTGATCTGGAGAGCAAGGCCTTACCTTAGCCTTTGGTAAATTCCTTAGAAAGCTTTTTCAATTTCTAGAGTGTAGACAGAGGACAGAAGAGCCAGTAGGACCCCGGAAGCAGATTACCAGCTGATCTCATTATCACACACATCCTGTACTGACCTCAGTGGTACACACCCTTCACCCATCATCTATTTTTTCACAACATCACCAGGATCTCTCCCCACATGCATTTGCCTGGCTACCCAGCATCCCTTCAGATGGGCTCAGGCTGCATGCAGCTTACGGAACACCCCTGATGTAATGCAAAGGCTTGCTTGATTGGATATAGAGTAATTGGATAGATGCTGTGACCTCTTATTATATGGTTTTGGTAAATCTAAAGGAGATTGTACAATCAGATTGTATAGTGTATGGCCACATTTATACACCTAAAATTAACTAATTGCTCTTTCAGTGTCATTAATTGTTAACGGCGTATCAAATGAAAAAACAGGTGACAAATGCAGCAAAGCCCACAGTAAAAAATGTGCAACTCTCACTACGCCAAAATGTCCCATGTGCTACGTTGTCACGTGTAGCACAGCCAAGTGAAATCAACGAGCTGCCCTATGTGTGTCACTGGAAAATGAGCCAAAAAACATGCGCTTCCACTATACACGGTGTGAATGGGCCTGAAATGGTGAATTTACACAGAACAAAGAGGCTCCATTCACATCTGTGTGTTTTCAAACACATGGCAATCTACACAGAAAATGCACGCTTTGCCTTGAATTTCAGAAACATACTGCAAATGTGCATCATGTTTGTGTTGTCATTACATATTAAAGGCACCCCAGGTGCGGCAAACACACCATGCTCCACTCCAAAAAATGTTCTGGAGCTTTTCTGTGGCAATTGTTCAAGTGAATGGTCTGCCCTATTTGTGATGAGTGAAAATGTTTCAAAACACCCAAAACAAACACATGCGAGAATGTCTTCACTACATGGAGATGTGAATGGGGCCAGATAACTGAGTGTCCCCATCCACTCCCTCCTATGTACTTTTATAAAGATGGTCATACACTATGCAATATGATTGTACAATTTCTGTACAATTTCCTTTAGATTTACCAAAACTATGGAATAGGAGGACCAGGGGCGGACTGCCCATTTGAGAACTCGGGCACTGCCCGAGGGCCTGGGGTCAGTAGGGGGCCCTATGAGATGCCCCTGGTACCTTTCATAGGCTTTTTGGGTGTGGTTTGAGTGTGGGCGAGGACACAGGGGCCCCATGATCCCCTATTGCCCGGGTGCCCCATGAGTTGTCAGTCTTCCCCTGAGGAGGACACACTTGAACAATCTATTCCATTTGTATCAAATCAGACAGGTCCTTGTACTACATAGCTGATGGGAGGAAGGTAGTATTTTAATAATTGGAAGTGTGGTCCAGAGTGGTGAACACATTCTATCATACTCTCTCCTGTGATGCAACAAGGAAGTGAAGGCTTCTGAGAGATGGCCTACAGGAAGTGAATGCTGAGAGACCATCTACAGCAAATTATGCAATCTGAAAATCTGTTCAAAATCTCGCAGAAACTAACAAAAAATTAAACGTCCTGTGAATGAGGTAAGTGAGAGAAAAGCACATTGGGATGGTTGGGCCAGAAATGGCATTGGAAAATAATTCTATTTATAATGAAAAGTGAAATTCTGCCCAAAAATGTGAACTTATCCTTTAAGAGCATTAGAAGGTACTTTTTTGAGTGAACAATACATACTTGAATAGAGTTTATTTTTTAAACAAGAGTTTAGTGTCACTTTAAGTATGCAAAATGCCTTCAAACAAAACAAAAAAAGACAGAGAGTACACAAACCCTAGTGAAATTCAAGCTTTCAATAACCAATAAGCAATAACATTTCTGCACTCACATGATATATAAGTTAATGAGCATATCAGAAGGTAACTTGGTCCAGAAGATACAGTCCCCAAAAGTCCATGTCTCCAGGGTATGTTTATATGGCAGATGGTGTTAGCCTTCGACAATCCAGTGCAGGGGCAGACTGACAACTCATGGGGCCCCCAGGCAATAGGAGATCATGGGGCCCCTGTGTTCTTGCCCACACTCAAAGCACACCCAAAAAAGCCTATAAAAAAGGTAACAGGGCATTTCATGGGGCCCCCTACTGACCCCGGGCCCTCGGGCAGTGCCCGACGGCTCGAATGGTCAGTCCGCCCCTGCTCCAGTGCCTAACAGAGAGGCTGCATCCTAACAGCTGAATGAGCTGTAGTAAATTTGACAAATGGGAACCATGTTCCTGAAAAGTGTTGCCCAAGCAACATACCAGAACAATCAGTCCCACCATCATTGTCAGTTCTCCCCAGCTTGTAGTGAGCTGCAATGGCTGTCTTGTAGCCATAGGCATGCTTTGGTCACATAGCGGCTATGGCTAGCTTGCCTGGATGTGTGCAGTCACTGCAGTGTCATTTAACTATATCTTATTCAGCTGTTTGGATGTATCCTATATGTTAGGTGCTAGGGTGCCAAAGGCTTCCACCATATACCATATACAGGTACCCTGGAGACATGAACTTTTGAGGACTGTATCTTTTGGACCAAGTTACCCTCTGATATGCTTGTAAACTTATATACAGTATGTGAGTGCAATGATTTTATCAATATTTTTATTTGTTATTAAAATATTTAATTGCACTAGAGTTTGTGCTCTGCCTTTTTGATTTTGTTTCATAGCTCGTCTTCTTTCCAGTAGAGAGCAGTATTTTCCCTAGCCTCACAGGCTCCTGGACCTTCTGGCCTCTTGCTGGCAGTAGGGGTTTTGTGAATGAGTTTTGAGTGGGATTCAGTATACGTGAGTACAGTGCAATTACCTGTAATATATATATTTGCCTTCAAATCATTGCTCCAGGAGCTCATCAGCAGTTTTCATAGATACTTCCTGTGCAGCCTTGATGTGCAAGCAACCACATAACTACACGTTCCATCAGCTAAGATATTACAGAGATGAGGATTCAATACTGTGCCAATGTTAGTAATGTCAGCATGTTTTCTTCTTTTCCATCTGCAAACCTCATGCAAAGGACTGACAAATGTTGCTTAACATTTCAGTTGATCATTGGGAGAGTTGTAAGCCCCTGAAAGAACATTAGGTAGTCTGTAATGCTGGAAAAATCACAAGTTATATTTTGCTACTTCTACCAGTTAGACAAAAAAGTAACATTAATGTGTGTGCAAGCTCTTTATATATAGAATTTTCTATTTTTGACCTTGCATACCCTTTAAATAAATAAAGGTATAGAAATGTATTGGTTCACATATATTGATAATTTACTCTAAATTTCTGTTACAAGTACAAAACAAAACAACACCACTATTTCACATGGCACACTGAATTTACAGCAAAACAGCAATCTTTTCCAATGTTGCAAACAATACTTTGAGCTGTTGGGCTACCTTTTAAAGCCAAAGTAATATGAGAAAGAATTTTGAGTGTCAAAATTTTGCCTTATGCATTATCTGCTATTTTTTGTGGTAAATTTAAAATAAAGAAACATTTGTTATAATACATTAGTAATGGTAATAATTGTATACAAACTGAGAAAGTCAAAACAAGTCGATGAGTATGATGATTTGTATATTTATTTTTATTTATGAAAGCCGATATTTTCTTTGGCAGTACATTACATAGCTGAGTAATGGACAGTTTTGTCATAATGTTGACAGTTCTCACTAGTGTGGTTCTGCACCACAAACACCGAGATTGTTCCTACTGAGATAGACCGTCTGCTTTCAGAGAAATAAATCCAAACTGTTATAGATTTTATGCAAATGAAGATGATTAAAAAGAGAATTTTCATATCCAGTCACAAAAAGGTCAGAACAAGTTCTGACCATTAAATCATGTCTATTAATTTTAATAGTCCTGGCATCCCAGCTGTACAATAATATATATACTATTGCTTTATACGACGTGATCTAGATGTCATGCCTATTTTTTTCAACATGTGCAATATCATGAAACAGACATGTTGTCTGCCTAATTTCATTTTAATGGGATTAGTCAGATGTCTGATCTACATTTGCATTATTTATTTGAACCTTTAAAATGTTTTTATTGGCTAAACTATAACTCAGATATATATGGATGTAATTAAACAGCAGGTACATTTTTAGAAGAAACTGAAATTTTTATTGTGTGCCTGGTGTAATGATATTGCGGCTTACTGATAAAGCACTTTTAAGACAATCTTTATATATAATACATGAATGCTCAGTGTGCTGTTGCTAATTTAAAGAGAACACAAACGGTATGTAAGGGACAATATCTAGTGCATTTCCTACATATAGAAAACAACAAAGTTCAATTAAAGACAATATGTGTATTTTCAAATACTTACCAATGAACGTTTTCAACTTTTTCCCATAGCAGTAATTATCATGAAGGAATGTTATCTTAATTATTAAAAACCCATAACTGAAATGTATGATTTCCCTCTCCTTGCCTCTGCTGTTAGATCCCAATAGTTTTGCTGGAAGGAGTTTCTCAGAGCTAGCAGATCATTTCTGCTCAGTGTGTTAGCATCTGCGCCTCCCACAAGGAACTACATTCCGAGTATTTCTGGAGTCACACCTGATCAAAGGGGTGGTTTTTTGCATAGTTTTGAAAAAAAACTCAAATAGAGTCAGCAAAAAGGGAAAACAAATGTCCCAGATGAAAGGAGGGAAAAAGTGGGAAGGACATACAGTAGATGTCACAAAACAATAGTGCAATGCTACAATATAATAAAATGAATGTGCAATACAATAGTGCAATGCAAATATATCAAACTTTTATGTGTCACCACAAATTGAAAGAATAAAGGAATCCAAATGTGTAGCCAAAAACTGAATTCAGTGGTCCTTTGATTATGAGGTAAATGACAGATGTGTAAGATGCCACCAACACTTCTTAACCACTTGACAACCACGCTATAGCCGCTACAGCGCAATTGTCCAGTTCTGGGAGGGTGTCATATGAAGTCCTCCCAGAATGCCCTGTCCTACGGACACAGTTGATCACGTGATGTGGTAAAAGGCCAATCACAGCGGCCTTTTTATTTTTATTATTTACTTTTTATTGATTTTCAAAATGCTTACAACAAACAGAGTTGCATAGAATCGTGAAATAACAATCACAAGGCAATGAAATAACAAAGAAATAGGCTCATCAGTGAAAGGCATATATATAGGCACATATAATGTCAGTACATAACAGTGAATTACCCATCATTTCCAGACAACTGAGTAGGCAAATCGGTAATGGAAAGATCCTACAGTTCCCAAACTGCCTCAAAGATGGGGACAGAGTTAGCATGCAAAGCAGTAAGGTACTCCATTCTTCTAATCTCTGCTATAACCTTCACCAATTCAAATCATGTAGGAGGCGTAGCAGAAAGCCAGTGCATGGGAATGGTTCTCCTGGTCGCTGGTAAAACATGGGAGGATAGTTTCCTGGTAAATTTGGAGAGTCCTGAAAAAGGTAGGCCCAACAAGAAGTGGATGGGCTCAAATGAAATAGGAGCCTGTAAAAGTAAATGCAAAAGGTTAAGGACCTCTCTCCAGAAGGGTGCAATGTTCTGGCAAATCCATAAAATGTGCAAGAGAGTGCCAGTTTCCTTGCAACATCACCAGCAGGTGGGGAAACACTTGGATTGCGAGTGTGGAGAACCTCAGGGGTCTTATACCAAAACATCAGTATTTTATGTGTTTTCTTTATATACTACACATATAGAAGATCTGGAGGCAGCCTCCAAAATCCTACTCCATTGGTCCAAGGCAATATCACATTGGAGGATTCAGGGCCATTTACGCATATAAAGGTGTGCATCAATAAAAAGGGGGAGGCATCTTGAAGCAGCTTATAAGTAGAGGGAATTATGCCCATTGGTATGGACCCTGAATCCAGATGCGTTCAAAGGGAGTAGGCTTCTCAAGGGTTAGAGATGGGGTTTTGGAAGAAAAAAAGTCATGTATCTGTAGATAAACATAATATTGGTGAGGAGACATGCGAGTAGCTTTTTGAATCTCAGAAAAGGGTTTAAGATTATGGGTCACTGGGTGAACCAAGTGTCACAATTGAAATAAAGTGGCCTCGGCCCAGGGACCCAAGCAAGCCAAGATCAAACTATCTGGAAGACTGGGATTAAGTATGACATTGGTCATCAGGGGGGAACACAGAGAAGACAGGGCGAATCTAACCCTACACTGCCGCCATATGAATAACGTAAAATGCATGGGCCCAAGCAGGAGATGTTTGTGAGAGGTGGTGTCAATGTTGGTCATAAACCAGAGTAGAGAACAAGGGTGCGTTGGACGTAATTGTAGCTATTCGATCTCGGACCATTTATTAGGGGGACTACTAGACAAGAACACTAAGGTGAGTATGTGAAACAATACAATGTCTGGGGCCCCCAGACCCCCCGTAGATCAAGGGGAGAGAAGGACAGTATGGGCAATTCAGTGAAATATATTATGCCAGATGAAATGGAGGAAGGATTTCTGAAGAGAGCGCAACTTGGACATGGGAATAGGAACAGGAAGCGTCTCAAACAGATACAGAAGTTTGGGCAGTATTGTCATTTTTAGCACATTAAGGAAAGGAAGTGCATAGTGCAACACCATTTAAATTTAAGCTAATGGTTGAGTGCACAAATGCACATATGTGCTCACATTACAGCAAAACACACCATGCTCCACAACAGTGTTGTAAAGCGTTCACTTCATCCAACATATACAAAAGTGCTTCACATCACCAATGAGTGTGCCATGCACTCACCTTCTTCCTTGACCCATATATCATATAGGTCATAAGCACTATAAAACGTTGGTAAATCTTTTGCTTGTCCACCATCATTCCTTAGTAGCTTTCCCTTTAAGAGACCTGCTTTCAGCTTCCCACTGGGATAGTAAATGCTCAGGGGAAAAGAGGAGAAAACATAGTGCAACCCAATAAAAAATATTTCCTTTATTACCATATTAAAATCCACTCACAAAGTGCAAAACAGTGAAGGCATGTAATTCCAATGACAAAAATGGTTCCTCTCACCACACTTCCTGGTTTGCGCAATAATAGTGATGTCATTAGTCTCCACCCATGCGTTACTTCACTGATCATGTGACTTCCTCAGGGCCTGACCCTGACTTAACCATTAACTTTAATGTATCGGTGTTGCATATGATATGTATTGTTGTTTTTTTATATACATGTTTTTGGAACAGTGATTGAGTGAAGAAATTCTGGATTCATGGCCACATGAAAGGATTAATTTCTCTAAAAATGCATTTGACCTATTATAATTTGTAGGTAAAACTTAAAGGTGAACAGGGAGAGTATCTTGAGCACAAGCACGTCTTCTGGAAAGTGATTGTTAAATGCACTAATTTGGACATTATGTGATTTGGGAGTTGGACTTTTATTTGTATTGTGGATTTATCTTGCATGGGATTACTGGAAAATTATTTTTATTTTATTTATGTCTGGATGAGGCGTTATCGCACTACACATTTTTGGTTTATATAAATTTTAAGTGAGAGTACACTTAGTGAGTGGGTGCAGCAATCTCCCTTTGTTTATTTTTTTTGGGTGTAGCAGTGCACGAGTGTGAGCCTTTTCATGTTTTGACCTACCCGTATATACTGTAATTTGAAAGTCACAGACAAAAATGATTTCCTATGTTAATGTTATTGAAAGAATCTAGCTCCAGTCCAACAACATCACTGGCCCTGTGGATCAGCTTATTGAGTCTGTTGGTGTTGGCCACCGTAAGTCTGCTTCCCCAGCATGCTCCATCATACAGGAGAGCACTTGCCACCACAGACTATAAAACATCTTCAACATCATCAGGAAGTTAATAAAAGACCTCAGCCTCTTCAAAAAATAAAGGCAGCTCTGGCACCTCCAGGTACTTTTCTATGTGCATCCCCAGGTACTTATAGTTCTTTACTGCATTCACATCCACTCGTTGGATGGAGATGGGGGTCACTGGTGCCTTCCTCCTTCTCAAGTCCACAACCAGATACTTTATCTTAGTCACATTTAGATTCAGATGATTATCCTCACACCATGTAACAAAGTTCTCCACCTCAGACCATTATTTTTCCCCATACTTGATACATCTCATCACCACAGGGTCATAAAAAACTTCTGAAAATGACAGAACTCATTTGCTGACATCAAAGGTATAGACAGTGAAGAGAAAAGGAGAGGGAACTGTCCCCTGTGGAAACCCAATATTGCAAATGCATATACTGTGGTTCTCCAGTCAGGTAGTCAACAATCCACGAAAACAAGGTAGACATCAAACTGTAGCTCTGTTTGCTTCTCATCCAGGACAGCCAGATTGATGGTATCAAAAGCACTAGAGAAGTAAAAAAAATTACCCTCTGTGCTTGCTGGCTTATCCAGGTCTGCATACATGTGATTTAGCAGGAAGATGATGTCCTCAACTCCCAATCTGGGCTGGTAAGTGAAGTGTAGCAGATCTAATTATATAATAACCATAGCAGTAATTAATGTAAAATGAGTCTCTCCAAGGTCTTCATTCTGTGGGAGGTCAAAGCCTCTGGTCTGTAATCCTTGGAGCCACAAGGACACGGTATCTTTGGCACAGAAAAAGACTAGATGTATTCCACATCACAGGGACCTTTCAGGGATTTAGGCTTGGGTTAAAGACCTGTTGAAGTACACCCTCCAGCTGATCTGACATGACCCAAGCACCCTGGCACTAACACCATCAGGGCCACTCAATTTTCCTGCCTTAAGTCCCCTCAGCTGTATGCTCATCAAATCAGCTGTAAAAGAAAAGAAAGAGTAGAATTGTGGTGAGGGTATCCAACAGGGGGTAAGTGGAACCCACACTAAAGGTAGGAGGACATCTTCTATGAGGAGTGGAGGGTACCTACCTCAACACTGCTAGTCTACAGCTCTGTGTTAAATCTGAGGGAGTCAAGCAAGAGCCACTGAATCAAACCTGTTAAAAAACAGTTTCAGTTAATTTTGCTCCCTCCACACCTCTTTTAGTCTCTCACTAACCAGCTTGAAACCTGTAATGGTTCTCATGTCACACCAGACCCCTCTCACATTGTTTTGCTGGAGTTTACACTCCAGCTTGCTGCTATATTTCTTCTTAGCCTCTCTAATCTTCATATTCCTCTAAATCAATTTTAACTCCTCCCTATTACCTATTATAAACACCATCTTTTTTGGAGTTAAGGATTTCCTTAATATCCCTTATTACCCACAATGTATTATTTGAATAACAATGAACAATTCCTCAAAAGAATACAAATGTTGCGTTGTGTTACTAAATTAGATGTGTCTTGGTTATACAGTATGTATCCCAATACAAAAGAGCATAATATTGTAAAAAAAAACCCTGAAGATTTATTGCAATAACTATTGTGCATTTACTCACATAAGTACAAGGTTAAATAGCATATAAACAAAAGCCACCACCACCACCAGCCCCAGCAGGTGTAAAGAAGTCAGCACAAGCTCCGCCACAATTAAATTCAACCAATAGGCCATTATCAACACTTATTATTATAAATCTTCAGGTTG
This sequence comes from Staurois parvus, assembly GCF_062004578.1. Taxonomy (NCBI): domain Eukaryota; kingdom Metazoa; phylum Chordata; class Amphibia; order Anura; family Ranidae; genus Staurois; species Staurois parvus. The sequence goes on from NW_028317803.1 coordinate 6,266,577, forward strand.
CACTATGGAATGATTGTTTATCTCTTACATGGCTTAATGTACATGGGGCAGCGGAGGTGCAAGCAGTGAATCCCTGCTGATCTAGTCTGGAGTTTCTGAGTGCGATTAAACAACCTGTTGCCGTGATATCCCATATGGTTCCAAGGCTGTGGATGGATGATTACCGATAACATGCTGTTATAAGAACATCTGTAATTTGGGGTTTTATTGCTTGGTAAGAGGCTGCAATTGGTAGTGGTTGAATTCACAAGGGATTTTATTGTCATTCACAAGTGGAAACATATGGAAAGATTTGCAATGGTGGTGGAACCCTTCAACACATAATTACTTGTTTTATTTAGACATTTACATATGCATGTTGGACTTCCATCAGGATTTATGTTTATTGATTTATTAATTGATTTTTTTTTAATTTTTGTGCCACTTTAGAATATACTGAATTTTCATTTTTTTTCGATTTTATTTGGATTTATGGATGTTGGTACACATATCACATTTTTGAAAATATGATGATCCTTTGTATTGGGATATATATAACCAAAACATCTAATTTAGTAACACAGCACAACATGTGTGTTCTTTTTAATTTTGATTCAGTACTGGTGTTACATTATGTTGCCAAAAGTATTGGGACGCCTGCCTTTACACGCACATGAACATTAATGGCATACAAGCCTTAGTCCATAGGGTTCAGTATTTATTTGGCCCACCCTTTGCAGTTATAACAGCTTCAACTCTTCTGGTAAGGTTGTTCACAAGGTTTAGGAGTGTGTCTATGGGAATGTTTGACCATTCTTCCATAAGCGCATTTGTGAGGTTAGGCCCTGATATCGAACAAGAAGGGCTGGCTCACAGTCTCCGCTCTAATTCATCCCAAAGGTGTTCTATTGGGTTGAGGTCACTACTTTGTGCAGGCCAGTCACGTTCCTCCACCCAAAACGTGCTCATCCATGTCTTTATGGACCTTGCTTTGTGCACTGGTGCACAGTCATCTTGGAACAAGAATGGGCTAACCCCAAACTGTTCCCACAAAGTTGGGAGCATGAAATTGTCCAAAATGTCTTAGTATGCCGATGCCTTAAGAGTTCCCTTCACTGGAACTGAGAGGCCAAGTCCAACCCCTGAAAAACAACCCTACACCATAAACCCCTCTCCACCAAACTTTACACTTGGCACAATGCAGTCAGGCAAGTACCGGTCTCCTGGCAACTGCCAAACAAATCTATTGAAGTGCCAGACAGAGAAGCGGGATTCGTCACTTCAGAGAACATGTTTCCACTGTTCTAGAGTCCAGTGGCGGCCTGCTTTATGGCACCACATCCAACGCTTTCCACTGCACTTGTTGATGTAAGACTTGGATGCAGGTGCTCGTCCATGGAAACCCAGTCCATGAAGCGCTCTACGCACTGTTGTTATGCTAATCTGAAGGCCACATGAGGTTTGGAGGTCTTTAGCTATTGACTTTAGACAGTTGTCGACTTCTGCGCACTGTGTGCTTCAGCATGCGCTGACCCTGCCCTGTCATTTTATGTGGCCTACCAGTTCTTGGCTGAGTTGCTGTTGTTCCCAGTTGCTTCCGCTTTGTTTTAATACCCCTAGCAGTTGACCGTGGAATAGTTAGTAGCAAGGCAATTTCACACCTGGACTTACTGCACAACCTATCACTTGTGGCAATCTATCAAGGTACCACACTTGAATTCACTGAGTTCCTGAGAGCGACCCATTCTTTCACAAATGTTTGTCTGAATGCCTAGGTACTTGAATTGTTTTGCTTGTGAGTGCAGTTGTGGGAGTTTCGATGTTGGTTTTGTTTGATGCTGTGCACCAAGAACAGTTTTTCTACCTTTTAGTCAAAAAACAATTCTTGTTGGAACAACAGAATCTATGCAAAAAATATAATGTAATTGCAGATCTAGTTTAGTTCCATGTTATTAAAGATAAGTATCCAGTATTCAGTCATAGTCAGAAGTTCACCAATTAGCATCTGAAAGGACAGAGCAAGCTTCTAGGCTAGAGTTGTCACCTAGATGCCAATAGCATTTTTTCACCTATATAGCCAGAGTTTACCACTTCTTGAAGTTTCAAAAGAAGAGCTCTAGCCATTTCAACTTCAAGAAACCACAGGATTCCGGGAGTGACGCACTGGTGTTGGAAATTCTGTCCCTGACCCAGTGATCCGAACTGTTCCTGGCCCATGCAGGGACAATGTCCCTTCCATGTGGTTCACAAAGTGCATTTCATCTGTCACCTCAGAGCAGCCCTGCAATAATTCATAGGACTCCTCAGACCATCTTTTGACCAATCTGGTGTTTATAGGTTGTCTCTTAATCAGGGACCCATAGCATGGATTGAGGTGGACCAAATTATGATCTGATTTGCCTAAAGATGGAAGAGGAGAAGAGTTGTATGCGTTCTTCACATTAGCATAATGCAAATTAAAGATCTTATTCTTTCTAGGTGGGCAGCTCACAAACTGTGCAAAGTTGGTCAACTTTTTCTCCATTGTGACAAGATTAAAATCGCCTATGATTATGAAAGGGGCATTGGGATGTTTAGTATGAAGTTTTGCAATAGCACTATGGGTGTCATCACATGCCAATGTTGAGTTGGCCGAAGCTGGAATATACACTGCCACAATAATAACATGCAGAATCTCCCTAGCTAAGTAATATGGTCAGAGACCTCAACCAATAATTCAGTATCCAGGCAGCAGATACTTTTCTTAATAGTTATATGACCATGCAGGTAATGCAGAGCATTCTCTGACTAGATGAGGTGGTGAGGTGAGGCAATAACATCATGGTCTATGTACAAAATGCCATATCTGGAATTCTTCTTAAATTTCATTTTCAGTTATAAGGGCAAAAATTGTCTTCTCTACACTTTTAATTACATATTTGTTTCCAATATTTATAGTATGTGACATGTGGCTATGATTTGTCCTGGGGAAAGACTTCATGCTGCTGTAAATTTTGGCTAGAGTATTTATTTCTGTCCTGGTTGTATCCACCTGTGCAGGGGACTACTGACCTGGGATATTTTTTGACTATGTTTCCTCTGAACACAGGGGATACATAAAAAGAGCACAGGAGAAATAGACTGTTAGTAAACAAGGCACATCAAAACACGGTTTCCTGGAAAGTATATGCCGCATCCAGATGCAACAATCAGCTGGCCAGCCCCTTAAATCCTCAGGACTGCTCACAACCATCCCACTGCTCTAGAGACACACATCCAAAGCTCTTCCAAGCATACATGAGGAATTTGTGATGGAACAGCAGAGGAAGTGGTGGATAAAAATTTATGTAGCTGATATGAGTCTTGTTTGCTTAATCTGTTCCTAGATAGGCATATGGGTCTGGTAAGTGCAACCCTTGATTCTGGTGGAAGGAGCATATTTTCATGTAATTTACTCAAGCACCTGGAATACTTGGTCTAGGAAAATTGTAGACAACAATCCACTGGGCTTTGTATTACTTTGGACTATTGTTGAATTTTTTCATTCATTTTTTCATGGTGGATTTGTTAGTCATTTTGATATATACATTCATTTGAAGATTGGATTATGTTAGCATTGGTTTATTTATTAACTATTTGTTTGCAGTTCTGTTTTTTGTGTATTTTATATTTACTTTGTGGGCTATTTATATATATATATATATATATATATATACAGCAGCTGTGTCATGTTCACATCTTTACGGGAGTTGAATTCATTATTTTATGTATTATTATTTTTTATTCAAAGCAAGGAAGGGTATATTGACTTTCTAAAATGTATTTAGAAAGTGTTGTGCTTTATTTTCCTTTTCTGTGTGTATTTGATCCCTATTTGTGTACTAGACAAGGGTATTACATGGGAGTCATTTAATTCAATTGCAACCTTAAATAAAACACACAAAAATAATGTTACCTACCTCATTGATGCACTTTACTAAAATTACAAAATTTTACTGAGATATATTTTTTTTTAAATTGAAGGGTAATAAAAAAAATAACATTTTTGCTCACCCTTAATAATTTGATGAAGTTTGAAAATAAAAAGTGAAAGAATAGCACAAAAGGTATTGAGAGAATATTTAAATACTCATAACCATTTACATTTAATTGTTCATTTTTAAAAAAGAAAACTGATACCCACAAATTACTGTGTTTGACATTTACTGAAATAAGTGAAAGGACCATACTTTTTCCCAAATAGATTTTCTTAACAGTCTTGCACAGTAATTATTTTCCTTCTTGTTGAGAAACTATGCATAAACCACTCACAATGTTAAAATTCTTGCAAGAAATAAAATATGGTGAAATATATTGCCTCTGGCAATGCTTGTGGCAAGGGTATAATACATTAATTTGTTTAAAAAGCAATATTCACCTTTCATAGTTTTGAGTGTCAATATCATAGGACTTACATTTTAAATAGTTCATTAAAATTGTAATCATTCCCAAGTATAAATTAAAACTAATTTTCGTAAGGTTATTTGCAATTGTGTTGTGTTTATCCTGTTTAGTTCAATCATATTTTATTTATTTATTGTTAGATACAGAAAAACATAGAGATAGAGATGTGTTACATCATCACAAAAAAAGTAACCACATTAAGGAACAACATATATAAAAGGAAGCAAAGGGTGAATTGTTTTTGTCTTTTTTACTTTATATTTTATTGAGATTTATGCATATCATATCAATTTATCTGACCTCACACATTGTATTTTCCTATAAATTATAGCAATGTACAGTACATGTTTTAAAGGATATACCTGATAAAAAAACCCTAAACATGTTTTCCACTCCTTTACTGAAGACTTTACAGGAAAATGAATGGCTAAGTTCATATTTTTAGGCAGAATTTCACTATTCATAATTAATAGAGGCCTTTTCTAATGTCTTTTCTGTCTAAGCCATCCAACTGTGCTTACCTCTCACATACTTAGCCCATGGTAACTTTGAATCTACATCTCTTGGTTCAAAATTTAAAAAATGCATTCTGAGACATCACTCTCTGTAGCAACATGTGACCATCCAGGAAATGCCATATCCCTTCATTTACTGCCTTACTGTATCACGGAATAGGGTGTGTTTACCACTCTGGACCACACCTCTCTCATCACTCTACCACCTCTTATTTTTTTCCACCCACTTTCCTACTTCTTCCTTTAAGGTGGCCATACACTGTACAGTCTGATTGTATAATCGTTTTAAGATCTACCATCAGCTATGTAGTGCAAGGAGTTGTCTGATTTGATACAAAACTGAATAAACTGTTCAGATGAGTTCTTCTATTCCATAGTTTTGGTAAATCTAAAAGAAATTGTACAGATATTGTACAATCAGATATCATAGTGTATGGCCAGCTTTATACAAGTATATGGAAAGGAATAAATGGTGATACATGGGAGGGAATGGATGAGACATTCATTAGTCATTAGTTATTGTTCTTGTGTAAACACACCAATTTCACTTTCAGGCCCCTTTCACATCTAGTATAGTGGGAGCACACAATTTATGTTTTTTCTTATGACAAGCATAGCGGAGCCAATTGATTTCAATGCATAGACATTGGGTTGCCATATGTGCAAAAAATGTGCTAAAGTAGCTAATTGGGCTTTTTGGTGTGCTGCAGTTTGCATGTTTTTTACTGCACACTTTGCAGTTTGTCCCATGTTTTTGCACTCGGCAGAATGTACATTTTCTACTGCGCTTGAGGTGCCTTTAAAAATTAATGGTACCAAAATTATTTTAGGTGTATAAAGGTGGCCATACACTGTAAAATCTGATTGTACAATCTTCTTATATTTACCAAAACTATATAATAAGAGGACACACATCTCTATCTGTATCCAGTCAGGCAAGCCCTTGCACTACAGAGTTGATGGTAGATCGAAAGGAGATTGTACAAACAGATTGTATAGTGCAGGTAAGCTTTACAGACTACCAGAGATATGCTTCTCCTGCTTTCCATACTACAGCTCTGCTCCACATAGGCTGTTACAAGATCGCTCAATGCCTGAATGATCTATGCAAAAAGAAGGTAAGGTACAAAACAATAAATCAGTAGAGGAAGACACTGGCTATGTATTTAAGGAGAATAGTGCTCACTTACAATGATTGCATGTAAGTACAGGGGTGGGTGGCAGCAATCTCCTGGAGGAGGAGGGCAGGTGCAAGGTATGTGCTACTGAGGTCAGTTGCTGAAATACTTCTTTATATTGGTTTTCCCATCCTAAATTCCAGAACAAATACTAGAAAGTAGTGTTTTCTATAAGAGACAATTAAGAATGATGTAAGGCCTGTCCTAGAATATGAAGCAAAAAATAAATACACCTGCACCCAAAAACAATAAATACACTGCTCAAAAAAATTAAAGGAACACTTTGAAAACACATCAGATCTCAATGGGGAAAAATATCAAGCTGGATATCTGGGTAATGTGTTAGGAACATAAGGATGCCCCATAGTTTGATGGAAATGAAAATGATCAACCTACAGAGGACTGAATTCAAAGACACCCCAAAAAATCAAAGTGAAAAAATGATGCAGCAGGCTACTCCATGTTGCTGAAATTTCATTGCAGCAACTCAAAATGGTACTCAGTAGTCTGTATGGCCCCCATATGCTTGTATGCATGCCTGACAATGTCGAGGGAATGCTCCTAATGAGACGACAGATGGTGTCCTGGGCATCACTGAGCTCCTGGACAGTCAGAGGTGAAACCTGGCGGCATCGGATGGACCAAAACATGATATCTCAGAGGTGTTCTATTGGATTTAGGTCAGGCAAGCAAGGGGGCCATTCAATTATATCAATTCCTTCATCCTCCAGGAACCGCCTGCATACTCTCACCACATGATGCCGGGCATTGTCGTGCACCAGGAGGAACCCAGGACAGTGTAGGGTCTGACAATGGATCCAATGGTTTCATCCCGATACCTAATGACAGTCAGGGTGCATTGTCTAGCCTGTAGAGGTCTGTATGTCCCTCCATGGATATGCCTACCCAGACCATCACTGACGCACCACCAAAACGGTCATGCTGAATGATGTTACAGGCAGCATAACGTTCTCCATGGCTTCTCCAGACCCTTTCATGTCTGTCACATGTGTTCAGGGTGAACCTACTCTCATCTGTGAAAAGCACAGGTCGCCAGTGGCAGACCTGCCAATTCTGGGGTTCAATGGCAAATGCTAATTGAGCTCTACCCTCATGAAGTCTGTTTAAGATTGTTTGGTCAGAGGCATTCACACCAGTGCATGCCGCAGGTCATTTTGTAGGGCTCTGGCAGTGCTCATCCTGTTCCTCCTTGCACAAAGGAACAGACACCGAACCTGCTGATGGGTTCCTAGAGTAACTGCCTGTCTCCTGGAATCTCCTCCATGCTCTTGAGTCTGTGTTGGGAGACATAGCAAACCTATTGGCAATGGCACGTATTGATATGCTATCCTGGAGGAGTTGGACTGCCTGTGCAGTGCAGTCCAAGTTTAATTGACTTGATGCTATACTCTGATTAAAAAGTGTTCCTTGTTTTTTTTTAGCAGTTTATAAACTGCAGCTGCTGTCCCAACTCCAGAAACATTATGAAAACAACCACATATAAAAACAGAACCAAACAAAAAATGAACAAATGTGAAATACTTCCAATGAATATCATATGAAACACCCATATAAATAAAATTAAATACATACAATTAAATACAAAATAAAAGTCCCCACTTGCCAAAAAATAAAGTTAAGATAAACCACCTGTGCTTGTGTTGTAATTAGAAACACCACATACTCTAATCCACCATGTGCCCAGGAAACACTCACCAGATGCCAATGACTTCTTGTTAAGAACAAGAAAGTCAGATGAGCTTGTTAAAACTCCTCAGGAGCCAGGACAACTGGATAGGAACCCTTGGATTGACCTCTGCTTCTCCAGAATAGATGTCCCCACTGGATAGTAGAAATGGGCTAGATGTTCGAGTCAAACATAAGTTCAACTTGAACATCGGACGGTTGTGTGTTCGGCGAACACACAAATGGAAAGGGTGTTCACCCGCCGCTCCCCACAATGCACTAAACCCTGATTGCAATGCACAATGCCCCACAATGCACTGCACCATTGTGATTGGCAAAAGCTATGCACCTGACCACAGGTCAGCTGCAATGCTTTAGCCAATCACAGTGCATGCTGATGTCATAAGGGGCAGGCATAACCCCACCCCCTTTAGACATCATCACAGTATTTAAGCACAGTCATCCTGGCACAGCTGTCAGATGGCAGGAGCCAGTGTTGAGCATTTGTTTATTTTTTGGGGTCGGCAGTGGCAGCGGGCATTGTGATTGACGTTGGATCTACTTCAAGGTACTTTTTAATTTTTGTTTTTAATAAAGGACTTGTCAAAGACTGTCTCCTGTCATTTTTCCACTACACATTTTTTTGTGAATGAGTAGCGGTACCATGTATCCCACACTCACATGGGGGGCAGGATCTGGGGGCTTAACCTAATGACTTAATAATATAACTCATCCATTATTTTAGTCGTTGTGTGGCATTTTACCACATGCTCAGATGCAGTAAGATACCGCTTAGTGAATTGTCCCTTTTCAAAGTTCTTGGTCAAACTTTCGGTAGGTTTGAATGTTCAACCACGAACCGAATAGGGGGGTGTTTGGCCCATCACTACTGGATAGTATTCCAAACACACTTGCCCAGGTCATCCAAACATATAGGGGTGTTAGAAAGAGAAGAGTCCTCTCATAGCATGACACTATATATTTAAAATATAAATACCACAAAAATCAATTCCGCAGTGTACAATGAAAGAACACAGCTAATGTAATAGCTGCTGGTTGCCAAGCGTGCATTCCAGCTGGACCAGAAGAGACACACTAGAAGTTCCATCTGGCATGACTCATCATTAATATGTTTTAAATAATGGTTTAGGCTATGAGAGGACTTATTTTCATTCTCTAACACCCTTATATGGGTATGATGCAGCCAGTCATGAATATGTACTAATTGCTATGCAAAGTAATACAAATAAAAATTAGGAAAGAAAAACCTGTTAGGTGGATTGGCAGTTTCAAAACATCCAGTGCAATGTTATGAGTCTTATGCTGCCAAAGGAATGTCGTAAAAATAGAATCTACAGGGGGGATTTTCCAAAACACACAATAGTTTTATTTTAAGAATATTTACTCTACCTAAAAGTTCCAACAGGAGATCTATCCATTGCATCATTTGTTGTTTCAATTGAGTATTGATATCTAAAGGAATCCGCAACTTGCAATGTCTAATCTGCATGGAGCACCTATGTGGTCGCAGGATTCACCCAAAAGAGTTTCTTAAAACAATTTTTATTTGTAATAGAAAATACAGTGATAAATTGGGCTCTGCCAAGTACACAAGTGAATCACTGGCATAGAGACACGTTCCTCTATCATACCAATATTAAGTCCTTTTATAGTGGGAGGGAGTCTGAATACAGACAGCAAGAGACTCAAAGACCAGAGCAAATAAAATTTGGGATAGCAGGCACTCTTGACAGGCTCAACAATAAATTGGAAAAGCTTCTGAAATTTGGACATTTGCTCAGATTCTGGAAACCAGATGAGTATAGAGAAGATGTACCCAGGCTATCATGCCAAAACCATAAAGCTGCAGTAAATGAACACTCCACACTGTCAAAGCTTTACACATATCTAAGGAGACAATAACACGAGTGTGGGAGTGGTTATGAGGGTATTGTAGATTCTGAAATAGTCTGTGAATGTTCATTCTAGTGGACCAGGCTGGGATAAGGCCTCACTAATTGCCTTTCAGCAATTGAACCATGCTCAAACAATTTGTAAGGACTTTATGCAATATCTTAACATCTAAATTGATTACATTTATGAGTCTATAAGAGTCATACTTAAGCTTTAAAAGAAGGATAATTATTACCTCCCTTATAGATGGGGGAGAATGCCTGTGTCCAAAGTCTCAGTAAATGTACAAAGGAGACTGGGACTTAACACATTTGAATTTGGCATACCATTCAGCTGGGAAGCTGCCCAGATCAAGTGTCTTATGAGCAGGCAGTTGCAAAATAGCAAGCTCAATCTCTTTAGTAGAAATACGTGCGTCCAATTCCCTGCTCCAGTGAGAGGACAGGGAAGAGAGGCACCTGGGCTAGAAAAGCAGAAAGTTGTTCATCAGAGTATCATTCAGTAGATGAATACAATGTAGAATAGAAGGACATGAAAGCATCCAAAACCTCATGGGGGTCAGTAGCAATTTAGCCACTAGACATTTGAACACAGTGAATAGAGGTATGGGTAAAATCAGGTCTAGTATGCCAACTAATAAATGTCGGCTTATTACCATGTTCAAAACATTTTTGCCTGGTATATAGCATTTTCTTTTTAGTAAGATCTAAAAGTCAATATTCATATTCTCTACATTTATGAAGCCAATCCAACCTATTATGTGAAGAGGGATCATCAACATAATTACCTTCCATTTGAAGCATGTCAATTTCTAATTCCTCTGTGCACATTTGTGCAATGTTACTTAGAATACTGGTAATGGACATAAAAAGTACCACAAAGGGTGGTCCTAAATGCCTCCCATTCTAATGAGAGCGAGGCAGTATTAATGTTAAGGTTCCAATATTTCACTATGCCTTTTGTACATTTCCCTTATACCACTTCATTCTCCAATCATTGAGAGTTTAGGTGCCACATAATAAATAGAAATAAAGTGCACCGCTCAGTAACTCAGTACGTAAAGTCACAATCTGATTCAATATGCAGTCGATGCTATGTATAATGCCAGTAAGCGTATCCTTCTTTATGGTGTTCCAAGCAAAAGAAAAAATTATGCGCTTATCAGAAGCGCATAGATCGTGCGCATTGATATATCCAAAACCAGGAGCATCAGGGTAACGAGGTATGCATCTGGGGCATCTGTCTCCTAATAGGCAGCTCAGCAGTAACTGGGTGATGTATGTTCCAGAGGCCTCCTTTAAGGATCAGCAGCGTCAGCCACCTGATTACAGGATTTCCCCCTCTCTGGATGGTGAAGAACTTCCCAGGGTCTGCATACTTAAAGGCTCCGTAAAGGAGTCATAAAAATATACTCATAGCGTAATATTGCCAAAAAGTAATACATTTATTAAATACACAAATATCCAATAAAATAGGTACACTGACCAGTAGTACAGATGGCCACCGGACCAGCACATGGCTCCAGCGGCAAAATGTCACAGCGTGTTGATTCCTTAGGCCTTTCATGAGAACGCACGTCTTCAGAGGAGTATCAACACTGATGTGTGTGCATTAGCTGTGCTTTAAATAGGCTGGGCACATGTATTTTCGTGCCACCGCCATTTTGCCAAGGATTGGCTACTGTGCATGCGTGAGCATAGGCGCCATTTTGCCGGTGATCGGCTACTGTGCATGCACAAGAGCATCGGCGCCATTTTGCCGGTGATCGGCTACTGCACATGTGCGAGCGCATCAGCTGCATTTTGTTGTGGATCTTTTCATACAGACTGGGTAAATGCATTCAGCTGTAGGAGGACTAATGCCTAATGCCCAGGAACCAGCTAAAAACGGGGGAGGCCTCTGGAACATACATCACCCAGTTACTGCTGAGCTGCCCATTAGGAGACGGTTGCCCCAGATGCATACTTCGTTACCCTGATGCTCCTGGTTTTGGATATATCAATGCGCATGATCTATGTGCTTCTGGTAAGCGCATAATTTTTTCTTTTGCTTGGAACTCCATAAAGAATATTACGCTTACTGGCATTATACATAGCAACGACTGCATGTTGAACCAGATTGTGACTTTATGTATACTTACTTAGTGCTGCACTTTATTTCTATTTATTATATACCAGAGGTTTTTATGTGGTTACCTGAGTGTATCACCTGCTATTACGGAGAGGGCTCACTATTACTACTGCTTATTTTGAACATTTAACCATTTTTTAGTTTGAAGCTGTTCTCGTTTACTTCTATTCTATTTTTAATTTTTATTTTGTATTATTTTTTTAACTCTTGGTTTTTATCTGTATACTTGTGGTTTCACCTAATTATTATACAATATGGGGGACATTTTTGACCCAAGGTCATCCAGAACAGTCATCCCAGATGACATTTATACAGTAGATAATGACAATAATGACCTTAAGGGTCTATTCTTACACTTAAAGAACCTTACCACGACCGAGATAAAAGCACTATGGGACATCTCATTCTCAGAGAAATATGTTAAAGAACAGATGGTTCCTAGATCTTTAAGATGGGTCTTTCCCCCTGACTCTGATGACCTAAATAGCCATCAATTTTTTAATAATACCGGTGTGGACCTCCTTAAATTCCTTATTATAAGAAAGAAAAAAAAACTCAATTATATCTAGATAAAGAAATCAATGTGGTCAGAGACAAATTAACACCATTTAGGGGGAAAGATGACTATAATAAAGAGTCAGATAAACTGAAACAACATATGGAAAGTATTGAAAGGGAACAAAAGTTTAAAAAGAGGAAAAAGTATAATAGAGATGTAAAGAATTACCAGGAACAGGCAGTTTTTAGATGGCAAAAATCTGAGGAACCTCCACAGGCCCCTCACAGCCAAACACCAATACCTGCTAACTGCAAACGCGATGCCCATCCCTCTTTCCATAACTTTAATAGCCATCACAGGACACCGAACAGATCCAATATGAACACGGGACACAAACATAAGTCTGGAGTCCCTGTTTCCAATAGGTTTGAACCTCCAGGAGACTTTTCGGATGACAACATTGGCTCGAGAGACTATCGGTGGCATCCAGGTAGAAATACCATGAACCACAATAGGAATCCGGAACAAGGATATCAGAAATATAAACCCTACTACCAGAACACACCCCCACAATACCGGCCTCCTCATACCCAATATCGCTCTTCCCCTATTAATAGACCACAACCCTATTATGGACAACAAAGGAAAGGACCACCTAATGTACCCCAACGCCCTAATCAGGGACTACCCCCTTCCACCCCAAGAGATAACACGCAGTATAACTATAACGCTCACACACAACAGCATTTTTTAGGGGAAGGAAGGGTCCGAAAAAGGAGCAATACTATAGGGGAAAGAGAGGTGGGAGACGATGTAATGGACACAACAAAGAAACAGAGAATATAGCAGGTAAGGGGATTTTCAATTTAAGTAATAGCGCGTTTACCAAGGAAGAATTAAAACTATTGGGTAAAGGCCTTAAATATGCCCCAGCTACTAGACTCAATAAATTCCAAGCATGTATAGATGTGCACAAATTTGCTAGACAACTATCACTAAAAAGACATTTTATGAATAATTCTATCCCTCTAAACTCTACTGCCAGTCCATTTGTCCACTCTAATCTCCGAAATGCATCCACTTATAACCCCCCTCCGCAATCACATTCTTATATTAACCTTTTTAAAGAAAATGTCCTGAAAGATTTGGCAACCATCCCGGTTAGAAAACCCTACAATAATATGGGAACCAGTATGGCCATGAGATCTCTATTGGAGAAAAAAGACCTAGTGTGCTGTCTTGTATTACACAAGGCATTCTTTAGCATTCAGCAGTGTCTGTCCCTTTAAGGCTAGGGACGTCCTGTCTGCTAACTTGGGAGGAAGTGACCTCATCTCTTCAGACTGAAGAAATTCTACAATGCAAGTACATGTGGGATGCTGTTCCCTCTTCATATATGGGCTTGATTAGACCCCCAAAGTCTGTAAGTACCCTTCCTATGTACTGTGGAATGTTATGCACATAGCTAGGAAGTTAGATATGTACTTATGTTTGTTTATTCTGTTTGTATTTCAGTTTTACCGCATTTATTCACATTCATCCGCACATTTATTCATTCATTCTCATTATGATCACATGTTATCAGTAAAAGATCATCGGTTATCAATCATCGACTCTTTACTGTGTGGACATCAAAGGTTATACTGCCTGTAATCCTCTGTAACCCTTTCATAACTGCAGAGAAGGCAGGACAGTAAAAAGACTTACACGGTTACTTCAGAGCACATTGTGTGAAAAATCTACAGCAAGCCCCACAACACAGAAAAGACTCTTAACTGTTAATACAGCAGCACGTGTGTGTGAAATCCCCACAGCACAGCCAGTCTAAGGCATAGCAAAGTGAAACTAACTCCGCTTTATGAAAGATATGAAAGATATCACTAAATTAACCCTTCCTAAAATCTCGTGCAAACAGGAAGAAAATATGCACAGTACGCTGGAAACTAGGTCACAATGCAGCACGCCGAGAACTTATAACAAATCGGATCTGTCGTCATCCAAAGCAGAAACCGCCAGATCTAAGCGTTCAAGTTCCAGGCATTCAAACGTCACAGACCTATCATCAGTCAGTGCTGGGGCAGCGAGGAGTAAGCATACAAGTTCCAGACATTCTAGCGTCACAAACTTGTCTTCAGTCAGCGCTATCGCCGCCAGGGCACAAGCCAAGGCCGAGGCCGCATGCGCCATGGCCTCCTATGCCATACAGGAAGCAGAGCTTATGAAAGAGCAAGGCTACCTAGATGAAGAGCGGCAGAAGAGTCAGGCTGAAATAAAAAAGAGACAAGCCGAAGGGGAGGCTGAAATAAAAAAGAGACAAGCAGAAGGGGAAGCTGAAATAAAAAAGAGACAAGCCGAAAGGGAAGCTGAAATAAAAAAGAGACAAGCTGAAGGGGAAGCTGAAATGAAAAGGAGAGAAGCAGAAACGCTTAGGAGAAAGGCAGAAGTACAAGCCTCTTTACACATACTTCAGCAACAGAAAATAGCTGCAGCAGCCATAGCTGAGGCCGAAGTTCTCGCGAGAGCTGCAGATATTCAGTTTGTAGAGAGCGATGTACTGGAAACCCTGATAACACCTCTCAGTACATTCCAACGCACCCGTGAGTACGTGCAATCACAAGCAACCCTGTACCCTGATAAACAGCCTAGTGATGCACCGAAACCATCAAGGACCCAGTTGGGAGCAGACAGCTTTGATGTTACGCATCACTACAAGACTGAACCTGAACCGCCACGTGATAAGTCAACCAATCACGGGCTCAGATACCAAACCGCCAACACGCTAAGAAACCAGGTAGATGGCGATATAACCTCTCCTCATGCAAAACCAGATCTAGACTACAATAGAGGAGAGCAACCATCTGACCAAAATAGACTTAGTCAAATACCTCAACGAACCCATCAGTCACTATCAGCCAGTAGTCCCGCGTTTGTACCCAGAACAAACGCACCTGACACAGCAAGGGTTACAGACGTGTCGAAATACCTGATGCGCCGTGAGATGGTGAGCACTGGTCTCTTGAAGTTCGACGATCGTCCTGAAAACTACTGGGCCTGGAGGTCATCCTTCCTAAGCAGCACCCAAAACTTAGAGCTGACAGACAGAGAGAAGCTCGACCTACTCGCCAAATACCTAGGACCAGAGTCCTCAGAGCAGGCCAAAAGAATCAGGTCAGTGCATGTCCATGATGCAACAGCAGGACTTGCGATGGTCTGGCAGAGAATGGAAGACTGCTATGGGTCACCTGAAGTAATTGAAGAAGCACTTTTAAAGAAAATAGAAACTTGCCCGAAAATGACAAACAAAGACAATCAGAAGCTGAGAGAGCTTGGAGACCTACTCCTAGAGATAGAAGCAGCAAAGACTAGTGGAACTCTGCCAGGTCTCTTATACTTAGACACAGCACGTGGAGTAGAGCCCATAATCGAGAAGCTCCCTTTCAACCTGCAAGAAAGGTGGGTTTCTCAAGCATCCAGATACAAGAAAGACTATCGAGTTGCATTTCCACCGTTTGTCTTCCTCGCTGAATTCGTTGTAGACCAAGCTAAGACACGCAATGACCCAAGCTTCGCCTTCCTGAACAAGAGAGTTGCAAGCTCCCCAAGGACAGAGAAGCAGCTGCCAGTACACTACAAAGAACACAGAGCAACAGTGTCTGTGCGGAAGACAGAAGTCCCGCCTGAGGCTGCAGCCAATCAGGAAGACAACACAAGCAAAGAAGTTGAGGATCCAGACAAACAGTGCCCAATACACAACAAGCCTCATCCACTAAGAAAATGTCGCAGTTTCAGAAGTAAGACATTAGAGGAGCGCAAGGCTTACCTTAAAGACAATCACATTTGTTTCAGATGCTGCGCCTCAATGCAACATCTTGCAAAAGACTGTAAGAGAGAAATACGGTGCACAGAATGCAACAATGACCGACATCTGTCAGCACTGCACCCAGGACCACCACCATGGAGATCAGAAGTTCCAGCAACTCAAGAAGATCATGGTGGGGAGCAAAAAGAAAGTGCAACACCAGCGATAACTTCAAAGTGCACTGAGATCTGTACAGAACCAGGACTCTCTAGATCATGCTCCAAGATATGCTTAGTCAAAGTGTATCCCAACGGTCTCAGAGAAAAGGCAGTGAAGATGTATACAGTCCTAGACGAACAAAGCAACAGGTCTCTAGCAAAGACAGAGTTTTTCGACCTCTTTGGTGACAAAGGAAGTTCAACTCCATACACCTTGAAGACATGTTCTGGAGTTATAGAGACATCAGGGAGAAGAGCAAACAACTACACCATCGAGTCATTAGATGGCAAGACGCAGCTGACTCTTCCTACCCTCATAGAATGTGACATGATACCAGATGACAGGTCAGAGATTCCCACACCTGAAGTGGCACGTCACTACCCTCATCTCATTCGAATAGCAAACAAGATCCCAACACTCAACCCAGATGCTGCAATCGTCCTTCTACTAGGAAGAGACATACTGAGAGTGCACAAGGTCAGAGAACAATACAATGGGCCGCACAATGCACCATTTGCTCAACGTCTTGATCTTGGATGGGTTATCGTTGGAAATGTATGTCTGGACGGACTTCACAAACCCGCAAAGGTGAATGTCTACAGAACAAATCTGCTGCAGAACGGTCGCACATCATGTCTTTGCCCATGTAACAACAGCATGCAGATTAAAGAGAAACTATCTAACCCAACACATCCCCAGAACATCCAGAGGTTCCTGGAAGATACAGCCTCAGCTGAAGATTCAGATCAGCTAGGCCACAAAGTGTTTGAGAGAACTCAAGATGATGACAAACTAGCACCATCTGTTGAAGATAACCTCTTCCTTGAGATCATGGACAGAGAAGTCTTCAAAGACAAAGCAGGCAGTTGGGTAGCCCCACTACCATTCCGTACACCACGGCATCGTCTTCCCAATAACAGAGTGCAAGCAGAGAAACGCCTTGCACTATTGCAGTGCACTCTTGAAAGAAAGCCAGACATGAAAGAACACTTTCAAGAATTCATGCGGAAAATCTTTGACAAAGATCAAGCTGAAAAAGCACCAGAACTGCATGAAACACAAGAACGCTGGTACTTGCCAATATTCGGAGTGTACCATCCTCAAAAACCAGGTCAGATACGTGTAGTATTTGATTCCAGTGCAAAGCATGAAGGTATTTCCCTTAATGATGTACTTCTCAGCGGACCAGACCTGAACAACACACTTCTTGGAGTCCTTATCAGATTCCGAAGAGAACTTGTTGCAGTAACAGCAGATGTACAGCAGATGTTCTACTGCTTCCTTGTCCGTGAAGACCACAGAGACTACCTGAGGTTCCTATGGTATGAAGACAACGACCTCAACAAAGGTATCATAGAGTATAGGATGAAAGTACATGTTTTTGGGAACAGTCCCTCACCAGCTGTCGCTATCTACAACTTGAGACGAGCAGCGCAGCAAGGTGACAGACACAACCCTGAAGCCAAACAATTTGTTATGAAAAACTTTTATGTAGATGATGGACTTGCTTCCTTCTCCAGTAGTGGAGAAGCCATTGACATTTTGAAAAGCACTAGAGACTTGCTAGCAGACTCTAACATAAGACTGCACAAAGTGGCTTCCAACAACAGCAAAGTAATGGAAGCATTCCCAGCAGAAGACCGTGCAAAAGACCTCAAAGACCTAGATCTAGGTACAGATTCACCACCCCTTCAAAGAAGCTTAGGGCTTAGTTGGGACTTGAAAACTGACAGCTTCACCTTCCGAGTATCCAGGGAAGAGAAGCCTTTCACAAAGCGAGGTGTCTTGTCTACGGTCAACAGTCTTTACGATCCCTTGGGGTTCGTAGCACCCATCACCATGCAAGGCAAAGCTCTTTTGAGAGAGATTACAACGGAGCTAGAACAAAGTGATTGGGACACACCTCTACCTGAAAAGAAAGAAATGCAGTGGAAGTTGTGGAAAGACTCTTTGCTGGAGCTTGAGCGATTTAGCATCCAAAGACCATACGTCTCTGTTTCTTTGTCTGTTACAAAACGAAGAGAGATACACGTGTTTTCAGATGCATCCACCGTGGCTATAGCAGCTGTAGCCTACCTTAGAGTCATAGACACTCAGGGACAAAGCCATGCAGGATTCATCTTGGGAAAGTCCAAACTGGCTCCAAGACCTGCTCACACGGTCCCACGCTTAGAACTTTGTGCTGCTGTCCTAGCTGTGGAGATAGCAGACTTACTCATTGCAGAACTGGACATCGAAATCCATGCAGTGAACTTCTACACAGACAGCAAGATTGTTTTAGGTTATATCCATAACGCTTCAAGAAGATTCTACACATACGTGTCAAACAGAGTGACACGTATCAGAAAGTGTACAAGTCCAGAACAGTGGCATCACATCAGTACAGACAAGAACCCTGCTGATCATGGGACTAGACTGGTACCAGCTGCTGTCCTCAAACAGACTAACTGGTTCACAGGTCCATCCTTCTTGACTGGACCAGAAACTGAAGAGACTGATCAGAAAGGAACTTTTCAGCTTGTAGAACCAGACCAAGACAAAGAGGTAAGACCTCTAGTTGCAGTTTACAAGACTCTAACCACCAGAGAAGGTCTTGGCTCATGTAGGTTCGAAAGGTTTTCCAGCTGGAAGTCACTCATCCGTGCCATAGGGAAACTCATCTGCTTGGCCAGATCCTTCAGCAAAACAGCCAGTGTTGACCAGGGTAACAATGACTATCTTGAGCAAGCCAATGTCACCATTATCAGATGTGATATCTTCTGGAAGAGATGGAGACAGGAGTACCTGATGACCCTCCAACCACGCAACAAATGGCAATCCGACAAGCCCAACTTACAAGTTGGAGATGTTGTTCTACTAAAAGACTCTCAGGCCCACAGGAACGAGTGGCCAATTGGACTCATTGTGGGGACTGATGCTAGTAGTGATAGCAGAGTCAGGAAAGTAGAGGTCAGAGTAGTAAAACAGGGCACCCCTAAGGTGTACCTTAGACCCATCACGGAAGTCGTTTTACTCCTTCCAGGAGTTTAATAGTGGCATATCATTATTATGCCAGGTGGGGAGTGTGCTGCCTTGTATTACACAAGGCATTCTTTAGCATTCAGCAGTGTCTGTCCCTTTAAGGCTAGGGACGTCCTGTCTGCTAACTTGGGAGGAAGTGACCTCATCTCTTCAGACTGAAGAAATTCTACAATGCAAGTACATGTGGGATGCTGTTCCCTCTTCATATATGGGCTTGATTAGACCCCCAAAGTCTGTAAGTACCCTTCCTATGTACTGTGGAATGTTATGCACATAGCTAGGAAGTTAGATATGTACTTATGTTTGTTTATTCTGTTTGTATTTCAGTTTTACCGCATTTATTCACATTCATCCGCACATTTATTCATTCATTCTCATTATGATCACATGTTATCAGTAAAAGATCATCGGTTATCAATCATCGACTCTTTACTGTGTGGACATCAAAGGTTATACTGCCTGTAATCCTCTGTAACCCTTTCATAACTGCAGAGAAGGCAGGACACCTAGTCATAAGCCCTGCTGACAAGAAGGAGGGGTAGTAATTTTAAATAAAAATGATTACATCTCTGAAGTCTACAATATTTTAAATGGCAGAACTACTTATTCTCTTCTCCTGAAAGACCCCCTTCCAGTTTTTAAGTGTTCTCTAAAACAAATTACCAAAGGGGGTTTTGAAAATAAGATTTTAAATGAGAAAGAAAAAGCTTTTTTATGCCCTACGGCACCAAGACTACCCGTGTTTTACATTTTACCAA
The DNA here is from genome assembly GCF_062004578.1 of Staurois parvus. NCBI lineage: Eukaryota > Metazoa > Chordata > Amphibia > Anura > Ranidae > Staurois > Staurois parvus. The sequence continues at coordinate 6,286,697 of NW_028317803.1, forward strand.
AAATTCACAAGGACCCGTTACACCCACCTGAAGATCGATTGTAAGTGGAATAGGGTCTCTATGTTGTAAAATTGGAGAATATATAGATCATTACCTCCAGCCACTAGTTACCCAAACACCCTCCTACCTCCGAGATATGAAACAAGTCTTGAACACAATTAAGAATGTCAGTATTTCACAAGATTCATATCTGGTCACAGCGCACGTAGCATCCCTATACACCAACATTAGCCATAAAGATGAGATGGAGGCTACAGACTTCTTTCTCATGCACTTCAGCACTTTACCCTTGATACAAAAAGAATTCATCCTAAACCTACTAGAATTTGCAATGGTAAAGAACTATTTTTGGTTTAATAAGGAGTATTATTTACAGATTAAGGGGGTGGCCATGGGAGCCAAGTTCACGCCCAGCTTGGCTAACCTATTTATGGCTTATTGGGAAGAAGACTTAATCTATGCAAGGGAGTGGCCAGAATTATCGTTATACAAAAGATACATCAATGACATTTTCTTAATATGGAGCGGGGATGAACAGTCATTGTGTAATTTCTTTAGCACTTTAAATAATAATGATCACAATATTAATTTGACATATACTTTTAGCAAAACAGAGATCAACTTTCTAGACCTTACCCTGATGAACTCCAATGGAAAAATTACTACGAAATCCTTTTTCAAATCAACAGATCGGAACAGTTACATCCCTACGGATAGCTGCCACCATCCTTCGTGGTTAGCTAATATTCCGAAGGGACAGTTCACCAGGATACGTAGAAACTGCACAAATATTAACGATTACCATCTGCAAGCTAAAATTTTAAAAGAAAGATTTATAAAAAAAGGATATAGGGAGGCCACCCTAGATAGCACTGTGAATGATGTGGCGGGCTTGGACAGGGACCAAATGTTAATGGATACTGCTAAAACAACATCATCCCGGGTCTGCCCATTTATCACTACATACTCCGTACAACACAGAACCATAAGTGGTATTATTAAGAAAAATTGGGACATTCTTAAAACAGACCCAGTACTCACTAAGATTTTACCAGAAAAACCGGAGATCATTTTTCGGAAGGCGACGGCCATAAGACAATGTGGTGGACTCACCCAAAACAGTGTCACTATTCTTTAATCTAAGTGGCTTCCACCCTTGCAACAAGTGCCTGATTTGTACATGTAACACAAGCAGGAAAAGGAAAGTAGACTCCTTCACTTCAGATACTATTGGTAAATCCTATAAGATCAGAAATTTTATTTCCTGCAACAGTAGGTATGTTGTCTACATGCTTACATGTCCGTGTAACAAACAATATATATGTAGGACAACTAGAAGACTGAGGGATCGTCTCCGTGAACATGTGTACAATGTAAAACGGGGATTTAACCTCTTACCGCCCAGCCACTGCATTAAAATGGTGGCAGGGCGGCATGGCTGCGCAAAAGCAAGTTTTTTAAACGTGCTCCGTGCTCCAAGGTTTTTGCGGCTGTCACCTCTTGATCCCCGAGGGATCAATCATTCGGTTTCAGCCAGCTGAAATCGGATGATCGGTCCCTGTCCTATCCTGTCCTGTGTTGACAGTTACACAGGACAGGATATGATGTCATTCTTCTCTGCCTGGGCACATTCCATCCCAGAGAGAGAAGAAGACACAGTAAAAGTGAGTAAAACACTACACATTTGCAGTTAGAACACACCTAGGTCGCATTTAACCCCCTGATCGCCCCCCCAGTTAACCCCTTCACTGCCCTGTCACCAGTGTCATTGATCACAGTGAACAGATTTTTACTGATCACTGTATCAGTGTCGCTGGTGACTTCCAATAGTGTTAGCGCCCCTCCCAGACCCCATGATTGCCAGGAACATGTTCACTTGCACGCTAAACCTCCATTGCTAGTATAGTGTCTGATTGGATCAATATCTTTGATCAGATCAGCGCTATACCAGCGTTCACATTACTATAGTATCCCCACAAACTCAGCGTTAGCGGGACACCTACCAGCACCTGTGTTTAGCCCCTACACCCCCCCTTCTCCCCCAGCAAGTGCAGTGTCAGTAGATAACTGTCACTTGATACATTACACACAAAACCGCAGTGTTCACAGAATCAGGCCTGATCTCTGTTAGCACTTGTCGGTACATTTTTTGTAGTGGTTCAAGCAGTCCCTGACAGCCAGGCGCTCTTTTTCCTGTGAGTCGCACTAGGTACCTATAAATTTAGTGGCCAAAATGGCTGTATAGCAAAAAATGGCATAAATTGCAGTATCTATACCATAGTTTGTAGACACTATAACTTTCACACAAAGCAATCCATATAAACTTATTGGGATTTTTTTTACCAAAGACATGTAGCAGAATACATTTTGGCCTAAATTTATGACTAACTTTGAGTTTACTATATATTTTTTATAGCCAAAAATAAAATATACAGTTTTGTTCAAAATTTTCGTGTTTTTTTTTGTTTATAGCGCAAAAAATAAAAAGCGCTATAGGTATTAAAATACCACCAAAAGAAAGCTCTATTTGTGTGAAAAAAGGACATAAATCTCGTTTGGGTACAGCATTGCATGACTGCGCAATTATCAGTTGAATTAGTGCAGCGCCAAATAGCAAAAAAAGGCCTGGTCATTAAAGGGGGTTAATCCTCAGGAGTGAAAGTGGTTAAAGAACATTCTCTATCGAAGCACTTTAACCTCATCATAATAGAGACCCCGCACTGCTTAAATTTGTAGGGATCGATATAGTGACTTCACATTGGAGAGGGACCCACAAAAAACGAGCAGTATCTCAAATGGAGACCAAGTGGATTTACGAATTGGGCACTTTATATCCCATGGGTCACAATATAGAGGTTGATCTTAATTGTTTTATTGACAATAACTCAATTGTTACCCTGACATTACGTTCATATTCTCTTATAGTTCTTATTCTGATTTTAATCACGGATATTTTTACAGTCTTTTATGTTTTTTATATCTTATACCTTCATGTGCATAATATTCTATTCTATTAATATGTTTTATATAGAATAATTTAATGTTTATGGGGGTTTTATTTGTTCTTGAATGAAAATTATGCTGTCATTTATCATTCCATTACTGTTTAGTTATATTCACGCCTATTCTGGTCTATCTTGGTAAGATAGGAACAGAACTATTATTATTATCATAATTTTATTGTTGTCATTATATACTGTAGCTTTTATAGAGAAGAGCGGTCATTTTATATGGATTCCTTTAGTGTTTTATATCTTTATACATATTCATGCTTATTCTGGTCTATACTGACAAGATAGGATAACAATTATTTTATTATTACTGTGATTTTACTGTTGATATTACACATAATAGTTTTAATATGTTTTTAGGTTTATAGAGATTGACGTTCATTTTTATATGGATCTTTCACCCCTTATTTAACAAGTAAGCTTCGTTATTTAATATAAATTTATAATATATATTTTATTATATATTTATCTGCAACCAGCCCTTAATCCATCTTTTAATGGAGTTAAGACTGATGATGATAACCAGCCCTGAACCATGCACCAGGAATAACTGTCCTTGGTATACTAATTACAATGTGATAGAAGTATTACTAAATTCATACACAATGCTTAGATGTCAGTACTGCATTGTTATATATTAATTCCCCCCGTTTTTAGCTAGTTCCTGGGCATTAGGCATTAGTCCTCCTACAGCTGGATACATTTACCCAGTCTGTATGAAAAGATCCACAAAAAAATGGAGCCGATGCGCTCGCGAATGCGCAGTAGCCAATCACCGGCAAAATGGCACTGATGCGCTCGCGCATATGCAGTAGCCAATCCTTGGCAAAATGGCGGTGGTGTGAAAATAAATGTGCCCAGCCTATTTAAAGCACAGCTAATGCACACACATCAGTGTTGATACTCCTCTGACGATGTGCGTTCGCACGAAAGGCCTAAGGAATCAACACGCTGTGACATTTTGCCACCGGAGCCATATGCTGGTCCGGTAGCCATTTGTACTACTGGTCAGTGTACCTATTTTATTGGATATTTGTGTATTCAATAAATGTATTACTTTTTTGCAATATTACGCTATGGGAATTTTTTATGACTCCTTTACAGAGCCTTTAAGTATACAGACCCTGGGAAGTTCTTCACCATCCAGAGAGGGGCAAATCCTGTAATCAGGTGGCTGACCCTGCTGATCCTTAACCTCCCTGGCGGTATGATTATTTCAGATTTTTGGTATTGAAAGCGGTACCATTATTTTGCATGGAAATTTGGTGTTTTATATTGTAGGCCTGTAATTCTTAGGAATAACTCACTGAAATCTTAATAGGGGATATGAAAGCAATATACAGATCTTTAACCATTTGCCATCCACCTGCTGTTTATAAACGGCAGGACGGTGGCACTCCAGAGGCGGGTTGGCGTTCATAAACGGCACCCGCCATTTCTAGCTGTGCGCGCTCCCTGGGAGCGCGTAGCACCGCGATCTGGTGCCCACTGTGTCCTCCGGACACAGTGAAACACCGATCGTCGGACACGACCTCTGTACGAGGTCCCGATCATGTGATCACTGATTGGCCAATCAGTGATCACATGCAAAGTAGTAAGCAAAATGTCACTGGTGACATCATTGCTTACTACGTATGAAATCTGTGAATGTTCACAGAGGTCATATGGTACAAGGCTATTCACAACAGCCTTGTACCATGAGACAAGCTGTGACCAATCACAGCTCACACAGTAGTTCTCAATGGCTGCAAGAATGCAGACACAGAGTAAGAGAAATAATTGCTTTTACATCCTATATGGGTGTAAAAGCAATCACTGTAAAAAAAAAAAAAAAAAAAATCTTCATCACCCCCCACAAGTAGTACAGTGTCACCATGGTGACACTGTACTGCTAGGGTGACAGTATGTAAAAAAAAAAAAAAACATAATAATATAAAAAAATAAAATAAAAATGTAAAAAAAAGTTTAAAATTTATAATTTTTGGCTATAAACTAATTTGGCTTATTTTTTTTTTTTTTTACTAAAAAGATAACGGAATACATTTCGGCCAAGATTTATGATGAAAGATTATTTATTTGCAAAATTTTATAAGAAAAACACTTTTTTTCAAAGTTTTTGGACTTTTTTATTTACAGTTGTGACCAAAATTATTCAACCCCCACTGAAATTGAGTGTTTTGGCCAGTTTGACATTGCTTTTGATCATTCAGTCATCTTGCTTACATTTACATTAAAGAGGCACTTGTAGGTCAGACAAATATAACATAACAGTTATAATGAAATAACCACAAATGTCTTTTCTGTGCTCACAGCATTATCAGTTTTATTCAACCCCCAAGTGACATTCAATCTTAGTACTTAGTACAGCATCCTTTTACAGTTATAACAGCGTTTAAACGTGAAGCATAGCTTGACACAAGTGTCTTGCAGCGATCTACGGGTATCTTCGCCCATTCTTCATGGGCAAAGGCCTCCAGTTCAGTCACATTCTTAGGCTTGCGCACTGCAACTGCTTTCTTTAAGTCCCACCAGAGGTTCTCAATCGGATTTAAGTCTGGTGACTGCGATGGCCACTCCAAAATGTTCCAGCCTTTCCTCTGCAACCATGCTCTAGTGGACTTGGAGGTATGCTTGGGATCATTGTCCTGTTGAAAGGTCCAACGTCTCCCAAGCCTCAGGTGTGTGACGGACTGCATCACGTTTCCATCCAATATCTCCTGGTACTGAAGAGAATTCATGGTACCTTGCACACGCTGAAGCTTCCCTGTACCTGCAGAAGCAAAACAGCCCCAAAGCATGATTGACCCTCCACCATGCTTCACAGTAGGCAAGGTGTTCTTTTCATCATAGGCCTTGTTCTTCCTCCTCCAAACATAGCGTTGATCCATGGGCCCAAACAGTTCTAATTTTGTTTCATCAGTCCACAGAACACTATCCCACAACTTTTGTGGTTTGTCCACATGGCTTTTGGCATACTGCAGTCGACTCTTCTTATTCTTTGGAGACAGCAAGGGGGTACGCCTGGGAGTTCTGGCACGGAGGCCTTCATTACGCAGTGTGCGTCTTATTGTCTGGGCTGAAACTTCTGTACCCACATCTGACAAATCTTTTCTCAGTTCCTCAGCAGTCACACGGGGACTTCTCTCCACTCTACGCTTCAGGTAGCGCACAGCAGTCGAAGTCAGCATCTTCTTTCTGCCACGACCAGGTAGCGTTTCAACAGTGCCCTTTGCCTTGAATTTGCGAATGATGCTTCCTAAGGTGTCTCTTGGTATGTTTAACATCTTTGCAATCTTCTTATAGCCATTGCCCTTCCTGTGAAGAGAAATCACCTCTTCTCTTGTCTTCCTGGACCATTCTCTTGCCTTCACCATGTTTGTAACCACACCAGTAAATGTCTAGAAGGAGCTGAGTATCACAGTCATTTTAAAGCTGCCTAATTGGTGCTTATTATGCTTGATTGCTGCTCGGTGACATCCACAGGTGTTTTCAATACCTGATGGAAAGCACCTGTATGAACCTCTGTTCTTCAGAGTGGTAGTCTTTAAGGGGTTGAATAATTGTGGCAATGAAGAAACCACATAAGAACCATTTACTACTGTATTACATAAACAATTGATGTCATTTTAGTTGCATTTGGGTAGTTACAACGTCCTTGTAGGATTTGATTCTGAATACAATTCCAAATGTACACTATAGTCCCTAAACCCCTTTACAGCATTGGGGGTTGAATAATTTTGGTCACAACTGTACATAGCAAAAAAAATTAAAATCCCAGCGGTGAATAAATACCACCAAAATAAATCTTTATCTATCTCAAAAAAATGATAAAAAATTCACATGTGTTGCATGACTGCGCAATTGTCATTCAAAGTGTGATAGCGCTGAAAGCTGAAAAATGCCCTGGACAGGAAGGAGGTAAAAGTGTCTGGACAGGAAATGGTTAAATGGTAACTCTAGCATTGGGAGAAAATTACTTAATCTTACAGTAGGTCTCTAAAGAAGACACACAGCCACAAAATGAAGTTGAATAAGAAACAGTTCAATCTTAAACTGCATAAGGGGTTCTTTACTTTTATAGAGGTATGGATGTGAAACTCTCTCCCACAATTGGTGGTTTCAGCGGGAAGTGTGAAGAAATTTAAAAACTTTAGATGTGTTTCTTAGGGAACATAGTGTGCAAGGCTATGAAAAATGGTAGTGACATCCACATACCCACACAAACACACACACTCAGGTTAAACTGGATGGACTGGTGTCTTTATTCAACCTTACGAACTATGTAACTGTGATTATATTGATTATATATTGGGGTAAATATATGATGGTGCACAACTTGTGTTAAAAAAAGACAGTAAAATGCATTTTACATTTTTGCTTACTAATTATTCTATATAAAAACTAAGTAAATTAAAATATTTGTATTCACATATTCATATTTGCTGGTAAACTAAAGCTTTGTTTGTCCTGAAAAAAACATATGCATAACACATTAGGGTAGTCTACAAACATGACAGGTATAATGTGTAGAATCCAGACATTACCAAAATTTCAAGAAATGCACTGGAACTCAAAGGGATTTAGGGAGAAAAAGACCTGGGAACTTAAGGAGAGGAGATTTGAAGAAATTAGTTTTTGAAGAACCCCTCTAATGTGTTTTTCTACTCATGGTGGGGAATAAAATGTGCTTGAATATTGCCCTGATACTTTCTCCAAATTGGTGGGGAAAAGTTAATAATGTACTAGATTTTTGATCATCCCTCCATCCTTAGCAGAGGAGAGATACAACTTTTATAGGATATGCATGAAGTTAGAGTATATAATCGAGAGTGGTTTGGTTTTAGCAATAGACTTTAGGGGTTAAAGCAGTATGAAATCTTAACACAAAAGAAACACATCAAAATAATTTCAAACATTTTTAAATGGTATATATTAGCTGACTGTATAACAAAATATTCAGCTGACAATAGACATTAGAAATAAAGTTACTGAATAAATAGATATCACACAGACACGCACACTGATATGAGTATAAAATGTACATATTTTCTTATGGTCCCAGAGTGTATAATCTTGTTTAGCAAATAGCTATTTAATCTGTAGGGATTCAGTGAAACTCCTGAATCCACATTATCAGACTAACAATTCATCTTCTCTTGTTTGTCCTCCAGTTTATATCATTTTATTGCATACAGAAGCAAGACATTTTATCATAATAATACAAAGTCAGTTAATTTTACCAATTAGTTAGAATACACAGTGATATATGCTTGCTTTGAGAAAAAAATACAAAAATGGCAAAGAGCAATAATCTAACTATCTTTTGGTTTTATAAATTTTTTGTGATTCTGTTAATGCAAACAGATCAAAAACTCATGCTTGTATTTTCAGGTTCAATTAAAAACATTTTACTATAGCCCAGCCCTACTAACAGTGGGTTATCAAAAAGTCCTCCAACTGAACACATGCATAATATATTAGAGCCCTCTTAGAACATAAGGCATTCATATATCTAATTCCGTTATATTCCGTTATATATTCAAAAATATATATATCCAAAAATCCAAGGACTATTGGGATGAGAAATGTATAATGTGAAATGTGTGATAGTTTTTGATGTCAATGTGAGGTACAAACTGTGTACCCCCAAATAAATGTATAAAGGACATAATTGGGCTGATTTACTAAAACTGGAGAGTGCACAATCTGGTGCAGCTGTGTATGGTAGCCAATCCGCTTCCATCTTCAGCTTGCTCAATTAAGCTCTGACAATAAAAAATGAAAGCTGATTGGTGTCTATGCAGAGCTGCACCAGATTTTCACTCTCCAGTAAATCAACCCCAATCCTTCCCTGTATCACTTTAACCTCCTTGGCAGTATGATTCTTTCCGATTTTTTGTGCTGAAAGCGGTACCATTTTTTTGCATGGAAATATGTAGTTCCGGATATGATAAAATTTGAACCACGAAATCATAAATTATAATTTAATAAATAATCATAAAAAATAATAATATAATAATAAATTTAATTCAATAATATAATCAAACCAAAAACACTGAAATTTGAAATACAGAGGCAAATTTGCACATTGCTGAGCAAAGTCGCAAAATCGTTTTCAGTGTCTGATGGCGAATTTCCCCACGAATCATTATCACTCAATTCTGCAAGTGGTTCTGATTTACTATTGCTGTTCTAAAACCGCTTTTGACATAAAGGGACGCTTTTTGGACGCCATGGACTTTTCTCAGTTTCCAGGCAGAAAGAACATTCAAAATGCAGGCAGGGCACAGGACAAAGCAGTAGGGACAAAATATATGTGAAATGCATTGAAACAGCAATGACAGCAAAAATGAAATTTTTTTAAAATTTCAAATTTCCCGCCGGTTCCTGCGCCTGTACGCCCCAACGTCACAGGGACCAGAACACAGAAGCCGGATGCCGGCATCGGCCGGAGGAGATGGCCGGGGACGCTGCAGGGGACACATCGCGGGAGTGAAGGACAAGGTAAGTGCTGCAGGGACCCCCAGAGCAGCCCGAGTGTAGCTCGGGTATTACCGCTCTTGGTATAGAAATTTTACCCCGAGCTACACTTGGGATTACCGCTAAGGAGGTTAAGACCACCAACACACAGTGGGGTTGATTTACTAAAACGAGAATGAAAAATCTGGTGCAGCTCTGCATAGAAACCAATCAGTTTCCAGTTGTTTTGTCAAAGCTTAATTGAACAAGCTGAATTTAGATGGTGATTGGTTTTCATGCAGAGCTGCATCAGATTTTGCACACTCTGATTTTAGTAAATCATTCTCCAAGTGTTACCTAGGAAGCTCTGAAATATGAATGCCACCAGATTTTATCTTGAGAAAGGAGAATAGTATCTTCAAAACCAGCCAATGACAGCAAGAATCAACATTTAGGTGATTGAATGCGCATGTCCTGGATTTCCTTTTTGGGCACTTAGCTAATTACTGGTAATTAATAAGCAGTGCTCTGACTATTTGTCATGAAGAATTAAAACTTTACAGCATACCCAGTCTGCTAAATCCATTACAGACCCAGAAGGATTATTTGCATGTTTACATCCTTGATGAGGATTATAGCTGCACCAACTACTATTCCTGTAGGTACTGTTTATGCATTAGTTTCAGAGTTACAGTAAGTCAGTTTATACTTTGTGTAGCAATTAACTTATGTGCGCTGGGTATAGTTTTTACCATTTTTTCTACTAATATACAGTATATTAACTGCTATCTAAACTACCCGACATTTCTGTTCACTGTTTCCCAGAGAATTCTGCACCTGCCCATATACAGTTTATCATAACCAAACAATATTCCTGAATACTCTGATCTATGCACCAGTGTGTATAATGTTTCTAATGACAAAGCAGCACTGACCATTTAGAAACTCAGGCACTGCCCGAGGGCCCGGGGTCAGTAGGGGGCCCCATGAGATGTCCCTGGTACCTTTTTCATAGGCTTTTTTGAGTTTGGGCAAGGACACAGGGGCCCCATGATCCCCTATTGCCCGGGGGCCCAATGATTTGTCAGTTCACCACTGTGACAAAGTTATAAAAACCTAATTAATTGAAAGCATATAGTATGGTACAAAGCATGGATCGAAAATTCTTCCTCAGGCAATGTGCTCTAATAAAAAAGGGAAATAAATACATACATAAATAAATACACATTTAGATTACAAACAATTATCAGGAGTATACCTAAGCCTTACTCAAATCCCAGCTCTCTTCTCTTCCAGGGTCTGTCACATCTCATTCTTGGTCCTCCCTACCTCCTCAGACCCTTACAATATCTCTCATTACACTGTTCAACAGGTAAAAAGTTTTGGGCATAAAATTAGCTAATCTTACATAATTTTGAGGTGCTGAAAACGAAAATGACCCTAAAAAATGTTGATTGGCTCTAGTTTCCATGATATATTCACCCATCTAATGACGTAAGCCATTCAAAATTATGATGCAACTTCAGCTGCATATTGCGCAATTGATACTGGTGACCAATAGAAAATTGCATGTATACTGAGATGATGCAATATTAGCCTTTAATTGCATCACTTCACTGCATAAAAGCTGCAGTATCTGTAGCTGATTGTAGTTCGACAGCGTCTTTACATTTCGTTTTATGCTTATATAGGCTACTCAGTAATGCCTCGAACTTGTGTGAATAAAGCAGATAATTTCTGCTATATCTGTGGTGAAATAACTTTTATCTCACAAAAAAGGAGGATAACAGGAATGATTAAGAAAGCCTACAACTTGTATTTTGGCTGCAAGATAGGAGACCAGGACAAGAGCTGGGCACCACATATATGCTGCAATTCTTGTGGGACGGCACTGGAGCAATGGTTGAATGGAAAAAAGGCATCTATGCCTTTCGCTGTGCCAATGATTTGGAGAGAGCCAACAGATCATGTTAGTAATTGTTACTTTTGTATGGTGCCTCCAATTGTAAAAGGGCTAAATAAGAAGAAAAAGTTATCTCTGCACTATCCAAATATTCCATCGGCAATACGTCCAGTTCCTCATGGAGAGGGGCTACCAATTCCTAAAGCACCAGAATCCTTTGTGGTTGAGTCAAGTGAGGAAGAACCTGAAGCGTGTAGTCACGTGCAGTTGTAAGAGATAGCCCTTTCCTCGAATACAAGAGAAAAGCCAAGAGAAGCAAAACCGACACAAACTGAAGACAAAACTAGTGAGAATCCTAAGTATTAAAATGATTCAACTTCGCTTATGGCTATAATTTTTCTTGGTAATCCTATGCAATATATTATGCCATTTAGGCTTTGTTATGTAGTCAATATCACTTGTTTTATATTTGTGGAAAGACATCTATCTATATAATTATTGTGCATTATGTAGTCATTACACCTATAGTAGAAAACTTTCCGTTTACAGAAAAACTAGAGCCAATTGACAAATTTCATTGTTATATTTGAACTCAGAATGTGAAATTCATTAAGAAATGGATCCTTTTGTTTCCAAAACTGGCAACAAATAAAAATTTGTTGAACAGTGTTATCACAACACAGCATCACTATACTGCCACATAGCCTGTCGTGGTTGTCACAACACCCTCTCAACAATAGTTTCCCACCCAATATTTCCATACCATTATTTTATCCCACAGTGCTTTTGAGCCCCTCACTCCCCAAACTCCCCAAACTCCAGCAATGGCACCACATGACAGATGGGCTACCACACTGCTTCCAGAGTTGGCTGTCACAGTGCTTCCTGTCATTGGGACTTCTAGACTGATGATCTAACATGCTGTTCACCCAGTCATGCAGATCCAAGGTGCCTCCGGGTCACAGCCGCATCCATGATTGGAATATGAACAAAGCCATAGCCACACTGACTCCAAGAGTTATTCCTGAGTAGCCACTTCTAATGCATGTGCCTGCACCGCCATTTTGCCATTCTTTTTGTTATGTAGCAAAATGTCCTGATGTGCAAAGTTTGTATATATTACCTTTTTCTGTTCTTAAAATTTTGACTCTGATAAAAATGGAAAATACTAGCTAAATGTTCAATGAAATCAACCAAACATTATGTAGTATTTAGGCAGAAGCTACAATAATATCCAGGTGACATCCATACACATCGGTTCTGGGTCTTATTTACTAAAGCATTTGAGTGCTTGTACAGTGATCATGACATGGCAAGTGAACATACTCTATTGTACATGCACCTGTAAGGAATGGAGTACTTAAAGGCATGTACCCAAACATGGATTGCATTTTTGGCTACAGCAGCACAAATGCAAGTTTTTTTTTACCTGTTTACCAGCTTGACACTTAGTACATGTGCATTTCACCCTTTGTGAACAATCCATGAGATTGTTATATTATACACTGCTCAAAAAAAATTAAAAGAAGACTTTCAGAGTATAGCATCAAGTCAATTAAACTCCTGGGATATTGATCTGGTCAGTTAAGTAGCAGAGGGGCTTGTTAATCAGTTTCAGCTTCTTTGGTGTTAATGGAATTAACAACAAGTGCACTAGATGGGCAACAATGAGATAACCCCCCAAACAGGAAATGGTTTTACAGGTGGAGACCACTGACATCTTTCTCCCTACTCATCCTTTCTGACTGTTTTTCACTAGTTTTGTATTTGGCTAGGGTCAGTGTCATTACTGGTAGCATGAGGTGATAACTTGGACCCTACAGAGGTTGCACAGGCAATCCAACTCCTCCAGGATGGTACATTAATATTTGCTGTGTCTCCCAGCACAGTCTTAAGAGCATGGAGGAGATTCCAGGAGACAGCCAGTTACTCTAGGAGAGCTGGACAGGGCCGTAGAAGGCTCTTAATCCATCAGCAGGATCAGTATCTGCTCCTTTGTGCAAGGAAGAACAGGATGAGCGCTGCCAGAGCCCGACAAAATGACCTCCAGGAGACCACTGGTGTAAATGTCTCAGACAAAACAATCAGAAATAGACTTCATGAGGGTGGCCTAAGGGCCCGACATCCACTAGTGGGGCCTGTGCTCACTGCATGGCCCCATAGATCTCAATTCGCATTTGCCATGGAACACCAGAATTGGCAGATCCACCACTGGCGCCCTGTGCTTTTCACAGATGAGAGCAGGTTCACTCTGAGCACATTTGACATATGTGAAAGGGTCTGGAGAAGCCACAGAGAACATTATGCTGACTGTAACATTGTTCAGAATGACCATTTTGGTGGTGGTTCAGTGATGGTCTGGGGAGGCATATCCATGAAGGGACACACAGACCTCTACAGGGTAGACAATGACACTCTTGCTGCCATTAGGTATCGGAAAGAAATCCTTGGACCTATTGTCAGACCGTATGCTGGTGCACTGGGTCCCTGGTTCCTCCTGGTGCATGACAATGTTCGGCCTCGTGTGGTGAGAGTATGCAGGCAGTTCCTGAAGAATGAAGGAATTTACACCATTGAAAGCCCCCCCGCTCACCTGACCTAAATCCAATAGAACACTTCTGGGATATCATGTTTTGGTCCATCTGATGTCACCAGGTTGCTCCTCAGACTGTCCAGGAGCTCAGTGATGCTCTGGTCTAGATCTAGGAGGAAATACCCCAGAGCACCATCTGTCATCTCATTAGGAGCTTGCCCCAATATTTTCAGGTATGCATACAAGCATGTGGGGGCCATACAAACTACTGAGTACCATTTTGAGTTGCTGCAATGAAAATTCAGCAAAATGGACTAGCCTACTGCATTATTTTTTTACTTTGATTTTCGGGGTGTCTTTGAATTCAGTCTTCTGTAGGTTGATCATTTTCATTACCATCAAATGATGGGTCATCCTTATGTTTCTAACAGATTACCTAGTCCATATCAGTATAGATATCCAGCATGATATTTTTCCCCATTGAAATCTGATGTTTTCAAAGTGTTCCTTTAATTTTTTTAACTGAGTAAGCCAGATGTCTGTTATTTAGGGTCAGTAGCACTATTACCACTAACTGACACGACAGATCCCTGCCAACCCAACAAACAGGATCCCTGGCAGGAATCCTAGAAAATTTATTCACACAATTCCTGCTGGCCTACTTAACAAGTTCTATAGTAAAATGATGGCTAGACGGTCCTTTTGTCAATCCGAGGGGCCCCTATGGGGCCACGCTGAGGTATGATCTGTCACCAGCTGTGTCCATTGAACACAGCCAATGATTTATCTGTGTACCACTATGAGCAATTGCAGCACATCACATGACAATTGTATACAATTGGTGGCTTCCTTTCATGCCAACCATAGTATACAATTGTGTTGCTAGCTGTGATTGGTCACAGTGATCACATGTACAGAAATGAAATTCTTAGCTATAAGCAATCATAATGTGTAAAAAAAGATACTAATCACTTTCCCAGAGCAGCAAAATGTTACTATGGCAGCATTATATTACTCTGGTCACAGTGTTTTATAGTGGCCACATTATATTATCTTGTCACAGTGTGTCACTGGTGTGGCTGTCACCAGTCAGTGTCTCTGATCACTGCCACACCAGTTACATGATGATGCTGTACTGCACTGGTGACAATATGTAAACAAAAGGTGAAAAAATAATAACTAAAATGCTTGCTTAGAGCAATGAAATTCATTTCTCTAAGCAACCATAATGTGTAAAAAAAAAAAAAAGTACTGATCACTTCCACAGTGTATTATATAAAAAAATTTAAAAAAATTGTAATTATAACATTTAAAAAAATTGAAAAACAAAATTAGCTTTGTTTTTTTTGTACTGTCGCCAGTCAGTGTCCCTAATCACCTAATCACTGCCACACCAATTATATGATGACACTCTACTGCACTGTTGACAGTATGTAAAAAAAAGTGTGATTTTTTTTTTAAATTTCTTTCATTTTTCACAAAATTATGACAAAAATTACAACTTCAAAAAACTCGCCATGTCCCTTATTAAAT
Source organism: Staurois parvus (assembly GCF_062004578.1). Classification (NCBI taxonomy): domain Eukaryota; kingdom Metazoa; phylum Chordata; class Amphibia; order Anura; family Ranidae; genus Staurois; species Staurois parvus. The sequence continues at coordinate 6,302,136 of NW_028317803.1, forward strand.
ACCTCAGACTGCCTACTTTCCAAAAAGAGGTAATTTTGGTGATATCTGTACCACCCCTAAAACCCAGTGGTGATCAAATACCACTAAAAGAAAGCTCTATTTGTGTGCACAAAATTATAAAAATTTAGTTTGGGTACAGTGTTACATGACTGCGCAATTTTCATTCAAAACGCGACAGTGCTGAAAGCTGAAAATTGGCATGGGCAGGAAGGGGGTAAAAACGTACCTGGTATTGAAGTGGTTAAATACCATACAGAAGCTAGTAGACAGCTGTAATTTGCAATGGTAGTGGGGAAAGATCATTGGGTGAGATGGGTCATTTTGGCAGTGGTCAATTTATTAACTAATGCAGGTTAAGAGACAACATGATTGCCATTCGATTCAAGAAATACTGTAATGTGTAATTCTTTATTTCTTTTTGTCTTTCATTAAATACTTTTTCATGGTATTTTTTTTTACTATTTACATGTTTGATCAATGAGTTATAAAGGAGACATGGGGACAAGGTGTCTTGCAAGGGGAGCTTTGGCTCCCCCTCTTGCAAGGTATCCTCTCTGTGTGGTCAGGTATGGTTCTGGATGACTAGACTGCTATCTTCCTTTTTCTCTTTTTCTGGTCAACTAGGAGGCATGCATGGATAAAGCTTTTCTATGAGTTTTTAGAGGAACTACATACTTTTTTTTTCCTAATGGGTCAGTACAGTAAAGTATGTGGGGGTCTGTGTGTGTGTGTTTGTGTGTGGGGGGGGTAGTGGCACCTGGGAACCCCTTTAGAATAATGAAGGCCCAGATATTTGCCCCTCCCAGGTTAATGAATACGGGGAACAAAGTACCCCATGCTGCTTATTCCCCAAAAAAAGGATATGTTAAATAGAAACACCCACATTGTAAAACAGTAATTTTTAGAAAAAATAGCAATGTTTTCCAATTGAAATCCAACATTGATCACATAGTTCATCAATGCAGATCCTGGTCAATCACAACGAGTCACTGAAATGACACCTTGCTGATCCCAACTATGCTCACTTTCTGCTATTCCAGTAGTAAATTACAGATCCCAAGCTGGTTTATGAATATAAACAAAGGGGCTGGCAATGCAGGTTGACATTATTGACTAAATATGGTTATGAACATATTTGGTCAATGACACTGTGCAGGATTCCTTGCACATTTCTTTACAAAGAAGTTGGCAAGGATCTGTCCCTTGGTGATGGTAATGCTACCACTATTAAATGGCAGATCCCTTGGTTTATTGACAGACACAAAATGACTGATTCTTGAATAAAATGAATTAAAAAAAAAACCTTAAAAGGAATACATCCTACTGCCCTGCAACTTCCCCTGAATATTTAAAGCATCCTCAAGTGAATTATTTAAAGGATGTATTTATTTCTAATGTGGACCTTTAGGCAGACCTTTTCCTACCTGAGCAATATTTTCTTTTAATTATATTTATTTATGTACGTAGCACTACCCCATTAGGAGTCGCTGAGTTTTGAGTCTCCCTACAGCCCTGCACAGCCAAGCAACCTGTATTTTCTTCCACACTTGCACAATGGAGACAGCCCTCAATCTTGGTTTTGTGATTTTATTAAAGGGGATTAGAACTTGGATGGGGTTGAGGGGTGTATGTGATGCCTCAGACCCCAGATAAATTCTCTTCTTCACCCAGCTGCCTGAGGGTATCCCTGGGCAAGGGGATCCAGAAACTGCGAACTTAAGAAACAGTCCCAGATGAGGAGCTAGCTGGTTTATCCACTTGTCTTCCCCCTCCCCTTATCCAGCCTAGGGTGTGTAAGGTCTGTTACTCACACTGTCCTTCCTGATAGCTCAATGGATCAGTGGCTGCCTTCAGAACTTTCACTGCGCTGGTTCCTTCCCTGCTGTTCAGACTGTCCTTCCTGGAAGATGGTGGTATAGTGGAGACTCCCTTGTCCAGCACAAGACAGTAGGTAGGTCTCATCCCTAGGCCCCCTCCCAGGCTCCACACTCCAGATTTCACTCCATTTTCTACCTGCCACTACTCCCCCTGCTAATCAGACTCTCTAATACTTAAGGGCATGCCAAGCCTCCTGCTTGGGGATTGGCCAAGATACCTTAAGTATACAGATCAGCCCCTCCTCACCCCCACCCACTGCCTTCTAGAAACTTCTACAGCTTCTAGAGCAGGATGACGTATCAGGGAACTGATCTGCAGGGCACTCAGCCCTGACCTAAAATAACCTGGCTGACTCACACCCAGGCTAACTCATCCCAGGCTGCTGCTCAGTCTGTACCTAAAATAGTAGGGCTACATTTATTTCTTTTTTGCATTGGTACATGTCGCCATTGCAGTGCCTATGCTTTAAAAAAAAAAAAAAGACTGCAAATTGGCCTTGAAAAAAGAGCCAGATCTAGCAACAAAAGATGTCAATGGGGTTCAGTGTTATATTTTGGGTTTAGAGCATTTTTCCTGTGTTCATCAAATCTTCTCTGAACCGTAATCCTTTGCACACATCACTCATCCCTAATCTGCATGCACATCAAATCCTGCAATGCAAGTATGCCTTTGGGATTTATACATTCTCTTGTTCATTTCTCTTTAGTAAATCAGACTCACTGCCATGTATGTGTAAAATATAGAAGAATAAAATAAACAGATAACGCCTGTGTGTTTAGTTTTTGCAGTTTGTAAATCGGATCATCTTTGCTAAACAAATAATCTAAAAATGGTTTCAAGCTATGACAGAGTAAAATTTTGTAGTCTCCTGCAGGGTAAAATAATAACCCCATTCCTCAATAAAGACAACAAGGAAAGGACATTTTTGTAAACTATATTGTTATTTAACTTTTATTTTAGTTCTTACTGAACAAATAGGAATTTTTCATTTCTTTAGAACACAGATCTACTGTTACTATAATTACAGATCCACTGCATTTGGGTTGAATTCAAAACCTTTCACCTAAACACATTTATAGAAAATACCTTTTTTTGTTAAGTATGTACAGTTCTTTAAAAAATATATATAACTATGCCTTTTCTAATCTATTGTACTTCAAGTACATTCAGCAATCATCTAAATGGCTTGTTTCCAGAATGTACCATTGTTTATAGATTACTTTTGTCTCATTACATACTGAGTATATAAAATATTATATCCATGCATTTCTGCACTGACCACTGTCACATTTTAGTGTATAAAACACTAAAATGACCAAACTAGCCTATAGCACAGTAGTAGCAGGACTGGCAGTAGACATTATTGACACATTATTGACCCCTAATAAATGAATAAATAAATAAATAACCTTCCGCTTTAAAGGATAAGTTCACCTTTTAGACAAAAATAATAAATGCACATTTTTTTGCAGGTAAAAAAATGTGCATTTATTATTTTTGTCAACAGGAGCCTGGAAAGCATTGCACCATTGATCAGTAGATCGCTGATGCCATGCAGGTCTCCTGCAGACCTGTCAGAATATCTGCTTACTGTACAGGATGTACGAGCAAGCAGATATTCTGACAGGAAGCTTCAATGAACTACCACAGCACTCTGCAGTGCCATGTTAGTTCATTGAAAACTACAAGCCTTAGCGGCTGTCGGGACTTGCAGTTCATTCATTCGTGGAAGTCCGTGAATGAATGATGTGGCCCTGTGGGCAACGCTGTTTTCAAATTTGACTATGGGAACATGTTACATGTTCCACCCTAAAAACGGATGGAACATATAACAAGTAAAGTGAACTTATGCTTTAAAGCAGGGGTCTCCAAACTATGGCCCTCCAGGTGTTGAGTAACTGCAAATCCCATGATGCCTTGCAAAACTGACAGCCACAGTCCAGAGGCATGATGGGACTTGCAGTACTTCAACAGCTGGCCGGCCATAGTTTGGAGACCCCTACTTTAAAGTATATCTGAATCCACAACTCAATTTTTTTCATTTTGATTAAAGTAGTTGAGAGTTAAAGCTACTGCCAGATTTTTTTATACGCTATGATTCTCAATAGGTTCCATAAAAATGCAACAATATGTTTCCAGTGTGAGGGAACTCTCTTCTTAGACAGTTGAAAGTTTTCTATCTCTTTCTGAGATGAAAAAAGCACAAAGTGTAGTCCCTATTGTGTACTAGTACTTGCTGTCATGATCTGGAGGATGGAGGAGTTGCTAGTCTCAGGTACCCAGAGTTTGGGATAATTAATTGTTAATATTCAAAGTCAAGAATCCATTATATGCACTATGCATATTCGGTACAGTATTTCACTTATGTTTAAATGATTTTGATTTACAGCAATAATGCAATTGATTTTTACATTTTATTCATGTTACTATTCAAGTGAAATTGATGTTGATGTGGAATTGATGGTAAGGTTGTTACCAGAATCAATATACAGTATATTTGTTTAAATATCAGATATATTTTGGAGATTATGTACAGTATTTAATATCAGTGAATGGTATTAGCAAGTATCAGCTCAATCCTATATGGCCACGAAGGGATGCACAATATGATAGGTGGAGAAAGCAGTGAAATCACAAGGAACTTTGGGGTATCCTATTGAGTGTCCTGGTTCCCAGATCTGTGTCATCTATTAGAAAAAACAGTACATATTGCAGAAAAGTGGTAAGACATCTAGAAGGAGGGAACTCAGCAAAAAAAAAAAGAGAGAGGAGATGAGGAAAGAAGCAAGGCACAGCCCCATCCATTTTTTTTCTTTTTTTGTCATAGGATTAACTCCCACTACCATGCACTTTAGATCACACAGGTAATCCATCTCATCATGCCCAGTCCCTTGTATCTTTTGTCCTGTTTTAGGTTACTCAATTAATGCATGCTGGTTGTAGGCAGACTTAGAACAAAAAACAAACAAACAAAAAAAAAACCCAGAGCAACAGACCAACTCCTTTTCTGTACACATATCTAATCACTTCTTTCTAAAACAATTTGAAATGTCTTCCTAATTATGTTTCTCTTTTTAGATAACTTCCTTTCCTCATGAAATTAGTGTATTTAAATCATAACTTATCTTATTTGCACACGTTTGGTTTATTTGCTCATTGTGGACTACAGAACATATCCCCCCCATGTTATAAAGAAAAGAAAAAGGTGTTCTGTACTCCTCACATGTTTACTGTTCTAGGGTGATAACACTGCTCCACGTTAACCACTTGCCTACCAGGCACTTTTACCCCCCTTTCTTCCCAGGTCAATTTTCAGCTTTCAGCAATGTCACACTTTGAATGACAATTGAGCAGTCATACAACACTGTACCCATTGAAATTTGTATAATTTTTTTTCACACAAATAGAGCTTTCTTTTGGTGGTATTTAATAACCACTGGGTGTTTGAGGAGGCACTGATGAGACTGCACTGATATGTGGAACTGATGGGCACTTATAGGTGGCAACAATGGGCACTGATAGGTGGCTCTGATCGGCACTAATTGGCAGCACTGAAGGGCACTAATAGGCAGCACTGAAGGGCACTGATAGGTGGTCACTGACTAGCAGCACTGATGGACACAGATTGGCAGCACTGATGGGCACTTACTGGCAGCACTGATGGGCACTGACTGGCAGCACTGACTGGCAGCACTGCTGGGCACTGATTGGCTGCACCACAGGGCACTGAATGGCAGCACTGATGGACACTGATTGTCAACAACGATGGACTCTGACTGACATTGATAGGCAGCACTGATGGGCACTGTTGGGGCTACACTGATAATCAGTGCCATGATTATCAGTGTAGCTGTCCCCTTTCACACTTGCTGGTTATCAACAGTACTTTTCTTTTGCTGCGATAGCATAAGGAAAGTCCTGGTGATAACCGACACGTGTGTTTAAATTGTGATCAACTGTGTTTGGACACAGCTGATCACATGGTAAAGGGCAGCTGTGATTGGCCCTTTGCCATGACATGTGATCATCTGTGTCCGAAGGACACAGATGATCACAGAGAGCACCGGGTGCACTATACAGCAGGTTCTGGGAGGACAACATCTGTAGCCATCATTCAGCTATACCATGATCAGCAAGTGGTTAAATACAGCTTTATCATTCTAGGTGAAATGTCAATAGAGTCTTCCCTTTATGACTTCACTCTAGATGAAGTGTATTATTAGCAGGATCATCAAATTAAAAACAAGAAAATGCTTGAAAAAAAATTACTGCAGCCAAGAAGAACTGGTAAGCTGCAATATATTATATTTTTGCACTTGGGTTTACATACAGTATGCTTTAAACAGGAATAGGACTGTGGGTAAAAGTTACAGGTACCACAATTAAAATTGGGTATTATAAAATAGTTCTTTCGATTGTTAGCTGATTTCAGGGCAGGTTCTCTGACAAAAAAAATACACATTAATAAATGTCGTGCCTTTAACCAAGAAAAATGTGACCTGTAGTTGAGTAGTATCTGAGCAATTAGAAAACAGTTTCTCAGAATATAGTGATTCCACCCATACTACCTTGAGTATAGCAGTATTAATGTGGTATAACAGTCTCTAATATGCTCTGCTTTGACATGCTACTTCACACTATATATATGTGTTCTTGTTGTTATATCTCTCCTATACTGTGCTCCCTGTTTCTTTAAAAATATATTCAATGTGTTAACAGATTTCAGAATATAGGAGTAAATGTAAGAATTGAACATTTTAGTATGTCTGATAAGTTATATGCCTTTCAACACCAAGCTATTGGGCTTAAGTGCTTCTCTGTACTCTTTTTTTTTCCCAAATAGAATAGCTCCTCTGGGATTCATCAGAAAAACCCATTAGTGCACTCCCTGGCTTAAAATTGCATGAGACTGTAAATCATTTAACAAAATACTTTTGAAGATTTTTTTGAAGGTTAGATGTGTTAGCTAAGCTTCACTACATGAACCTCGACACAAGCCTTTATCATTACCCCTTTTGACATTTAATAAAACAAGGATAAAAAAGATGCCCTCTGAGGCTATGTTATTGCAACACATGATAAGTGAAATGAATGGGATATTTTTAAAGTTATCTCTGCTTTAAATCCGATCAAATATATTTCAATGTATCTAGTATTTAAATATTAGCCTTTTTACAAGTCCTTAACTCAGAAAAAGTATATCTGTAAATGCTGCCATTTGAGATCCCCTGTAAATTTTCTATGCACAAAAGATTAAGGGTACACAGCATGCATTTTAAGATAAGGGTATGTACAAAAAATAAGGATAGTCAGCTTTAATAATGTAAGCAAAGGTAACTGCCACTAACCTCCACACTATGCTAATTCAAAAGATTGATATCAAAGGCAAAACAATAAATCCTATTAAAGTCCCACTAACAATCATCTATATATCATTATATGTCAATAAATAATTCAATAAGTAAAGAAGTAGTCACAAAGTCAAACAAACTTATGTACCCCAGGTATTCAAGTGCCAAGTTCTATATTGAGAATAGCTACAACAGACAAACAATATTCATATATTTTATTACAGCATTAGCTATGTGGAACTGAATTGTAAAATGTTCCTGTGCAATGTATGTGCTCTAATATTACTCTGAATAAATGTTTTCTGTTTTTTTGGGAGCTAGATCAGGACCCTATTATTGAGGGTCTATGCACACTGGCTTAAAAAACAGCTGCTCCTAGAGGAGTCAGCATACCAAGACATTTTGGATAATTTCTTGCTCTCAACATTGTGGGAACAGTTTGGGGATGGTCCCTTCCTGTTCCAACATGACTGCTCACCAGTGCACAAAGCAAGGTCCACAAGGGCATGGATTGGTGAGTTTGAGATGGAGGAACTTGACTGGCCTGCTCAGAGTCCTGACCTCAACCCGACAGAACACCTTTGGGATGAATTACAGCAGAGACTGTGAACCACACCTTCTTGTTCGACATCAGTGCCTAACCTCACAAATGCACTTCTGGAAGAATGGTCAAACATTCCCATAGACACACTCCTAAACCTTGTAGACAGCCTTTCCAGAAGAGTCACAGCTGTTATAGCTGCAAAGGGTGGGCCAACTCAATATTGATTCCTACGGACTGAGACTGGGATGGCATTAAAATTCAAGTGCGTGTAAAGGCAGGTATCCCAATACCTTTGGAAATATAGTATATAGTGAAATTTATATCCTCAGATTTAAAGGGTGATATTTTTTAAAGGTGCCAGTTTCCTTGAAAGTAAAAGTGATCTTTTTACAGGTGGTGGAAGATAGTTCCCCACTTTCCACTGCCATCTGTTGCATTTCCTGGGCTCTCCTGAGTGATGAAGGAGCCTTATATCACCTCCACCACGATCTATGAAGCATTGGAAAGGGAGGAAGGTATATCAGTACTCAACTCCCCTTTATAACGTTAGAAAACAGAAGTGACATTTTGTGATGTCCGGTTCTGGATTGTTGCTGACAAGCATCTGATCAAACTGATCTCTGGTTTGGAGAGCAGAGGAGACACCTGGGGTCTAATAGATCCCAGATCCCTCCATAAAGAGGATCTTTCATGGCCCATGCTATCACAAGGGATGTTGTTCATCCTTTGTGATAGCAATAAAGGTTTGGCAATAAATAAATAAATGTACAGTGACATTTTCATTTTTCAATTAAATAAATAATGGAAAAAAAATAAAGCACCTACACCCCCCCCCCCCCATTCTCACTCTCAAATGCTAGCAAATGCATGTAGGTCCTGCATATATTTGCAAATGGTGATCGCACCACATATATGAGGTATTGTCCTGAACATCAGATGGAGAGCAATCATTCTCGACCCAGACCTCCTGTGTAACGCTAAACTAGTAGTCTGTAAAGACTTTTAAAGTTTTACCTATGGAGATTTTTAGGTACCATAGTTTGTTGCCATTCCACAGGCGTGCACAATTTAGAAAACAAAATTTGGGTTTGTGTGCAATAAAAGTCATTAAAGTGTATTTTTCCGACAAAAAAAAAAACTACAAAAAACATTTTATTCTCGAAGGCCTCTGCTTAAAAAATATATAACGTTTGGGGGGTTGGGTTCTAAGTAATTTTCCAGCAAAAAAGTTTTTACATGTATGACAGAAATGTCAGAATTGGCCCTGACCAGAGGCACTTAAAGTCAAAATGTTGTTCCAACCATGGATTAATATTGTGTGATATGCTTACATTGCATGTCTCTTCTGAAATAAAAAGCCTGCAATAAAAAGCTTGCCTGTTCACAGTGAGTTACAGAAGAACTTTAGTTCCATTTTAATGTAATACTGATTTGATTATTTCTGCAGCGTTTACAATCAACACTCTTACAACCACCACTGTGCTGTCCTCAGCTTGTTCTCCTGTGAGCTTGGGACAACTACATCTAACATCAGGATAAAAAGCAGTTTCTCTACATCATCAGGATAAAAAGCTGAAACTGAACTTGGAAGCACTTATCTATATATGACCTGAACTAGCATATGACTATATAATAAACATTTTAGCCTAATCTGTCACTGCACTGTAAAAAAATTGGGCATTGTTCCTCACACAGAGTTCATGTTTGACTTTGTTTTTAAATAGATGAAGAAGCAAGAAGGTCACCATGGATTAATTTTTATCAGTTCATCAATAAATTGGTAATGGGATCAGGGAGGAGCAATATGTGTTTATGTTGAGTAAACGTTATAAATTCTGGTGTCTGTCTCCTTAAAACCTTTTGTTTGTGTTTTGATAAAAATGTAAGGAGATGAATATTTGTCATTTTAAATCTAACCAGGGGAGGTTAAAATGTTATCTGCTGTCATTGCAGGCAGGTAGGCTACACTTGAATGAGAGCAATGTTATCTGTCATGTTCTCTACTTTCCAGATGCATATATGCAGTTATTTTGCAGACAAATGTAGGAATAAAACCCTGAAAGACATTCTTGGTCTTTCCCACTCTGCTTTGAAAAGAGTTTCTATTAGTGACAGTCCCCAACGGATAAGTTTTGCACACCTTCTGGACATACTTTTCCTTTATAAATAGTCATACACTAAAAGATAGAAAATATCCTCAATAGACACAAAATCAGCAATAAACATTTTGCAGAGACTCTACCCTTTCCTATATACAATTTAAAATATTAAATGCTCAAAAAGAGTTATACATTTGTTATCAAGTTCCTTTTTGAATATATAAGGAATTATTTTACGGAAAATGCACTGACCAAGGGAAATAAAAGCATACAAAGGAGGTAAAGATTACTCATGCATGCAGTTACACCATTTCCAGACAGAATGTCAAATCTCTGCATGCATGTTGTTGACAGCCAGCCCACACCCACAGAGTAGTAAATTTATGAAATATTTGTTCCTATTGAGGAAAAAAAGAAAAAAAAACATTTTTTTTAAGTCCATAATTATGTGAGACAATAAGCAAGTACCATAAGAGGGAAAAATCTGAATACAAAAATGAAAATATGAGTAGTTTCCAACTATTTTTCCTATCTCTAAATTGCGGGAAAATAACATTAGATTGCTTTTTGGATTTCTTGACTGAAGAGCACATTCTCCCAAGCTGAACAAAGTGAGTACAGGGAACATTTTTAATAGCATACAGGGGATGCTAAGAATTTCCCAGTAAAATAGAAACGTAATGGATGTATTTTGAAATTCAAATGTGAACTTCAAATTCACCTTATTGTCATTCAAAAGTTTAACCATCTTCTGCAATCTTTATTGTATGGAGCTCCAAACCATGGAGATAGAAATATAACAATAATATAATTGTTATTCGGTAAACCTAGATTAAAGAACACTTCCTCTAAAAACATAAATATGTTAAAAAACAATAATATACAGTACCTTTCATGTATGGTGCTTTCTTTCAAGTGCAAAAATGTAAATTAGCAATGCTAGTGAGCACTGTCCTTTCAAAAAAGCTGTGAACATGCAAAATGTAAACACTTTGAATAATAATAGTATCCATCCAAATATATAACATCTGTATAAAATCAAGTCCCAGCATTTTAAATATGCATAAAATCAAGTCTCAACTTGACTTATACGCGACTTATAGTGGGACTGCGGCAGGCATTCTGACACTGGGGGAAATGACTTAGTGTCACTGACATCCCCAGTGACACCAATACAGTGATCAGTGCTAATAAAAAGCACTGATACTGTACTAATGACAGTGGGTAGGAAGGAGTTAACATGTGGGAAGATCAAAGGGTTAGCTGTGTGCTGTTTTACTGTGTGCTGTGTTAGTGCTTTCAACTGTAAGCATACTGTTTTGTATGGCTCTGCTATGCAGAGCCATACAAATCAGTTTGTTGGAGCCGACAGTAACCATCAGTAATGCTCGGCGTTTCCTGGGTGCCGGCGAGTAATCATCGGCCGGGATCCGGTGATTGACAGCCAAGGCTGGACATGCAAAATCATGTATATATACGCAATTTTACGCACCCCTGCCTCCCTGTAGCAGTATATCTGCTAGAGGGTGGCGGGAAATTGGTTAATTGGCTCCTGTCTAAATTGGCCTTAGTATGTGTATGTATGAATATGAGTTAGGGACCTTACATTGTACGCTCGTTGAGCGTCAGGGACTGATGTGAATGTACAATATATACATATATGTAAAGTGCTGCCTAAATTGACGATGCTATATAAGTACCTGTAATAACATAATAAAATAAATAAATGATGTTACGGTGAGTGTATATTAGGATTGATGGTGGGACTCACCTGTGGTATTAATAGTGGATAAGGAGCAAGGAAGACACACTGATTGCACAAGTTTTGGAGAAAAGCAAATGGGAAGAAATGTATTTTTGTGGACATTTGTGAGCTATTCATGTTTACTGAATTTTAAGGATATTAAGTATTTGGAATTTTGGTTCACATTTTCACAATGTATGCACAATAATACACAATTTCTATTATGTTATTATTATTTTTTTCTTTGTGTCATCTGACTTTGTCTATAGTCACTGCAACAAATATTCACAGGTAACAATGCTGTACACAAAGGATAGAGACTATATAACATAATAAAAATACAAACAGACCCAGTGGTGTTCTGAGGCACTTTTTATTTGTATTCATTTTACATTGATGTGGGAAACACAAAAAAGCATGGGCAGCAAGAACTGAACATTTGTCATTGCTTATTTCTTGTTTAATTAACAGGTTTGTGCAGAGAATAATTTTATTTATTATTGTTATGTTAATATATACTTTGCTTTTGTGTTGGAATTTTCACAAAAATACAGCACATGCAGAATAGTACTTTGTTTCTAAACATATATAAAAAAACAAAGGAAAGTTGGTAAACAGATTGACCAACAACAACAAAAATATACAAATTGAAAACATGCAACCTATGTCACAATATACGTTCTGTGAAATGCAGAATAATGCAATAATTTTATTTTATAACTGGAAAAATGCACTCTCAAGACTACCTATGGACTGGCTTTAAAAAAGGTAAAGAGACAAGGGAAAGGGAAAGTAGAAGACCACTTAAAACTGTATGGAAGAACTCAAAGAATAACATTAGGAAAAAAACATAAAAAAATTGGAAATATGAGTTTTAAATGAATCAGCGTGATCTCTGCTGGATCCATGTTGCTGTGAAATGCTTCACTCATCTTCATTTGGTATAAACTAATATTACAACGATCTTGTGTTAATGATTTCTCATTTCATTCTAATTAGAAGTTTTGTAATTAATGCCTATAATCAGTTTTGTGTAATTATCATTTTATTAAAATCATTTTTACATATATATATATATATACTGTATATGTATGTTAGCCAACGTATTGTATCATCCAACTTTTTTCTAGAGTTTTATTTTTTAGCATACATCTATTAAAGGAAACAGATTGATTAATTATTTATTGTACTCTCAACTTACAGCCACCTATTTTAGACAGAGGAGCTCAGACACAGCTCAGTAAAAACAAGTGAAGCAACGTAACTGTGTCACTGTGACAGTGATAACTGTATAGTTATTGGACCTGTATAGGTAAGATACATTAAAGGGTGCTTCAGATGCTTGAAAATTCTCTGAAGGGATAGTTAGAGTGATTTCACTAAACTTAGTTTCATCACATTATACCAGTTTCACCTTCACCAAATTTTGTCAAAATATGCTTCAAATTTACCTATGAAACCTGCTTAGATAAGATGTTGCTGAGAAACAATCCTATAGAAATCCAACTCTAATGCTATCCGTAACACTAATACTATACCTTAACTTGGGATTACAGCATCCGCACTAACATGTGGTGATCAGTGACTTTCCTTATAACCATATTAATTTATCACCAATGGGTGCTATGATGGAAATCTAAAGAATCCAGCCAATCGACTTTTAACATCTACTTAATGGGAATACGTGCATGCGCAGGAGATGCTGCATCAGTGGTATTCCAATGGCTGAAAAAAAGATGACCAGGAAAAGATGCCAGAAGCAGTGGACAGAGTGACAAGGAGGTGAGCAGGTCTGTTATCACTGGAGAAGGCCTAACTAGTGGATTCATTTACTAAAGTGTGAAACTATGTTGTGCACGCTTGAACATTATGAAAATTGTTCTAGGGACCCACAGAAGATTTAATTTTACTTTAAGCATCTTTAAAAGGCTTTTCGAGAGATCCAGTGTTTTAGCTGCTTTATATGTTATTTATGTACAGTTTTAAATATCTATATGAACCATATTTTTTATTGATAGCTAGGTTTTTAAGCAAGGTAAAGATAAAGCACCAATTTTTCCCATGCTTTCTTTTCTAAGAATTTGTTTATCATACCTACTGTCTATTCTGTATGCCAATTTCTTTGAACATTATGCAAAATAAATGGATACATTTTTTAAATCCTTCTCTAGTTTAATACACTTATTACTGAATGTGAACTTCATAGAAAACAGAAGCATTAGAATGTCTTAACAGCTACTGTGGCCAAATTACATAGTAGGTCTAAGAGAATTTGAGCATATGGGGCATAACACTGATGACTGACATTTCAGCAAAACCTTCAGAATTAATTCTTCTTCTGCACATTTTTCTTCATTATTTCTTGTACCATTCTGAGCTGCAGTTAGTAAAGACTGAAACATCTGGCACTTAATATTAAGCAAACAGTTTAAGACATTTTTCATAGAGCACAAAACGTACATACCCCATGTACAGTTTTCCTGAGTATGAACTTGAAATGAGAAACAATTTTAATGTTAATCTAAAAATAATAGAGTTGACAAGTTTTTTTTTATTGCAAGCACAGCTTACTCTGTTGCAGCATCTGAAATATTTTTTCTGTAACTTATGCTGATTCACGTATTAAAGGTATCTCGGTATCTCTGTCTCTGTCTCTGCCTCTCTCTCTCTCTCTCTCTCTCTCTCTCTAAAATTTTGACAAAGTTTAGTTTTATAGAACATTTGTTTAGCTCATTACATGAAAGTAAGGTTAATAATATAACTTGGATTACAAAATCCTCAGTTTTACTCAAACTAGTTGATTAAAAAATGAATACACCCCACAACAAACACTACTACATCTAGTATTTTGTATGACCTCCATGATTTGTAAGGACAGCACCAAGTCTTCTAGGCATGGAATGAACAAGTTGGTGACATATTGCAATATCTATCTTTTTCCATTCTTCAAGAACGACCTCTTTTAGAGCCTGGATGCTGGATGGAAAGTGATGCTCAACTTGTCTCTTCAGAATTCCCCATGGGTGTTCAATTGGGTTCAGATCAGGAGACATACTTGGCCACTGAATCACTTTTACCCTATCCCTCTTCAGAAATTCAACAGTGGCCTTAGATGTGTGTTTGGATCATTGTAATGTTGGAAAAGTGCCTGACAACCAAGGGCACGGAGTGATGGTAGCATCTTCTCTTTCAATACAGAGCAGTACATCTGTGAATTCATGATACCCTGAATGAAATGCAGCTCCCTAACACCAGCAGTACTCATGCAGCCCCACAGAAGGACACTGCCACCGCCATGCTTCACTGTAAGCACCATGCATTTTTCTCTCTACTCCTCACCTTTGCAGCGCCATACAGTTTTGAAGCCATCAGTTCCAAAAACATTTATCTTGGTCTCTTCACACCAGAGTACAGAGTCCCAGTAGTCTTCTGCTTTTTCAGCATGGGCCCTGGCAAATTCTAGAAACGCTATTTTGTGCATGGACTTTAGGTGAAGCCTCTCCTGTCGAGGAGTTAATGTCCTTGGATCGCCTGGATGTCTCTGTGAGATGGTTACAGTTCCATCTTTGTTCAATTTTTGTATCACTTTTGCTACAGTATTCTGACTGATAAGTAAAGCTTTGCTGATCTTCTTGTAGCCTTCACCTTGTGTAAATAAATTATTTTCTTTCTCAGGCCTTGTGACATTTCTCTTCCATGTGGTGCCATTGCTGACAGCATGACATGTAAAGGGGTTTTCTTTGTTAAGTAACGCCCTCTTATAATCAACTTTCTGCTGGACACCTGTTTGATGAATAGACTCACCTGTAGTTGAATTCTCGTTAATTAGGATTTTGTTGTCTAAAATTTAGCTTTGCTCCTAAGATTTTCATTGGGGTGTATTCATTTTTGTAACATGGTCTTAAATTAATTTGTTAGGAAAAATACTTTTTTGTGTATGCAAATTGACAAATCTTATTTGCAATCATAGAAAATGTGTATTCTGAAAGGAAAGTAAAGGTTTTCTGACAAATCTGTAGGGGTGTACTCATTTATGCTGAACACTGTGTGTATATATATATATATATATATATATATATATATATATATATACATATATACTGTATATACATATTTCATCACCTAAAATATTTAAACTGAGGTCTTTAGAAACAAGAACCACTCCAAGCAGTCACTTTCTTGCTGGTGCAGTGTCCAGCTCCAGTTCAAGCCAGCACTTTCTACTGATTTATACTACCACTAATAGTTTTTGAACTTAGTGACTAAGGGTTCTATTTTTAAAAAAATGTTGAACAAATGTCACAAGCTTTATCCTTGCCGTGATGAATTCTGACCATATTTTGCCTAATACAGTGTTTTCCTATAATTGCTAGCTCCATCTAGTAGCCATTATGTGGCATTTTCCTGACTTAGGTAATACAGGAAATATACCACATTATGGCACACAGATGGCACTGATGATCACAGAAAATCATTGTATTAAGAAAAATACAGTCAGCATTTGACACAGGTGGGTGAACGCTTATCACATTTGACCACCTAACTTTAAAAGATAAACCTCTTAACTGTGGCAGCATAAAAAATGTCTGAGTGTATTCCACAGAGTCACAAAAATAAAAAGAGCAGCAAGTGGTGAGTAGAGGTGAGCTTAAGGTTTGAGCTGAACATGAGTTTGACCCAAACCCAGCCTGTTTGCTGTTCTTCATTTAGCCAGATTGCCTGCCTGAACTCCTGACTTGTGTTTGAAAATGAATATCAGCTAGGAGTCTGTCAATGGCAGGTCTCTAGTTGGCTTGTGTTTGTAAACAGACCTGTCAAGGCATCCTGGGTGACATCAGTGACCAAATATGATCTACATAGCTGCATGACATGATTGCCTTTAATATTGAAGGTGCTGCTGCTGATAAATGGCAAATCCCAAGCTGTTGTTTGTTTCAGAAACAGAAGCCATCAGGGAAATGTCATATTACTGACATATCACTGACCTAATATCCAAGTACCGCCCAGCACGCACACTCCGCTCCTCACAAGACCTCCTTCTCTCTAGTTCCCTGGTCTCCTCCTCCCATGCCCGCCTCCAGGACTTCTCCAGGGTGTCACCCATCCTCTGGAACTCCCTGCCCCAACCCATCAGATTATCACCTACTCTCCTCTCCTTTAGGTGCACCCTGAAAACCCATCTCTTCAGGGAAGCCTACCCCACCCCCTGCTAACTTGCCTCCCTCCTCCACTCTTCCTACCACTCCATCCCCCACAGCTATCTCCTCCTGTGCCACCACCCCCTCCCTCCTAGATTGTAAGCTCGAAAGAGCAGGGCCCTTGATCCCCTCATGTTTTGCATTGTATTGGTATTGTTCTGTCACATGTTCTGTCTCCCTTTGTAATGTACAGCGCTGAGCGAACTATTGGCGCTTTATAAATACTGTATAATAATAATAATAATAATAATATTACAAACAGGATGGGGATCCTGGGTCACACTGTTGACCAAACATGGTCATGACCCTATTTAGTTAACCATGGCAGAGCAGCTGCATATATGCATCTCTGTATGAACACATTACTGGGCTGAGAGTGAACTCCCAGCACAGTAACAAGCGGTTACCAGAGAACTCTCAATGCATTCTTGTGATCGGGAGCTTTACGATCATGTGACCACTGTGGCCAGCAGGTAGCAGCAGGAAGGGGTTAATGACATCACCCAGGATCTCTTGTCTGCTTGTTTACATACAGAAGCCAGCTGGGGATATGACATTTGCAACAAGAGTAGCAGTGGGTAACCATTGTTTGGGACAGTGGGTTATTGTGTCGGAGGGTCAACATCCTGTCATTGCTGGATGTCATTATTGATGTTGGCTTTACATAGGGTGACATTGCTTGTTTTTTTACATTTGTTTTCTAATTAAGGAATTTTTTCATGGGATGATTTTCTCTTTAGTTACTTTTTCGCTTTTCTGCAGTAACAAGGTGTTATGAATCCACCTAGTGGTGCCTCTGGCAGCCCACTAGGCAGGATTACCCAGAGCGTGGAGTCTAAGTTCCGGTCTGCGTGTTCACCAGGGCCCCTGATGGTGGGGATGGACTTGAAGCAGACCAGGACCAGGTCACGACCTCCGAGCAATCCCACCCGTGGCAGAGGGAACCTCCGGGGATGGAAACAGGAGGAGAGCCAGATGTGAGGAGGCCGGCAGGCAGGATGGATGGATGGAGGGATGGATGGACGGATCGTGGTCAAACTAGCCAGTTGTCACCGAGGGGGCAGCGAGGTACAGAAACGGCAGGCAAAGGATAGTCAGGTCACACGCAGGGTCAGTAAGGGAAGGTCAGTCCGCAGAGAGGTCAAAACAAGCCTGGGGTCAATATCAGGAGAAGGCAGCGTAGTCAGGGCAATCCGGGTCAATATCAGGAGAAGGCAGCGTAGTCAGGGCAATCCGGGTCACTAATGGTACAGGCACAGGAACACAGGTACAGGAAGAGACCTTGCGGCAATTCATAACAGCGCAGGGCATCTTTAAATACCGCGCCCTGCGCTGTCATTGGCTGCTCAGCAGGGACTCGCGGCGCCTACTGCGCATGCGCGAGTCTCCCTCAGCCGCGGCCGGCCGGGACCTAATGCCCGTATCCCGGCGCGAGCTGATAAGACCGCGCATGCATCGGGCGCGATGCTGCGGCGGACCCTGACACAAGGGTACTATATAGCCAGCCCTATTTCACATTGGTAGCAAATTTCTGGGGTCCCTGTATTCTAAAGAATTCTGATAAGGCCATCGTATTCCAGATTCTTATAAGCATCTCCTCACAGATCCCCAAATCCTTTTTGAGGGCTGGTTGTGAAGATGAGCCCTTTGTTCCCTGAACATTGGAAATAAGGTTGACTTTGCCACCACTTCCCACTCCTATTGCAATATACCCACCTAATGTTGAAGGCATGTGGCCTGGTATGGTTTAGGGCTGCTTTTTTATTTTTTTTTAAAAGGCCACTACCATTAAGAAAAGAAACACAAAAATGCATCCGTGTATTTTATATATATATATATATATATATATATACATATATATATATATATATATATATATAAATATGTATACACATATATATATTACTTTTAACTCTCTACTCACCCCACCTTCACTTACTAACTCACTCCCTCACTGTTAAGGAGATAAACAATCATTACAAAAACATGGTTGATGCACTTTGTAGGGACATCTCCATTGTACTGATATCTTCCCCACTTAAGCAACCCTGTGTGCCATCACATTCAATACTTTCCACTTTTGACTCTGTTACTGCAGAGGAGGTTACCAAACCTCTTCCAAGACACCCATCTAACCAGCTGTTGTGGGGAGGTAAGCTGGAGATGTTTCAAGTCAGGAGAGATTTGTATGCAGGCACAGGCAAGGGAGGTTAAAATGACTAGGAAAATTGGAAGAGTGGGTCAGTATGTGGGGGAGCCAGCTGAATCTGCACAGTCCTGCTCACTCTGATAGTAACAAACACTCCCTAAAACCTCTCCAAAACCCCCTTTCCTTTCCCTGGTGACAACTTTCTCAGTTTCACTGTGTCCCTGTTTGCAACCATCTATCTCACCAAGCAACAAATGAATACCCGTAGAAACCTTCATCACTTTCTTGTTCAATATTTTTATTGTCAAAAGAAAAAAGAGCAAACAAAACCACAATAAGGTCAAGTTTTAAAAAGAAGATAGGTTATCCACATACATTGAGTGCAAAAAACATCAGGTTACACCCAAAAGTACAAATGCATAATAGAAAAAAAAATCTGTTCCCTATTACAGAATGAGGTGACAGAAGCAATAAGTACCCCCAAAAGCCTTGTAACATACTCGCACAGATGAAAAAGTGTAATGCAAACATTTCATCAAAGGAGGTTGAGGTGCCCTTCTCTATTCTGCTACTGATCTGTCAGAGCTTTAGCTCTGAAAAAATAATCTGTATATAATTCATGACAACCAGCTGGAGATATAGGGCTAGTATAAGTTATCTGAATTTATAGTTACCAATATGGACTCTATGGTATCAGTGATGTCAGCTTTCAGTCAGCTCACTTCAGGGTGTGTCTGTGTCCATTTGTTGTTCCTTGTTTCTTGTCTTGTCTTGTGATGTCCTGTCTTTTTGATGAAGTGTCTTGTCTCTACCCGTCTTCTACTTTTATCCCCCACAAAAACCTAGGCAGGCAAAGTTTATCTTCACCTAAAAGTGACATCAGAATAGGTATAATTTTCTCTACTAATTGATTTCAATTACCTGAAGGGGGCAGCATAGGAGTGGGAATGATTTGGGTTTCTTTGACATGTCTTCTGTAAGGATATCACTAAATTAAGAGTTAACTGCTTTTGTGGCTGTTTGGTTTCAGACAAACTGGTATCCATATCACTGCAAGTAATATATTACTTCAGTGATTCTGGAGAAGAAAAAAATCTACCTATATATCCTACAAAAAGATGAGGTCATTTTACTGAGACTTCTTATTATCTCACTTCTTTGTAACATAACAACGTTGTAATATAATTAACTCAAGCTAATTATTTATAATGTTAAAAACATAATATCCCCAACATACCAATATGTATTAATTGTTAAAATCAATTAATATAAAAAAATATTTATGTATGTGAATATTGAATATAGTAATATAAAACCTGAATGACTTAAGTAAGCAAGTACTTCATGCAATACTATAAATAATACAATTGATATTTTTGGTTAAAATATTTCTGTCAAACAATAATAACTCCATATGCAATGTAAGGTTTAATATGCACTCTTTTCCTAGAGGTTCATGGAAAAAAAATCATTGTGAACAGTTCTTTTGTCCTTTGCTCAATCTAAACTTGGGCTCATCCAGTTATCTTACAACTTGGTATCATGTCTAGTCTTTATCTTGTAGTTGTCTGATACCACCATACCTCCCCCCAAATTCAAAACCTGGGAACATAACCTGTAACAACCTTGGAATGCTCTTAGAATATGTGTTCAGAAACCATGAAATAGAAATACAGAACAAAATGGTTTCCAGCATGCCCATGTAAAGATGAGAGGTTCTGGCCTTCTTGTTTAATTCTGTGAGTCCAGAACAGTTCCAACAGATCAGCTTTATGACCATATCTCACTCCTGTCCTGCCCTGACCTGGCCACTTTTGTCTGCAAAAAATCACTCACTTCTTCATTGGTTGCACTTGTTTCCCTCACTACACACAGAATCAGGTCATGACCATTACAGCCTTGGCAAACTGACAGCATCAGAAATCTCAAGAGACATATCTGTGCCCTTAAGCGACTGTGGGCAAAACTAAATCTCTGCAACACTTCACTCTATACAAATCTGCCCACCAAAAATACAATTTCAATTCCTGCCACCAGTACCAAACAAACAAATTTCATCACTCTCGTTAACACCCTCTCATCCAATTCTCATCAGCTCCTCTCTATTTTTATAGGGTAAGTTCACCTTTTGGACAAAAATAATAAATGCACATTTTTTGCACGTAAAAAAATGTGCATTTATTATTTTTGTCCAAAGGAGCCTGTAAAGCATTGCACCAATGATCAGTAGATCGCTGATGTCATGTAGGTCTCCTGCAGACCTGTCAGAATATCTGCTTTTCGTACGAGATGTATGGCCAAGCCAGGGGAGGACTGGCAACTCATGGGGCCTCCGGACAATAGGGGATCATGGGGCCCCTGTGTCCTTGCCCACACTAAAAGCACTCCCAAAAAAGCCTATAAAAAGGTACCAGGGGCATTTCATGGGGCCCCCTACTGACCCTGGGCCAAGCAGATATTCTGAAAGGAAGCTTGAATGAACAGAGCCGTGGTAGTTCATTGAAAACTACAAGTCGCTAAGGGTGCTAGGACTTGTGGGCACTCATTCACAGAACTATGTGGCCATGTGGGGGGAGCACTGTTTTCAAATCTGACAGATAGTATGAGATACTTCTCCCCATACTATCTGTCAGAGGGACGGGGGGCGGAAGCTGTGGCTATGGGAATAAGTTACATGATACACCCTAAAAACGAGTGAAACTTGGGACATGTTCCAAAGGTGAACTTATCCTTTAACTCTCTACTCACCCCACTCACTAACTCCATCACTGTCAAGGGGATTAACCTCTTCTCGCAAAACCTCCTTGCCCTTTAAGAGGTTCTAAATGCCAGAAGGTGGAGGGGGGCATTCCAATCATGTGACTGCAGTGATTGGCAGTCACAACGGTCACAAGAGCAAAAAGCTCCTGATTGCAAGTATGCATCGGGAGCTTTCCAGTCTCTGCCAGTAACTGTGCTGGGAGCGCTTAGGGCGCACTCTCACCACAGAAAATTGTTTACATAGAGCTGTATATATGCAGCCTCTCTGTGTTAAAACCCACCTGTTGAGAGGCCGCATACTGTATATCCATACCTCCGATTAGAAGAGGTTATCAATCATTTAAAAATTTTGGGTGCAGTGGGAGCACATTGCCCAGCCTCAGAGATCCTGTAGGGAGGGATGTGAGCTAAGTTGATGTGAGGAGGTAAATTGGAGGCAATTCATGTTGGGAGGAATTTGTTTGCAGGCACAGGCAAGGGGGGGTTAAGGTTAAAGCGGAGGTCCACTCAAAAGCAGAATCTCTACTTATTTGCCTCCTCCCCCCCTCCACATATTTGGCACCTTTTGGGGGTGTGGGGGAGAATGGATACCTGTTTTTGACAGGTACCCACTCCCTCTCCCACTTCCGGCTCAGTTTGCTGTAGCAGAGTGAAACGGAAGCTCGGCCCTCTTCTTTCTCCCTCAGTCTCCTAGGAACTTTCACAGGTCCAAGAAGACTTCTGGATCAATCAGGAGGCAGAGTGTGACACGCAAATGAGCAGTGGGCACCAGGCTGTGAAGCCACAAGCTGTCAGAGCCTGGTGCCCATAGCTAAGATGCGCCATGGAGGACAGAAGGAGAGAAGGGACATTGTGGGAGAGTACATTGCTGGACCTTGGGACAGGTAAGTGTGTGTTTATTAAAAGTCATCAGCTACAGTTTTTGTACCTGCTGACGTTTAAGAAACACAAAAATGGCTGGAACTCCACTTTAAAAGGGGGATTGGACTTGGAAGAGTGTGTGGGGGAGCCAGCTTGATCTGCGGTCACTGGTGCTGTGTGCTGCTGCTCAGTATGTCCAGATAATGTGAAGCTTAATTTATGACCATTCCATTTAGCCCCGTGTTTATCCAAATGTTGTTCAAACAAAAGTGTAAACTCACTACATAAACTAAATACTCTAACTTTGAGTAAATACAAAATAATAACCTTCTATAAACAGAATGGAGCTTGGTGTCCACTGCTATTTGCATGGTAGCACAGTTGTGAGAAGGAAAACTGATTACTTTGAGAATAATTTACGATTATTGAGGATGTTTTTTGTATCTATTCAGAGTAATAGTATTTCATTTATGTTGTTTACACTGTTGGTTGGGTCAAATCAAAATTAAATGGAATGGTCATAATGTAAGCTTCACTTGATCTGGATATACATCGAGTGCTTGGTGGTCTCCTATAGATATCTTATAACTGAAGGTTGTTTTCTTTGAACAGCATTGTTATATTTATTGTTTCATCTATTAGTAGAGGATCACAGTCATTTTTTGATTATATAAAACCAGGGTGTAGCGCTAAAATCAACATACAAATGAATAATTCAAGGTATAAAATAGAGTCGGTAAAATCAAAATCATGCAATAACAAGTGACAATTGTAAATGATCAATAGTGACTTAGTGATTCTATAAATAAAGTATTGCTCTCAACAGTTATGATAATATCATATAAAACATGAAATATGGCAAAATGTTATATATAAGTGACACAAGTGATAAAGTGCTGGCAAATAAATAAAGTGATTGAATAGTGATTCACTCTGTCACTAGATAGTGACCAATGGTGTAAAAAGTGCTGCAAATGATGATCATCATATAGTCCAATATAAGGTGCATAAGAGATCGTGATCCACTACTATGGATGTATTTCCAATACTATATTAATATTTAAAATCCAATTTTAATAAAAAGCATATAGAATAGAATATATAAGAAATGCTAAAAAATCATAAAATATTAAATTTCGCAATGACCAGAATGGGAGTAAAGAAGACTAAAGACTGTAAAAAAGGGGGGATAATATCAACC
The DNA here is from genome assembly GCF_062004578.1 of Staurois parvus. Classification (NCBI taxonomy): domain Eukaryota; kingdom Metazoa; phylum Chordata; class Amphibia; order Anura; family Ranidae; genus Staurois; species Staurois parvus. The sequence continues at coordinate 6,325,921 of NW_028317803.1, forward strand.
CAAAGATAAAAAGGAGAGAAAAAAATATCCTAAATTGGCATAAAAATATATAAGGCCAGTATAAACCTAAGTGACGGAGGAATTAGCTATTGTCAATAAAACAATTGATGCCCATGTCTACGTTGAGTCCCCTCGGGTGCATGGACCCCATCTCAAATATCCATTTGGACTCCATTTGGGATACCGCTCTTCTCCTATTAGTGCCCCTCCAATGATTCTTCACAATATCTATTCCCATGAATACTAGGGAAGATGGGTCCCTGTCGTGGCACTGCCGATAGTGCTTTGAGAGTGAGTGTTCCTTGTAACCTCGCCTTACATTAAAAATGTGCTCTCGCAAGTGGTCCCTCAGTTTCCTTGTTGTGCGACCTATATATTGTTTTTTGCAGGGACATTGTAATAAGTAAATGACAAGTAACATTGAGTTATGTGCCCCTTAAATTAAGGGGGGGGGGCGGGGCTGTTGTAAGGAAAGTGGAGACATATTTGAAATAAAGTTTTTAACTATTAGGTGTTTGTTTATGGGCTCAGTGCTTATGTGATTGGAGGATACTGATATATTATATATTCCTTGTGATTTATGATAGGTGGAGCTTTTGTTTTGGCATGCTTCATTCTGGAAGAGGTTTCATAGTGTTGAGTTACATTGTTTTTTTTCTTTCTATTTTATGTGTTTAGGATTTAAAATTTTTCCCCACTTAAGAAAAAGCTTGGCTATTACATTTTTTGAAGGATGAACGTTTTTGGGCTATGTCATGTATGTGTCTTTCAGTGTGTTTCAGTCTCCCCCTTAGTATCGCTCACCCACAGTTTGGTTATACTGTATATATTTTATGTAATAGGTTACATGTACATATTGTATTTTTAGCAGTATTCTGTATCCTTTACTGCTATACTTAGTTTTATATAATGGCTCAGCTGCTGTATATGTAAAAAACATGGATCCTGAGGAAGTAATTCATGAAATATGTTAAAGCAGAGCTCCAGTCAAACCTAAAAAAAATAAAAGTCAGCAGCAACAAAAACTGTCTCTGCTGACTTTTAAAAAGCAGCCACTCACCTTTTCCACGATCCAGTGGTGTACTCAAAGCAGCTGGTTTCACAGGCCATCTTCTCTCCCTGGCGCCAGCATCCTTAGTGTGGGAACCCAGCTGTGACAGCTTGCGGCTTCACAGCTGGGTGTCCACTGCGCATGCAAGAGTAGAGCTGCGCCTTGTGAATGGTCCTGTAGTCTTCTGGAACTTGTCACATGTCCCAGAAGACTACATTGAGGCAGGGAGGGAGGAAGGACAACTTCCACTTCCAATCACCTTGGAAGGTGCCAATTCCTCATGAGGGGCAGGGGACCAGTGCTTCCCCATTTGGGTGGAGTTCCACTTCAATCCTAAACACCACAAAGAGAATGATTGCATATATCTCCTGGTTCTATGTCCATCTCTGTACATGATCCTTACAGGGTCAAACATCTTTTTAAATCTCAGTTTGTTTATATTTTTATCTGTAAAATAAAGATTGTGAAATTTAATATATATTCTTGCATGTAATCTCCATGTGGTACACTTAAAGTCCCATACATTTACCCCTGCACTAGATAAGTGTGAGTGGTTCTTTTGAGGGATGGTGCCCATAGAGTAATATAAATGCAGTATGGGACTCACCCACTATTTACTTTGGGATATGATGACCTGCTTTGTTTAAATTCAGTGACAGGGCCAGGAGCTGTCATTCACAGGAAGGGGTCAGTCAGGAGAGGACATCTTGGTGGGCCATTGGGTTCAGCTAGATTGACTTGAATCTGCATTGATGAATTTAAATTATAGGGATATAAGCAGGATGAAATGCTGGGTTAGTGATACTGTCTGCTGCATGGGAAGATGACACACTCAAGCCACAACATGTAATCTCCAGCTATTTCACAGAGGAGAAGTTTGCAACTTCCAGCATGTAGGGGGACTGCCAGAGCCTGCAGTCCACCCTGAAGACACCAGTATCTGGATCTGCTAACATTGATTCTGCCAAGAATGGACTATTGCCTGTGCAGGTATGCTGGGGCAGCCACTGTAGCTAGGTGAACATGTTAGAGAAGAAATGTTACTCTGTTATCTATAATGCTTAACTTACTCAAGTAAAGTGTTAAAACTTTGCTACACCTGGTCTGTAGTTATTCAACAGGTGTAGGAAAGTAAACAGCACCATACGTAGTCTACTGCTGGGGTCAGGAAACACATTGGGGTATGAAGACAACAGTTCAAGAGTTAATGCCATTTAGAAAGCAGCAAGTGGTTACCAGGGGTAACAGTCAGTACAAGCAGCCTGTCATGAAGTATGTACCTCTGACAGGTGGGATGTCCTCTAGCAATGAGGAAGTTGTTGCACTCTCTCTGAGTTGTCCATCTCCCATAGCAATAGGAGCAGATCAGCACTGCAGAGATTACCAGCCTGGTCATAGGTAAGGAAGAGTTAACAGAGAATGCATGGAGTCTGTGCTAAGTTCTTGACGGGACTCCATTTCGTCACTCGGAGTGAAGTAGCGGAGATACACTGGACAGGTGGAGTAGGCATGGGGTAAGTATGTTCCTCCAAATTGCAACAGCTAACAGTGAAGGTGTACATTGATTTGGGACCTGAAAGAATTAAGTGGAGTCCAGTTTTTCTGTTCAGATGTACACAAAGTATGGCCATCTCTGAGTTGGAGGTCTACCTTAAGGTTGTTAATCCTGGAAGTCACCTTTGCCCTGGCCCAGAGCATTGATGAGCATGGCACAGAAAAAGGTTCTCTATGTGCAAGGTGAGTGACTTTATTAAAAAAATATCAAAATGTCGCGCTCCAAAATTAAAATATCTAAATATTATATCACAGAATATTCCCTCGTGATTTAAATGCTCTACTTAGCATATAAAATGTGCCTATTGCCAAAATATTCAATATTCTAATTAATTTAATAAATATTTCAATGAATATGAAAATCCATTAATATTAATCAACTGTGCCATATACTACAACTCAAATATGAGAAACTAAAAAAAAATTATTAAAAAATAAAATAGTTCACAAGTCTATATTTAAATAAATAGTGACAGTCCCAAAAAGTCCTTAATGTGATCCAACACGATATTTGTAGAATCTTGTGTGCTCCTATTTATGATTTTATTATGCGCTCACCTCTGTGTAAGCCTAATATTATATTTAGGCAAACATCAGTTTGTGTTCACAATTGGAACCTGATGTAATCTCTTCTTGCGCCGTTGGGAATTAATGGATGGTGGATATCCCCTGGGAGCTCCTTGATAATCCTCTCCTTGTGTGCAGATATAACTGCTACGATCTCTACCTCCTTATGCTGCGGGTTTTCTCCTCCATCTCTCCGATCCTCTCCTAGATTCTCCTCCGTGTTAATATTATAAAGAGAAAGGAGACATAGTGCCTTTTCCTTTTAAAATATACTTTATTTAGTGCCCAGCATTGCACTCACATTATTAAAAACATTTTGTGCTTTGTATATACAAAATATCCTCCTCTGTGTGTGTGGGCCGCACACAGCTTATACTCACCGTCCTGGGTGTGTGGTGACATCAGAGCCCCTTCCCATGCGTTGCACCACAGGTCCACGTGACTTCGTCAGGGGGATGCGATTGGATGATCACTTCACCCATACTGATTTATATAGCTGCTATGCGCCATTTTCTTGTAGTATTCCTGACCGCGGCCCTCTTTTTGGGGCCAGATTACTCGTAAGGGAAGTGCGGCTCACACAATAACAACAATCCACTATATTAAATGGTATTAACAATTGATAACTAAAATAAAATTATAAAAAAGAAAAAATAATACAAAATATATAAATAAAATAAAATTGCATTTTAATTAATCCTAAACTTATAAATGCATCTAAAATAAAAAATAATCATGACATTATATATTTAAATAAACTATAAAGTCCTTAAAATGTAATAAAATTGTATTAATTACTCATAATTGAGTCAGAATACTTACTGTATTGGTTGAAGGATCGTGGTATCTACTACTTTTAAGATAATTATGCACTCCATATATAACATTAATCCCTTTATTAATACATGTATATATGTGACCCCTATTTTATATTTATATTCAACCATACCTCTATAATTCTATCTTTATCTATAATATTTCATCTTATGATATTTATTTTTACTTTTAAAGATAATTATGTTATTATGTAGGTATATTGCCCCTATCAATCTCTTCTCTGTTTTGAATAAACCACTTTATTACAACTCCACTTTAAGGTGGATCCATATATCTACTACCTTTTATTCTTACCTTCCACACATCTTTATTATTAGCCCTTTATTGTTTCTACTGAACCAATTACTGTAGGTACACATGTATATATTAGAAATCACTAATGAAACATGATAAATCAAATTCTTTGTTCAAGCCCCCAGGGGATAAACTGCCCATTTCATATATCCATTGGCATTCTTTTTTTACTTCTTTCCCTCACTAAGTTGTCCCCTCTCTAGTGTTTAATGTGCTTTTCAATGCCCCAGAATTCCAGTTTATCCACCTCTCTGTTGTGATGTTGTCGAAAATGTAACAACAGGTGGTGGTATTTGAAACCTCTACTAATGTTGTATATATGCTCTTTAATGCGTTCTTTTAATGGTCTTTTAGTGCGACCTATGTAAATTAGATTGCACGGGCACTTAAGAGCATATATTACTCCATTCGTGAGCAAAAATCCCAGGACCACACAGGGGGACCTGGTGAATGACCTGCAGAGAGCTGGGACCAATGTAAAAAAGGCTACCATCAGTAACACACTACGCCGCCAGGAACTCAGATCCTGCAGTGCCAGACATGTCCCCCTGCTTAAGCCAGTACATGTCCGGGTCCGTCTGAAGTTTGCTAGAGAGCATTTGGATGATCCAGAAGAGGATTGGGAGAATGTCATATGGTCAGATGAGACCAAAATAGAACTGTTTGGTAGAAAAACAACTCGTTGTGTTTGGAGGAGAGAGAATGCTGAGTTGCATCCAAAGAACACCATACCTACCGTGAAGCATGGGGGTGGCAACATCATGCTTTGGGGCTGTTTCTCCGTAAAGGGACCAGGACGACTGATCCATGTACAGGACAGAATGAATGGGGCCATGGATCGTGAGAATTTGAGTGCAAACCTCCTTCCATCAGCAAGGGCATTGAAGATGAAACGTGGCTGGGTCTTCCAACATGACAATGATCCCAAACATAGCCCGAGCAATGAAGGAGTGGCTTCGTAAGAAGCATTTCAAGGTCCTGGAGTGGCCTGGCCAGTCTCCAGATCTCAACCCCATAGAAAACCTTTGGAGGGAGTTGAAAGTCAGTGTTATCCAGCGAAAGCCCCAAAACATCTCTGCTCTAGAAGAGATCTGCATGGAAGAATGGACCAACATACCAGCAACAGTGTGTGCCAACCTTGTGAAGACTTACAGGAAACGTTTGACCTCTGTCATTGCCAACAAAGGATATATAACAAAGTATTGAGATGAACTTTTGATATTGACCAAATACCTATTTTCCACCATAATTTGCAAATAAATTCTTTCCAAATCAGCCAATGTGATTGTGTGGATTTTTTTTCTCATTTTGTCTCTCATAGTTGAGGTCTACCTATGATGCCAATTACAGGCCTCTCTCATCTTTTTAAATGGGAGAACTTGCACAATTGGTGGCTGGCTAAATACTTTTTTGCCCCACTGTATATACATGTATGAATAAAGGGATTCATGTTATATATAAAGTGCATAATTATCTTAAAAGTAGTAGATACCATGATCCTTCAACCAATACAGTAAGTATTCTGACTTAAATTGGAGGTTAGGCTCAGAATTAATAGGGATTATGCCCCATTAGAAGTACATGGTATCTAACATGGTATTTTATTTATATATTTTGTATTATTTTTTCTTTTTTATAATTTTAATTTTAGTTATCAATTGTTAATACCATTTAATATAGTGGATTGTTGTTATTGTGTGAACCACACGCCCCTTACGAGCCCATAGGGTGGAGTGAGTTGAAGCAGAGTAAAATGTATCTATAAATAGAAACAAAGTGATTAATGTGATAGCGCAGGTGGAAGAGTAAGATCATTACATGTAATCTGGCCCCAAAAAGAGGGCCGCGGTCAGGAATACTTCAAGAAAATGGTACATAGCAGCTATATAAATCAGTATGGGTGAAATGAACGTCCAATCGCATCCCCCTGAGGAAGCCACGTGGACCTGTGGTGCAACGAATAGGGGAGGGGCTCTGACGTCACCACACACCCAGGACGGTGAGTATAAGCTGTGTGAGGCCCACACACACAGAGGAGGATATTTTGTATATACAAAGCACAAAATGTTTTTAATAATGTGAGTGCAATGCTGGGCACTAAATAAAGTATATTTTAAAAGGAAAAGGCACTATGTCTCCTTTATCTTTATAATATTAACACGGAGGAGAATCTAGGAGAGGATCGGAGAGATGGAGGAGAAAACCCGCAGCATAAGGAGGGAGAGATCGTAGCAGTTATATCTGCACACAAGGAGAGGATTATCAAGGAGCTCCCAGGGGATATCCACTATCCATTAATTCCCAACGGTGCAACAAGAGATTGCATCAGGTTCCAATTGTGAACACAAACTGATGTTTGCCGAAATATAATATTAGGCTTACATGGAGGTGAGTGCATAATAAAATCATAAATAAGAGCACACAAGAGTCTACAAATATTGTTTTGGATCACATTAAGGATTTTTTGGGGCTGTCACTACTTATTTAAATATAGACTTATGAATTATTTTATTTTTTAATAATTTGTTTTTGAGTTTATCACATTTGAGTTGTATTATATGGCACAGTTGATTAATATTAATGGATTTTCATATTAATTGAAATATTTATTATATTAATTAGATTATTGAATATTTGGCAAAAGGCACATTTTATATACCGAGTAGAGGATTTAAATCACAAGGAAATATTCTGTGATATAATATTTAGATATTTTAATTTTGGAGCGCGACATTTTGATATTTTTTTGATAAGGTATAAATACACATGGTAATGAGGATGTGATTAATGCCAGCGAACCACAGCACGAATCAATTCACAACCATAGTGGCTCACAAGTACAAATTTGCATAAGGTGAGTGACTTGTCCCAGGTGCTTAGTGTAGTCCAAAAGAACCCCCCCCCCTCTTATGTGTTCCACACTTGGCACCCAATGAGGAGGAGAACATAGATTAAGTACCACCTACCTACTTCTTACAGTTAGTGATATGTTGTTTTTTTTAAATTACTTTTTGTTGTGTATTATTCATTACTTATTTTTTGTGAACATTCATCCAGGTGTACCCCTTACTCACACACTTGCGGGAGAGGTATCTGGAGGCTTCCTCTTCTAAAAGGGGGCTTCCAGATTCTGATGAGTCCCCCCTACAGACCCCCCCCCCCCATCCAGTGTACCAGGTATGGGTGGAAGAGGTTCTTATCCTCATCAACATGGAGGCAATATAAAGTCCACCTTGGCATGGAAGACCTAGGTAGGCATCCTGTATTCTCAGCTTTTTCAACACCAATACAGTATAGTTTATTGTGCATTATTACAACCAACGACTGTGCATTAGTCAGTGTCCTAGCAACCAATGACAACTTCAGTTGTTGAGAAACCAGCAGTTTGTGTTGTAGCAACAAAATATACCTACAGTTCCCACGGCAGAAAGTTGTCATTTAGTGGCAGTAGTAGTACCTCAAAAACATAAATGACGTTTTGACTACAGCTAGAGGTTTGCTTTGGCAGGCGAACATGCTATTTAGTTTGCCCATTCACTCAACTGCAAATGCTGCAAGTTCAATAGATAGATAGATAGATAGATAGATAGATAGATAGATAGATAGATAGATAGATAAATAGATAGACAGATTAGATAAATAATGAGACAGTCAGTAGACAGGTGATACAACTACAGAAAATAGGTCTAAAGAATTGATTGATTTTGCTTTTACTGGCATCACTTTCAGGTACCACTCAATTTATATATAAAAAAAAATAAAAAATATGTTTATATTTTGAGTTCAAAAGTATAATTTGAATAACTTGAAATTGGCCATAGTGATCAAGCTTTATCTCTAAAGAATGAGCTCAGAAACCAGATATTTTGCCCCCTCCCCCCACCACCACCAAAATGACTGCCCTTAAATTTCTTCTGAGGAATGAAACATAATTACCAGGCTGTTAGGGTTCTTTATCACCAACTCCAATACAAAAAAATGATTCTTCATGTGTATAGCCATAATGCCCATATCAATGGAAAGGACAAATCTTATTTTTCAGTAGTTCTGCCTTTGCATTGCAAGGGTTAAATACCCATTTAGGTATAGAAGACCACAAAAAGCAATTTTACTTACATGATTGCCTGCTCCCCTAGGGACCAGTCTTACAGCATAAAGAGAACCTCCGGTAATCTCACTGCAAGGGAGGATTTTTTCTTTTCCTGAAATTCAACTTTAAGATAAAATATCTTGTGGAAACGTTGCCAACAAAAGGGATTTCAGTCAGTTTTTTTAAAAGAGAAGAGGTATTCACTAAGTATTCTAAGCAGCTATTCAATGTTTAAAGAGTTTTTTTTCTTTGTTTTTATATTGCATGTTCATTTAACTTAAGTTTAGTGAATAAGCTGAACTGGTTCAAATCCCAGCCATGGCACCACCTGTTTGGAGTTTGCATGTTCTCCCTGTGCCTGTGTGGGTTTCCCCTGGGTACTCCTGTTTCCTCCCATGCTCCAAAAACATGCTGGTAGGTGAATTGGCTCTTGTCTAAATTGGCCCTAGTATGTGTATGAATGAGAGTTGGGGACCTTAGATTGTATACCCCTTGAGGGTTAGGGACTGATGTGAATGTACAATATATATGTAAAGTGCTGCATAAATTGATGGTGCTATATAAGTACCAATAATAATAATAATTATTATCATTTTCTCTTACTCTTGCATATAATTTAGTACTCACAATGGTTACATAGTTATTTTATTACCAAGCTAAGTGAACATTCACTTTGGTGAACAGGCTCTCCTACTTTAGTAAACCAACTTTATTAGTGCTGAGAACATGGAATCTAATGCCAAACAATAAAGAAGATATTATATATATATATATATATATATATATATATATATATATATATATATATATATCAACATAGGAAACTCATCAAAGCTGACTGGATATCGTCTAGCATTTATTTACTATGAAATATTGCAATAAAATGATTTAATTAGTGCATGTTACATGTATCAGCTCTTGAAAAAGTAGCAAAGGTCAGTCAGTGAAATCCCTATGCAACGTATGCATCAGAGATTTGAAACAAGTATTGAAGGCAAAAAAGAATACTAGTGGCGGCAAATGATGGTGCAACTAGTAGAGCACACCAATGGTAGCTTCCTGGCATTAGTTTTATTTTCAGTCTGCTAAAAATTTGCATTTGAATTAGATATTCTCCTGTTTGTGTCCTTGATAATAAATTCATTGACAGTATGCTAAGTGCATTTGAAAATAAGTACTGCTGCCAGGAGTTAACTGTAGTGGTAAATACCTAATATTCTCCATAAAATTCCCTCTGGTGTTTGACTTTACGAGTCATTTCAAAATACAAGTGTTTTTATATTGAAGTTAAAAATAAAGACACCCCTTTAGGCTTTCATTTTGTTAAGCAAGGTCAGAATGTCTCAGAGCTATTATGGAAGATCACAGAACAGGTATATTTATCATCTTTAAACCTTTAAGATGAAACTCCTCCAGCATTTTGAAATGACAAACTTTTATTTTACATCAGAACATAATCATAAAATTATTAATGGATTTTAAAGGTGACAGATACTCATCTTACCATTTTTAAAATGTGAAAACATGTTTTTAGACACAACAAGGTTCATGGTTTCTTTTGGCACATACCAGTCACCCAAAATCAATATGTCTAAGGATAACTAACCTAAATGAATAGTATATAGTTCTATACATATACTTACAAGTTCATATTTCTATGAAGTTACCACCAGTTAGGACAATGGTTAAAAAGTGTTCATATGTTTACACTTGTTTGTGTAAGGGTCAGATTTTAAACTTTTTTGGTGCATGTATGTTATTTTCTATTAAGTGGTGCAGAATAATAGTAGTAATCAGGCCCATTTAAATAAAAAAATATAGGAAGACACTCAAATCTTTATGAGTGTAGATAAATAAATATGTTTGGGTGATGACTACCTTTTATTAACCGCTTCCCGTCCACCCTATAGCAGAAGTGCTGCTACAGGGTGGCACGGGTGCGCAAAATCACATATATATAAGTGATTTTGCATCTCTGGGTAGGGGTGATGCGTGGGGTGCACTCACACCCTACCCGCATCGCCATCCGGTGATTACTTGCCAGTGCCCGGTGATTGCCAAGCATTACCAACAGGGGGGGGGACTGTTTGTAAACAAAACAGTTCTCTCCCTTGTCAGCTCCTGCAAACTGCTTTGCATGGCTGTGCAAAGCACAGCCATGCAAAGCCGTGTGCTTACAGTGAAGCACACAGACACAGCCCCTAGTAAAACAGCACACAACACACAATTAACCCTTTGATTGTCCCATATGTTAACCCCTTCCTGCCCAGTGTCATTATTACAGTGTCAGTGCTTTTTATTGGCACTGATCACTGTATTGGTGTCACTGGGGAAGTCAGTTCCCCCCAGTGTCAGAATGCCCACCGCAGTCCCGCTATAAGTTGCTGATCACCACCATTACTAGTAAAAATAAAAAAATTAAACAACAATTCCAGTATACACTGTATATCGCCATTGTTAAATGCTATAACGTTCACGTAAACCAATTCATTTACATGTATTGGGATTTTTTTTTAGCAAGACATGTAGAAGAATACATTTTTGCCTAAATTTATGATGAAATTTGATTTTTAAACATTTTTTTACTTGACATGTTTAATAGAAAAAAGTCAAAAATATTGTTTTTTTTTCTCAAAATTGACGAACTTTTTTTTCTATAGCGCAAAAAATAAAAAACACACAGGCAATAAAATAACGCAGAAAGAAAGCTCTATTTGTGGTGAAAAAAAGGATTTAAATTTCATTTGAGCGCAGTGATACATGACCACACAATTCTCAGTTAAAATAATGTAGTGCCGTAACACAAAAAAATGGCCTGGGCAGGAAGGGGGGTAAATCCTCAGGAGGGCAAATGGTTAACAATAGTAGTAATACAGTCATTACCTTGCTGGAGAAGTAATTTCATACTGTTTACTTGATGTTTCTAGAAGTAATAGAGTAAACCTGAAACTAAAGCTGACTATACATGACTATTTTTAGTTTTCAGTCAGCCAGTGAGCTGAAAGAAACAAAACAAACAGATTCCTCCATCCACACAAACAAGGTGGATGGAGGAATTCCTCTCGCTGGGACATTATATTTTGACAGTAGCTCATGCTGCTGTCAGAATACACTGATCAGTGGCTGAAGCTGATTGGCTGCAGCTATTGCCCAAGAATAGTCTTCCAGATTTTTTGTTATATAGAGATTGATCAAACATCTGTCAAACTAAGATGGCCATACACTGATCAAAATTTGACCAGTCCCTGCTGAACTGGTTGAATCTTGATCTGTCTTTGGCCAGTTTTAATCAAAATAACAGCAGCAAACATATGATAGGAAAAGTACACGACTGTTGCTGCTTCAGAAGTATTCATCCCAGATCCTCTCAACATTGAAATGCTGTTTGTCCATGAATACACTATTGCTGCCATCAAAAGCCAACATCAGTTAAAAAACTGGTGCTATAAAGAGTAAATCCCCTAAATATACTAATACTCGGGAAAAAAGAAACAAACATTGTGCTGCTCATCATGACAATAAACACCATCATTCCCTATATTAAGGTGTCCTTTTATGACACAGAGAATAGCTGCGATTCAACAGATCTCAGCTATTCTCTGGTCATTCACAGTTTATAACACTTAGGAGATCCTGTCAGCCCTTCTCTGGAGATCTGTGTTCTCCGTCCAGATTCTCCAGCCCAGAGCTGGAGAATCAGAGGGACCGAAAACTAAGCAGAGATAATTTACCTCTGCTTAGTAAACTGGTCTTTTACTATAATCTGGAGAGATTATAGTAAAATGAGCCGTTTTTCAGAGTTTGTAGACCGTTATCCAGCGTTTGGAAGCCGTTCTCCCTTCGTTCGGAGAACTGCTTCATAAACTGCATTCACAGGAGAACTTTGTTCTCCGAGAATGCCGGAGAACTGAGCAGCGATCTATTACCTCTGGTTCACAAACGGACACCTAAGTTAGAAAATAAAACTAGCATTTGAACAGACACCATGCTTAATAACAACCAGAAAATGTCACAATTTTCAATTTGAATGTACAACAGAAATTATTTACAATATTTTTTTTTTCTGTCGATCATTGTCTTTGAGACTGAATGTGAGAAAACATGTAAATATTTGTATTATCTCTAGCACAAATATAGAGTGGATCCCATCTAATGGGAATGCTTTCCCTTTACCTCCTGTCGGATATACATGACAGGAAGTGAAGGTAAATCTTCACAATGGGACACAGGTGGCAAAAAATCTGACAGGGCTTCTATCGAGATGTTTTATGTGACCCTGTATGAGAAGAATAAGAGAGGGAACAGTAAGGTTTTAAAATCAATTGCCAGAGAACCCCTAGATACAAAAAGATTTGAGTCAACCCGGAGTCAGGTAATAATAATAAAAATAATTGCATTTGTCATTACTTTTTTTAACTACCATTTTACTGACTGGAATCTCATCTAGTTTCATAATTTTACATTTTAATTTAATAGGTTTTAATTTAATAAATATCAACTATTTTTTCTTTAAGCATTTTTACTTAAATAAAACAAAATAAGAAAATTATTTAAACAAAACACTTATACAGGATGCTTCGCTTGTAGCACATTCCAGTTATACTGTGACAGCGTAATGATATATTTTGAAAATTTTAGATAATAGAAAAGCGTTTTCATTATAATAGAGCTCCCGGGTATCAATTCAAATCTGTTGCAGGCCGTTAGTAGTTTAAAGTCTTTCAATTTAGTAGTAGACAGGTGTCTTCATCATATTTGACATAATAGCTTTAAGCCACATATAAAGGAAGAAGATAAAGGTTGATCACACAGCTTCGCTGCTTTGCTTTGCTGTCCAGCTGTCTGTTTTATATTGTTACTGAATAAGTTAAACACTGCGTGCAGAGCCTGGACAAAGAGAATACAGCACACATTTTACTAAATTTGTGATTCCCAGTGGTTTTAAACATTTAACAACATATTATTGTTGAGGTGGTACCAATTAATATGCGACTTTTTGTCATTTGCTTTCAGAAAGTATATTGTTGTATACTATGGTATTAGTGAGCACAAAGTTTGAGCTATTTTGCAACGTTTACCTTCAAGATAGTGATGGGCATATCTACTGGGGTTTGGTTTGTGTGAATTTTTGACAAACATAAAAAAATATGCAAAAATTTACAACTTTAATGCAAGCTCCACCTTGAAAATCATTTTTATATATTTTCATACCTAAAAGGCAAAGGGTTGTCAAACTAGGGGCTAGGGGAGTGAGCTAGGGGAAAAAATGTAAAAATTACAATTAGGGGAGGTGTAGCTCTTTTAATAAGGCTTAAAGTGAAATAATAAAAATGCACAATTTCTTTAAATAACTTGTTTGGGGCAATCTTTAAACTTTTATGCTTGAGGGATGCCTTAACCTCTTCCTGCCAGCCATATGCATATATGTGGCCTCTCGGTGGGTGGACCTTAATGCCGAGACTCTGCATGTATGATTACCAAAATGTAAACAATGCTGTGCTTCACCCTGCATGCTCCTGGCACTGTTACCTGTGGGAGAAGGAAAGCTCCTAATTTCTACTTGCGATCGGGAGCTTTCGGATCATGTGACTGCTGTAGCTGCCAATCACAGTGGTCACATGACCACCTCTGCCTCCCAACTTCTGAAACCTCTTAACCACTTCCAGACCGGACACTTTTACCCCCTTCCTGACCAAGGCAATTTTCAGCTTTAAGCGCTATCACACTTTAAATGACAATTGCGCGGTCATGCAACACTGTACCCAAATTAATTTTTTACCATTTTTTTGAGACAGATAAAGCTTTATTTTGGTGGTATTTATTCACCGCTGGGATTTTTATTTTTTTTGCTATGTAAATGGAAAAGTCCCAAAATTTTGAAAAAAAGTGTTTTTTTATAAAATTTTGCAAATAAATAATATTCCATCATAAATCTTGGCCAAAATTTATTCCAGTATCTTTTTAGTAAAAAAAAAAAAATCCAAATTAGTTTATAACCAAAAATATTAATTTTTAAACATAATTTTTCACATTTTTATTATATTTTTTTATATTATTATTTTTTATATTTTTTTTTTCTACATACTGTCACCCTAGCAGTATAGTGTCACCATGGTGACACTGTACTACTTGTGGGGGGTGATGAAGATTTTTTTTTTTTTTTTTTTTTACACTGATTGCTTTTACACCTATATAGGGTGTAAAATCAATCATTTCTCTTTCTTTCTGTCAGCATTCTTGCACTCATTGAGAAGTACTGAGTGAGCTGTGATTGGTCACAGCTTGTCACATGTACAAGGCTGTTGTGAATATCCTTGTACCATGTGACCTCTGTGATCATTCACAGATTTCACACGTAGTAAGCAATGATGTCACAAGTGACATCTTGCTTACTACTTTGCATGTGATCACTAATTGGCCAATCAGTGATCACATGATCGGGACCTTGTACAGAGGTCCCGTCCGACCATTGGTGTTTCACTGTGTCCGGAGGACACAGCGGGCACCGGATCGCTGTGCTGCGCACTCCCAGGGAGCGCGCACAAGCAGGGTGCAGGGAGGCTGTTTATAAACGGCCACCCGACCCTGCAGTGCCACCGTCCGGCCGTTTATATGCAACGGCCGGTCGGGAAGTGGTTAAAGGGCCAGGAGGCACAGGTGGAAAGGGATTAAACATGTGAAGGAATGTACCTGTTGGAGGTACTAAAGCAAAAGTACTACCATATGCTGTTACATGACATTCTCTGCCACTTTGTTTTACCATTTCAAGGTTCTTTCCCGCCGCCCTATAGCAGAAGTACTGCTACAGGACGGCAGGGCTATGCAAAATCATGTATATGCGTGATTTGCATTTCTGGGTAGGGAGAGCACACGCCTCCCTACATGCGCGCTATTGGCGGCTAGGGATGTCAATCACCAGGTCCTAGCCGGCACTCGGCAATCACCGGGTAAAGCTGTCAAACCCCTATCAGCATGCTGTTTGTATCTCTCTGCACAGCAGACATGCCTTCCTAGTAAAACACAGCACACAGTAAAACACACACAGCACCCAGTTAACCCTTTGAACACCCAAACGTTAACCCTTTCCTGCCCAGTGTCATTAGTACAGTGTCAGTGCTTTTTATTAGCACTGATCACTCTATTGGTGTCACTGGGGATGTCAGTGGCATTTAGCTCCCATCCAGTGTCAGAATGCCCACCGCAGTCCCTGATCACTGCCATTACTAGTATAAAAATTAAAAAAAAGCCCAGTATACATACCGCCATTTATGGACGCTAGAACTTTCACATGAACCAATTAATTTACACATATTGGGATTTTGTTTAGCAAAGACATGTAGCAGAATACATTTTGGCCTAAATTTATGAAGAAATTAGATTTTTTAACTTTTTTTATTAAATATGTTTTATAGCAAAAAAGTCAAAAATATTAGTTTTTTTTTCAAAATTGTCGATCTTTTTTTGTTTATAGCGCAAAAACTAAAAAACGCAGAGGTGATCAAATGCCACCATAAGAAAGATTTATTTGTGAGAAAAAAGAACATAAATTTAATTTATGTACAGTGTTGCATGACCGCGTAATAGTCAGTTAAAGTAACGCAGTGCTGTATCGCAAAAAATGACCTGTTCAGGAAGGGGGGGGGGGTGCAAGTGGTTAATAACCAAGAGATTATAAAACAAAAATCATGGGGAGCTGGGGATCATTCAGTGGAGAGCAGCTCTTTTAATAAGGCCTAAAGGGCAACATTAAAACCATACAAGTCTTTTAACCATTTGGCAACCACACTATAGTCAAAAGATGGTTACAGCATGGTTGGCTAGTTCTGGAAGGGCATCCATGGATGTCCTCTCAGAACTATGCCCCTCACGTGGGCACACATTGGGCGTTATCTGTGATCACAGTAAAGGTTCTCTCCTTATGCCAGTGCAGCCCCATCAGTGTCCATCAGTGATGCCTGTCAGTGCCCATCGGTGTTGGCTATCAGTGCCGATCAGTGATGCCTGTCAGTGCCTATCAGTGCCACCTATCAGCACCTCCTCACCAGTGCCACCTATTAGTAACCTTCAGTGCTGCTTATCATTGCCCATCAACTTTATAACAGCAACTGAGAAAAACTTTTTTTTTTCAAACATTTTTGGTTTGTTAAGCAAAAAATAAAAACCCCAGTGGTAATTAAATACCGCCAAAAGAAAACTCTATTTGTCTCAAAAGAATACAACAAATTTTGTTTGGGTACATTGTTGCGTGAGCACGCAATTGTCATTCAAAGTGTAACAGCAATGAAAGCTGAAAATTGGCCTGGGCAGTAAAGGGGTGAAAGTGCCCAGTAGGCAAGTAGTTAAATAACATGCCTGAGAGGTCCCTTAAAGCATATCTGGGCCCAAAACCAGATGCAGCTTACCAATCCTTAGATGTGAAAGCTGCATTTGTTTTCTTATTATAGTTTTTTTTGTTTATTTCCAACTAGTGATTCTTCCAGTTGCACTCCTTCTGTCTTAGAGAGGCTATGTTCACTTCTGCGTTCTATCTATAGAGGAGCAATGTAGTCACTCTTGGACAGCATTATTGTCAACCTGTGCACAGGGTAATATCAGATGGACGAGTATATTTAGATGGATTTTACACAAGTGACTAACAGAGTTAAGCCTGACTCCAGCCAAAATTTTTTAATCAGTTATAACACCAATTTTTTTCATTCTAGCATAAAGCTTTGAACTAATTGAATAACAGTTGACCATTGTAAGCACCCTATTTAATGGTTTTTCTCAAGTACTGGTAAACTGCAATATAATGTATTTAAGTTTTAGTTTTGGATTGAGATATGCTTTAAGTCTTCATGTTACGAGACAGACCTTTATGATGTACTAATGCAAAAATTACATTTACAAAGAGAGAAGATACCAAACTGCCACTAAATTATAATTCCCAATGATTCCCTCCATTTTGTTAACATTCAGCTGTTGGGCTGGGAAATGTCATTTAGGAGGAGACTTTGCATCGTGTCAGTGGTCAGCATATTTTGTTTCAGCAGGTCAACAAGTGTCAATCATAATTATTAATCTCTGGATAATGTGAATAATAATGGATTTACATTATGGGATTTGTGTTTTTTTCTGTTTAATAAAGGAATTTGGTGTTGTGTGTTAATTTAAAAACTACCGCCCCCTTTCTTGCCAGCCATGCTCAAATTAAGGTGTGGGGTAGATTTTTGGGGGTTTTTTTTGGGGGGGGCGGGGAGGCATGCTTTTTTTCTCTTTTTGCGAGGTCTACTGTTATATTTAGCGGGAGCAGTAATACAGCAGAAATACAGAGACAGATGTGATCATTTTGAAAGATGCTAAGGAAACCTCACTCAAAATAATCACATAATTATCCAGTCCTGTGAAAAGCATCCACATTTATAGGGTATTCAAAGTCTGGAGAACTGAAGTGAATGTTAAGACAGCTTTTAGAGTGAAGATTTTCAGCTCCTTCAGTTGATTAGAAAACCTGAGAGAAAGGAACGATGGATACATAGGTTACAAACTAGATCACCTCATGGGTTAAACCTCAGATGGGATTTAGGTATGCACCTAGGCTGATATTTATTACCTGAAGTATCATCTCCTCTTTTGCCACATTTTCATGAAAATGTCTGGTGTCTAACGAGTGATATATTTAAAGTCATGGTTGTTGATTCTATATAGTTTTGCTTTTATTATAATTTTGTTACATTGTGTCAGATTTGCAGTTTGTTTTTATTTTATTGAACACATGCATTGAGTAGTGGTGATCACTCATCCTTTTGCATTAGATGCAACAGCTGATAGCTATCCCTTATAACTGGCTTTCAAGGAAGTGATAGACCACTATATGATGGTGTGCTGCATAACAAGTGACAAACTATGAGCAATGTCATGTTTGACTGAAACGCGTTAGTGCTGCTTGCATTATGCAACTATTTTTACTCCGTATCTCAATAAAATTTCTACAATTCATCTTCACCTTTTTGCCTATCTTACATGATTTGATTTATTGGTTCGGCGGATGGAAACTGCAGGAGTCACACGGTGAAATACACACTCCTTTTGGAAAACATGCTATGATGGTTGCAGCACCTATTTTTTGTATATGTGACTTAGTACACTTTTTCCACAGGCTGTACACCATCAGGACGATTGAGGCAGATTGTCATAATTTTGGTGGGTATTACAAATAGGATTAATGTTGTTATGAAATTATATAATTGAAATTGTAAATCTCATGTATTTTAAGTTGGTATTTAGATAATGAATATGTAAGAAGAAACAAATTGGAAAGTATGGGACTTTCTAGAATGAACATGGATAACTACAACATTAAAATATTATATGTTTTATTGCATTAGAAGTTTTAAACTCAAATTAAATTTAAAAATATATTTAAAAAACTCCATATAATCCAATTATAATACCAGACACCTTCAACATCATACCCACCACTACATGATTACATATGTATTAATTTAATCATGCAGACAAATGAGAAAAGCACAACAGCATAGAAACTCTGATCAACATCTTTCATGGATTCCACTTCTTCAGGAGATCTTTTTGGTGAACTGGTTAATATGAAAATAAGTGACGCTGCTCGGTCATGGAAGGGGGGGCTCTGTATCATTCCAGGTCCACGAACCCGAACAACAATAGGTACACAAATGGGAGCGCTCCAAATCCAAATTGTCAAACATTGTTCACTGGAAAGCATGAAACAAATGTTTTCAGTAATATTCCAACCAAAAGAAATCATGGACCAATTTAAACCGCTGTCCAACATATACAGTGGCAATAATGATCATTCCCCAGACAGAGACACGTCAAATAATGTAACCCTCCTAGTGGAGATCCACTTTTATTTTTCCCAAGATAGCAAAAAGAATGGGTTTTAATGATTACACACCGCACATATGCATTCATGTGATGCCACGCATTGAGCACTCCTATCACAGAGACTAAGCTATCAT
This sequence comes from Staurois parvus, assembly GCF_062004578.1. Lineage (NCBI taxonomy): Eukaryota > Metazoa > Chordata > Amphibia > Anura > Ranidae > Staurois > Staurois parvus. Next base: position 6,345,296 of record NW_028317803.1, read on the forward strand.
AGATGGCTCCTGGCCAGAGCCAGAGGGCTGGCTACCGATCATGTAACCACTGCAAGAGCCAGTGACAGTGGCCATATGATCAGGTAGTCCTTCCCACACTGAGCATAATAACTCTGTTAAAGGGAGTCCAGAGCTAGATGGAAGGTGTTAAAAGAAAATTCCAGGGACAAAACAAAGACAATATATGACTAAAGCAGGGGCGGACTGACCATTTGGAAACTCGGGCACCGCCCGAGGGCCTGGGGTCAGTAGGAACCCCATGAGATGCCCCTGGTACCTTTTTCAGAGGCTTTTTTGAGTATGGACAAGGACACAGGGGCCCCATGATCCCCTATTGCCTGGGGGCCCCATGAGTTGTCAGTCCGCCCCTGGAGTAAAGTATAACAATGCTTAATGCTTTGCATACATGATTTAGAAAAAATAGTGTTCTATAAAATTTTGAGACTTAACAAAGTTACACAGTAAAATTCTATGCCAACTATTAGTGACTTTATAAAATGTAACTTATAGTGTGAATATACTGCTGCAGCTCACAATCAAAGAAAGAAACAGCAAAAAAAACAACCAAACATAATGTAATTTTACTAGTGATAGTTTCTTGTCTGGAGTTTTCCCATAACATTTTTCTTAGAATGACTTTTTAGAAAACTCCAGTTGCCTTATTAAAAGTAAAACGATGAGGTTAGTTAATTCCCAAACAAATTTATGTTATAATTACTTTGGTGTGAAATGTAACTTTATTTGTAGCAATGAATTTCCACACCCTCCAGATGTGAATGTCCTAATTACATAAATTATTTTATACTTTCCGATTCTTCAAAATGACAACAGTAGAAACAATCACTGGTTTAATATTTGTCTTAATAACAAAACAATTTGAAAAAGAATTTTGACATTCAGTTGCAGATGTATTATTGATAACAATTTAAACATCCTACTATCCTTGAAATGGAAACCATGATTATGTTAAGCATAACTGTGTAATCTCAGCTGCTCTGTATAGTGGTGATAAATGTAGACACGATAAGGAGCTGAATTGATGTGATTTAGATGCCTAGTGTTAACTGAAATTCTGCCCACAGGCTTTCACTATAACATTTTGGTAGCTAGACAGGCTTACACATAAAGAAAAGGTGACCTTGAAACTTTTGTTAAAGTAACTTGGGAAAATAATTGTAGCACATAAATATTTTGGTAGGTAAAACAGCAAGTATACAAAATATTTTGCAATAATTCAGTACATATTCTTGTTAAGCCTTTCTGATTACACATTTGTTTTTCAAATGTTTTTATATTTCCAATAAAACTGATAAAACCCTAATTTATACAGTGTTCAGAAAATTTAATGGAACACTTTTTAATCAGAGTATAGCATCAGTTAAACTCCTGGGATATTGATCTGGTCAGTTAAGTAGCAGATGGGATTGTTAATCAGTTTCAGCTGCTTTGGTGTTAATGAAATTAACAACAGGTTCACTAGATGGGGAACAATGAGACAACCCCGAAAATAGGAATTTACAGGTGGAGGCCAGTGACATTTTTTTCTTTACTCATCTTTTCTTACTGTTTTTTACTAGCTTTGCATTTGGCTAGGGTCAGTGTCACTACTGGTCACATGAAGTGATACCTGGACCCTACAGAGGTTGCACAGGGAGTCCAACTCCTCCAGGATAGCACATCAATACATGCCATTGCCAGAAGGTTTGCTGTGTCTTCCAGCACGGTCTCAAGAGCATGGTGGAGATTCCAGGAGACAGGCAGTTACTCTAGGAGAGTTGGACAGGGCTGTGAAGGTCCTTAACTCATCAGCAGGACCGGTATATGCTCTTTTGTGCGAGGAGGAACAGATGAGCACTGCCAGAGCCCTACGAAATGACCACCAGCAGGCCACTGGCGTGAATGTCTGACCAAAAAACCAGAAACAGACTTTATGAGAGTGGCCCGAGGGCCCAACGTCCTCTAGTGGGCCCTGTGCTCACTGCCTGGCACCATAGAGCTCCATTGGCATTTACCATTGAACACCAGAATTGTCAGGTCCACCACTGGCGTCCTGTGCTTTTTGCAGGTGAGAGCAGGTTCACCCTGAGCACATGTGACAGACGTGAAAGGGTCTGGAGAAGCCATGGAGAACATTATGCTGCCTGTAACATCATTCATTGTCAGACCCCATGGTGGTGCAGTGGGATGGTCCCTCCTGGTGCACAACAATGCCCAGCCTCATGTGGTGAGAGTATGGAGGCAGTTCCTAGAGGATGAAGGAATTGATACCATTGAATGGCCCCTACATTCGCTTGACCTAAATCCAATAGAACACCTTTGGGATATCATGTTTCGGCCCATCCAACGCTGCCAGGTTGCACCTCAGACTGTCTAGGAGCTCAGTGATGCCCTGATCCAGATCTGGAAGGAAATACCCCAGGACACCATTCGTCGTCTCATTAGGAGCATGCCCCGATGTTGTCAGGCATGCATACAAGCAGGTGGGGGCCATACAAACTACTGAGTCCAATTTTGATTTCCTGCTATGAAATTTCCTTTAAATGGACTAGCCTGCTGCATCATTTTTTCACTTTGATTTTCGGGATGTCTTTGAATTCAGTCTTAATTTTCATCTCCATCAAACAATGGTGCATCCTTACATTCCTAACACGTTACCCAGTCCATATCAGTATAGATATCAAGCATGATATTTTTCACCATTGAGATCTGATGTGTTTTCAAAGTGTTTCTTTTATTTTTTTGAGCAGTGTATAATTGCAAGTTGTTATGGAAATAAAATATTTAGAAATAAATTGTTATACCACACAACATACAAAATAAACACATAAATTCTAACTGTAGGGCTGAATTCAAACATTTGATATCTGTGGTGCATTAGGTTATGCTTTAACCTATATTGCATTAAAGCTGAATTCTGCAAATTCAGCCCCTTTGTAAAATGTCCTGGCTTAATATGAGTCCAAAAGAGGTGCATGCATCTTATGGACCTATTTATTTTGTTTACTGTACATCAGACACAGAGGTGGCTCTTGAATTAGGCAAATGAGGTGGTTGCCTAAGGCCTCATGCTCTCAGGGGCCTTGAGACCACCTAATTTGCCTGATGCAGTGCAGGGGGGGACCCCTGTGAGGAGACTCCATGTCAGGAGAGGCATCACTGGAGGCACATGAAGGAAGCCAGATGGAGGTAGAGGCACACTGAGCAAGGAGAAAGGGGGAATCGACTGACATTGATCCCATACCCCCCACCACTACCATTGCTGCCTCTGTCTGATCCCATCCTTATCCCTCACCCACCTCCCCTTAGGCAATGGTGATGGGGGATAGGGATGACATCAGTGACAGTGGTGATGGGTGGATAGAGATGACATTAGTGGTGGTGGTGGGGATAGGAATGACATCAGTAGCAGTGGTGATGGGGGGATAGGGATGACAACAGTGGCAGTGGTGAGGATAGGGATGGCATCAGTGACAGTGGTGATGGGAGGATAGGGATGATATTCGTGGTGGTGGTGGTGGGGATAGGGATGATATCAGTGGTGGTGGGGATAGAGATGACATCAGTGGCATTGGTAGGGCTAGGGATTACATCAGTGGCAGTGCTGGTGGTAGGGATAGGGATTACATTAGTAGCAGTGGTGGGGATAGGGATGACATTGGTGGTGGGGATAGGGATGACATCAGTGGTGGTGGTGGGGATAGGGATGACATCAGTGGCAGTGGTGGTGGTGGGGATAAGGATGACATCAGTGGCAGTGGTGGGAATAGAGATGACATCAGTGGCAGTGGTGGTGGTGATGGGGATAGGGATGTAATAAGTGGCAGTGGTGGGGATAGAGATGACATCAGTGGCAGCGGTGGGGATAGGGATGAATCGGCAATGGTTACCTTACCCACCCCCCGGTTAATTTCTGTCACTTCTATTGGTTTTACCATTATGTGTGTGAGTGGGGCCTCATGTCTAAGTTTTGCCTAAGGCCTCACAAAGCCTAGAGCCACCTCTGATCTGACAGCTTTATGGAGATCCTGGAGTACCACTATCACTACACTATAGGGGGTCTGACAGAAGAGATGCTGCTCTCTCATCCAGCAACAGCTCTGCCTATTCCTCCCTTCCCCTCCTCTATTTATTTACAGAAGGCTTTTTACTTTGTGAATGAGTTCACATAATACAAAGTGCTCTGCGATTGGGCAGGAGGAGGTAAGGGGTAAGCAGAATGACTGTATGTGACTCTGCAGCTGCAGTAACTGAAACTAGAAGTTCCAGGATATGAGCGCTGGGAGTATAGCAATAGCTATGTTCCTGGCACTCAGTAAAAATACAAATTGTAAATTAAAGAGATAAGTCCACAAAGTGGTATACACCTCATTGGACTTAAACCCTAGTAATTCAGCACATTCAGTACAAAAGTGGCTGAATTCTTGAAGTTAATCTTTGGGAGAGCTCATTCATTATGACCTTTTATTTCCAACACAGTGGACCACAACACATGGCATTTTTGTTGTGCACTGCATTGTCCACTACTGTAACTGTGTGCTGTGGTGAAATTCAAAATGACTTAAACTGTGCATTCAGATAACATACCTTTTACCACATGTTGCCTCAATTAATAAGTCTGAGTGGGCTCTAAACATAACCTCTTACCCTTACCTTAACCTTAATGTAATTATAAATTTAAATTACAGCTGCCTCTCCCCTCCCCCGAGACCCCCCCCCCCCACCCTTATTTTTAAAATAAAACTTTAAATATAACTTTTTTAGATATTCGCAGGCTGGTCACATGAAATGTGAGCTTATTTTCCCTTTCACCTCTTTCCCAGTAATAGGCAGCACTCATTGATGAAGAGACCATTGCTGACATGGTGACATCAGCTACATTCTCTGCATCATTGCACTGTCACTACAGGGCACTGTGCTAAAGCCCCACTAGTGGGTGAGCCCATGAAGTCTAGAATTCACAGGAAGTGGATGGGTGTCATTCAGCCCAGAAAGGGACCAGTGCTGATTTACTGAGAAGTGAGTCTGGTGAGGACAACTTCAGAGACAAGGGGAGTTTTGCAATCAGAGATGTTTTTTTTAATTTACAATTGTAAAAAATAACCTTGGAATTGGGCTTTTATCCATCATGCTAATTTGGTCACTTCTAATGCATACTTACCTTCTTCTGGACAAAATTTACTGACATACAGAAACAAATCAACACCAAGTTGTTACCACTGAAAATCACTACTTTGTTTATTAGGTAACAAATACTGCTCCAAAATGTGGACAAGTAATCTGATGGATTTCCCATCAAGCACAGCAGGCTTGTGATATAGGTGGCAAAGGTAATGATGTTGCTTTTTCATGGTCCTGTTCTTTAGGCACACATTTTAATCATCACCAGTAGAACAACAATAATCTCTTATTTATTTACACATTGCCACAATATTCTAAACCAGATTAGCAGCACTAAAAACATTCTTTGTTACAGTAATGATCTTAGCAGAGAGCTGTTACTTGGGGTGTCAAAAATTGTGTACCTTTGGGCTGCAGTGATGAAACTCTCACCTTTCAACTAATAAAACAAAATGCAAAAACCATTTAGACTTAAAACACTACCTAACACTTAGTTTGTCTATCAAAATAAATTTGGAAATAGATTATGCTTGAGGCCTATTTCCTTCAGAACGGCTGAAGTTAGATCTACAAAAATATATTCTCACACACGTTGTATATATTTTTTGTGTGTGGAAGGATTTGCAGTGCAATTTAGCCATTCTTGTGATTCATTCACTCTTTAATACACTACATAGCCAGGCAGGTGGTACCTAGTGATTTTCTATTTCAGCTTTTCAACATCCTGTATTACCTTTGCACAGTAGAAAAGGTAGCACAGCACTCTTCTAGAAGCTTCAAGTTTCTAGTTCAGACATTACTAAGAGCTTAGGAAGGCAAAAATGGGCAGATTTAAATATTTACATTTTGAAGAATATTTTGACTAAATATTCGTAGGCCAGCCCTAATTATGCATTCCAGATGGTCAAGGCAGTCTTTCATTACTTTACATATACAGATGAAATTAACACGTATGTGATAATATGTTTGCATATGTTACTTGTGAAAGATGGTATTGCAATAAGGTTGATATGTACCCTGTGTTACTTTAATTTATGATCCCTCATCACACAGTTGCTCTCATAGCTTTCTTGAAGACCCCAAAGAGCAGTGGTCTCCAAACTTTCTAAACAGAGGGCTAGTTTACTGTCCTTCAGACATTAGTGTGGCTGGACTGGGCCCATTGGGTGTAGAAAATGCCCCTTAGTCAATATAAATAATGCCTTAGGCTTGGAAGTCAGTGGGAAAAAAAAATACATAGCACCTGTGATCAGTAGGAGCAGAAATAGTACCCCATAATTGGTATTGGTGAGAGGAATGGTGTTCCATCATTGATGTCAGTGGGAGGAATAGTACTCCAATATTGGTATTAGTGAGAGGAATTGTGTCCCATTATTCTCCAATCCAGCAAGTGAAGAGAGGTGTGCTTTACTGTAACTTCCACTGTGTGCTATAGATGGAAATGGAAGACAAACAGTCTTAAGCCTCCTTGGTGGCTTGCTTTCACCGCAGGGTTTTTGAGCATGAACTAAAACTGTTTGTAATTATTAATCTGGAATATGCAGTTCGGTTTTGGGCACTAATTCACAAAAAGAACATTGGGGAACTGGAGAAAGTACAGAGAAGGGCAACCAAACTGATATGAGGCATGGAGGAGCTCAACTATAAGGAAGTATTAGAGGAACTGAATTTATTCTCTCTTGAGAAGAGGAGATTAAGGAGGGCATATGATCAACATGTATAAATACATCAGTAGTTCATATGGTGAACTCGGTGTAGAGGTCATCACAGAGGACAAGGAGGCATTGTTTACATCTGGAAGAAATGAAATTTAATCTCCAAACATGGAAAGGTTTCTTCACAGTAAGAGCTGTGAAAATGTGGAATAGACTCCCTCAAGAGTTTGCCAGATCAGTAGATTACTTTAAAAAAGGCCTGGATTCTTTCTTGGATACACAGAATATAACTGGATACCAACATTTATAGGTAAAGTTTATCCAGGGAATATCCGATTGCCTCTCGGGGGATCAGGAAGGTATTGGTTTCCCCTGCAGGAGCAAATTGGATCATACTTTGCTGGGGGATTTTTGCCTTCCTCTGGATTAACTGTGGGTGTAGGATTATACCTGTTTTTTTTTATTTTTTTTAATGGTTGAACTGGATGGACTTTTGTCTTTTTTTCAGCCAGACTAACTATGTAACTATGCAACTGAGGACTTCTGGAAGAAATTATAAAATGGGTGTTCATTAGCTTTCAATGATATGGCACAGATACATCATTGACTATTTAGTAACAGGACAACCATTGAGTGTACATATCAAGTAATACAGCACTGACAGTTGAAAAGAGCTAAAGATAATGGCATTTCATACTATGGACAATGATATGGATGTGTATGAAGGTATTTGTTAACCACTTCCGCCCACCCTATAGTAAAAATACTGCTACAGGGTGGCATGGGTGAGCAAAATCACGTATATATATATATATATATATGAGCTGTGTGAGCCACGCGTGAGCCATTCATGCCCGTGGCTGTCAATCACGGTTATTACCCGCTGGCGCCCAGTGAGGACCGAGCATCTCTGATGGGGAGGAGGACAGGTTTTTTTACTAATAGTTCTCCACCCTGTCAGCTCAGGCACACTGCTTTGGATGGCTGTGCACAGTACAGGCATCCAAAGCAGGGTGCTTACAATGAAGCACACTGACACACATCCATAGTAAAACATTCCCTGCACACAGTTAACCCTTTGACAGCCCCACATGTTAACCCCTTCCTGCCCAGTACCATTAGTACAGTGTCAGTGCTTTTTTTTTTAGCACTGATCATTGTAATGGTGTCACTGGGAATGTCACTGACACCAAGTCAGTTCCCCCAGTGTCAGAATGTCTGCCGCAGTCCCGCAGTCGCTGATCGTTGGCATTACTAGTGAAAAAAAAATTACAGTATCTATATCTCCATTTGTAAACGCTATAACTTTCACATAAACCAATTCATTTACACATATTGGGATTTTTCTTAGCAAAGAGATGTAGCAGAATACATTTTGGCCTAAATTTATTCCGAATTTTAATTTTTTTTTATTTTTTTTTACTGGACATGTTTAATAGTAAAAAGTAAAAAATATAGTTTTTTCTCAAAATTGTCGGTCTTTTTTTTTTATAGTGCAAAAAACACACAGGCGATCAAATACTACCGAAAGAAAGCTCAATATGTGGATAAAAAGGATGCACATTTAATTTGAGTGCAGCATTGCATGACCGCACAATCATCAGTTAAAGTAACGCAACGCCATAATGCAAAACAGTAATTGGTCAGGAAGGGGGGTAAATCCTCAGGAGGGCAAGTGGTTAAGCTAAACATAGTTGACATAGTTGTAAGATGATTATATGTTGCAGGTTTATCTTAAACCAGAGAGTGAACAATTGTATTTATCCTGCAAATGGCTAAAAGCCATGTGTGTGTAAGAAAAGCAGGGTGATTTGAAAAATAATAATATAGACATTAGTAAATCATATCATGATTATTAGTCATCACACACTTTTTACTGTCCCATAGGGTTAGGTCAGCAATGAAAAACACATCACAAATTGTAGGTAAAAAGATAGCATATTGTATATTGTAAAGCAGCTCAGTGTCAGACTGTTGGTGCTACATAAATCTTGTATAATAATAATAATAGTAAAAATAATTAGATATGGACAGCTTAGTTACTGGTGAGAAAATATTACACAAATATTACAGAACCATGCAGAAGTGACATCTAAAACAATAAAAATACAATGGTTAATACCAGGGGTGGACTAACAAGTCATGGGGCCCCCGGGCAATAGGGGATCATGGGGCCCCTGTGTCCTTGCCCAAACTCAAAAAAGCCTATGAAAAAGGTACCAGGGGAATCTCTTGGGGCCCCCTACTGACCCCAGGCCCTCGGGCACTGCCCGAGTTTCCAAATGATCAGTCCGCCCCTGGTTAATACAGCCACATTCAAACTATCAAGTACCAAAGCCCCTACAATATGGAAGACATACCTAGGAGGAAAAGATAATCAATCCATCATAAATTGGATAGACAACTAGTCAAAAGCATATCAGATATTACCGATTTCTAGAGACTGAACTATCGCTGATCTTGCAGACCTTATCTATGTGCCTGACCTCCAAGTAAGCCCCAGGTTTCTCTTTGTTCGCCCTTAGGTCTCTCCATTAGGTCTTGCGAAGTGTGCCTTTCTCTTCCATTCTTATCCTAGTTCTTTCTATTCTCTATCATTAAGGAAGGTTTTATTGGTCAAAATGCAAAACCATATCTTTCTCATGAAAGTGCAGCTCAAGGCTCTTTTGATATGATGATTCAAATATTAAGGAAAGATTTCCTTGTGGTATTAGAGTCATGACATCTCTTGCAAATATACATTCATTAGGTCTTATCTACTTGTCATCACACCTGCATCTTTAGGCATTAGCAGTCCTCCACCTATTCATCCCCACAGTTGATCCAGAGGAAGGCAAAAAAACCCAGCAAAGCATGATCCAATTTGCTCCTGCTGGGAAAAATTCCTTCCTGATCCCCCGAGAGGCAATCGGATATTCCCTGGATCAATTTAACCTATAAATGTTAGTATCCAGTTATATTCTGTGTATCTAGGAAAGAATCCAGGCCTTTTTAAAGCAAGCTACTGAGCTGGCCAGAACGAACTCTTGAGGGAGTCTATGTCACATTTTCACAGCACTTACTGTAAAGAAACCTTTCCGTATTTGGAGATTCAATTTCTTTTCCTTCAGACGTAAAGAGTGCCTCCTTGTCCTCTGTGATGATCTCAGGGTGAGTAACTCTACACCGACTTTACTGTATGAAACACTGATGTATTTATATATGTTGATCATATTCCCCCTTAACCTTCTCTTCTAAAGAGAGAATACATTCAATTCCTTTAATTTTTCCTTCTAGCTTAGCTCCTGCATGCCTCTTATCAGTTTGGTTGCCCTTCACTGCACTTTCTCCAGTCCCCCGAGATCCTTTTTGTGACTGGATGCCCAAAACTGAACTGCGTATTCCAGATGAGGTGCATCTCAATAAATTAGAATATTATCAAAAAGCTAATTTATTTCAGTAATTCAATTCAAAAAGTGTAACTCATATTTTATATAAATTCATTACACACAAAGTGATATATTTCAATCATTTTTCTTTTAATTTTGAAGATTTTGGCTTATAGCTAGTGAAAACTAAGAATTCTGTATCTCAGAAAATTAGAATATTTTGAAAAAGTTCAATATTGTAGACTCATGGGGGTTTATTTACTAAAGCTGGAGAGTCCAAAATCAGACTCCCTTCTGCATAGAAACCAATCAGCTTCTAACCTCAGCTTGTTCAATGAAGCTTTGGCAATGAAACCTGGAAGCTGATTGGTTTTTATGCAGAAGGGAGTCTGATTTTGGACTCTCCAGCTTTAGTAAATAAACCCCATGGTGTTACACTCTAATCAGCTAATTAACTGAAAACACATGTAAAGGTTTCCTAAGCCTTTAGGCTAGGTTCACATATGTGCAGGTGGTGCGGCTGCGGAGCCGCACGCAAATCCGTGCAGCCACACCACCCGCACAAAGGAAAGCGGACCTGCGGATGGGTGCCATTAGTTCTAATGGCATGCCACCCGCACACTGGAAAATGCAACCATACTGGGAACCGAGGTTCCTGTGCGGGCTGCATTTTCAGAAGAAGTGCAGGGGCTCTCCTGCCCGCGCAAAAACGTGGCCCGCACGGCCGCATATATGTGAACCAGAGGTAAAATTGTCTCTCAGTCTGGTTCAGTAGATTACACAATCATGCGGAAGAGTGCTGACTTGACAGTTATCCAGAAGACAGTCATTGACACCCTCCACAGGGAGGGTAAGTCACAAAAGGTCATTGATAATAAAGCTGGCTGTTCACAGAGTGCTGTATCCAAGCATATTAATGGAAAAATTAAGTGGAAGGAAAAAGTGTGGTAGAAAAAGGTGCACAAGCAACAGGGATAACTGCAGTCTTGAGAGGATTGTGAAGCAAAGGCCATTCAATAATTTGGGGGAGATTCACAAGGAGTGGACTATGGCTGGTATTAGTGCTTCAAGAGCCACCACACACAGATGTATTCAGGGCTACAATTGTTGCATTCCTTGTGCCAAGCCACTCCTGAACCTGAGACAATGTCAGGGCGTCTTACCTGGGCTAAAGAGAAAAAGGACTGGACTGTTGCTCAGTGGTCCAAGGTCCTCATTTTGGATGAAAGTAAAATCAAGGTCCCAGAGTCTGTAGAAAGCATGGAGAGGCACAGAGCCCAAGTTGCATGAGGTCCAGTGTGAAGTTTCCACAGTCAGTGATGATTTGGGGAGCCAGGTCATCTGCTGGTTTTGGTCCACTGTGTTTTATCAAGTCCAAAGTCAGCGCAGCCCTCCATCAGGAAATTCTGAGCACTTCATGCTTCCCTCTGCTGACCACCTTTATGGGGATGCTGATTTCATTTTCAAGCAGGATTTGGCACCTACCCACACTGCCAAAATACCAATACCTGGTTTAATGATCATGGTATCACTCTGCTCAATTGGCCAGCAAACTCGCCTGACCTAAACCCCATAGAGAATCTGTGGGGTATTGTCAAGAGGAAGATGAGATACACCAGACCCAACAATGCAGATGAGCTGACGGCCACTATCAAAGCAATCTGGGTTTCCATAACACCTCACCAGTGCCACAGGCTGATCGCATTCATGCCAGGCCGTATTGATGTAGTCATTCATGCAAAATGAGCCCTGACCAAGTATTCAGTGCATAGTATACTGTACATAGAGATACTTTTCAGTAAGCCAACATTTTTTTAATTATTCTAATTTTCTGAATACTGAATTTTGAGATACTGAATTTTGGGTTTTCACTAGCTGTAAGCCCTAGTCATCAAAATTAAAAGAAAGTTATTCTTGAAATATATCACTCTGTGTGTAATGGATCTATATAATACATGAGTTTCACTTTTTTTAATTAAATTACTGAAATAAATTAACTTTTTGATGATAATAAATGTAGTCATGCCAGCTGCTATGGTACCTACTGTATACAATTATTAGTGCCAAAATGAATGCCAAAAAATAATAAGTGGAAACAGTAGATTGCCTACACCATACACATACCCATACAAATGTGTCATCAATAAGCAAAAACAATAAATTATTGTCACACTCCACTGATGAACATATATACAGTATATATAATCTCCAAACTTATAAGTGATTTCAAAGATTTTAAATATCTCTTTCAACCAAAGTGTCCATAGTACATCCGTGACCATACATTCCTTCCTTTTTGGGGTTGGGAGGTCGAAGATTATTCTAGTTACTGAAGTCAATGCTAGAATTGGTGGCTGTAGCAGAGCTGTTGGACATTTAAAATGATTGCATGCCTGAGTGGCATGGACCTTAATAAAGAACCTTTTAAAGTGGAGTTGAGTTTAATGGTGCAATGCCACAAGTGTTATTTTGCTGCAAATACCTTAGGTGTTCTCATGACTGCTCCATGTGAAGGTGCAATTGAATAAACACTGAAATGACTTACTTGAAGTGTCAAATAAATTTCTCAGCCTGCTGTATCCTGATTAGTGTTCCTCGTGCTAGAAAAGCTGTAAATTGACAGGGGTTATAACCCTCCCTTGCTCTATCCAAAAAGGAAAAAAAAAGTTTTTCCTATAGTTCAAATGACAATGACCATATAACTACACTTTTGTACATAACATCCACCGAAGGGACAAAAATGGATCCATACACATCCTTCTTCTTTCTTCTACCACAAAATATATACAGTACACATCTGGTGATTATTGGCCATTAATAGGATGAAGGTCAGAGAATCCATAATTAATAATTAGAACACAGTATCTGACCATGTAATTGGCCCACAGTCATAACATTACCAAAAATATCTAAATGAATGGTATTAATAGGTACAATCTGCAAACATTGCTCCAGTGATATGACAGAAACAAATATGTTTTCGAGTGGGTCTCAAAGGTCAAGCATGCAATAAATTTATATATGAATTATACAACTTAAAATTAATATATACAACTTTTTCTACCCATCTTTTTTTTCTGCACGTCCCTCAAAATTTCAATGGAGATCCAAGTTTGATAAGATTTTACAATTAGAATAAAAACTGTTTACAATGAAATTTGTAGAGAATTATGTTATTTAATTTGTGGTAATTCCCGAACTGAATTTTAATGAGCTGACAGATGGTACAAACTCAACAAAATCCTTTTATAAACTAAGTGCGTGTATAAAAACTTTGGATGCAAACCTTAATTAAATTGCAATCATGTACTATAGCTTGGGGATATTTGTTTTGCTTACAGGGCTAGATTCTTTTCAATTTTATTTTATATGTACAGCCATTCATTTCAATGTGATTATGTATGAATATTCTTCATCCTTGCCTAAAGAAATGGCTTTAGCTTTTTAAAAAAGTAAATTGTAATTAATAGGTAATCTAAAGCATACTGGCATTGTTATTGGACCACCCGCTGCATGTTTATTGCATTATTTCACATGTAAGCTACTTTACATTTATTATCATTTTGTTCTTTATGATGGCTGTTAGAAAAATATGTAAATCCACCCAACCTTTATAAGCAAGGCCAGTTTATTGTTATGCAAAACCAGTCTTTTTGTCATAATTAGGGTCAAGTTTTAAAACTCTGGTGAATCCAAGCACATTCATCAGCATGGACAGTGCTGTTGCTCATCACACATTTTGTGACATTTACCACTAACATTCACTCTAAAATACATTGCCAATATGATTTCACTTAATATTCAAAATGGTGAATATTAGCAGAACTCTAGTGAATCTTGGATTATAGTATTGTAGATTATGACTTTTTTTTGTTGAATCGCTATTACTATTACAAAGCATAAAGGTTTTCTTTACTGTGCTAAGGGTACAGAAAGCAATGAAGACCTGAAACACAAAATAAAAGTTACCAAAGGTAGAGAAATTACCAGAGTTGTGGCTGGAGTTTAACTTTTTAAAAAAACAATACATACTAAAACAAGTCAAACAAAGAAGGTACACACCCATAAATCAGCCTTCCAGAATATCCTCTCAAGGTGTCTTGGTAGCTTTGTCAAACAAAAATTGCTTCAGTGCCTCCTGATTGTCCTCTTCTACCTCCTACACATTTCTATAGGCTAGAGACCATCACTAAGATGGCTTAAAATAAATGTGAAGAAAGTGGGAGTGATCACCATTCTGCAATATCAGAAGGTGTTTAAAGTTTGTATATAGAATAGTCAATTGTTTGAGGGTGATGGATAGGACTTTTAAACTTGTGAAAGTATGTGGAGGCACCTCTATGTTAAATATGTTATCATCTTTAAAGCTAGACTCCAGACAGATAACAAAAAAAACCTAATACAGCTATATACAGTATTTATTAAAAAGTCATTAAGGGATCATTCAGCCTGAATTGCATTGATCATGAAAACTTACTGCACTAGACTTGAATGAAGTGTCATTTTGTTATACTTCAACAAAGTAAATGAAAAATAAAAAGTATGATGCTAAAAATGTATTAGACACCTCACTACTGCTACACACTGTATACCAGCATTCAGGCTAGTGTGAATGAACCTTAAGGGCACTTTCAAAGTGATGTGGTGCAGTTTTCCCAAACCATGGGTGCAGCACAGTGTACCTGTGGGTTTTGTGCAGATAATCTATGGTTTGCCCACACCAAAAACAACCCTACTATGGCCAGCCGATTATATGTGCATACAAAAAACAAATGTAAATGTTGCCGATAACAACTGTCATGTGTTCCCACACCCCAATCTATAATGCAAAATCAAGTGCAGCACAATAAAACAATATTGAGGAGTGGGGGTGCATACCATCATCACACCAGAAGACCAAGGTGAGCCATCTTACATGGGATTCTGAAGTGATGTTTATCCTTTTTCCTTAAGGGGGCAATGTTAGAAATGTTAAAAGGTGTTTCAGTTTGTGCATTGGAGCTATAGTGCATTTATTTTGTGATTAGTGCTTTATTCTCTTGGGCTAATGAAGCACAGAGTGTGTTCATACTGCACCATGAGAAGTTATGCATTGTTTATTATTTTGCTGAATGGGCTGAAACCTGAGCACTTTTTTTTTGAGTGGGTTTCTTATTGTTTATTATTCATTTATGTTATCAACTATTTAAATGAATTGTATGCTTTGCACACTTATATTTATATTGCTTTGTTGCACTGCACTTGATTTTGCATTATATACCTACATTTTGCCATTGACTTCTATTGGATTGGGAAGTCTTAGTGTGTTTTTAGAAACAGCACAAAACGACCTGCATGCAGGAATGTGCAGGCAGCCCACATAAAACCTGCAGGTATACTGCATTGCTATGCAGTGCAGGAAAACCTCACTGCATCACTGTGAAATGCCGATAATATATTTCCAAACCGACAGGTATTAGCGTAAGATTTTATTTTATTTCAGCCTTTTACATTTTCCTGTATTTTGTAGGTTAAATTTAAGGGTGTGTAGTTTAAGTATTAGTATAATAAATGTGGTCAGGGTTAGGTTTTGGTCTTAGGTTTAGTTTTATTAAGTTAGGTATAAGTTAAGAAAGCATTGTGCTCTGGTAGGAAAAATTTGGGACTACTAAATTAGTTTGTTTGGAAAAAGTTTTTTTTTTTGTGATAACTTTTTTTTTACTTATACTTTATAATTTTCATCGGCAACTTATTGATAACACCAGAAACATACAAATTGCCACTTTTCTATTTTTGCAAGGCCTTTTTACATGATAAGCAGATGTGATTCCCCCATGTAGATAAATAATTACAAACTATGTATAACGACTTACACTATAAAGTTAATTTATAACGCAGCAGTATAGCCTACCTACAACCATTGCTTTAAAAAAAACTGTATATTTATAAAGCATATAAAGTACAGTAATGTGCTTTACCATGTCCTACATTTGTGAATGTCCAAAAGGCATGCACAGTGCATACTCAATGCTAGGGTGTTCATTACAGAGTTCATTGTGAAGTCAAATGAGGCTTGTTATGCAGCAGTTTATTTGTTTTTGGAGTACACAGAGTCACAACAATCCACCCAGGCAGACAGAAGCAGTGGCACATTTTATGATTTGACCATGCTCTTCCATATCATCTGTTTCACAGACCAATGGTAAGCAGCAGTTATAAAGTGGCTATTGCATGTATTCAGGCCACCAGCATCAGTACCATGGCTAATAGCCCTCAGAATACTAGAATGCAGCTGTCATACACCAAGCAATCCCATAACTGCCCACCCTTTTATCGTATATACAGTATGTACATAACCATACACATATAATCAATTAGCACACATAAATAGGTTCAGCCTTATAGAAAAGACAAAAATCATTAGTGCATCAGGAAGTCTCTTGAAAATAAGGTTTTACTTTTACTCTTACTAGATATTGATAATGATCCAGTCAGACATGCAGAGAAAACGGAACAGCAAGAATGCAGGAATTAGTTAAAGACTGTATATGGATGTTTATTCCATAATCAATAGCACTTACATGAAGATTTTACTGTATGCATCCTAAATAATGAAGAGCATAATGTAGTCATAAGCCAGGAGCCCAGTGTAAGAAAGCACTAGTGTTAATAAGTCAGGTTACAATGGTACTAAGACCCGCTTGCAATATGTTACACACGGCGGTGTCTACACCATGCTCACACACTTCAATGAGAACAGACAGAATGCCATAGGGAAGGGTGGGTAGCGAAGCATTTCCAGGGCACACCCCTTTTTTCAAGACTTTATTATCTTTATCACTGATAATATATTTGAGAACATTATTTAGGCTCTTTCTGCCTTACATCTGCTTCTGCTGCTACCTGAACACCGTTATTGTGAATACCAGTGCCTCCAGATCCCATACTTCTATTTTATCATCTGTGGTACAAACTTTGAAATGAGTAGCTCATGGTACTATATGCCTACAGTTACCCTGCCCCTCCCCAAAGGGCCTTGTTACCTGCTAGGCCTAATCTATCAGTAAGGATAAGAATCTCATTCTGAACCAATAAGGGTTCAAGACAGACCTAGTCTGTTCACAGATCTCAAAAACTAATAAGTGGTTTCTCCACCATAACAACCAGCTATCGATAATAAATATACTGGCCTTAGATCAGATGGCCAATAAGGTGGTATTTTGTTAAGACAGCACACTCACTATAAAATGTTGGGTTCCCAGCTGCCATATTATGTGCTTAGCTTTAATAGGGAATCTTAGGAACTGCAATTAATAAAGTGATTAGAGACAGGTTCATGTAGAGCTTTTAGGGACTATTCTCTTAAAGTAGATATTAACCCTTACTGAATGTGATGTAAGTAACAAAATATTGTGCATCTGGGGGAGGCTGGGGTTTTGGCAATGGATTTTTACAAAAATCTTAACCAGCGCTTAAGTGTCCCCAGTTAGCTGCTAGACTGCACAATAACACCCCCTGGTGACTTTCAGTTTGTAAATTCAAAACGTCCAGCACTTAAATATATGCAACTGTTTCTTCAATCAATCAATAGGTAAGTTTATGCTGTGGATTCAGTCTCAAAGATTCTTACCAGATTTCCTGACCCATACACACATCAATGGGTCTAATAAAGCTTTTTTTCACTTCAACATCTCTGTGTCTACCTTAAACCTCTTCACAGTGTCTTCAGTGTATAACCAAAAAATATAATGCAGTATCTTCCAAACTATGATACACTTTCCGGATAGCGTATGTACTCTCCAGCGCCTCAAGATATGCACAGCCAAAAGGGAAGCCAAGGGTACCAGGACAGCGACAACCAAAAGGAAATGTTCCAGGGGTGCAGCCCTCCTCAGACGGGGAAATCAGCCACTGGATAGAGAGAAAAACAGGTGGCGCACACACCTAGTGCATTATCCAAGGTTTATTGTAGGAATTAAATCATAAAAACATACTCACAGACGAAGCATGTATCTAAAAAGCATAGAAAAATGACAATGGCCACAACGGCAGGCAAGGTGTTCTCACTGTCAGTGCGGTCAAATGGCTGACGCGTTTCGGGGACGAATCCCTTTCCTCAGAGCTGATGACCAACCTCTGATGCTGATGCACGATGAATGGAAAGTAAAGTGAGAGCCCTGCTGTTGATGCCTCTCATGTGCTCACATGCATGCATACCATCATGCATTTGTAACCACCAGTGTTCAATGACTTTGTGATTCCCCTTTAGTCTAAATCATTATCAAACAGAAAAAAATCATCACACCTATCAATCCAAATCTCCTCTTTCTAACATGGACTACCCATGGCCAGATCTAGAGGGATGCTGGGGTGGGCTATGCCCCCCCCCAGATTTTAGTTGTGCCCCCCACAGCCATCTGCCACCCCCTTCCCCACCTCCACCTCGAGCACTTTGCCTATCTGATAAACCATACTGCAGGCCGCTGAACTTTCCCTGTCCTGGCAGTTTTGTAAACTGTGTACTAGTAAATGTTCAGCCCAGCTAAATCAATGATCGTGCCAGTAGGGAGCACATTCAGGTGGGGGAGACTGCCTGTACCACTCCCCTTTCTTCTAATTAGCTTAAATTACCCCATGGGGATCTGCAATATCTCTGGAGGCGATCGGAGTTGGTAGGCGGGGCTAGGGGTGTGGTTGCCTCTTCTACTCCTTCCAGAGACTTCTTCACTGTGGCTGATCATGAAGTTGAAGAAGAGGAAAGGGGAGGAGTGGACAGCAGCCTGGAAGCCTTAATCTCCAGCCCTGGGGTAAGTAACTAAGCACACTGCTACTAACACACTGTCATTTTCAGACTTAATCTGCCTCTATACTGCAATACCCTGCACTATACTGCCCTAACCTGCCACTATACTGCAATAACCTGCCACTAGTCTGCCTTATCCTGCCACTATAGTGCCCTACCTTGCCACTATAGTGCCTTAACCTGCCACTATACAGTCCTAACCTGCCACTATACTGCCCTAACCTTCCACTATACTGCCCTGTAAAATTATATCTCTCTGTCAGGGCTCCCAGGTGTGACCAGAGGTGTGTGACTGACGCAGGGAAACGCAGACTTCAGATATGTGATAAACAATATAATTTATTAACACTAACAATACAAACATAAACGCAGTGCAATACTAAACATAATACAGTGCAAACAAACCAAACCAACCACCCACAGATAACAGTACATACAAGCAAGCGTCGTCAGGCAGGCCGGGTCAATATCAATTGGGCAGGTAGGTACAGGGGGAGCAAGCAGAGATTGGTCGGGGTCACAGGCCAGGTTCAGCAGGTAGCTAGCAGCGTAGTACAGAGGGTCAGGCAGAGGGATGGTCAGGGTCACAAGCCAGGGATCAGAACAGGTAGCAGGCAGCGTAGTACAGAGGGGCAGGCAGAGGGATGGTCAGACAAGCCAGGGATCAGAGCAGGGTCAGCAGAGAATCAGACAGGAACAGAGAGCAGGAACAGGATACAGAGCCCAAGAGAAACACAACACCAAGGCAGAGTCTGCAAGTCTGGCCATCCCTTAAATACCCCAGCATAATCAGTTCCAGGTGTTAGCTGGCTGCAAAGTTGAGTCTCTGATTGCTGGGAGCACCCGCTGGCCAGCCCTGGTACTGCAGATCAAAAGGCAGGTGAGTCCCACCATTGCTGGCTAGTCCATTCTTGACAGTACCCCCCCTCAAGGAGCGGCCTCAGGACGCTCCAAACAGTCCTAGCTGGGCAAAATGTTCCACCGCCCGGGTCTGGTAACTGGCGGGATATCAAAGACTGGCACACTGGGCAGGACTCCGGGCAGCGGCACACCGGGCAGGACTCCGGGCAGCGGCACACCGGGCAGGGGCACACCGGGCAGAGGCACATTGGGCAGGGGCACACCGGGCAGAGGCACATCGGGCAGGACTCCGGGCAGAGGCACATCGGGCAGGACTCCGGGCAGAGGCACATCGGGCAGGACTCCGGGCAGAGGCACATCGGGCAGGACTCCGGGCAGAGGCACATCGGGCTGGACTCCGGGCAGAGGCACATCGGGCTGGACTCCGGGCAGAGGCACATCGGGCTGGACTCCGGGCAGAGGCACATCGGGCTGGACTCCGGGCAGAGGCACATCGGGCTGGACTCCGGGCAGAGGCACATTGGGCTGGACTCCGGGCAGAGGCACATCGGATTACCAGGCGAAGCAGCAGGCAGCGGGCCACCGGGCGGAGCGGCAGGCACCGGGCCCCCGGGCGGGGCGGCAGGCACCGGGCCCCCGGGCGGGGCGGCAGGCACCGGGCCCCCGGGCGGGGCGGCAGGCACCGGGCAGGACCCCGGGCAGAGCGGCAGGCACCGGGCCCCCGGGCGGAGCGGCAGGCACCGGGCCCCCGGGCGGGGCGACAGGCACCGGGCCCCCGGGCGGGGCAACAGGCACCGAACCCCCGGGCGGGGCGACAGGCACCGGACCCCCGGGCGGGGCGACAGGCATCGGGCCCCCGGGCGGAGCGACCGGCATCGGGTCCCCAGGCGGGGCGGGCGCCGGGCCCCCAGGAGGAGCGACAGGCATCGGGCCCCCAGGCGGGGCGACAGGCATCGGGCCCCCAGGCGGGGCGACAGGCATCGGGCCCCCAGGCGGGGCGACAGGCATCGGGCCCCCAGGAGGGGCGACAGGCATCGGGCCCTCAGGCGGAGCGGCGGGCGCCGGACCCCCAGGCGGAGCGACAGGTCTCGGGCCCCCAGGCGGAGCGACAGGTCTCGGGCCCTCAGGCGGAGCGGCGGGCGCCGGACCCCCAGATGGAGCAACAGGTCTCGGGCCCCCAGGCGGAGCGGCGGGCGCCGGACCCCCAAGTGGAGCGACAGGTCTCGGGCCCTCAGGCGGAGCGGCGGGCGCCAGACCCCCAGGTGGAGCGACAGGTCTCGGGCCCCCAGGCGGAGCGACAGGTCTCGGGCCCTCAGGCGGAGCGGCGGGCGCCGGACCCCCAGGTGGAGCAACAGGTCTCGGGCCCTCAGGCGGAGCGGCGGGCGCCGGACCCCCAGGTGGAGCGACAGGTCTCGGGCCCCCGGGCGGAGCAACAGGTCTCGGGCCCCCAGACGAAGCGGCGGGCACCGAGTCACCAGGCACGACAGTGGGCACCGAGTCGTCTGGCAAGACTGCGGGCACCGAGTCGTCTGGCAAGACTGCGGGCACCGAGTCAACTGGCGGAACAGCGGGCATCGAGTCAACTGGCGGAACTGCGGGCACCGAGTCGTCTGGCAAGACTGCGGGCACCGAGTCGTCTGGCAAGACTGCGGGCACCGAGTCGTCTGGCAAGACTGCGGGCACCGAGTCGTCTGGCAAGACTGCGGGCACCGAGTCAACTGGCGGAACAGCGGGCATCGAGTCAACTGGCGGAACAGCGGGCATCGAGTCAACTGGCGGGACTGCGGGCACCGAGTCGTCTGGCAAGACTGCGGGCACCGAGTCGTCTGGCGGAACAGCGGGCATCGAGTCAACTGGCAAGACTGCGGGCACCGAGTCATCTGACAAGACTGCGGGCACCGAGTCGTCTGGCACGACTGCGGGCACCGAGTCGTCTGGCAAGACAGTGGGCTCCGAGTCAACAGGCACGACAGTGGGCACCAGGTCATCAGGTATCGGATTGTCTGGCTTGACAGCGGGCATCAGGTCACCAGGTATGACAGCGGGCACTGGGTCATCTGGCAAGGCAGTGGGCACCGGGTCACCAGGTATGACAGCAGGCTCTGAGTCAATTGGCACGACAGCGGGCACTGGATCAGGTACCGGATCATCTGGATCAACAGCGGGCATCGAGTCAACTGGCCTAATAGGATCGTCGGGCTGGATCAGTTCATCATGCTGAGTAGCGGCATCAGGCCGAGTAGAGGCTTCAGGCTGAGTAGAGGCTTCAGGCTGAGTAGAGGCATCAGGCTGAGTAGAGGCATCAGGCTGAGGAGAGGCATCAGGCTGAAGAGAGGCATCAGGCTGAAGAGAGGCTTCAGGCTGAGTAGAGGCTTCAGGCTGAGTAGAGGCTTCAGGCTGAGTCACCGGTTTGGATACTGGCAGGATGGTATTGGTTGGAAAGAATTTTCGCTTTTTTCTGGTTTTAACTACTGGAGCACTGCAAGTAAACGCAGGTCTGCAAACGAATGGAGCAGCTGGAGACAGAGAAAAACTGGAGGATGGAACAGGAGAGGGAGCAGTTGCTACAGAGGGCTTTTTTACAGGGTTAAAGGCAGGATAGGTGCAGCGAGTGGGAACAGGGTACTGACATGCGGTAGATAGCCAAGTATACTGGGCTGTAACTGGAGGAGCTGGTGGGAATACAGGAGTAGAGTTAGAAGCAGGACTGGGTTTTTGTAAGCTGACTGGGGCTGGGTGCAACAAGTCTGTCCATGTCTGCAGTATGGGTTGAACAAAGCTGAGCTTACACAAAGCCTGTCTGGTCAATGACTCCAGAAAGTAACCCACATCATCCTCTAATAACCACACCAGGGACTCTACCTGGTCTGCACTAAATGGTGGCAAAAATTCATCCCTGCATTTGGGGGAACTAGATGAAACCAACTCAGCACAAACCTCAATCAAAGGCTGCACCTCAGAGAACTCTGTGCCCTGATCTACTAGAACATGAGCGAGCCGTATACATTCTAGTAGTTGATCCCTGGGATACTCCTTCAGAGTTTGATAAGCATACTCCCTGTCATCAAACACTAGCAGATATAAATACACAACCTCATCCAGATCCATCCTTCCCAGCAACAAGCCAAGATGGCTTCCCTGTGCAGCCACTTCTGGTCAGGAGTGGCCTTGGTGTAATGTCAGGGCTCCCAGGTGTGACCAGAGGTGTGTGACTGACGCAGGGAAACGCAGACTTCAGATATGTGATAAACAATATAATTTATTAACACTAAC
Organism: Staurois parvus; assembly: GCF_062004578.1. NCBI lineage: Eukaryota > Metazoa > Chordata > Amphibia > Anura > Ranidae > Staurois > Staurois parvus. The sequence continues at coordinate 6,368,353 of NW_028317803.1, forward strand.
AATACAAACATAAACGCAGTGCAATACTAAACATAATACAGTGCAAACAATCCAAACCAACCACCCACAGATAACAGTACATACAAGCAAGCGTCGTCAGGCAGGCCGGGTCAATATCAATTGGGCAGGTAGGTACAGGGGGAGCAAGCGGAGATTGGTCGGGGTCACAGGCCAGGTTCAGCAGGTAGCTAGCAGCGTAGTACAGAGGGTCAGGCAGAGGGATGGTCAGGGTCACAAGCCAGGGATCAGAACAGGTAGCAGGCAGCGTAGTACAGAGGGTCAGGCAGAGGGATGGTCAGACAAGCCAGGGATCAGAGCAGGGTCAGCAGAGAATCAGACAGGAACAGAGAGCAGGAACAGGATACAGGGCCCAAGAGAAACACAACACCAAGGCAGAGTCTGCAAGTCTGGCCATCCCTTAAATACCCCAGCATAATCAGTTCCAGGTGTTAGCTGGCTGCAAAGTTGAGTCTCTGATTGCTGGGAGCACCCGCTGGCCAGCCCTGGTACTGCAGAGCAAAAGGCAGGTGAGTCCCACCATTGCTGGCTAGTCCATTCCTGACACTCTCTCTAGAGTCTATATACCTCTTTTAATACAAGAGAGGATTGTGCTCACTTTAGAAACCGCAGCTTGGCATTTCATGCCATTATTAAGCTTGTGATCTACCAGAACTCCCAGATCCTTCTCCACTATTGATTCCCCCAGTTGTACTACCCCTAGTATGTATGATGCATGCATATTCTTAGACCCCAAGTGCATTACCTTGCATTTATCAACACCTATAATGATGACAATATTTGATCAGTGAGGTCAACAGCACCGCACCCCTTACATGAGCAAGGGATTCCTGGCTGTAAGTGAATGGGGCCGGCAACATCACTGGTTGTCAATGACTCAAGGTGCCTACCTCCACCTGTGTCCGTTATGATCATTGTTGGTGGAAAGTTGTCACCTATAATCCTGGCAGTAATACCGCTATTATACAATGCGTGTACTGAATGAGTAAATGTTACGGCATTTGTCAGAATGTCCAGACTGCAAATATTTAGTCTGAACTATTATTCAAATCAAACCTTAAAGTGAAAAATTAAACCTTATTCATGAAATGTTATCTAAGAACATAAATGTATAGCATCTGCTTGAGTGTGCTGTTTTTCCTCAGAATGTGATGTGTTGTTTTAATTACCTGGTGATCTTACCAGTACCCTTCTCAGAGTAGCAATGCTATTGGGGGTGATCTACACTCTATGTGACACTCCTGCACATCATGCTGGGCAGCTCAGGTATTGTGACTGACAGTTGAGCATTTCCTATTTCTTTATTGCTCCGCTGTCTCTCATTGCAGTCTATGGCAATGTATGGGTAGAGTTCTACCAGCCATGTGATTCAGTAAAAGACAATCTAAATGAAAACACCATTATGATAAAAAAAAACACATGAATGCAATGCTTGCTTGCTTTAATGTGTTTTGTTTGTCATATTATAATATACATTTAAATTGGGTTTTAATTAATCATGTGACTGCCAGAGCTCCACCCATACATACCTATAGACAGTGATGAGAAATAGTGGAGAGAAAATGCTTCAATGTCAGTCACAGTCCTGAAGTAGGATTGTCATGTGGTGCAATTAAGAAGGGAAACAAAGGCATTTTGTTTACAAAGTAAACACTGATGTACATACATGAAAGCAAGCCTTGCTTAGATGTTCTTTGAGTTCCACCTACATACTGCACCTAGGCCCAAAACTGAGAAAGATAACATGAAGAAACAAACAAAAATAGGTATATATAAGGTTTCTAATTTATGCATAGATATAACTTGCTTTTACTTTAACCACACACTACATATATATTAAAGCATGTATACATGGCTTTAAGCCAATCCCTATCCTTCAGTATGTTCTACCATACACCTCTTTCTTTGAGTACAGCAGAGTTTGTCCTTTAGTTCTAATTGTGTCTATCTATACCACATATGTCCTTCACTGGCTTCCAAAACCACCTGTATGGTTTGAGATCTACAGTACCTATTCAATACAAATCTGTCTCCCTTTATCGTATTAAAGCCAAAAGCAAACATGTTGGTTTTTTAGAAGCACAAGCTCTCCAGTAAAATGTATAATTTTACAGGAATACAGCAGAGAATTTAACACTGACAGGAGTGATTAAAATGATCAGCTTTTATTTATTCATGTAAAACTTTTATCCCAAATGGGAAAAAAAATGTTTTCTGTAACTGATTATAAAATGTGAGCTGTCGTTTGGCTTCAATTTGTTAGTGCCTTTAAATCTACTGCTACATTTAACACTCCCCTCCCCCCAAACTGACACTGCTGCTGTCTACTGTTCCCCCTATGCTTGTTCCTGCAGAGTTGGGTCTTGCTAATACAGGAGGTATGTTAATGGCCAGATCACCAGTTGAAAACAGTGGGGGAAAAGCCAAAGAAAAGAACACTAATGAAGCCACCACATTTAATGCTTGGTAAGCTGCAATATGTTAAATTTTTGTTTTTAGATTTAATACCACTTTAACATTCATTAAAAATTGTCGCTTATCCTTTGTTAAAAAACAGAGAGCGAGACAGATTGAAGACTTACTCCATTCCATCTCCTCCTGAGAACAAGCTAATAAAAACCACCCAGATTCCTAAATCTCTCAAGCTATCCTTAAAGATAGGCAATCTTTACGATCTCTACTTCTCTACAAATATGAATCCCACTTAAAATTTCTAAAAGCCAACTCTTATGGTTTACGCAATAAGGCTGGTGCTAAATTAGCGAGACATGTCAAAGCTCAGCAAATTAAACAACAAATTACCTCCCTCACCCACCCTCTTTCCAATTGTAAATTATTTAACTCAAAAAACATTGCTGATGCCTTTGGTGAGTACTACCAATCACTCTATGATCTGTGTAACCATGTTACCACCTCACAACCATCTCCAGCACTTATCACTAAATTTCTTCAAACTGTGAACCTACCCTCACTCCCCTCAGAACAATTATCTTCTATTTCGCAACCATTTACCTCCTCAGAAATTCTCTAAAATCATAAAGCTCCTCCTAATCATAAATCCCCCCAGAGAAGATGGATATTCTAATGAATACTATAAAAGCTTATCTAAAGAAGTCACACCCCATTTGCTATCAGTCTTCAATCTTGCCTCCACCTCTGACTCCTACCCCCTGAGATGCTACGGACGGTGATTGTTACTATCCCCAAACCAAATAAAGATCTGATCATACCTGCCAATTATAGACCAATATCCCTCTTAAACTCTGACGTAAAAATATTTGCCAAATTGCCTGCTCTAAGACTACAAAGAATTTTACCCTATCTCATTCACCCGGATCAAGGGGGCATTGTACCAAGCCACCAAGCTACTGATGGCACCAGAGGCATTGTTGAACATCTGCAAATGTCCTCTCATCGGGCTTACTGTCTAACACCATACACACATACAATGGTACTAGACAGGGATGTCCCCTGTCACCTATTATATTTACTATAATTATGGAGCCCCTCACACAAAAGATCAGAACTAATCCTAACATTAAAGGAATCCATTTGGCTGGTAACGAACATAAGATAAGTCTCTTTGTAGATGACATTATGCTTATACTCTCTAATCCCGAGACATCACTCCCAGAAATACAAAGTACACAAGATCAATGTAGTGAGGTATCCTACTATAAACTAAATGCAAACAAATCCCAATTTTTAGGACTATCAATCTCAAATCTGCATTGACTAAATGATTCTCTTTTATGTGGACCTCTACCTCTCTCACCTTTTTAGGAATACAATTGACAAAATCTCCTACCCAACTATTCCATTATAATTATGAACCTTTTCTGACCTTGCTCCACAAACTTTTAACCAATCTCCATACACAAGACCTTTCTATCTCAGGGAGAATAGCAACTTTAAAAATGTTTATCCTCCAAAATTGTTGTATCTGTTTCCTACCCTTATTATTCCACTTACAAACTCTTTTCTGTTACAAATCCAATGGGTTTTTAATCATTTCACATGGAGGCATAAACCTCCCAGATGCTCATCAGGTATTATGATGAGGCACAGGAAAAATTGGAGTATGGGGCTACCTAAAGTACAATATTATTATAAAGCGTGTGTTTTAGATCACATTGAATACTGGTGGTCTCTTCCAGGTCATAAGACCTGGGCACACATGGAAGCATCTACTATTCCCTTTGGGGACATGAAATCTCTCCTTTTTGCCATAAGATTAGGAGCCCCATGCCCTCCCACTAAGATTCTACCAGTACTCACAACCTTTAAAGTATGGTCGGATTTCAACCCTTCCTGTTTATCTATTATAGCCACACAAAAGCTTTTAATCCCTATTTCAGTTCTATATCACTTTAACCCAAACATTAATCTAGCTGCTTGGCAAACCTGAGACATCAAATATCTTGCGAATATACAAAACAACAGCTCCCTACAAACATTCGATAGTATCGGTGCTTGCTATTTTTTACCCCCCCCTTTCTTTCTTTACCTATTTACAGATCTGGAATTTTTTTCACGTTCATCAGATGCCCCTACACCTAACACTACCTATTCCACTTAGTAGATTTCTCCAAGACCCCTCCTACCCTATAAGAGGCATTTCAATGTTTTATGTGTGGTACAGCCAAAACAATTGCTTTTCTAAAACTGTCACTATCTCAAAATGGGAACACAATTTCAGCACCAATTTCTCTGAGAAAACCTGGCAAAAACCCTTTACCTACACATACTCCTCCTTCCACTGCACAACTCACTGGGAATTATACCAAAAATCAATTCACCAATGGCCATACAAACTCTCCAAATTTTACTCTACCCAAAAAGCCCATTGCTGGAGGAAATTTGGAGAAATTGGCTCCCTTTACCACATCCTGTGGCAATGTAAACCTTTAAGATCCTTCTGGAATCAAATTTTTCAAATAGTGTCTCAAATAGCAGGAAATCCGATAGCCCCCAATCCTGCCTTAGCTCTTTTGCATTTAGGCATTCATGATTTCCCTCCCAACACTAGGCTGGTTCTCATACACTTACTCTTGGTGGCAAAACTCACTATCACTAGATTGTGGAATTCAAGTCAACCCCCTTCCATTGTAGATTGCATATCCACACTCAACCACCTTTGTGAAATAAAGAAATCACCAAACATTGTTTCAAAGTTCTACAATTCATGGTCTGTATGGTTAACTGACCCTAGGTGTACTGTTAATCCTTGTTGATATATGATATATGTCTATCTACATCCATACCTAGACGATACTCCCACGAATATATAACTGCATAACCTTTCTCATGACTTTATATTCTCACCCATCCTTCCTATTCCCCCTACCCCTCATACTCACCCTCCCCTCCCTCTGACCATTCCTCTCCCCCCTGCCTTCCCCCACCCCCATGGAACACTTATTCCTGCTTACACTTCTATGGGCTTTTTAGCTTTGTTTTATTGGTTACCATTTATGATCATGTACAAGCCCTGCCTGTACCTATGCTGATGTTCCATCACTGTTGTTTATGCTTTGCACCCACTTAACTTGTTAATAAAGAAATATTTGGAATAAAATTGTCACTTAACCAACCAACCTTTATTGGGTAAATTAATTTATTTCATATGCAAGCTTTCAGGATGTCTCAGGCATTGTAAAATATCTAGCCATTTTTTCACAAATGTCTAAGAGGTAACTATTTCCTTGAACTTTTCTCCTTTTGCTTTCAATATTCTTCCTGGAATCTCTCTAACTTTATCTGCTCTTTTATAACCCTTGACTCAGCCCTTCCTTCATCTTTCATATATTCACCTGAGTATCACTTAGCTGTGCTGCTTCTACTTATGGGACTTTTTCAATGTTTGTAGGTTGCTAACTCAAGGAATTGACAGAATTTCTTGTCTTTTACTATTGCAACTCTTCCACCAAAAAGATTCTTGCCTTTGCAATTTATCATGAAAGTAGCTGAAAGACATGCCTAGAAAATATTCCTTTCAAATAATGTATATATACTCATCTTCCTCTCTTCCCTAGTCATTCACTACCCAAGAGACAGCTCACATAACCAGCAGTCATTCACCAGTCACTCACAGGACTTCTCATTTTCCTGTTCTATCTAGTGGCCCCATACATTTTAGAAAAAAAGTGTATTTGGACAGGTCTCTATTACTATATGTGCCATTTTTCTTACATGTTTCCATGGATTTCAAAGTCTGCATCCCTATTTTATTTTCATTATGGAGCAATATATTGTCCCTTTATCAATATACCGTAGAATATTAAGAAGAGGAAGAAAAACTCTTTACAAATGATCCTAGTACCCAGAGCAGATAAGAAGCTAAGAATCTTATATCAACAAATTCTGACTGAGTTTTTAATGGTAGTAGATGGTTAATGTCATTTTTAATGATTCCCAGAGTCTTGCTAAATGATGTACATTTCTAATTAATGTAAATCTTGCACACTTGAGAAATAGCTTTCCAATAGTTATGCTCAGCAATATGTTTGAGGTTAACTTACAACAATAAAAATAAATATGTCAAGGACAAGAACATTTGCAGTATGCCCCTATTTGCAACAATGCTAATTGGTTTCCCTGATCAACAATGTTTTTATGGCTTTGCATTTGAACAAGATTGAAATTTTATTCATTTGACTGACCCATGGCATTTTAATTACTAGTGGATACAGATCAATTTGTTATTCCACTGATACAAAAAACTCATCAGTATTTAAAATAATTAATTGCTTTGCTAATCAATGTGGTTCAGTTTTTTGTTCAGTTGGTTCCAATTTTCTTTTATATGTGTAATCATATAGAGAAAAATAAATTGAAATATGCATCCCATGTGTATGATTTTTCCTTAACAAATTAGGGTCAGAGCTAGATTAAGTTTCAGGATATTTTTTTGGAACTTTCACACTGTGTGCATTTTTCACTCCTGTTTATTTAGTAAAAGATTTTTCACATGGAAAATAAATTCCAAAATAATATTTTCTTTATAACATGCTTACAAAAAAAGCCAACATAAAGAATATAGTATGCAGTAAAGATGTACAATGACATGTGTGACTTAAAAATGTGCAATTGCAGCATCTATTAAAGTTTAACAAGTTAAGTACTTAACCATTTGCCGTCCGGCCAATGGCCGTTTGGTGGCCGGCAAAATCCCTCAGCGTTCCGGGTGCATGCCATATGGCGTCCTCCCGGGCATGCGCAGTTTGTGCGCCTGCAGAGCCGCGCAGCGGCGCGATCTGTCACCGGCCGTGTACCTCAGACACGGCCGATGACAGATCGGAGTACCGGCCCCGTTGCCAGTACCATGTGACGTACTGTGACCAATCACAGCAGGTCACATGACGGTTGTATACAATGGATGGCTTCAGTCATGCCATCCATTGTATACTAGTGTGCCTAGCTGTGAATGGTCACAGCGATCACATGCACAAGCTGGGCCAATCACAGCCCAGCTGTGTCATGTGATTAGCCATGGCCAAATTACAGCTAAGCACAAAAAAAATAAACCCTGAATGAATCGATGTCATTCAGGTAAATGCTTACTTATAGCAAAGTAATTCTTAGTTATAAGCAAATTATGTAAAAAAAAAAAAAAAAAATACTGATCACTTTCCCAAAGTAGTACAATGTTACTATGGTAACATTGTACTATTTTGGGTATAGTGAAATATGAAAAAAAAATCTTAAAAAAAGAAAAAAAAGTAATAAAAAATTTAAAATAAAAAAAATTCAAAAAAATTAAAAAAAAATTATATATATTTTTTCATACTGTCAGTGTCCCTGATCACAGCCATGCCAGTTATATGATGATGCTGCACTGCACTCGTGACAGTATGTAAAAAACAATAGCAAAAATAATTTTTTAATTTTCCAAAAAAGTATGACAAAAAAAAAAAACTTCAAAAAACTCGCCATGCCTCTTATGAAGTACGTCAGACTGTCTACTTTGCAAAAAGTGGTCATTTGGGGGATATCTGTACTGTTCTGACATTCTTGGACCTCAAGAAATTAGATTGGCCGTCAGTACTTCAAGATTGATCAATTTTCAGATCTATACCATAGTTTGTGAACTCTATAACTTTCCTACAAACTAAAAAACACATCCTAATTTGGGTTATTTTCACCAAAGACATGTAGCAGAATACATCTCAGCCTAAATTTATGAAGAACAATTATTTATTTGCAAACTTTTATAACAGAAACAAATAAAAACGTGGGTTTTTTTTTTCAAAATTTTCAGTCGTTTTTTGTTAATTTATCAAAAAATAAAAATCCAGCAGTGATTAAATACCACCAAAAGAAAGCTCTATTTGTGTTAAGAAAATAATAAAATTTTAGTTTGGGTACAATGTTGTATGACCGCGCAATTGTCATTCAAAGTGTGAGAGCGCTGAAACCTGAAAAATGGCCTGGGCAGGAAGGGGGTAAAAGTGCCGGTATTGAAATGGTTAAGACAATTTCTGGATAGCAAAAATTATTATTATTATTTGTAAACTGATGTGGGATTTAGTAGACTATAGATACACAATATAATATATGGGTTTAATATACATTCTGAATTTTCTATAAAATAGAAGTGGTACCAACGCATAAATATCATTGCTCCACCTGGCACCACCTAGTCCTACACAAATGTGAGTAGTATATTTTGGGATCTATTCTACCCCAGCCTGCTCATGTGCATAAATGCTGTAGCAAATTCTGGATTGCGCTATAAACAAAAAGAGACCAACAATTTTGAGAAAAAACAATATTTTTGACATTTTGCCATAAAACATATCCAGTAAAAAAATTTTGAAAATCAAATTTCATCATAAATTTAGGCCAAAATGTATTCTGCTACATGTCTTTGCTAAAATAAATCCCAATACGTGTAAATTAATTTGTTTATGTGAAAGTTATAGCATTTACAAATGGTGGTATACATACTGGAATTTTTTGTTTTTCTACTAGTAATGTCGGCGATCAGCGACTTATAGCGGGACTGCGGTGGACATTTTGACACTGGGGGAAACTGACTTGGAGTCACTGACATCCCCAGTGACACCAACACAGTGATCAGTGCTAATAAATAGCACTGACACTGTACTAGTGGCACTGGGCAGGAAGGGGTTAGCATGTGGAGCAATTAAAGGGTTAACTGTGTGCTGTTTTAATATGAGGCTGTGTTTCACTGTAAGACACGGCTTTGTATGGCTCTGCTATACACAGGTCTCTCACCTGTCGGAGATACTCAGCGATCACTGGGTGCCGGCGAGAAATCACCCTCTACCCGGAACTGCAAAATCACATATATACGTGATTTTGTGCACCTGTGCCACCCTGTAGCAGTATTTCTGCTATAGTGCGACATGGAAGCAGTTAATACAACTCTAAAATGTACATTATGTTTCAGTGTTTGTTAACTTAAACCTTTTTTTTTTTTTTTAGTGTACCTCTTACCTTTGTACCATTACAAGTTATTCACTGTATTTAAACAAATTTTAATAAAGACAGTAAAAAATAGGAGTTTTCTAAAACTTTTGACAGGGTATCTATCTATCTGTTTGCACTTTTGTAAATTTCAGTGACTAAAGATTAAACTTGAAAACAGATAATTTGTGTAGCTTAACAGAGCAAGTGGGAAGAAAATCAATATGTCTTATCTACTTGCATTAGTTTAAGACCTGACCAATAATTTTGTGCATACAAGAACATCAATAAAACAATTTTCAATTTAAAAAAAGTCCTAAAAATCACATCAGAACAGTTCCATAGACCAAATAACTGCAAGTTCCAGTGCACTTTTTGCAGCTGCTCAGACCTGAAGCGATCAGGTTACCTAAGTGAAATCACTGATGGTGCCACCAAAAAGCATAGTTTTTTTTCTTTTTCTAATAACAATTTTTATTGGTTTTCATGCAAGTACAAACAGTACAGTAAAAGAGTATATGGGAAAGAAAATAAACATAACAGAGATATACATCGATGGCAAAACTACAAAGGGTCAGGATCAGTTGAATCATATAATAACAGTGTGGAAATTATCAGGGCCTTTTATTTTAGGTCGGCATAGAGGAAGTGAAGGAATCCCACGGGCACCAAATCATCTCAAACACAGCAAACGAACAACCATGTAATGCAGTCAAATATTCCATCTGTCTTACATCAGCAATAATTTTGTACAAAGTCTGCAATGAAGGGGGAGTAGAAGATAACCAACACATAGGAATGCTTCTCCTGGCTGCGGTCAGAACATGTACAGCAAGTTTTCTGGATGGTTTAGGTAGACCCGGGAATGGTAAACCCAGCAAAAAATGTAATGGGTCAAGTGGGAGAGAGATATGTAACAACGATTGCAACAAGGAGCGGACCTCTTCCCAAAAAGGAATAATGGAGCTGCATGTCCAAAAAATATGATAGAGAGAACCCAGGTCTCTACTACAGCGCCAGCAGACAGGAGAAGCACTCGGATTATAAGCATGGAGAACTTCAGGTGTTTTGTACCATAACATCATGATCTTGTATATATTTTCCTTAAAAACCACACAGACAGAAGATCTAGATGCATTTTCCCAAATTTTCTTCCACGTTAATAAATCAATATCACATTGTACAAATTGAGACCACCTACGCATGTAGAGGTGAGTGTCATTGGCTAAAGGGGGGGCATCCATAAGAAGCTTATGAATATTAGAGATAATACCCCTTTGATGGGGACCCTGCATACATAAACGTTCGAAGGGAGTAGGCTTCCCCAGAATCAATAAGGGTGATAAGGTAGAAAAAAAATGGCGTATTTGAAGGTAAATATAAAAATGTTGGGGAGGTAAAAGAGCTTTTTTCTGAAGATCCGCGAATGAGCATAACTTACGAGTCACCGGGTGAATCAAGTGACGCAGTTGAAAAAGGTCAGCTACTACCCAGAGGGACATCCGGGATATGGCCATATTGTCTGGAAGGTTAGGATTATAGAGAATATTTGTCAGTGGGGAGCAGTCAGAGGCCAGTGAAAATTTAGCCTTACATTTCTGCCAAACAGACATAGAAAAGTGCATGGGACCAAGGAATAGGTGGCGGAAGGATGAGACATCCACTGCTGAGGTCGACCAAAGGAGGGAGCATGGATGAGTTGGGGACAGTTGCAAGGATTCGATCTCAGTCCAAGTGTTGGGAGGATGATGGGTAGACCATGACAAGAGAAAACGAAGGTGAGTTGCATAATAGTATGTTATTATATCCGGCGCCCCCAATCCCCCCCTAGTGCGCGGAGAGAGCAAAACAGAACGTGCAATCCTGTGCCGCTTGTTATGCCAAATGAAATGCAAGAAAGATTTTTGAAGGGAGTGCAGTTTGGACATAGGAACGGGGATGGGGAGGGTTGCAAACAAATATAAGAGTTTTGGTAACACGGTCATTTTTAATACGTTAATGCGTCCGAGAAAAGAGATGGGCAGGGCATCCCAGTGTTTCAGAGAGCGAGAAATTGCTATAAATAGTGGAGGGAAATTGGCTTCATATATGGATTGGTAAGAGGAAGTAAGATTAGTACCTAAATATTTTAAAGAATGGGTGCACCACCGGTAGGGAAAGGCTTCCTGAAGTGAAGATAAAACGGCAGGTGGGACATGTATTGGGAGTGCCTCAGTTTTGGACGTGTTGACTTTGTAGCCTGATATAGCCCCAAATTGTTTCAGGGTCTTATGCAAAATTGGTAAGGAGGTATGGGGACACGTAAGTGTAAGGAGGATGTCATCAGCAAACAACGATAACTTGTACTCATGGGAATGGGATTGTATCCCGCGAATATCTGGATTCGACCTGATGGCGATAGCTAGTGGTTCCAGACAAAGAATGAACAGCAAAGGAGAGAGTGGGCAACCCTGACGTGTGCCATTTGACATCCGAAAGGGGAGTGAAAGAAAAGAAGCTAATCTGACCTGCGAAAAGGGGGACGAATAAAGGGCCTTCAAGGCTGCTACAAATGGGCCCCTAAAACCAAATTTCTCCAAGACCCTGAACATGTAAGGCCAACTTAAACGGTCGAAAGCTTTTTGAGCATCTAAGCTCAATAACACAGTAGGGGTGGAGGATCGATTAACCAAGTCAATCAGATCAATGGATCTCCTGGTGTTATCTGCAGCATGTCTGGCAGGTACAAAGCCCACTTGGTCCCTATGTATGAGTTTGGAAATAATTCTGGACAATCGATTGGCCAAAATTTTAGTGAAAATCTTGTAGTCGGAATTGAGTAGGGCAATGGGGCGGTAGTTGTCCACAATAGAATGATCTTTATCGGGTTTAGGGATAACCGAGATATATGCCCGGGAGAAATCAGTCTGGGGTGTGATCCCCTTGAAAAGATCTCGATAAAAAGAGAGGAGATGAGGGGCCAGGATACCAATAAAGGATTTATAGTAGGAGTAAGGCAGTCCGTCCGGACCCGGGGCTTTACGAGAGGGGAGATGTTTAATTGTGTCCAATAATTCCTCTAGCGTAATATCAGCATTAAGGGTAGCAATGTCTGAGGATGATAGTCTCGGAAGTGACAGGGGGTCAAAAAAACGATCAAACGATGACTGTGTGAGGGGTGGATGAAGATCTGGGGACAGACAATTATACAGTTTCTCATAAAATGAGCCAAAAAGGGTTGCCATGACCCGGGGGTCATAGGTAGGGTTTCCATTTGGTTGCATTAAAAGATCAGGTAACGCAGAACACGACTGAGCTTTGAGTCGATTGACCAACATACGATGGGGCTTGTTAGAAAATTCGTAAAATTTCTGCTTAATCCACAAGAGGGATTGTGCAGTCTTATTGGAGTCGAGAACTTTAATTCGGTCCAGTAGAGATGTTACCCTCCGGAGTCCAGAAATGGACGGCTTGGCCAACAACCGTCGCTCCGCCAAAACCAGTTGATGTATGAGAGAGGCTCTAGCACTCGCCGAAGACTTTTTTAAACGAGAACCCATAGAAATACAGAGTCCTCGAAAGACTGCCTTGTGTGCCTCCCACAGAGTTGAGGAAGAGCTTACGGAGCCAACATTGTGGGCAAAATAGGTGTCAAGTCCCTGGGACAACTCATCTCTAAGATGATCTGTGGAAAGAAAAGTCTCATTAAGGCGCCAATGACATGGTTTGAGAATGACCGGAGGAAATAAAAGGTTTAAAGTCAGAGAGGCATGGTCAGACCAAGTGATGGGATTGATTTCGGAAGAAACCAGGAGCGGAAGCAGTGGGGCAGAGATAAAAAAAGTGATCTAGGCGGGAGAAACTACGGTGAGGGGTGGAGTAGAAAGTGAATTGTTTATGGAGGGGATGTTTAATCCGCCAAGCGTCAAAGAGACGATGTTCCCTTATCAATCTACGAAAAGATTTTGAAGAGGAGCATTGCCGCTTCGAGGGGGTGGACTCAAAAAGGGACTTCCTGTCTTTATGGGAGGAAAAAATCAAATTGAAATCCCCTCCAACAATCACCTGCGAAGTGGAGATGGAATCTAGGTTAGCGAGTGTTTGGGAAAGGAATTGCAATTGACCCGTATTTGGGGCGTATAAATTCAACAAAACAAGGGGAGTGTCACCAAGCATACAGTTCAAAATAATGAAGCGACCCTGGTGGTCAACCTTGGAGGAAACAACCAGAAGTGAGCAGTGTGACCCAATCAAAATTGCCACCCCGGCCTTCCCGGAGGGATCAAAGGCTGAATAAGCTTGGGAAAAAAATCTCGAGGCAAAACGAAAAGAGCCAGTTGATTTGAAATGGGTCTCTTGTACAAAAATAATGTCTGCTCCTGAGGATCGAAATTCCCTCAAAGCCATCCACCGTTTTTGAATGGAGTTAAGGCCCTTGACATTGTATGACAAAAACCTCAAAGGCATTATAAAATAACAATGATTGAAGTACTTGTAGTAGAATGAAAAATGATTGAAATACCATCGATGTAGAAGAATAAAACACAAAAATCATAAAACAATCAGATAACACAAAAAAAAGAAAAACATAATAAAAAACAGATATCCACAAGGATATAAACTTGGGAACGTCAACTAAGCCTAAGTCGTCTAAGCCAGTGGCTAGACAAAATCGGGGGCAGCACGACATCCGACTCAACAGGGGGGTCACCCAACCCGGCCAGAAGAAACAAAAGCAAAAAGAGCACCCAGCAAGGGTTTGGCCAGTCAGGAGAACAAAACCGGTATAGAACCCATGTATAGAGCAGGGGAGAGGGATCAACACCATATTCACCACAGATGATCACCCCAGAGAATCATCAGGCAGGCGGATCTCCTGGTCGAGAGGAACGTGGATGTTGCGGGGTGCGCAAGAGTCTCTTCCGATCTCTGCGGACCGGTGTCCAGATCTTGTTGGGAGTGATGGAGGGACGAGAAGGAGTAGGAGGCAATGAGGACACATCATCCGACAGAGGAGGAAGACCCAGCTGTTTCAGAAAAAAGTCCGCCTCATGAAGATCCCGGAGAACAACTTGGGTATTATCCTTAGAGACAACCAGCTTGAAGGGAAACCCCCAACGATACAGGACTCGGTGTTGCTGGAGGTGTGTGGTGATCGGCTTCAGAGCACGCCGTTTGGCAAGAGTAAGCGGAGAAAGGTCGCAGAAGAGCTGGAGTCTGTCACCTTTGAATTCCAAAGAAGATGTTTGTCGAGCCGCTAATAGTAAGGCTTCTTTACTTTGAAAGTAGTGTAAGCGTACTATAACGTCTCGTGGTCTGGTGCCCTCAACAGGTTTAGGGCCCAGAGAGCGATGAGCCCTATCCATTCGCCAATCTGTCTCTGGAACCTTTGGTGCAGTTGCGATGAAGAAGGACAGTAGGTGGCGGTGTAGTTGTGCGTCAGTGATAGATTCGGACATACCGCGAATACGGATATTTTGGCGCCGTTCCCTGTTTTCCAGGTCCTCTTGTTGGAGCTGCATCTGGGACATGGAGTGTTTCAGATATGCGTTATCTTCCTCAAGGACATGAACGTATTGCACCAATTCATCAAATTTGTTTTCCAATTTATCCGTGCGGTCTCCAATTTGGGTTATTTCCCCTCTGAGATCTATAGCCAATTTACCAACTTCAGCGGCAATAGAGGCGGTAATGTTGCGCAAAAAGACCTGCAGCTTATCGTCCAATGCGGAGACTGTGAGTGCAGATGATGTAGCCTGCCGAGGATTCTGGCTGGGGGCTGGAAGATACCCTGGTGTAGGGTGGTCCATGTCCCCTCCTTCTGTGGCTTGTGAGTCAGAATCCTCCATTTGAGGAGGAATCAGAGCAGAGGCTGTCAGTTGCTCTGATTTGGAGCAAGGTGCAGTACCTTCTGCGGCCACTGGGGGTCCGGGATCACTCCTCGGACTCCTGTCACAACTTGAGGCCGGGGATTGCGGCCTAGAGAGAAACCGCCGAAGCGGCGAGGGCCGCGGGTCCTGTGGGCGCGGGGGGCTTCCAGCGCCCTATTTTCCCCATGGACACCTCCCCTTAATGCCGTGCCGGGTGCTTTGACTATGTGACTCACCCGAAGCGACGGGATCGCCGTGGAGCGGAGCGGGTGAGTCACTATTTGGCCGGGGATGAGCGGAGCTCAGCAAGCAGCGTCCACCATCATCCCTGGTCGCGCATGCGCCCCCAGCATAGTTTAATATAAGAAGCATTATGAGCACATCAATTTATCAAAGCAAACAGCAGGACATGTATTCCCCACCAAGAGATATGACATTCTCAGCATTCTAAAGACCCCTTACTCAAGCAGCAATGAGTAACTGCTGTCTAAGGAAAGAATACTTTGTGGAACCTTGAAATGTTGCAACTCTTGGTGGAGAAAAAATGTCCTGCTATTTGTTTTGCAGAAATGATGTGCTGGTGATACTTTGTATAGTGCCATCTGCAGCAAATAAAGGAACAAGCAAATAGATTTAGGACTAATTACTCAGTCGATATTTGTGGACCCTAACATACTCACCTATCAGCAGGGCTTTTTTTAGTGGGAAATTGGGAGATCTCAGTTCTAGGGTGTGCTGACGGGTCTATTGATGCTGGCTGTTGGGGAAGCTATTGTAAGATCTATTGTTGATGGGGGTCTATAGCTGTTGGGAGAATCTTATGTTGCTAGGGGCCCAGCTGTTGCCGGGAGAGATCTACTGTTGCTGCTTGCTGCATGGTCTATTGGTGCTGGCTCTTTGGAGATATTGCTGTTTTGTTACTGGCAGGGATCTATTGTTCTTGTGGGGGGTATTTTGTTGTGGGGTAATCTATTTCTCCTGGGGGGTCTGTTGTTCCTTGGGGATCTCTTGTTGCTTTGGGGTCTATTGTTGCTGGTTGCAGGGGATTCTGTTTAGAGGTGAGTAATGGATGGAGACAAGGGGTCATTCAGAAGTGGGGAGTACCTGCACCTATTCTCTGAAAACAAAGCACTGCTTAGCAGTCATATAATACCTGTACCAGGGGCGGACTGACCATTTGGAAACTCGGGCACTGCCCAAGGGCCCAGGGTCAGTAGGGGGCCCCATGAGATGCCCATTGTACCTTTTTCATAGGCTTTTTGAGTTTGAGCAAGGCCACAGGGGCCCCATGATCCCCTATTGCCCGGGGGCCCCATGAGTTTTCAATCCGCCCCTGACCTGTACTGAGTTTTCAAATGGTAGACAAAAATCACTTTTTATCCTGTTCACCACCACTTACTCACCCAATCACAAAATATATTGTTTTACATTTTAACTACTGAACATTATCCAGGGAAGCAGAACATTTACTGATACATTATAAATATAAAAAGTAAAGAAAAGCAAAATAGATTACCATATTTGGAATTCTATATCTATCATCATAAAGAAGCAGCAATAAGAAAACTAATGTAAAATGTTGTCAGTGTGTGTTAAATGATAGCCCAATAAATATACCTTAATGTAAAGCAATGCAGATTGCAACCTTAGTATAATAGATAGTTGTAAGAAACAACATTGCAGAAAGGAGAAATACATATTATCATTTTTTTTTCATATTATTGAGTACGAGAAAATCATATTTGCTGCAAATGTCCTATATATAAAATTATCTACTGTGCATAAAATATTCACAGCTTTTCTCTCAAGTAATGTCACTATTAATTGAAGCAAATGTTCAAGGAAAAAGGAAATAAGCAGTTATTGCAAAAGTGTTACTTTAAACAGCAAAAATAATTCAGCCTGTCATTAATTATTAAAAAGTTTTAAATAAAATTCAAGTAGGAAATTGGACTATATATTTCTGAAGCACATTAGTAGTAATTTAATTCTGCCTTTCCACTGAACCATTCATCAGCCCTTGCAAATGTATATTTTGTAGCTTTTTAGTTCACTGATTTTGGATAATAGACAAATGATCAAATCTTAAATTACGCCTTACTAGAACACAATAAAAGTAATGGCTTTTCAAAAGGGTTGTCCTAATTTACCTTATTTACTATATGTAGCTTACATAGTTTTAATGTTGAATTTTAAGTATGATAAAATGTATCAATTTCAGAGTAAGCAGAGATTTTACCACCACCTTTTGGGCCCATGGCACTGATCAATTTACTACTTAACACAGGTAAACACAGTACATAGTAACATTTAGGGCTTATTCACACTGGGCATTGCTTGACTCACATGCATTTCCACTTTGCATAGTTGTGTGCTATGGTGCACTGCATGTCCCCTGCCAGCAGCTGCAAAGAGGAGACCCTTGCTCTCTGTGGATAAGTAGTGATCTCATTGCAGATATCTGGCATGTCCCCTTGCTAATTGGAAAGCAAGGACTCCAATTGAATAGGGAGTGTGTCAAATCTGGGGACATGTTTTCCTGCTCAGGCTTTGTTCGCTTTTCAAAGGTAATAATCTTTAAGTCATTAAATACTTTTTCTTTTGATGCACTTGGCATATATTTAGCTGATTAAAGTCCAATTGGACTTTAAACAGAAACATAAAAATTGATTATAAGTCATTCCCCTTCCCCCACCCACATATACTGAGTTCACCCCTGAGCCCCACCCTGATATGCAGAGCAAAATCTTCATTCGTTCATACATCATATTGTACAGCACAGTTTGCAGAGTTTATTTGCCTGCAAAATGTAATGTGAAGCACAGGGGCGGACTGACCATTTGGAAACTCGGGCACTGCCCGAGGGCCTGGGGTCAGTAGGGGGCCCCATGAGATGCCCCTGATACCTTTTTCATAGGCTTTTTTGAGTTTGGGCAAGGACACAGGGGCCCCATGAGTTGTCAGTCCCCCCCTGGTGAAGCACAGCTTACAAAATGCAGTAGTCTGTTTTAGTGGGTGTGCCATTACATCAGTGGTCATTAGAGAAGTATGCCAGCAAATTGGCTGTGGGTGGAGGATGTATGTCGTTTGCATTTTGGTGGTCATGGGAGAGTATGTAATTAATAGCATTATGTACAGAGGGTAGTGGTCCAAAGTTTGAAATGTACAGCATAGCATGCAGGGTGCAGCAGTCTAGAGTAAATAACCTACAGCATGGAAATAAGCCACAGTGGTCCAGCATATGTAATATACAGAAAAGCATACAGGGTGAAACTTTCCAGAGAATGTAATGTACAGCAAGTCATACAAGGTGCAGCTGTCCAGATTATGTACAGTGCAACACATACAGGGTGCATTTTGGTCCAGAATATGTCATGTATGAATGGCATACATTGCACAAGATCCAGAGTGTGTACTGTGTAGCTTTGCAGTGCTTGATGACAAAGCATGTTGGACATGTCATCTTATGGCATTATTTTGTTCTAACAGTGACTTTTCCTGTATGTGTAGCCAAAACTTAAATGTTTTGCTTTGTAGGGTTAAAACTCCTGTCAGGGTTTTTTTTTTCTATTGTGATTATTGTCCTATTAAGGGGAATTACCTTGCTTTCCTTTCCTGGAGACACAACAATAAGTGAGAGGAAATGTCTATAAAGTGAGTGGAATTCCCCTCTTAGACAGCTGTCACCTAAACAAATGTCCTCATTGGATGATTTACTCTCACCTCATGTTATGATGACAACATTAACATTTTGGATTTCCTATCACTTTCTGTTTTGGTGACATTGGTCATCAGAAAATGTTAGTGACTAAATCTACAGTACCAGATGGAGACATAATCTACACAATTTAATAGGGTTGCAAACCCTTCCATCATCCAACATTTGAATTAAAAATAAATGTTAAATCATTTTAACAAAATAGCAGCTGCACTGAGAAAGACTAAATTGCATTGGCAGTAAATGGTGATGTGTGCTGTTACATTGGTGACTTTTGGTGATGTGTTATGTGTGTTGTTATTTACTTGTCAATGGGGTATTGCATCATAGCCTCGAAGGGTGGTAGCAAAATTCAACGTTACATTGGAGATTGGTTATGAAGCATACCTTTATATTGGATGGTGGTCAGTAATGGTGTGTGCTGTTACATTAATGATTGTTGGCATGGACAAGCAAATGTATCTAGGTTTGATTTTCAGGGTGTTTGGTAAACCTATCACACATTTCAAAAACTACAAACCTTAATGTAAACCCCACTATGGAGTAGGGGAAATGTGATATTTTGACACCTGTTCCTTTGCTTCCACTAAACCCAACATATCCCTGCCATCTGGCTCTGCATTTGTGCTGTGAAAGAGGAAGAAAAAAGGTAAGATCTTGGATTAGGCAGCTTGGAATAGTATTTGGCTGACTTCCTTTAAGTGTTCTCAAAACATCCTCACTCAGGAGAGTGTTTACATTAGTATCTCATTGGTACATGACCCTTGAGCTCATATCTTGGATTGTCCTTAACACTTCACTTTCTCCAAGGAAGGTTGGGGTTCTGGCAGTGAGGAGGAGAAAATTGGTGAGAGGATTCAGGTGGGAGAAAACACCACTTTGTCCTTATGTTAAAATAAAAAAGTGATTCATTGTAAAAAAAAGGCCATAGCTCCAACACTGGACTCACAGAGGTGATCAATGCCACAAGGAGTTTTCTTGGTGTTCTGTGCACATGGTTATATGATGTAAGACAGCTTTACAATTTGCCCTCAATTGCATCCCATGCCACTTCTAACAATATGAAGGGTATTGATAGAATAATGAAACAGTGACACTTACACCTCCCAGTCCTGGAAGAAAGCAGTCTTAATCAAGAGATTTGTCTGTTTGAAACCATAAAATAAAATGTATTTATTCAGCATTAAATTGAAAAAAGTATATTGTAGAGTGGATCAATAAAAATTCAAATGTGGTTGATTTAATATCAGCCAAGAAGACAATTAAATGTCAGTTGGAGACTGTTACACATCAGCGAGATGGGAAAGTAGAATAAATGCAAAAAACTGTCATTAGTCCATTGATTTGCAGCAAAAAAAATGAATAGGTAAAGAAAAAATAAATAATACAACTGGACTGACAAAGATGATGGCTACAATAAATACCTCCTTGTGGGTAGGGAGAGATATATGTATTTATTGTGTTAAAATGTTTTTCCAATATGCAGAGAACACCAGATTGTGTATAGTGTACCCTCTATTGTATTTGAGCAACAGAAAGGGTGTGATGCTTAACGGGTGGAGGCACAAAGCCTAAGCACCTGCAGCAGATCTTCACCGGCGCAAATTGCAATTAGTGGTGAACTTTACTTTTAAGTGTACCAGGTTGTGAGCCTCCGACATACCTGTGCAGATAGCAGCTGATCAAGAATAGAACCTGAATATTGGCCACAATGGGCAAGGCCTGCCCAGGCCTGCTAGCTATGTCCTCTTGGTCCACCATTTTATTGGATACAAAAGAGCCTTGTGTATTCCCACTACAAAAGGGCATTGATCTCATGCTCTCCTGTATTAAGCCTGAATAGATGGAAAATTTGGAATGTGCATGGTTTTCTGCTCTTATTTTTTACAAAGAACATGCTTTTGAAGTAGAGAGGTAATGTTTAAATGACTATGAATAATTCGAGTTCAGGAAAAAGAATTGATTGGGCTGTTTGAGGGGTTGGGGTGGCATGCAAGGGGTGGGGGGACCCAGGCCAGTTTGTAAAATGTGGAGGCAAACGTGAATTAAACTATATATTTAATTTAATTTAGCTATGCCATGTTATGATACAGAAATACAATATTTTTAATATTTTTAATTAAAGCAAAACATTTATTTCCACAAAATCTCAAAAACCTGATAAATAGTGCTTATTATTTCCCTGTATTTATAGTGACAGCACTTTCTTTTTTATATGTGGTGGTGATTAGCTTTGGCTTTCCTAACAGACAAGAAAATGTTGGATTTCATTATCATTTTAAGTAGCTAAATATTGGGTTACAAATTAACCTGTGTCACTACTCCCTGCTGTTAGGTTAAAAATACTATAAATCCTTTTACAGAGGGAAAAAAAAATCTTTTTACCAATGTCAAACTGTCAGACCATTGCTGTCATAAAGATAGAAAAACAGATGCATGATCACACTGCTTGAACAATTAGCAATGTTCTCTGTAGATCAAAAATGAAAGTATGTCAAGTAGCTTTTTTGCATGTTTTTTCATGCTTTAAATGTTAGTCATATCAATTTTCAAAGTGAAAAAAAACAGGGAAATGTAGGTGATATTATTGAATAAAATGTTTCAGTATTTAACATAGTCAAGGGTCTCCTGCAAGGCAGCAAAGCGTATGGAAAATGTAGAAAACTCTAATGTGCAATAAAGGCACTGCTGCATACATATAGATTGGTGTGATTGGCACCACCATGTCTGTATTATTTAAATTGTGTAATGACAATCACATTAAATAGTAGATGACAATAAAAGGAAGAGAGCATGTACAGTAATGATCTTCAGTCATATACACTATATTGCCAAAGTTATTAGGACACCCCTTCAAATCATTGGATTCAGGTGTTCCAATCACCTCCATGGACAAAGGTGTATAAAACTAAGAGCCTAGGCATGCAGACTGTTTCTACAAACATTTGTGAAAGAATGGGTTGCTCTCAGTAGCTCAGTGAATTAACGTGTGGTAACATGATAGGTTGGCAACGGAGCAATAAGTCCATCCATTAAATTTCCTTGCTACTAAATATTCCACGGTCAACTGTGTGTGGTATTACAACAAAGCTGAAACAACTGGGAACAGCAACTCAGCCACAAAGTGGTAATCCACGTAAGAATGACAGAGCGGGGTCAGCACATGCTGAAGAGCACAGTACGCAGAAGTCGCCAACTGTCTACAAAGTCAATAGCTAAAGACCTTCTAACTTCATGTGGCCTTTATATTAGCACAACAACAGTGCATAGAGAACTTCATGGAATCAGTTTCCATGGCTGAGCAGCTGCATCCAAGCCTTACATCAGCAAGTGCAATTTAGTGTCGGATGCAGTGGTGTAAAGCATACAGCCACTGGACTCTAGAGCAATGGACATGTGTTCTCCGGAGTGACCAATTATGCTTCTCTGTCTGGCACTCCAATGGATGTGTCTGGATTTGGCTGTTGCCAGGAGAACAGTACTTGCCTGACTGCATTGTGCCAAGTGTAAAGTCTGGTGGAGGGGGAATTATGGTGTGGGCTTGCTTTTCATCGGTTGGGCTTGGCCCCTTAGTTTCAATGAAGGGAGATTTTAAGGCATCAGCATGCCAAGACCTTTTGGACAATTTCATGCTCCCAACTTTGTGGAAACAGTTTGGGGATGGCCCCTTCCTGTTCCACCATGACTGTACACCAGTGCACAAAGCAAGGTCCATAAAGATATGGATGAGTGAGTTTGGGGTGGAAGAACTTTACTGGCCTGCACAGAGTCCTGACCTCAACCCAACAGAACACCTTTGGGATGAATTAAAGCGGAGACTGCTAGCCAGGCCTTCTCATCTGACATCACTGCCTGACCTCACAAATGTACTTCTGGAAGAATGGTCAAACATTCCCATAGACGAACTCCTAAACCTTGTGGACAGCCTTCCCAGAAGAGTTGAAGCTGTTATAGCTGCAAAGGGTGAGCCAACTCAATATTGAACCCTACGTACTAAGACTGGAATAGCACTAAAGTTCAGGTGCGTGTAAAGGCAGGCGTCCTAATACTTTTGGCAATATAGTGTATATGCTGCCAAAAGCAGCATAGTCTTTTAATACAGATGTGCTGCACCATGGATTTTAAAATTCACAACATAATAGGGTCTTTAATAAAAGTAAAAGTCTACATTGTATCATTGGTGATTAATTAAATTATGTATGCTTAAAGGATAAGTTAATCTTTAGTAACATGTTGCATGTTACACCCATGCTCACAGTTTAACATATACATGTTACTAATGCACTTGCCTGCACCCTGACCTGACCCTCTTTGTTACAGCAAGTGGGGAATCCCACACCTGCTGTCATAATTAAAAAATAGTGCAGCTATGCTCCACCTACAGAACTACACCGTTCATTTGCAGAGATCTGTGAATGAATAAACTACAAGTACGTCTTCTACTGTGGAAGATGGCTTGTAGTTCTCAATGAACTCTGAGTAAGCTTGTGTGTGTTCTCATAGTTTAATGATTTTTCCTGGACTTTAGTAACTGTCTGCTAGTACAGAACGTACTGGCAGACAGCTGTACTGAGTGTTTGTAGGAGCCTGACATTTTTTTTTCTTATTAGTCTCCAGAGTATTGCACCCATTATCCAGAAGATCATGGGTGCAATGCTCTGCAGACTAATAAGGTGGAAAAATGCTAATTTTTTTACCTGTATTATTATTATACCTTTAAGTGAGCTAATCGTTAAAGGTATATTTATAAGTGGCAAATCATTAACCACGGTAGTCTGATGTACATTTGGCAGAAAATGACACATTCATTGACAACTGCCAACATCTAGTCTTCAGTAAAAAATGTGACTTACTGTACTATTCATCCTATTTATTTCCTATATACAGTGGGTATAGAAAATAATCCCCCCCCCCCCCTTAACATAATCACATTTTGTTGCTTTGCAGGCTGAAATTCAGACAGACACAATTTTTGTTTCATCCAGTTGTATTTACTCTTATAACATCCAAGTGAAAGATATAACACCAACATATCAGAAATATTTAAAACAAAAATCAAAAACAAAATCACTGAGTTGGAAAGAGGATCACCCCCTCCTAAAAATGACCTGTAAACTCAATAAGGTGTAGCTAGTCACCTTCTCAATGGCACACAAAGCCATTTGACTTTCAACTGTGATCCGCTGTGGTCATTTTGATTAGCTCAGCATGAAAAGAAATTTCCTGGAGCATTTTAGTCCCTGGCAGTGCAACTGAAGCATACAATCGACATGAGTGGCAAAGCACTGTCAAATAATCTGCTGAATAAAATTGTGGACAGGCACACGTCAGGAGATGGATACAAAGACATTCAAAGGCTTTATCAATGCCTAGAAGCAAAGTGAAGTCTATTATTAAGAAATGGAAAGTATTTGGTACAATACAGATTCTCCCTGTGTCAGGATGTCACTCCAAACTGGATGAAAGAGCCAGGACAAAAATTGTCAGAGAGGCTACCAAGAGGCCTACAGCAACTCTGAAGCAATTGCAGGAATTTATGACATAGAGTGGTCATTGTGTGCATGTGACAACAAAATGATACATTCTCCACAAATGTGGCTTGTATGGAAGAGTTAAAAGTAAAAAGCCACTCCTCAAGAGAGGCCACATGCACCACTGAGCTTTGCCAAAACACACCTTGAAGATTCGGAGGCTACATGAAAAAAAGTGTTATGGTCAGATGAGACTAAAATTACATTTTTTCTCCCCAACATTAAATTATATGTCTGGCGGAAATCCAATACAGCTCACCATCCAAATAACACCATTCCTACAGTAAAGCTTAGAGATGGAAATATCCTGTTATGGGGGGTTTCTCTGCAGCAGGGACTGGAGCACTTGTCAGGATAGAAGGACTTTGGACTAGTAAATATCTTATCACATTTTTACTGTTGATGTCCGTGGACATGTTGGGAAGATTTCATCTCACCTTCCATCCCTGACAATAGAAAAAGAAACCAAAATGTGTGCTGGTAAAATGTTATATCACTGCTTGTCTGTACATGAAATCTCACCTATTCTGTCCGAAAATAGCTTTAAGCAGTCTTTAAAATATATGGAAATGCATATACTTGAACAATGAATATTAGTCAGTTTTCCTTACCAATAATATTTGCTCTGTTCCTAGGCTGCTCATAGGTCTGTGAGGCTTTTTGGACAGATCAAGCAATGTTCAATTGTACATCAATATTAATGATCTGATTATTTTTCCCTATTATGGATAAAATGAGTAAAGATCATCTCAATTTGTTAACCTTACCCTTCCTCTATTTAACCTGACACTTCCCATTTATCTCTATTGTACAGCATATTTGCATATTGTGGTAGACTTGCCTCTCAAAGCACCCACCTCCAACGATGTGACATCTTCATTAATGACATTTGCTCTTGGTCTTTTTCCTGGTCTTAAATTTATAGCCATCTTGATTGGCTAGCCTGGACTTCTGGTCATGCACATACAGTAGGTGTTACTTTGTTCCAACACTCATGGCATGATGAGATTGAGTTGCACTAAGCTGTATATTCACAACTCAGTGTACAATAACTTGAAAATGTTGGCAGGCAGAAAATTGGTTTTTAGTGCAAAAGAAACAACAGACCAGTGTTACAAAAACTTCTGGACAATAATTTTATGCCAAAATGTATATTATTTCTATGCAGGAACTTCTGATGGATCTACTGAAAATGAAAGGGGTTATAGACTAGTTTTGGCCTCACACTTTAAAAGTGTTTCAAAGATTGTTTTTTTGTAAATTTTTAAAACTTTTTACAGTTGTTCCCATACCGATACTCATTCAAAAAGAAACAGACACCTCTACCTAGCCTCCAAATACAATTTAGCTCTTTTAGCAACTTAAACAAGCATAAAACACAGCAGCTATCCTTTCCATCCCAAACTCCAGCTCACAATTTTTTCTAGAGATGGATACCTTGGGGAGGACCAATCAATCTCTATAACTGTTATTTTTCTAACTTCCAGGCTGACTGGTTGAAGTGAGTTCTGTGTGCAGAGTTTACCATTAATAATCCACCTCATGAAACATCTGGAATGTCCTCTTATGGCATGTTTAAACTGGACTTCAAATCAATTTCTTTCCATGACCCTCCCTTTGATGTTCTAGTTTTGAAGGACTGGCTTTCTGGCATATTAAATATTTGGGTCAAATACTTCTTTCTCTTCTTGTCAAATCTTGTTAAGGCCTCACAACAGGAGACAAAGTTTGGGGACCTGCACCCTAGAAAAGCCTTGACTTCCATGTTGGGACAGGTTCTGGGTATAAACCTGCAACATAGCTCTTCTTCAGTTACAGTACAGTATAAGCAAAATCAGGCTTAAGGTTTATTAGTCTATTTCCCTTTCTAAAAAATCTAAATTATGTGTAATATCTGGAGTCTCTTTTCAGCTCTCTAAAGATTATGAATACATTACATACATCTCTATTTAAAGCAGTAGCTAAGTAACCACTCCCATTTTGCAAGACAGTATTTGCAAAACTTTATTTACAAATAAAGTTACAGGCTCTAAGAGAGATCCTGGGTTAGAGCTTGACATGTACATGCTAAAATGCTGGTTATAAGATGCCACCAAAATGTTTCCTGACAAACAATTCCATAAGCTGTCCTCACGGGAGGGGTAATATAAGTCATACCTCTTGTTCACCTTTCTCCTAGCGGATTCACAGCTCTTGTGTTGGAGCACCTGTTTGATCATGCTTTTGTGTATGATCTAAGGCAGGTGGCTCCTGCATGTGTTTTGGTATACAGTATACATGATCATGTGCAATTCTGCAACTTAAATCCAAAACTATAGTTCCTGATTCCACAGCTCAGTGCTGATTAATCACCCCCTATTTAAAGGGAACCTACCCACACTCAGTAGTTGCCAGGTAATTACTCCTTTAAATAGACCTTACCTACTCTTAGCAGTTGTCCAGTTTAGAGTCTATTGCTCATTGGTGCAATCTTGCTCATGCATTTCAAATTGTCACTGATTCTGGTTGTCACTGATCCTGCTTGTCTTTATTTCACATTCCTTCTGTCTCTTATTTTATTCTATGGCACTAACTTCTCCCTTCCAAGGTCTGCTAATCTATCACTTTGACATTTAAGTCTTGGGGACACCCCAGTACGAGAAATGTGCATAAACCCTGTTCAGAAGGCAGCTGCTATACAGTAGGTGCACAGTGACATGACTGGGGTCTTTGAACCTTAGCAGAGATTTGATGCTCATGTACTTTTTTCACCTACACTGCTTCTGCCCATATTCATACTGCTCCTGTCTGAGCAGCGCAAACTTTGGATTCCAATTTTTCCATTTTTCAACCCCATCATCTCAACAGCCAAGGCCACTAGGAGCTTCCCAATCCATTGTGCACAATTTTGTGCCATATGCTGGTGTGCAATACATGCTTTTTGAAGCCTGATTCTGATTTAAATTTTGACCATCTCACTCAGAAAATGTAGGTTTTGGTGATTTTTAATTTTTTTCTCACCCACAAATTTTGCTTATCTTAACTTATGGGTAAGATCCAATTAATTCTGTAAAGTGTAGGAATATAAATATCAATCATAAAAATATCTAACTATCCTCACCTAATATAATAAGTAAAATAATGTTGTAATGTTTAAAGTTAAATTGCATTTGAAGTTATGTACCAAATTGTATTCTGCTTCATATCTGGTGTTAGAAGTGCTGATGTACACCTCCTGTATTTTATCACAGTGACCATCATCTTCTCCAGCACTTATTAAATTATAAATGGGATGCAAGACATGACATGCAATCTTTAAGTGGTGAAACAAGTTTAGCAGAAGATTGATGCATTTGTTAGACTCTGCTTCAGTAAATAATATAAGGTTGTCAACAGCATCCAACAAAGATCAGAAATGTAATTTCTTCACCTTCAGTGACATTTTTATTGCTGATGTCAGACACTGATCTCACTTTTTTAATTTTCTTCAACCCAGGATATTTTTTTTTTACTGCTATGATCTAAAGAGCTGTTCACATAGGAGTATGTTGTAAAGTACAGAGAGTGTGTGTGTGTTGTTTTTGATAAGGAATATATATACATATTTTCTGGAAGAGGTAAACACAACTGTTTTATTTTTATCCTTGCGTTCCAGGAAAATCTCTTCTATAACCTTAATGCTACACTTTAAATATATGAGTTTTGTGCAATTGTGACATGGTGACATATGTTATATACTACATAATTTAAAGAATAAAGTCTCTTTTCTTTTAATATGAAACACTCAGATAGAAAAGTCCCCATGCAATACATTATTTACTGGAAAACTTTAAAGGGTTGGATGCAAATAAATTAGACCTTGTTACATCTTGTTTATAAACACATATAAGAAAACACAAATAAAATGTGCACTTCTAATCTGGAAAGGACAAACTTTCACAATATATTTAATTTATTTTATTTAATTCATTCAAGTAGTAATGAAATATTTTTCTATACAAATGTCATGATAACATAAAAACACCCACTGCTTCGTGAAATCAATTAAAGTTCAATATAAAAATCATTCTTGTCCAAAACAATCCCTAAAATACGAAAAACACAGCCCAATCTTCCAAAGTGCCACACCAGTGTTTTATTGCTTCACTGCTTCCCAGCAGACATTCA
The DNA here is from genome assembly GCF_062004578.1 of Staurois parvus. Lineage (NCBI taxonomy): Eukaryota > Metazoa > Chordata > Amphibia > Anura > Ranidae > Staurois > Staurois parvus. The sequence goes on from NW_028317803.1 coordinate 6,397,047, forward strand.
CCAAAAGCATATGCCTCTCTTATGATAGATTAGTGATATATCACTTTTATACACTTATGTTACACACTTACTGATTCCTCTCAGCTGCCATCTTCCAAATTTCCTCCTCACTGATATCTCCCCATTATTAGATATAAATAATACAAACTGCTTCAATAGTAAAATAAAGTAATAACAAGCAGATTTATTAGAGGATTAAAACTATTCACAGGGGTAAAACAAACACCGCATAACAATCCAGCTCTTTATAGCAAGCTTCAGATATTAGCAGCAACACACAGTTGCCTTATAGTGGGAAGCATCTGCTTGGTTGCTGTATCTCACCCAACTCTACACAGAACATTACCAATTGACAAAGTTGGAAAGGATGAAACATATTGGAAAATGGCTGTACAGCAACTGGACATGATGATCATGGCAACAAGAAGTGGTGTTTTGATTAGAGTCAGGTGAGATACGGCTAAAGCTAAACCGAGTGGATGCTTCCCACTATGAGGCACTATGGATATGTGCTTTTTTCATGTCACACTGGAAAAAGTGTGACACGGTTTTGGTACAAAGCCTCAATGGCAGTTTCCAGTGCCCCATGTCTTTTATCAATTGCCTATTAGCCCTTAAAAATAACAAGTTTTGCTGCCTATACACTTCAGTGGAATTAATCCGTAATTTTAGGTTTAGCAAATCTCTAATAGGTTGTGCTGTACCCTCAGCAGATCAAAAATGGGGACATTTGGTCATTCCTAGTGAGTATAGATGCAAACTTTAGTGGTCAAATGTGCATGTAAATGCATCCCTCTGCACTCCATTGTCAGTACTCATTGTTCTCACTGTGTCCAAAAAGTTCCAAATATTGCTAGAAGTACATATAGCTGGCATTCATGCATCAAATGCAATATATCTGCTGAGGGATTGCCTAGCAGGCTTGCTTTGTAAGTCTAAACAAATTTTTTAACTGCATATTCAATGCTCTGCATTCAGTCATTAGAGTTAACATTCAACCATTAGAGTTAACATTCATCAATAGAGAAAATAGCCTAACACTGTAAGCTGAAAACATTCTACCAGTAGGGGAAATAATGAGGTAGACTTCTGCACTGTGTACTGGCTACAGTAAAGTCCTGTACAAACAGCTGAACTAATGGGAGTTCAGCCAAATTAACCTCTAGTTGCAGTGTGAAGTGGAACATTTAGCAGTGGTATTATCAGGGGCAGACTGACAACTCATGGGGCCCCGGGCAATAGGGGATCATGGGGCCCCTATGTCCTTGCCCAAACTCAAAAAAGCCTATGAAAAAGGTACCAGGGGCAACTTATGGGGCCCCCTACTGACCCCGGGCCCTCGGGCAGTGCCTGAGTTTCCAAATGGTCAGTCCGCCCCTGGGTATTATTATCACTGATAAATGTGACAGCTTCCTCCTGGTTCTTAGGTGTCCTAACAACCAGTGACTCATTCTAGCTTAGAACATTCTTATGTCAGCCTGGGATTCCCAATTGACAGGTGAATCAAACAAATAGCACCTAAACAAACAAACAAACAAAAAAAAAATAAGGTGAGGCTCCCCCACCAAAAGAAAAATCATACCAGGTCATTTAATGTTAAGGTGGGCCCCATAAAAAAAAAAAGAAAAGAAAAACAGCATGGGCTACTCCCAAATATCATACCAGACCCTCATGCTAAAAACAATTTTAAAAAAGCATGAGGTCCACCTAAACTCCCTACAAACCCTTATGCAAGCATGGAGCTTGGGTTGCATGGTAAGGGGGGAAATGAGCATGTGGCCCTCCTCTCTGAACCCTCAACATGGGAGATACCTTACCAGGGGAGACTTCCCAGCAATATACCACCATATATGCAGATAACAATAATTGGGACTTTAGTTATACCTCCACTAGTGAAACTCAAAATATGCATCAAACATTGGTTAAGACTAACAAAATATTTTATTACAAAAACATCATATTAAAACTGTCAAACTGCATACATTGATATGACAGCGTTAAAATACAATACAGAAAGCATAATCAGGGGTACACTGAGGACAGTGGTCTAAGCATTTTACGAGACAGCCCGCTTCTTACACCTCCTATTGTGTAAATACAATACTGTTTTGTTTAGCACTCCACCCATATATAGATTTGTTTGATCTTAAATCATATTTCCACTTATGTAGTCACATTTGAAAAATAAAAACACTATACTGTATGTTTGTTGTGTGCTTCCAATCACACAGCATGCCTAATTAATTTTTTCTTTAATAATTTTTCTTTTAGATGGAGGTAGGAGGTAGTGTTTAGCTGAGAAAAACTTTTCTTCCCTCCTTCAGATGAAAAAAAAAACCCATGAAGACTCCTGGGATGTATGACACCATTTTGGCATAGGCCAGAAATCAGGATGCAACTGAAGAAATGTAAAAAAAAAAGTTTAAAAAAAGCAAATATAATATAACTCTCTATTTATTTACTAAGGCTAGAAGCATAAGGATTAAAAATAGTTTAATGTACAGTGCAAGTGGTTGTAAACCTCAGACATAAAATCTGAACAAAGCACATCCTCTAAAACTTGTGTACTTGTCCCTGTCCAAAGCAGTGGGATTTATTTACTAAAGCTGGTTCACTCAGAATCTTGTGCACTTCTGCATAGAAACCAATACCCATGTATTATTGCTAAAGCTTAGTTGAACAAGCTGAGGTTAGAAGCTGATTGGCTACCATGCACAGGTGCACAAGATTCTGAGTGAACCAGCTTTAGTAAATAAACCCCTGAATGTGATTTCTCTTTGTTGTCTTGTTCTTATATTATCTGTATAAAAAACTTCTGACAACTTTTCCCTGACCTTAAAAGAAAAAAAGGTGACGGGAGAACTTCAGCAAAAAGCCTATGATTGACAGCCACAGCTGTTATTGTTCTCCCTGTTATGTGAGGGGAGGGTGTGTCCCTTCCCTCCAATCAGGACTCAGAGTTCTTCTCTCATAGCTGTACAGTGTGTGAATTCAGAGCCCTGCCCTGTGTTGTGCTGCTGGGAGATTCTAACAGCTTTTGTGTGAATTTTTTTGTGCTGTAGAGAAGAGAAGACTGCTGATAAACAAGCACAACTTATGTAAGAGGATTTGTTTCATCTATGTGTATCACCTGAGGCCATTCGCTTCACTGGGTATATGTAAGGGTTTACAACCCCTTTAATGTTATTTAAGAGAGTTTAGTTCCAATTTAACTTACAGTGTTCCTGTTTTATATTAGTTTTTAATTAATGCTTATTCAGCTTCACATATTATGCCAATATAGGAGAAAAGCAAAATAGTTTATACCACCTTTTAAAGAGAGCCTTTTTATTTTATTTCGTTGTTGTGTTTTAGGATGTTTTTTTTTTGCCTAACCATTTTTCATGACTCCACTTAGTAGAATTAAAAAGAGAGAAGGACTGCATAAATAACGTGAATGTCAAATGAGTTAATTTATTAAGAAACATCATTTCTGATATGACTAGATTGCAAAATATATACATTTTAATTCAACAATAAACTTTTTTTGTACATTTTTAATTTACCTTTCAGCATGCATTGCTTTTTTACTATAATGCAAAGTTTTCTCCAGTTCCTTTTCAATTTTCTCTTTTATTAACAAGATCAATTTATATTATTGTTACTTGAAGTTCAATCTTTGCTTGCAAAAAATATCACCTTTAGTGTCTCTCAGTATTCAGCTAATAAATGTGTCCACTGGATTGAACTATTCAGCTTTTTCCTTTTCTCTTATTTATAACAGATTAGTTTCTTGCACTCATCACTTATGGCAAATTGCCACCTGATCTCCTGTTCATTATAATTGTGTGCTTCCTTGGTTCCTGTGTGTTTTATTGTTGATAAGAGTCTAGCTCTATTTGTTTAGTTTTTTTTCTTTTTGTTCGAATGCTGTGTGCATGCAGCAGAAACTTATTCGCTTCATCATTCCCTTCCACTTCAACTTGTTTTTCACAAAGGAGAGTGTGATATTTTATTCAGTCCACATTAGACTTTATGATATTGACCTTTTTAAGCTGATTTGCAGTTTCCATCATATCCGCATTGGGAAGAAAAGTGTATTTTGTTTCTTTTCTTTATATTGGGATAAATTAAATTGTATGATTTGTTTTAACCCAGGGCTCTGTGCATGGTACTAGAAAATAAACTGGACATAACTAAAATGTGCTTTTTTCTTTAAGGAAGCAAAGGGTCTACTTGATTGTAACCTTTCTGGTTTCTTTAAATTATACTGTACAAGTAGAGCTATGGTCACTGTAATAAATTCTGCCCCAAGACTCATTACATTCTTGCAGTTAGCATACACATTTCAAACTATTCACAGCTGAACTTACTGGAGTGCTGTCTAAACAAGATCATTTTTCCATTCTCTACTTTTAAATGGAAATGTACAGTGCAATTATAATGAAAGCTTATTGACTTTTATTGCCTCCCCTGTTGGGCTGTTACCACCAGGAGAGCATTTGAAACCTGGGTAGCGAAGTCACACAGGTGCTAGATGCACTTTTAGATCTAAGACCCTTGTCAACTGTTCTTTAGAACAAGCTGTGAAAAGTAAATTTCTTACACTGAGACATATATCAAAGAAGCAAAAAATCTTCAGGTTAGCTCATTGGATGAAAACCCTTTTCAACAAATTATAAAAAAGGTTCTCTAAAAAACAATTAATACCTAAATGACTAAGGCACTTATGTATTTTAAGGGGTTGAAATGCCTCTCTTAATATGAATGGGGGTGCATTTAGAAATCAGTCACCTTTCAAAGATATAAAAATAGAGTGCATTCAGAAATCAGTGCTAATACTATACGCTGTCACTGTACACATGACACTGCCTGGGAAAGGGTTAACATCTAGGGGTGATCAAGGGGTTAACTATGTGTCTAACAATGTGTAATGTGTGTAATATGTGTTGCTTTTACAAAAGGATCTTGTTATTTTTTTCCTGCTTAGCAGGCAAAAAAAATAAACTAGATCAGTGTCAGACCTGTCAGTGAACAGAGTTCGGTATTGTTTACAATCACAGAGCTCTGTTCCATGGAACACTGAGCCAATCAGCAGGTCCCAGTGGTCAATCATTGGTCGGGACCCGCTGATCTGCTTGTGCTGTATTAAATCACAGCACAGCCGGATTGGCTGGCATGCACTTGCCTCTTCTGCCCAGGGACACGGATCGTGAACTAGGTACGCGATCCAGCGCAGAGTGGCCACCCTGCCACTGTAAATTTAAGTTAGGCAGTTGGCGAGCAGTTAATAAAGCTAAACTTGTGGCATAAATAAACATAAATAACATGTACTTGATGTGTCTTAAAATCAGCATCTTGTAATCCCCTCTACAGTGGTCTTTTAGGCCAGAAGAGGGAGGGCCGAAGATTGCAGACAATCAGATTCTGTTGCATGGACTGGTGCATAATGTTAATATACTGACAAGTCAAGAGACCACAGCAAACTAAAGGCTGACTTCATTAGTGTGTTGCTGCTGCTGCTGCTTCTATGCCCAATCAACAGCCTAGGGATTCTAGACCAAGCTGAGCTACTGTTTTGCAGGCACTGGCAGACTTGGCTGTTCTTTCTAGCAGGAATGCCTGGATTCCAAAATTGACAGCACAGTTACAAGTAGTTTATTGAGTAAATCGGCCAATATACAGTATATGTATGCCAACTGAATTTTTATCTGCTGGTATAAAGTGCTACTTTTAGATGCACTAATGCAGTGGAAGCAGACTGCATGACCAATTAAAATTCAATACAAAGTATTTTAAGACACAGGCATTAAAGTATCATAACAATAAATTATAGAAATGGCAACACAGAAAATAAAATAAATACCATGAAAATCAGTGTCATTTGCAAAAACCATGCTTGGCATTGACAAAACAGTCTCCCTGCAACTATTGATATTGGAAAGCCAAATTTTACTATGCTGTTTTTAATCCTGTCAAAGTCCTGTACAGAAATGAAAAAAAGAGTCAATATTTCACAATATTTCTGTGATTTGAGTCACCAAATAGGGTATACATTCCTCTGCTTCAGTTTACCTGTTGGTTCATATTTTTTGTAACTGGACACATCAATAAAATATTTAACAAAAATCAGGGTTTATTATTCTATAATGGCATGTTGGGAACACTTAACTATTCTTGTTGAATAAACAAACAAATCTTGATTTTAAATTTGTATTTAAAAAAAAAACAAAATGCATATACTGCATTAGCCAGGAATAAAAAAAGAAGTCAAAGAGTAAAATTGAACTGGTACCTTTTAGTGGCTAACCAAAAAGCATTTTTTATGTACAAATTTAGGTAGCATTTTCTTACTGGTGTATCTACTCCTATTGCCCTCTATTGACAACTTAGACCTACATTTCCATTGCTCCTCTGCTGCTTCATATGCAGTGAAAGGTCTTGCCACATCCTCACCCTCACCACTGTAAATTCATGTCCTCTTGGTAAGTACCACAAGCTTAAATAACATTAAAGTGTTACTAAACCCACAACAGTAAAATCAGTCTGCATATGCAGGAAAGCATGTTTGTTAAACTCACTGTGGAACCTAAGGGGTTAATCCACTGCATTGTGTAAAATCGCTGTTTAATCCTAACTTATCTGATCCACCCTTTTTTCCAGTGTCCCCCTCCCATCTCCTGATAAGACATATCATGTGGAGACACTCTGCACATGCTCAGTTTGGTGTGTATTACTACAGAGGTTTTCTGTTCTTGGGTGAGTGCTTGTGATCAGCACAGGGCCAGTCATCGGTGTCCAGACAGAGGTCAGGGGTTCTGCATCCTCCTAGACCAAAATGAAAACTCCTACTACAAGCTTTAACATGTGCTCTTCTGGACACTGGTAAAAGTTGCAAGACTGCTCTAACTACTGATGAGAAAAGGCAATTTAAATCTACCTAAATAATTGCATTTCCATGTTCTGTGTACTGTGGGAGACCAGATATAGTGAATGCAGGGTCCTGAGTTTAGTAACACTTTAAGGCTTGGTTCACATCTTTGAAGATGATTGTTTCTGTGGGACCGCACCTTTCCCACAGCTGCAACCACCCACACAGAAAAAGGTGGGAGATGTGTGTGGGTTCCATTAATCCTAATGGCATGCTGAACACACTGGAAATCACTCCGACACTGCACTTTGGGTTCCCGTGCAGGCTGCGATTTCTAAAATGCTGTAGGACACCAAACAACCCATTCAAATGTATGGGCTGCCATGCCCATGCAAATTGTAGCCCAATAAAACTTTTCTTTCCTTGTTTACTGCATTCAATGGAGATTGCTCTGAACCCCATGATTATGCTGCCTAGTGCATATAGAAACAGAGCAGTGGTTAGTTTGCTGAGTTAATTAACTGACCAGATAGTTAGTTAGTTAGTTAGTTAGTTAGTTGATTGGTTCTTTTATTGGTCAATAGGTTCATTTTTTTAAGTACGAAAGATTAATTAGCTTTTTTAGGCACCTATTTATAAAACATTAATTGCAGAAGTGTCTGGATCATTTGTGCATGCTGAATTAAATGATCCTCATTTTTTAAGCATGCAATATGGTTTTTTTAAACACCTCAATGAGTTCTTCCTCAGCTCCATTGCCCAGCCCGAATTTATGCCTCTGTCAGGCAGTGGAGCAAATGTTTTTCTGGACGCTAATGCAACCAATCTTAGTACTGCTCCCACCCCTCTCCTGCTGGCCTGTCAATTGAAGGCTAAAGGGAAGAAAAAGATCCTGTAGCAGGAAAGATGTTTATATTCTATGTTACTGTTAAGTAAGCCTGTCACATACCAAAACTTCAAAGTTTGGTCTAGTCATGAAGGTTTTGATGTAGCACAGACTTGAAAGAGGTAAATTAAACTTTCCATTGATTTCCATTGAGTAGGCAAACACGGTATCCAGGTATTACCCGATTTGTCCTGGTATTACCCAATTTTTTCACCAGACGTTTCCCACTGTTAAACATAGCCTAGCATTTTTATCTTTTACCTAGTTCCTGTAGGAAGAAACAGTGTTTACTGATCCTGTGACATCATCATGAGAATTTTAAAATTCATATGGAGCAGCTAGTGGGAGATCATTGGCTGTTGACCTAGGCATGCCCTCTGCCAAGAGACCTTTCTATTTCAAAAACTGTGTATATATTCTGGTTAGGAGGTGTTGATTATTAGTTATATTTTATTGTCTATTATTAAAGCGGAGCTCTACCCAAAAGAGGAAGTTCTGCTTTAAGTCTTTGTCCCCCACTCCCCATTAAGGATTGGCACCTTTGGGGAGCGGGGAAGTTGTCCTCCCTCCCTCCCTGTAGTCTTCTCGGATACGTGACAGGTCCCAGAAGACTACAAGGCCATGTATTTTAAAAGTCAGCAGCTACTGTTATTTTTATTTTTTTCAGCTGGAACTCCTCTTTAAGTGTCACTTAACCAAAAAAAAATCATATTCTATAACTTTACTGCTAGACTTCTATTTCCAATCTATTGAAATCTTTGGACAATTCTTCCAAAAAAAATAGATTTTAGGTCTCCTCAGCTCTGAATTGCTATAGGAGGGTACATTATTATGCTACATGGTCTTACCATATATGAGAACATAGCTTCCCTTCTCTGCTGACTCCCAAGATGGACTACTTTATTATGTACTGTTGCAGTCAGTATAGGTACATAATAGCACAAAATGAAAGTCTATTGAATAAATTGCCACCAGACTAAATAACTAAATAGATTTTAAGTCTCCTCAGCTCTGAATTGCTATAAGAAGGTACATTATTATTCTACATGGTCTTACCATATATGAGAACATAGCCTCCCTTCTCTGCTGACTCTCAAGATGGACTACTTTATTATGTACTGTTGCAGTCAGTATAGGTACATAATAGCACAAAATGAAAGTCTATTAAATAAATTGCCACCAGACTAAATAACTGCCCACGTCGATGCTTTGTGGCAGACGCTTGTGGGAGGTACAAACAAAAGACGTCAAATGCACAGTAGAACTAGAAATCACATAGACAGCTGGGATTTGTAGTAGGTGGAGAGAAGTACAATCAGTAGTGACTGCAATCTACATACATTACTTGCTTCCACAGATCAGATGTGAAGGGAAAGGATCCAATATGGGGGGTGCACAGAGACAAGTTTTGTAATATCACAAAATGGTGTGAAATGTATTGGAATATTGCAATCATTGGCAGTGGTGTAGTACTATATGCTGGATTGAGATATTGATTAAACAGGAAGTGTTTAGTGTCATGCTTAGGTCAAATCATACTGCAGCGTTGTAAAGCTCCTAAATTCTATTAATAAAATCCAACAGCTGGTAATACGGGTGTAAATGTGGACTGACCTCTCTAGATTAAAGGAAGCCCGTGATTAAAATCCACACTTTCTATACATGAATTAATAGGGATTATGTTGCCATTACCAAATAATATTGTTATATTTTGTTAAGCACATCCTGCTAGCCATTAGTAATCAGAAATTTTGCCAAAATGTACCTTTATTTTTTGTAAGTTTGTTCTCTGCGTTTGGGTAAAAAAAAACTTTTAATAGCAGCTCCCGCCCAGCAACCCCCCTTTAAATGCTTACCTGAATCTACACTCGATCCAGTGCTGTCCTGTCTTCAGCAGCACTTCTCATTTCATCCTGTAGTCACACAAGCCTTTTTGTTTTTTGCCACTCTCCAATCTATTTGCCCTTGAAATCTTCTAAAGTGTTAGATTTCCTACTTAAACCTTTTGTCTGGGGCTCAGGCAGACAAAACTGAACTATTGTTACATAGTTACATAGTTAGTCTGGCTGAAAAAAGACAAAAGTCCATCCAGTTCAATCATTAAAAAAAACTTATAATCCTACACCCACAGATGATCCAGAGGAAGACTCCTGCAGGGGAAAAACTCCTTCCTGATCCCCCAAGAGGCAATTGGATATTCCCTGGATAAACCTTATCTATAAATGTTAGTATCCAGTTATATTCTGTGTAGCCAAAAAAGAATTCTGGCCTTTTTTAAAGCAATCCACTGAGCTGGCCAGAACCAACTCTTGAGGGAATCTATTCCACATTTTCAGAGCTCTTACGGTGAAGAAACCTTTCCATATTTGGAGATTATATTTCTTTTCCTCCATCCACTGAGCTGGCCAAAACCAACTCTTGAGGGAGCCTATTCCACATTTTCACAGCTCTTACTGTGAAGAAACCTTTCCATGTTTGGAGATTAAGTTTCTTTTCCTCCAGACTTAAAGTGTGCCCGCTTGTCCTCTGTGATGACCTCAGGGTGAATAACTCTACACTGAGTTCACTATATGAACCACTGATGTATTTATACATGTTGATCATATCCCCCTTAATCTCCTCTTCTCAAGAGATAATACATTCAGTTCCTCTAACCTTTTCTCATAGCTGAGCTCCTCCATTCCTCTTATCAATTTGGTTGACCTTCTCTGTACTTTCTCCAGTTCCCCAATGTTCTTTTTGTGAATTGGTGGCCAAAATTTAACTGCATATTCCAGATGAGGTATTACTAATGATTTGTAGAGGGGTAATATGATATCTCTCTCTCTGGAGTCTATACCTCTTTTAATACGAGAGGATTTTGCTCACTTGTGAAACCATATCTTGACATTGCATGCCATTATTAAGCTTGTGATCTACCAGAACTCCCAAATCCTTCTCCGCCATTGATTCCCCCAGTTGTACTCCCCCCTAGTATGTATGATGCATGCATATTCTTAGCCCCCAAGTACATAACTTTACATTTATCAACATCAAACCTCATTTGCCACATAGTTGCCCAATTACACAATGCATTAAGGTCGGCTTGTAAGTTGGAGACATCCTGTATTCCACTGCACAGCTTGGTGTCATCTGCAAAGTCTGAAATGTTATTTTTATTCCCAGACCCTATATCATTTATAAATATATTAAAGAGTAAGGGTCCCAACACTGAACCTTGGGTACACCACTGACAACCCTAGACCATTCTGAGTATGAATCATTAACCACTACTCACTAAATACGATCTTTTAGCCAGTTTTCTATCTATTTACATACGTATTTTTCCAAGCCTGTAGACTTTACCTTACACGTGAATAGGGAACTGTGTTAAACGCTTTTGCAAAATCCAAGTATACCACATCCACCGCCACCCCTCTGTCCACGGTTTTGCTCACCTCCTCATAAAAAGAAATAAGATTTGTTTGACAACTTCTGTCTTTCATGAATCCATGCTGTCTGTTGCTTAAAATATTTTTTCCCAGCAAGAACTCATCTATGTGGTCTTTTATTAAACTCTCCAGTATCTTCCCAACTAAATAAGTTAAACTAACAGGTCTATAATTACTTGGTTAAGATGTTGACCCCTTTTTAAATATTGGTACCACATTGGCCTTACACCAATCCAGTGGTACTATGCCAGTCATTAAAGAGTCCCTAAAAATTAGAAACAATGGCTTTGAAATGACAAAGCTCAATTCTTTAAGGACCCGTGGGTGTATGCCATCTAGTTCAGGTGCTTTATTCACCTTTATTCTTAAAAATATTTTTGGATCATATCAGTTGTGAGCCAATGCCAGTACCATGCCCATTATCGACAAGAACATACCCATGCTCCTTTGTATAGACAGAGCTGAAGAAGGTATTTAATAAATGTGCCTTCTCTTTGTCCCCAGTCACCCACTCTAGATTATTGTGTAAAGGGATTGCATGCTCAGACCTGACCTTTTTACTATTAATGTATTTGAAGAATTTTTTGGGGTTGGTCCTGCTATCTTTTGCAATCTGTCATTCGTTTTCAATTTTTGTGGCCTTTATTTCCTTTTTGCATATTCTGTTATACTCTTTGTAATGTTTAAACGATGATAGCATTCCTTCATTTTTGTATTTAACTGCCTCCCACCCACCATATAGTACAATGACGGGCGCAAGACGGTTCTCTCTTTCTGGGAGGCCTCATATGACGTCCTGCCATTCACACCGCGCATGTGCAGCTCTGGGAGCACGCAGCACAGCAATTGGCGGTGCGCTGTGTCCCTCGGACACAGCGGATCACCGTTCCATGGAAAGAGCCGAAGATGTCGGCTCGGTCATGTGATCAGCTGTGTCCAATCACAGCTGATCACATCTAAACAGGGAAATGCCGGTTATCGGCATTTCTCTCCTCACGAGCTGTCACACTGACAGCTCGAGAGGAGAGAAGAGCAGGTAATTGGCATTCCTCGGAGGGGACATCTACACTGATCATCAGAGCACTGATGATCAGTGTTCCCTGATGATCTGTGTAGCCCCAGCAGTGCCACCTGTCAGTGTCCATCAGTGCCATGTGTCAGTGCTCATCCATGCCACCTGTCAGTGCCCATCAGTGCCACATCAGTGTCACATTTCAGTGCCTACCAGTGCACATCAATGCCACATATCAGTGCCCATCTGAGCTGCCTTTTAGTGTCACCCATCAGTGCCAGTCAGTGCCACCTATCAATGCCAGTCAGTGCCACCTATCAGTGCTGCCAATCAGTGCCACCTATCAGTGTCAGTCAGTGCCACCTATCAGTGCCCATCAGTGCTGCCTATCAGTGCCAGTCAGTGCCGCCTATCAGTGCCAGTCAGTGCTGCCTATCAGTGCCGCCTATCAGTGCCATATATGAGTGCTGCCTTTCAGTGCCCATCAGTGATGTCTGTCAATGCCCATCAGTGCCACCTACCAGTGACTCCTCATCAGTGCCCATCAGTGCCACCTATCAGTGTCCATCAGTGCAGCCTATCAGTTCCCATCACTGCAGCCTCATTAGCGCACATCAGTGAAGGAGAAAAAACACTTATTTACAAAATTTTATTACAAAAACTAAGAAAAAACTTTTTTTTTCAAAATTTTCAGTTGTTTTTGGTTTGTTTAAGAAAAAATAAAAAAACTCAGAGGTGATTAAATACCACTAAAATAAAGCTCTATTTGTCACAAACAAATGATAAAAATTTCATATGGGTACAGTGTTGCATGACCGCGCAATTGTCATTCAAAGTGTGACAGCGCTGAAAGCTGGAAATTGGCCTGGGCAGGAAGGAGGTATAAGTGCCCTGTAGGCAAGTGGTTAATAAAAGCTCTTTTCTTATTATCTATAGCTTTTTTAACTTTGGCCGTAAGCCACATAGGTTTGATTTTTAACCTTTTAAACCTGTTGCTCATGGGAATATATTTTGCAGTGTGTTCCCCCCATTTCCCCTGAACTCCCATTTCTGTGTTGTGTTCATTGATGCCAATATGCCCTCCCATTCTAAGTCTTGGAGAGCAGCTCTGAGCCTTGGAAAATTAGCTCTCTTAAAATTGAGCGGTTTTATTTTTCCCGCATGTGCTTGCTGTTTACAGCTAACAATAAATGAAATCATGATATGGTCACTGCTACCCAGATGTTCTTTTATATGGACATTCGTAATAAGCTCTGCATGGTTTGAGATTACTAGGTCCAGCAGAGTATCATTTCTAGTTGGGGCCTCCATTAACCGTTTCAATACCGTGTGATTTTACACCTTCCTGCCCAGGCCATTTTTCAGGTTTCAGCGCTCTCACACTTTGAATGACAATTGCGCGGTCATACAACACTGTACCCAAACTAAAATTTTATCATTTTCTTCACACAACTAGAGCTTTCTTTTGGTGGTATTTAATCACCGCTGGGGTTTTTATTTTTTGCTAAATTAACAAAAAAAGACCAAAAATTTTGAAAAAAAAACACATTTTTCTTTGTTTCTGTTATAAAAGTTTACAAATAAATAATTGTTCTTCATAAATTTAGGCCGAGATGTATTCTGCTACATGTCTTTGGTGAAAATAACCCAAATTAGGATGTATTTTTTAGTTTGTAGGAAAGTTATAGAGTTTACAAACTATGGTATAGATCTGAATATTGATCAATCCTGAAGTACTGATAGCCAATCTAATTTCTTGAGGTCCAAGAATGTCAGAATAGTACAGATATCCCCAAATGACCCCTTTTTGCAGAGTAGACAGTCCGACGTACTTCATAAGAGGCATGGCGAGTTTTTTGAAGTTGTATTTTTTGTCATAATTTTTCGGAAAATGAAAAAATTAAAAAAATAATTTTCACTATTTTTTTTTTTTACATACTGTCACCAGTGCAGTACAGCGTCTTCATATAACTGGCATGGCGGTGAACATGGACACTGACTGGTGACAGTATGAAAAAAAAATATATATATATATATTTTTTTTTTTTATATTTAATTTTTTATTACATTTTTTTAAAGATTTTTTTTTTCATATTTTACTATGACCAAAGTAGTACAATGTTACCATAGTAACATTGTACTACTTTGGGGGAGTGATCAGTATTTTTTTTTTTTTTTTTATACACAGTTTGCTTATAGCAAAGAATTACTTTGCTATAAGCAAGCATTTAGCTGAATGAAATCGATTCATTCAGCTTTTTTTTTTTTTTTTGTGCTTAGCTGTGATTTGGTCACAGCTAATCACATGACATGTGCATGTGACCTGCTGTGACCATTCACAGTTAGGCACTAGTATACAATGGATGGCATCATGAATGAAGCCATCCATTGTATACAACTATCATGTGACCTGCTGTGATTGGTCACAGTAGGTCACATGGTACCAGCTACGGGAGCCGGTACTCGGATCTGTCATCGGCCGTGTCCGAGGTGCACGGCCCGTGACAGATCCCGCTGCTGCGCCGCTCTGCTGTGCCGCAAACTGCGCATGTGTGGGAGCACGCCAAATGGCGTGCACCCGGAATTTAAGAGCACATTTCAAGCCGCCAAACGGCCATTGGCCGGGCGGCTAATGGTTAACTGTACCACAAAATTGTCCTGTAGTAGGTTTATACATTTTTGCCCTTTAACTGTTCCTGCAGTACCATTACTCCAGTCAATTTCTGGGTAGTTAAAATCCCCCATTATTATCACTGTCCCATCCCTTGTAGCCCTTTCACTCTGTGCAAGGAGCTGAGCTCCACCTCCTCATTAACATTGTGAGGCCTATAACAAACTCCAATGATTATCTTTGTAGTACACACCCCCATGTGGAGTTCCACCCATAATGCTTCAGCCTCATCACACTCTCCATCAACTAGGTCCTCTTTCACACTTGCTCTGAGATCACTTCTCACATAGAGAAGGACACCACCACCTTTCCTATTTACCCTGTCTATCCAAAAAAAAAATATAGCCAGGAATATTAATGGGCCAGACATGTGAAGAATGACCAATTAAATCATAGATCTGTTCATGCACCAAAGCTTCTAACTCACCTATTTTGCTTGGAAGACATCTGGCACTGGTGAACAAACACTTTAATGCATTGACACCTTGTTCACACGTCTTTTGCATATTTTTATGTTCATACAAATGGTAACAATTCCACTGGTTGTTTGTAATATGGGAACCTTCTCATCATCTGCCATAGCCCTCCCCCCATCTTTCCTCATTCCACCCACCAATAAGGACTGACCCCTGTCTGATCTGTCTGCCCCATAAAAATCGAATTCACCCTCCCCCCTCGATCCTAGTTTAAATACTCCCCCAGCCTCCCCATAAACTTCTCCCGCAGCACAGCAGACCCCTTTCCATTTAGGTGCAAACCATCTCTAGCATATATTGTGCTCTGAAACATCCTATGTGTTTTGGAGGTTTGGCCCAGCCAGACGTTAATTTATACTATTTGGCTTGGCATACTTCTCTTATTTTCCACTGGCGTATTCCTGACCCCCTGCCCTCTTCCCAGTTTATGCACCTTATGACCCCTTAAAGTACTACCCATCTCCTTGCTTCCAACCTGATGTTTGGGCCTATATTACCCATGCTTACAGATAATTGTTTGGATGCTACTATAATTAGTGCATCACCCGAACAAATGATTTTAGAATTCTATGCAGCCTTCCAGGATCCCAGGGCACAAACCTAGGTCTATAATAAAAAGAAAGACTTATGAAAAGGTTCTAACCAGCCATTGATTAGCCATTGATTAGTCTTCCTAAAAGTTACTGTAGCCCCACCCCCTTTCAAATATCCCTACAGTATATATGATATGACAGTACATGATACTTTTGGTTTAAGTTTTATGAACCAGTTAAATTCTACATGCATGCCCTTTGCTATTTAATTTGCAATATGCATGTAAATAGACTGTGATTAGGCCTCACATTCCATTTGTCTTTAGCAATTTAATAACTTGACAATTGTCTATGTAATTTATTTGATCTGTCTATGCAATTTTGCAGAAACCTTGTGTCATCTATTCCTTTGACTAAATGTGTACAACATAGGTACATGTCTTAGTTTGTCTGCATCAATGTTGTTACTTCATGCCTATTTCAATTCTTATAAAAATTATTTAGATCGCAAATAAGCTTTTAACACAACACAAAGCCTGAAGATTATCTCCAGTTTGCAATCATGGGTTAAATCATATGATTGCTTTTCTTAATGTTTTATCTAAGATATAGGTATTTGATATTTGTCAGAAAACATGAATCATGGTTAGTCTTCCTAATTTTCTAATTTTTGTATTAAAATGTTTCCAATTTGCAATTTTATAATACAGCATTTTTTGACTAATGGATAACAACATGTTAAAACTAAAATTATACACAACAACAAGAAAGAAATGTAAGCATGGCTGATTGTGAACAGGTTAAAAAGTTCAGTCGGCAGCAAGTTATGCCTGAGTAAGCACAAAGTTATTTGGATTTCGATTGCATAGGATGTGTTGCTAGGTTGATTAAAAGGGAGCTGGGAGATGCATGAAGAAATAATGCAAGGAAGGAGAGGTGGTAAAATGTAATCTTTTTTCAATCTGGAAACCAATAAAGGACAGATAGAACCAGTGGGATGTGATTTCCTTGTGTAAGTTTTTTTCTGTGTTATGTCAGAAAAAGTAAAATTGATGTCACATTTTTAATCTAAACCCTTTCTGTTTTACAAATATGGAGAATTTGAAAATTAAATATTCACATTACATATGAACATTTTAAAGTGATTTATTGCCTTGTTACATATATCTTAATTTGTCATAGTAATAGACTAGTATTGTATATATCTACTTTGCAAACAATGCACTGCAAGAATAAAATACTAGTGCAAGTAAAAATAATATAAAAATATTAAAATGATTTCTGCTAGTTACATGCTGCCAAATAGAAATGTTTGTACTTTCTATACGTTTTTGAAGTAGCCTAACTAAAAGGTATATAGCTGGTGAAGTCAAAGGGCTGACAAACAACATTTGAGAAATGCTTACAGCTTGAGTATTGGTTTAAATATATTTATGCACAGCATACCATGAAAGGCTTGATTTACTAAAGTGTGAAGCAAGGTAAAGTGAGGTGAAGAAAAATGAACTGCGGTCACTTCAAATATCAACATATGTTTCTGGGAATTTATTAAAAAACACATCTCTTCTATGGAACTATAATCCTAAAGTAAACACATGTACACTTCACTTTCCTCACTTTATTACAACGTGCATCACATTTTAGTAAATCAGGGCTAAAACTGTCAATATGCTTTTACTAGATCAGAATTTATCATATTCAGTAGTACTATAGAGCTTGCGTTATAAAGTGTGAAGTACAGTGAACTAAATTTATTCTGACCAAAGTCACTGAAATGTAATGTGAATTATATTCAATATATACAGTAAGTTGGAGTGAAACTGTAAACAGGGCTATGGATAAGGGGGTACCACCCGACCTCCTGTACAGGGCCCAGGCCATTAGGGGGGCCCTGGCAGCTGGGTGAATAGAATGTGGGCAGGGAGGGTGATCGGCATGGCGGGGGCAACTACTGGAACAGATCCCCTGTGTGGCTTTCTGCACCAGCTGAAAGCTGGCTTCTTCTCCTCTCTCTCTCACTGGCTTTCAGCTGCTGCACAAGGAGCCATACAAGGGATCAGTTCCAGTAATTGCCCCTGGCACACCCATCACCCTCCTTGTGTACCATACATTTCCCCCTGCTGCCTAGGCCCCCCTGTGTGCCTCCACCCCTGCAGTGCTGCTGGCTTCCCTCCTCTCCTTTCCACCAGCAGCTTTAGTCAGGCAATAGGGTCCTTCAGGATGGATACTGGGGGAAAGGTCGGGTAAATATGTCACATTTACCAGCCCATTCCTTTCCTGAATGAACACAAGTGATTGGTACCAATCACTCACTGTGTTCATTCATAACTGAAGCATGGTAAACTGTTTTTTTTTTCAAAGGGGGCCTGTTAGGTTGGCTGTATGAGGCCCTGTGGTTTTTAGCAGCAGCCCTACCTGCACACATTTCAAATACCTAGTCCTATGAAAGAGAAACCCTGTTGTTTAAAATTCCCCTGCCCATGATTGTATGTATAAAGCACACTCACTCTGCTCTGCTTACTGCACTTGAGTCAGTCTACCCCAGTCTATCCCAATGTCACTGCACTTCCTCAAGTTTAGTTTAGTAAATTGAGAGAAATGTTAAATCCAAAAGCATACATTATATTGCAGCTTAAAAATTCTTACATATGATGACTCCTTACCCCGCCCCTTCAGTTTCCTCTCAAATTACTAACCTACTAAGTGACATATCAACATGGATGTCACTCCACTTCCTCAAACTAAATCTTTCCAAAATGAAGTTCATACTATTCCCTCCAGCCCGTGCCCCCTTCCCTGACTTCTCGATAAAGGATCAACTACCATCAGTCCCTCACCTCATGCCAGGGTTCTAGGTGTAATCCTAGACTCCCATCTGTCCTTTCAGCCCCAAATCCAATCACTGTCCAAATCTTGCAGACTTCACCTCCACAAGATACATCCATTTTTAACCTTTGAAACCACTAAGCAACTTAATCACTCCCTTGTTATCCCTTGTCTTGACTATTGTAACTCCCTCCTCATTGGCCTACCTAATCGCAGGATATCCCCTCTTCATGAATGTTGCTGCCAGGCTCATCCACTTTACTAATTGTTCCATATCTTCCATCCTTCTCTGCCTATCCCTCCACTGGCTTCTCATTGCCCAACGAATAAAGTTCAAAACATTAAAAATAACATATAAAGCCATTTATAATTATGCCCCAAATTACATCCCTAAATATTGTCTCCAAATATCACCCACACTGTCTTCTCTGCTCCTCCCACGACCTTCTGCTCTCTAGCTCCCTTGTCTCCTGCTCCCATGCTTGTCTCCAGGACTTCTCCAGAGCCTCCCCATCCTCTGGAACTCTCTACCCCAATCTATCAGACTATCGTCTACTCTGCCCACTTTTAGGCAATCTCTGAAAACCTATCTCCTCAGGGCAGCCTATCCTGCCTTCAGTTAATAATGGAATCTTCTATTCCTCCTATCAGTTCATCCCCCACAGTTATTACCTTTTGTACCACCAGCCCCTCCCTCTTAGATTGTAAGCTCCAAGAAACAGGGCCCTCCTAACCCTCTTGTATTGAACTATATCGTTGCTGTATCGTCTCCCTTTATATTGTAAAGCGCTGAGTAAACTGTTGGCTTACATCCTATATAATAATAATATACCAATGACGGTATTAATTTCATTTTTAGGCTTTCTTTCTTCTATTTCCTCTGGTGATTCAGCCAGCAACTGCAGCAGAATGTATCAGTTTACATGGATGAGACAAACCGTTTAACACTAGCAAGGGTGACCACTTCCCACCTGGTCACTGCACATAAACGGCTGGGAGGGACAAGCACAGATCTGGAAGGATGTACTGGTACATCCTTCCAGTCTATGGGGCCGCACAGCTGTGCAATTGCAATCCTGTGATGCCTGTGTCCCTCAGACACAGCACATCAAGGATTGGGAGCTTTGTTCTCTGACTGGCCCTTGGAGTCATGTGATGGCTGTGTCCATTCACAGCCATTGCAAATGTCAACAAGCAGCACATGACTGTTAGTTGGCTCTCCTTCTCCTCACAAAGAGCCTGCAGTGAAAAGAAGGAGAGCAGATCAGTGCAGCCTGTCAAGGATCTGTGTGTAAGTTACACAGTTACACAGAGATCCCACACAGTGTATCTATCTGTCATGAGTGCACCAAGCACCATCTGTCCAAGTGCACATCAACTTCTGTACCAGTGTCCTATCAACATCTGTCACAGTGTACTAGTGCAAATCAACATCTGTGCCAGTGCCCCATCAACATCTGTCAAAGTGTACCAGTTTCCCATAAACATCTGAGCACATCAGCAACTGTACCAGTGTCCCATCAACATCTGTCACAGTGTACTAATGCACATCAATATCTTTCACAGTGTACCAGTGCTTATTGACATTTTCCACAGTATCCCCATCTGCAGTACTGTCTCATTTCAATATCAACATCTGTCAGTGTCTCTAGTGGACCATCAACTTCTGTCGGTGTCCCTAGTGAACTGTCAACATCTTTCGGTGTCCCAGTGCACCTTCATCATCTGTTGGTGTCTCTACTGGGCCATCAACATTTGTCAGTGGCCTAGTACACCATCAACATCTGTCAGTGTTTCTGTGGACTATCAACATCTACTGGTGTCCCTAGTGGACCATCAACATCTGGTGGTGCCCCACTGGACTGCCAACATCTGTTGGTGTTCCTAGTGGACTGTCAACATCTGCCTGTGTCCCCAGTGGACTGTCAACATCTGTCACAGTGTCTAAGTGCACATCAACATCTGTTACAGTGTACTAGTGCATGTCAACATTTGTCACAGCGTACCAGTCAACATCAGCATCTTTCACACTGTCCCAGTGCACACGTCTGCAATGGTGTTTCATTGCAACATCAACTTTTGTCAATGTCTCTAGTGGACTGTCAGTGTCCCTAGTAGAATGTCAACATCAGGGGTGGACTGACCATTTGGAAACTCGGGCACTGCCCGAGGGCCCGGGGTCAGTAGGGGGCCCCCTTAGATGCCCCTGGTACCTTTTGCATAGGCTTTTTTGAGTTTGGGCAAGCACACAGGGGCCCCATGATCCCCTATTGACCCATGAGTTGTCAGTCCGCCCCTGTGTAGCAGAATACATTTTGGCCTAAATTTATGAAGAACACTTATTTATTTGCAACATTGTATAGCAAAAACTAAGAAAAACATACTTTTTTTTCAAAATTGTGGGTCTTTTTTAAATGTATTTAGCAAAAAATAAAAACCCAGTGATGGTTAAATACCACCAAAATAAACATCTGTTTGTTTCAAAAAAGTGATAGGAATTTTCATTTGAGTACAGTGTTTCATGACTAAATGTCATACATAGTGTTACTGTGCTGAAAACTGAACACTGGCCTGGAAAGAAAGGTGGTGAAAGTGTACAGTACTGAGGTGGTTAAAATTATCAGCCTTTATTTATTAATGTAAAACCCAGGGGTGGACTGACAACTCATGGGGCCCCCGGGCAATAGGGGATCATGGGGCCCATGTGTCCTTGCCCACACTCAAAAAAAGCATATAAAATGTACCAGGGGCATTTCATGGGGCCCCCTACTGACCCTGGGCCCTCGGGCAGTGCCCGAGTTCTTGAATGATCAGTCCGCCCCTGGTAAAACCTTTATCTTAAAAGGAAAGCAAGCTGTTTGCTGTAACTGATTATAAGGTGTTAACTGGAGTTTGACTTCAATTTGTTTTTGTATTCAAATATGAAATTACATTTAACACTCCTAATCCCCTCCCCTCTTCCCCCGATTGACAGTGCTGATGTCTGCTGTGTCCTGTGCTCATTCATCCAGAGATGTGTTTCACTAAGCCCCGGTTCACATATATACGGCCGAGCGGGCCCCGTTTTGCGTGGTCACAAGAGCCCATCCATTTGAATGGACTCCCGTGCCCCATGACACGCAGGGAAGGAGTCCTTGCACTTCTTCCAAAAACACAGCCCGCACAGAAACCTCGGTTCCCAGGTTGCGTTTTCCAGTGCGGGCGACGTGCCATTAGAACTAATGGCACCCGGTAGGGGGTCCGAATTTCTCTGTGCGGGTGGTGCGGCTGCACAAATTTTCATGTGGATCCACAGTGGCACCACCTGCACAGATGTGAACCTAATACAGGAGGTGAATTACTGGCTACATCACCAGGTAAGAACAGGAAAAACTGATGCAGCCATCTGATACAGCCATCACATCTAATGATTGGTAAGCTTCAATAAAATGCATTTTTGGTTTTTGGCTCAATACCACTTAAAGTTATTAAGTGTAAGTATAGTCAAACATTTTTCTTTTGGATAAGAAAGAATTTGAAATGCTGTCCGGTTTTAGTTACTGTCCTTGTCACCTCTGGGGCATTTGACCTTTGTATTTGTCCTGGTGGCTATTGTCACGAGACACAAAAAAAGTTTTACAATTGTCACCAAAACAGAAAAACATGGATGGTTTTCCAGTGTTCCCCTTTGATTTATAGTAATTTCCTCAGAATACCTTTTGGATCATCTGGACAGGAAATAAAGGGAAATAATTTCAACAGAACACAGATAGTATTAAATAAACTGACTTAATTATTCCCTATTCTATCCAATTCTAAACATGTTTTGGTCATATAAACACATTTGCTTCATAATGCTATGATCTGAAAGTATTGCTGTTTCAGTGCAGCTTTTGGATAATCAGTGCTGAAATCATTTATTCAGGTCATCAACATTATTGTTTTAGTTGACAGGGTTGACTTTCCCATTCTCAGATGCACCTGACCTTCAGGTAAATGTCACAATCCTAGTGAAAACTAGATGCTCTGTCCCTTTAAATGCTTTCAGATAAATCAAATATGATAAAATAAATATGTCAAGTGAAGTCAACTCATACAAATAAAAAACAATTTGCGCACAGACACAATTTATAAATTATTTATGAAAATTCCTTAAAATATGTCATTACCTGTACAATTATTTTAAACTGAATGAAATGCATAAGTGCATAAACATGAATCAATGTTTTGACCATAAGTGAAAAGAAAGACACAAAACAAACTCTATGGCATGTCATCCTCCAATCTCATATCTTCTAAACAGGGAGTTTATTGTGCTATAAAGGTACTCACCTACAAGAACAACAAGCAAAATTCTGGCATCGACGACTAAACCACGGCTTGTGTGATGCCCTCATGAGTTAGCTTTGCCTGGGAGCTTCTAAACTCCCTGTTTGGATTATAATATGCCATGAAGTTATTTTGTGTCTTTCTTTCGTGAAGGTGAATTGATTTAGCTGGTGAAACATCTAAGCTTTATGGACAGTATTGGAGCCATCTAATGGTAGTGAGAGTTGTGAGTTGCATACCACAGGTTGTTACTGCTGAGATCATGGGCTTATTCCATTCATGCTGTGTTGATCCCCTAGTGTAGAGGTCTCCAATCTTTGATAAGGATTTTGTGCATTTGGAGGTGGAGGAGCATGGTGATTTACATTTGAGAGGTAAAAATTGCACAGCATCAGTCTTGGAATCATTTTTGGAATTTGACTATTTAGTTGGACCTTTTCACCTATAGTCAAAATCCTTTCATATACCATTCATATGTATGCACCTATGCATGTTATTCACTTTAAAAATTATTGTTTATGTAATAATTTATTTTTTATGGTTTTCATTAATTATTTATGAATTGTGTCTGGACACGGATTGTTATTTATTTGTATATCTACTGATTTGATTAACTTGACATATTTATTTTATCACATTTTATTTATCTGAAAGTATTTAAAGTGACAACACATCTAGTTTTGTACATCCTGTATTTGGGTATTAGAGTTCTGCAGTCTCTGTTTTTTTATTTGACACAGTATGCAAGTGGTTGGGCTACACATCTAACTGCCACAATCATAAGATAGTCAGTCAACTCCAAATTGCACATATCTGCATTTAAAAAATATTTGTTTTTTTTTAATGCAACAAAGTGTATTAACATTTCAACCAGTTGTACACAGTGGGAATGCTACACATGCTAAAAAAAACTAATTTTGCCTCAATACAGCTCTCTTTTCCCCTAACACTTGCTCACCATTCCCAATTTTCAAAAGTGATAGCTGGGAGGTACTGTGTAAATACAGCACCTGTAGACACAGCTTCTGTCAAAAACAGTGTTTAAAAACACTGTTCAGACACTAGATACAGTAGAGAGCTACAAAGTAACATTGTTACTTTTATCTCTACTCAGTTTCATTCATTTGCAGATTAAAGGGATGAATGTTGATCTCTTTATGATGTCCAGTTGAAGTAGCCTGAAAAGTAAAACAAGTTTTTTTAAAATAAAATTTGTTTCTACTAATATGCCTTCTATTAAGGTTTAGTTTACCCTAATCAGCCCTAATTAACTCTTTCTTCTCCCTATTATTTTCCTCATTATTTTATTTTTTGTGTTTATTTCTACTTTTCTAACCTATATTTTTTATTCATTTTGTTCAATGCTGTTTTGGTGTTACATTAAAAAAGTGCAAACTAAAAAAAATCCTTTTATACATTTGTAAATAGGTTTGCAATGTTTCGTGCTTGAATCATCATTTTAGTTTCATTTTTAACCGGGCAAATTACAGAATAAAATATATGCTTTTTCTCTACAGTAACAATCTTTTAAAGTCTAAGTTCTATGTTTAAGTTTAAATTAAATGTTTTAGTGGAAAAGCATGCTAAAAATACAGTGAAGTTTAGTCAGAACAAAACTCTAGGTAGTAACTTAAAAAGCATTAATATACCCAGGTACATCTCTAGGGGGACAAGAGGGAAGTCTGAACACACAAGAAGGGAAAGTTTAGAAACATATAATACAAGGGAGTCTGACATCTAAGATCAATACATAATGATAGATAGGGAGGTCAAGCACAGGCTACAAAGCAGGATAGGGGAGGAAAAAGGAAGGGGGAAAAGAAAGGTAGTGGTGTAGGGGAAATAGTGTTCCAGAAGTGTCTCTTTAATAAGACACAAACAATCGTCAGTCAGAAGTTCTTACAAATCAGCCACTACAAGTAAATACTGGAACCTGTTGAAAAGGATCAGGAGAGAGTCTTTCAGCAGAATGGAGGGTAGGGTTTATAACTAAAGCCCACACAAAAGTTAGTCCATTGCTGTTGTAGATTGGCAAAACAAAATTAAGACATGGTGGCCACACTTTGTTACAAGCCCAGGTGGTATGTTTAAGTTGTGCATTGAGACTCTCCATTTAGGTCTATTGATGAAAACTTGTTGACCAAGGAGAAGCATTTTCTGCCAATGATGTTCAGCAAATACTGTTATGGTAAGTGTAAGGGCACAGAGAAGTTTGCCAGGACATAGACAAAGGGTTCCAAAGGAATCTGAAAGCCAATGAGATCTTTTACAAGAGCTTTAACTGGCATTCAGTAGGACTATACAACAGGGCAGTACAAGAATATGTGATGTGGCCACATCCTCTCCAACAGAAGGGTGTTGAATCTGGATAAATTTGACCAAGTTATCAAGATTCATATACCAATAGATGATATTTTGTAAACATTTTCTATAGTAACTGAGAACAAGGTAGTCAGGTGTCCAGAAATCAAGGACACCCAATCCCAAAAATAATACCACAAAAGTTAACAAAGAAAAGGGACTTTTAGCAGTGCCAACATGTAATCAAATGACAAAATATTATCATAAAAATAACAATTTTATTATATGACAACATATAAAAACAAACACCATCAACATGGTATTATTAAAATCATCACTTATATACAATTGAAGTCAACACGAATTTGAACGCTATTGAAGCAGCTTCTACTCAACATGTTTCACCAAAACCTGTCTTCTTCAGGAGTCTCATGAACACTGTACATGGTTTCACTGTTAGATAAAATATATATGAACAAATACATTACACCAAATATCAATGTCACAATCATCGATAAATGAACATTACCAAACATTTAGTAAAGCACAATACAATGATGAATTCCTTAAGGGGTGTCATACCTAAAGGTTCAAAAGAATCACGCTGCAGACCTGAAGATACTTGAAATACTCCTGTAGCAATACAGAGGGCCAATATAAGATATCACTGGCCATAGGGGGAACAGGTTTCGCAAAACACTTCCTGTGAACATAAGTAATATCCCAGTTACAGACTATGTAATACAACGTATATACTGTATAGCAACAATACTAAAGGTAATGGTACCCAGTAATGAGGGGTCTGTTTTGGTCATAACATGACATAACATGAAGAATAGACTCTGGAGATGTAACCTCCAGTTCTTGGGACTGCTTTAGGATGCAGAAGGCTCAGACTCTCCATCCTTCTTAGAGAATCTACTCACTTCCACCTACAGCAGAGAGGCCTTCTCTGCCTCCTTCATGGTGGAATGAGCCAAATGCCTGGCTGCAAGACCACCACCTAACAGGGCTCCCCCATGCACTTTCATCACCAAATTCCTGAATTTCAGAGATCGGGACACCATTGCCGAACTCAGTTCACCGAAGCCAAATGACAACTGAGGATTAAACACACAACATACACCGTGCTCTATCCGGCCAGGTTACGAGTAGTGGGAGATGACAAGGTTCACTTTTTCGAGGATCTTGAGGCTGTTTTCGAGTGGCTGGAATTCTGAGGAACAGCAGGCCCTACACAGATTTGAATCCCTTGTATGTTATCTGCATTTTTGGAGCTTTTCCATTTCTATAGCTTTGGATACCCTGACAACTTATCTGGATGCCCGTGCAGCGGGACTCCACTAATGAGTTCTCCTCCTTCTCTCCTTTCCCTTTTCCTCTGGATCACCTGTCCAAGACTCCTTTATGCTACTTCATTTTCTCCCCATTCATATTCCACGGTGAATACAGACATACACACATCGGTCTTACAACCTGTTTAAAATACCAACCTTCTCCATGGACATCTCAAGGATTCATCAGTTGGATGTAAATGGCCCAGGTATCTTTTCTTATATGGCATGATAAGTGGAGTTGAACTGTTGTTACTTGCGTACTATGTCTAATATCCAAGTACCACCCAGCACATACACTCCGCTCCTCACAAGACCTCCTTCTCTCTAGTTCCCTGGTCTCCTCCTCCCATGCCCACCTCCAGGACTTCTCCAGGGTGTCACCCATCCTCTGGAACTCCCTGCCCAACCCATCAGATTATCACCTACTCTCCTCTCCTTTAGGCGTACCCTGAAAACTCATTTCTTCAGGGAAGCCTACCCCGCCCCCTGCTAACCTGCCGACCTCCTCCACTCTTCCTACCACTCCATCCCCCACAGCTATCTCCTCCTGTACCACTATCCCCTCCCTCCTAGATTGTAAGCTAGAAAGAGCAGGGCCCTCGATTCCCTCATGTTTTGCATTGTATTAGTATTGTTCTGTCACATGTTCTGTCTCCCTTTGTAATGTACAGCACTGAGCGAACCATTGGCGCTTTATAAATACTGTATAATAATAATAATAATGTCCCTAATCCATTTAAATTTTCTGTTTTGTATGATGGCTTAGCCTTTATGGCTCAGTACCCCATAATTCCCACTATATGGCTGAGTGACTTTAATATGGTTATAGATTCCACCCTCATTAGAGTGGGCAAAGTTGCCCCTCCTTCTAGTTTGCCTCCCCTTACTAGATTTGCCAAGCTCCTGGCTGAATTTATCCTAGTAGATACCTGGAGATATACAGTAAGTATCCTATATCCAGTGCATTCTCATGTTTCTCCACATCTCACTTAACTATGTCACGTATTGACTATATCTTAGCATCCAAATCTTTGTTTCCAAATCTGGGAGAGGTGGAATTTGGTGCCTGTGTATTGTCTCACCACTCCCCCTATTGGGTGACCATGTGTCTACAGACTCTCTCATCTGTTCGCATGTGGAGACGGAACCCCTTTTGGCAATCTTCCCTTCCTGATATTAATACCCTACAGAAGGAATGTGAATTCTTTTTTCAGTCCAACCAGGGTTCGGCAGCATTGGGGAAGTCTGGGAGTTGTTTAAATTACATGCCAAACTGATCTTGTTGACTCTCATTTCCAGATACAAGGCATCTTTTAAATTGATAGTTCAACAGGTGGAAGAGCATCTAATGTCCTAAGAACAAACTTTCCAGGTGAACCCCCCTGTGGATAATGCTTCTCTGGTTACAATGCAGGCCAGATTAGTCAACCTACTACTCTTTGGAAAAGTCAAAGAACAGATCTTTTTCTGCAAACAACAAGTGTTTGAGCATGGGGAGCAAGATGGCAATCTGCTTGACTATCAAGCACACTTATATCACAAGCCACCAGTGGTAGTAACCCTACAAAATGCTTCAGGTCAACATCATGAGTTTCACAGCTTCTTTACTGCCATTTACTCCTCCTCTGCCCATTACTCTCATAATGAATTAGTTTCATTCTTACAATCTCATTCCCTTCCCTGACTCACTCCCAGTCCAATCGATTAGAGGCTCCAATCACAACAGGTCATATAGACGAAGCCATAGCACATCTTACACCATCCAAAGCTCCTGGATCCGATGGACACTCATCAGAGCTTCACACACACTTTTTTGAGGCCATGATTGCACTCATACCCAAACTCAGCAAGGATCCCCTATTTCTTGAATCTTATTGCCCCATTTCCCTCTTACAATTAAATGTAAAAGTCTTGGCTAAACTTCTGGCTCTATGCTTCAACAAGGTGATTCTTAGTCTAATCCACCCAGACCAAAACACGCCCTTTAACCTTAAATTAATTTTTATGAACCTCCAGGCTACAGAGGATTCCATTGGTTCATGTGTAGTGGTCAGCCTTGATGCCACTAAGGCATTCGACTCATGGGAATGCCTTCACCAATATGGCTTTGCTCCAAATTTCATTAAATGGCTTCAGCTCTTATATGAGGCCCTATTAGCCTATATCCAGGTAAATGTCAGGGTTTACAACCCCTTTCCCTTGTCTAGAGGCATGCGCCAGGGGTGACCACTATCCCCACTGCTCTATCCCCTAGCGGTGGAGCCACTGGTACTTGCATAAGAGCACACCCAGATATTAGAGGCCTGCAGCTGGGGAGCCTAGTTGAAACAATCAGCCTTCATGCAGATGATATGCTTTTGTATCTGGAGGATGCTGGTCCCTCCCTATTAGCTGCACTAAATCTTAATAAACATTTTGGGGAATATTCAGGGCTAACAATTGAGATAGATCCCTAATCCTTCCCTTAGATCTCAGGGCCCATACAGTTAAGCAAGCTTCCTTTCCTCTGGTAAGAGTGAGTCAAATCAAATACCTATGTATACAGATATCCCACTCTCCAGAAGAGTATATTAAACCTAACCCAGAACCCCTATACACAATACTTGAGTCCAAAACTCAAATGTGGACCTGCCTCCCCCTCAGGGTTATGGACCGCATAAACTTAGTAAATATGTTCTTGCTACCACAGTGATTGTACATTTTCTGGCATTCCCCTGTACATCTGTTTCTTCATTTAATTAAATCTCAATCTCAATCCATTCTCAATACTTTTATTTGGGGTAATTCCTGACACAAATTATCGTATAGTGATACACAAGATCCCGCCCATCTGGGAGGCCACAGGGGACTGATCTACCACCACTGTAAGATATTTGAACTGTCTCTTTGTAATGCCCATACACCCGATTGGGTAACTCTTGTTTACCAGAACTGCTCTCTGTACCTGATTATGAACTGTGGATTGATAAGGGAGTCAGGTTACCTATCCCACATGGTTATTTCTAGTAGTGTTAAGTCTTTTCAGGATCTTAAGCTTGAATTTGAACTGCCCAACTCCATGTTATTTCATTATCGCCAGTTCTGCCATGCATTGCACACCCAATTTGGGGACTAATTTCCAACCCTTGACTCTCTCTATTTTTTGGATATATTTTTGGGAGCTGACCCTAAAAAGTTGATGTCCACTTTTCGTAATTATCTTCTCCAACCAGAAGCAGCTGATTTAGCTTACCAGTTGAAAACTAGATGGGTGGCGGATGTGGGGGAGATGGAAGACGATGAATGGGAGGATGTTCTAGAATTTTGAAAATTGGTCTCTCCAAAACTTTCTGACTGTTTCACCCATCTGTATATCTTACATAGATCCTACTTAAATCCTATTCACTTGGCCAGGCAGCCACATGAGCAGACGGATGGTCTTGTGATGACTAATTAAAATGCTGTCACTGCACTCTATGTCAGGGCAGCATATATTTGTGGTGAGTTGGCAATTCTTCTGATTTCCAGTGGTGGATAGTCTAATTTCTATTGGAGGAAATCGAATACAACAACACATATATTGCACAGAGAGACCACAAACACATTTTTTATATACCAAGCAAATGGGACTGTCATTTTTGGACTATTAATGTGACCTTATAGTGCTGCAATTTTATTTAGACCTCAGGGAAGGTAACATAGTGACCATGCCCAGAGAACATTGGCATACAGATTTAGACCAACAATAACCCAGAGAGGGCTATTAAAAAAAAAGGCTAACTAAGGGTATCAGAAATAAGCCAGCTCTGAAGCCGTAAGAACAGTATCTCGCTCAGTAGGGCCACAAAATCAATCTAATGTAAATTATCGATGTAAAGGGTTATAGATTAGTCCTTTTGTTCACATTGACTGTATATTGCAGATAATAAATATTGTGCAGATATGATTGTAAATCCATAATGATGGCCAATTCTATCTACCCTCTCATTTTATTTTTATAGTCCCCATGTACAGTATGTGATTGCATGCACGCCCAGGTCACATGCAAGATGCAGGAGGGAAGATATTTCCTCTTTAGCTGTGCCAATTTTTCTGTGCCAATTGCCTCCGGTTTCCCAGGTAATTTCCCCTCTCCCATCTCTGCCCGGATATGGTTAATGGATCCATGGGCACCTTACATCTCCAGCCTGATACCTTCCTGGGCTATCCCACTTGATTTTATCAGATGACGTTTATTAATAGTCCCCAATTCGTTAGTCAACCCAGCCCTCTGGCTAAGAGTGGTGATGTTTTCATGGGTGCTCCAGTGTTTATTTACACTGGGACTCAATGGTCCTGAGTGGAAGGGTATTAACTTCGGGTCCCCGCACATGAGCCGTGGCACACTCAGCATCTTGCACCCAGTAAATAACGTCACAAGCTGGCTGGGTGGGGGGTATAAAAGTCCGACATCTCCGGTGGCCATTTTACCGGGGCACGTGGGCAACATGTGTTTAGAATATACACAGTTTAATTGGAAGAATTTGCTTTAATGTCTGTTAGTGGAGATGTTGCTGTTACCTTTCTTCAGCGATGCTGCACGTGTTAACAATTCATTGTCTGCTGGTGAAGTTTAACTTATATATTACGTAATATATTTGTAATACGACTGACACCAGCTTGATCAACATTCATGCAGCTTATACATATATCTCCAACAGATAGTTATTGTCTAATTTTAACCTCCTTTTTAGTGTCTATAAAGTTGGCTGCAATACCTATGATATTTAGGAACCCCATGTGGTTTTGTTTAACCATACACCTTGTACGTAACTACCAAAGAGTTGAATACATGAGTTATCAATATTTCTTATTAATTTTGACGTAGTGTTTTATATATGTTCTATTTCAGCCTGGTCCCTCTATACCCTCTGTGATCTCATGGAAGCCTGAGTCTTGACACCATCCTGAGATTAAACTTATTTGCCAACTCAACATTATGTTAAACTAAAGGTTGAGCATGATTGGGACAACATTTTGGATATATACTTCACTAATAATTGTATTATGTGTATTTACATGACAAATATTGTGTTGTTGACAACTTGTATTTTTGATATGATTTCTGAACACTAGAGGTTATTTTTTTCCCTTGAGGAAGCCCAAGGTGGGTGAAATATAATGGGAATATACATCTTTACACCACTAGACTATCTATGTGATCATGCCATGAGTGTATTTGATTTTAAAATTGAATAATTTTTAATATGTTAAAATACAATTAAATGTATTTTATATTTTTGGATCTACAATTGTATATATTGTGCACCTTCAAAGTCCCATTAATATGTGTCCTTTGTTTCTATGTTTGAAGGGATGTGGTGCAATAATGATATAGTCAATCATTCACTGTACTCACTTCTTTTACGGTTTTCCAAAGTGTTGAGCAGATCAAGGCCCCGAAGCAGCTTAGGGTGATCATCTGGGTGGAAATAACATTATAAATGCCTTCTTTCAGGGCATTCAGTTTAAATGGATAACCCTGTCAATTGTGGAACTTCTTTTCTCCAAGAAGGGTGGTAATGGAGTGAAGCAAGCAAAAAAAAGGAGTGCCCCTTTAAAAAATAATATAGATAATTCTGAGTAGCATGGGCCATAATCTCTTTAGTTTAATAAAAATAGAAGTAAGGAATAATGCCCTTAACTCATCCAACCTCCAAAGTTCATCTGGGATTCTGGGAGAAATTTTGTGGAAAGATCTAGGAGGTAGTGTTTAATGTCTGGTGAATGGACTTTACTGAGGAACCCTCAAATGTAGAGGTTTTATCTACAATCTGTGTTTTCATGGTCTTCCAGGAGAATCTCCACATGAGCAAGTTCATTATGAAGGTACAGGCAGGGCTGTCTTAATGCATGGGACCCCATGGGCTCTGCCCAGGGGCCCTAGGTGCATGGGTGTCCCATGATAAGCTTGCATTAGTATCTTACACTATAGGCTGACAGGAAATTTGACAGCAGCATCATTCACTACTCTTGTCAATAGGGAGGAGAAGAAGCACAGTAGTGCTGCCTCGTCTTGAAAAGTGCAGCCAGGCAATGGAAATCAGCTACTATTTTTTGTAGTATTCTAGTACAGCCTTGACAGCTAACTGTCTTAAAACAAAGCACTGAAGATCTGGAATGGGCAGTAATGAGCAGAGCTGTGCATGGTTAATGCTGCTTCCTGAGTCCTAACCAGCCCTGCCTCCCTTCTATGCAGTACTGTGCACACAGGCACCTTACTCGGTGGGTCAAGTGCCCAACATTAGTAAGCTGTTGTTTTTCAAAAGGCTATGTGTGTACAGTATGTGAGTGTGTATTTGAGTTTATGCAAGAGTGTACATGCGTGTGTATGTACGTATGTATGTGTATTATGCATGTACATATGCATATTTATATACATGTGTGTATGGATGTCTGTATGTTGCTGCTAGGCCTTGTTCACATGAGCGTACTTAAGCATACACCCATTTGAGGGCAGTGTTTGCCTGCATAGGCATGGGATGCACAGATATATTCATCCCCATTCAGGCAGTCCCATTCATGTCAATTGTGACACAGTGACCTCACGGACAGAGCCACTGCTCCTAATTTGAAATCCATGTGAGTGTATATCCCCAAACACAGACAGTGTGGATTCAGGGACTCATACCCACATGAATGTCCAATTGAAAGCAGTGGTTGTGTCTGTGCAGCTGCTGTATCCTAACTGACATGAATTGGACTGCCTGTATGAGGATGCACTGAACACTTGTGCATCCTCATGTCTATGTGGGCAAACATGACCTTAATCCCTTTACGCCGGCCGCACGCAAATGTGCGGCCTCCCGGCATCGGGGGCCTAGACGCCGAGCGGCCGCCTATTTGCGTTCATGTAACAAAAAACATATGTGTTGAGAGCGCACGCCCTGCACGCTCCCAGCGCACAAGTGCGGTACTCACGGAAAGGACCTGTCCCAGGTCTTTCGATCTGGACCTTTCCCGATCATGTGACCGGCCGTCACGTGACGTCACTGCATCCACATGACACTAAGCCCCGTCCCGCCCACCTCCCATTGCAGGAACTCCTCTTCACGCCAGGACGATCCGGCATGAAGGGGTTAAGTTATGTGAACAAGGCCTAACAACAATGTACACACATGCATAACTACAGATAACTGGCTAGGAGAGGCATTTGTGATGGGGGTACTGTGTACAGGGAGGGGGATAGTGTAGAAAAGCAGTGGGAGCAATGTGTACGGGGAGTCAGTGTATAGAGGGTGAAGTGTGTAGAGAGGACAGGACAGTATGCAGATGGAATGAATAATCCCCTGGTTGTGTTCATTTGTTGCTTCTAATCAGACTAAAAAGCCATGCCCAATATTTAGCATAATTTAGCTACAACCACTGTTAGCCACCCATTATTCTATTAAGATGGCCATGGGTACAGATTTTCATCCACCAAAGCATGACAACACTGCTGCAGGCCATCCACCTGTTGTTTTACATTTGTAATGCAGTTGAGAGGCCTGTGATATCAGAAGCCCGATGATCAGTCAGGGCTGCAGTGATAATGTCCTTAAAATGATTCAAGGACTTTGTTAAAGCAGAACTATACTCACCTTGGCTCCAGCAATGCGACGTCCTGGAGCTCCTTGCCAGCCACTGACATCTTCAAGTGGCTGGCTTCCCAGCATTTAATGTAAGTCACTGTCATTGACTTGGTGGGGATGACATTACTCCTGTGCATACATGGAATTTCTGTTGGCTTCAGCATTGCAGAATTTCTACCGTGAGCTGTGTGCATAGCTTGCTCTACAGAGGCAGACAGGTAGAGAGGTAATTTAATGCAGAAGAAACAAAGCATGTCTCTTCTGGATTAAAAATCCTTCCTTTTTGACCATTCTTATGGTCTTTAAGGATGAAGTCAGCAAAATCTCTATTGTTGCAGTCCTAAAGTGGCAGAGAGGCTACATGCTGCATGACAGGCTTCAGGATGCTAATCAGGGCAACAGGTGTCTTGGAAATAACAGCATCCTCTAGAAGAAATTTAATTAACAGCTAATAAGCAGATAAAACCCAAAGATAATTTCCTAAACTGCCATACTCAGATGCACCTACAGTAGCTTTTTTTAAGGTAACACTGATAAAAGTAGAAAGGTGTGTTTTTTTAGTTTTGCTTCTTTTTGATCACATAAAAATATTTTGCAAGACAGTATCTCAAAATGTCATGTTTGTCCTAAAAAAAAATATATGTATATGCAAGGTGTGAGAGCTAAAATGGTTAAATGAATACTACTACTAAAAAAAAAGAAGTCTAAAATGTGAATAGCTGACAAAGAAATTGAAATGAAGCATTTTTGATTCCTTATAAAATATATTGTGTATGTCTTTTTTCAAACACAGTTTTTAATATTACAAAATACAAAAGGGGAATATACACATGCTTTGTTTACAATAAAATATATGAAAAATAATATACCACAATAATCACACATGATATCTTTTAGCAGTTAAATGCAGTCTGGAAAGAGATGATTTCTAACTGGCTGCCATGCTTTAGTGCACATATTTAATTCTACTCTATGTTATTAAATAAAATCCAAGGTGTAGTGTATAATATACTTGTGTGACTATATTATAAAGGGATGAAATTCTAAAATAATAATGATATGTTATTTTATAACTTTTGCAGGTAATGGATATCTTGTTCATGAATGAGAGTGATAATATTCTATTATGATGCAATGATTGAACCATGGCAGCTGAAAGCAATTGGACTCTCATTTTAATATTGATTAAAAAAGACCATTTACTTGTATATTTCTTTTAGACTGAGGAAATGTGTAACTGCACACAGAAGTGAAGGGAATGCACAACAGATAGCAATGCAATCTAACAAGTCTATAAAAATGGAAATGAAAGCATGTGTAAGCTGAGCCAGAAACTTATAACCTCTATCATTATGTTGTTAGGTTTGGATTGGGAAAATGCTTGGTGACCAGAATGTGTAGGAAATATTATGAGTAATAGTGGAGCTTGAGCTCTGAGAACCATCTTTAGAATAAATGTTAAAAGGAAACATATGTCACAAGCTGAGGACTACCTGC
The DNA here is from genome assembly GCF_062004578.1 of Staurois parvus. Taxonomy (NCBI): domain Eukaryota; kingdom Metazoa; phylum Chordata; class Amphibia; order Anura; family Ranidae; genus Staurois; species Staurois parvus. Next base: position 6,432,764 of record NW_028317803.1, read on the forward strand.
ATTTAGGATGACAAACAGGAAAAAAGAAGGCTGTGTCACTCTGTTTCCAGATTGGAATTACTGAGGACAGTTTTCATTTAGGCTGAGAAATGAAGGAAAGCTAAAATCTCTGGAATATGTAAATATGTAAAACATCTAAACTTGTAAAACAAAAATACATCTTAGCTATATCAACTTAGTCATGTAATATGTGTGCTTTAATAGCATGTACACTACAATCTTTATATACAGCTTTTGCTTAGGTATTGCAAGAAATCATTTCAATTTTGTTGCTTTTATTTGTAAAGTGCGCTTGTTCATTTTTCATAGAGACATGTGTGAGCCCTTGGGGACAAATTACATACATAATAGAGACCTGTGTGAGCCTTTGGAGACAATGTAAGTGTGAACATTCAAAATTTGCCTGTAGGACCACTTACAGGCAATGAATCTTTATAGTCAGGTTGTTAGAGATGGTTTCTTGGTTGATATTTTTCTTGTAACATCAGATCACTTGATTTTCATAAAAAATTAAAGGACCCCACGCAGTCACATTGATAAATATACATGCACTTACTATGATGTAAGTGCACACTTAAATGCCAGCCATGCAACACATATTAGGTATTGCCACATGCACTAGATTTAGAGGAATAATTCTAAGGACATCATTTATGGCTCACCCTTACTTGATGAGTTTGCTGCCAGAGCTGTGTTTGCATTTTTTGCACACATGTTTAAAAAATCATTTTAGGCCTGAATAAAAAAAAATTGAAACTACTATCTTTTATTGTATGAGTCTTCTGCTTTCAGAAAATGTATATGGCTTTGGGGGTTAAAGTTATTTTCAAGCCAAAAATGTGCATTTTAACTTGTGTATTGAAAAATTAAAATCAGAATGGTGTTATAGTAGAAAATAGGGCAAGGTTGATGTTTTAGCATTGTTGGGGAACTATGAACTAACGTAAGACAGTTATCTATTATTGATGTATTTTTTATAAATGAATGTAAATTTTATTACAGATGTATGGTTGTTGGATTTTATAGGTGGTGAGATATTTAAAGAACTCCAAGAATTATTTTATACAGGACTGTGAGAGGTAAGTGTAATGTATTAATTATACTTTCCTCCAAGTATTTCTTTCTGAAATATATTGATGCAAAAAACTCCATTATTAGCACACCATTACTGTAAGGCAGCCACTTCCAGTCCCTGCACATCATTTGAATTGAAATAGTCGCTACAAAAAAGGTCTTTGAAGCTGACTACTTTAATTCAGATGGAGTGCTGGGACTGAATGTGGTCAGCTAATGATTTCTGACAGTTAATCTGTCTTGAATTCTTACACCCACAAAGGGTCTGTGGTCTGAGATTTGGTAATTAATGCAACCTAAAACCTGAGCATTCAGTGGGAATGCCACCAGTTTTCTGTTCAGTGCTGTCCCCCAGCTTTTGTGCTGGCATGTTTATCTCCAATATTCAACCACTTTGTTATGTTACATTCTTGTGTATTCCTTGATGATTATTATCTTAAAAGATATATGGCATTGGATATATATTTTCATTTTAAGTGCATGCAAGCTAAATGTATGAATTTGAAGCAATATTAAACCCAAAACCAAAATATAATATAACTTAGCTTGCCTATCCTTAGCTGTGGTGACTGCATTCATTTCTTTTTTTAGGCTTTTTTCCTTCTGTTTTATCTGGTGATGTGGTCAGTGACACACCTCTTGTGTTAGTTTCCCCACTCTGGATGAAGAAGCACAGAGATACAGTACTTTTCGACAGAAGCATTGTCAATCTGGGGGGAGGGAAGTGTTAGATAAACTAGCAGATTTAAACACACTAACAAATTGAAACCTAACTCCAGTTCACATTACAGTTTTACCAGCAGTTACAGCAACATTATTTTTACTTTTGGTATAAAGGTTTTATATGAATAAATAACAGCTAAACCTTGTAAGCACCCCTGTCAGTGGTAAATGGCTTGACTCAACATTCTGTTACATTTGAATAAGGGCTTGATCTGTTGAAAAAAAAGACATACTGGCTGGATCACCAAATGAAAATAAAGGAAAGAAAGCCTAAAAAAGAAATCGAATGTAGTCATCACATCTAAGAAATGGTAAGCTGCAATATAATAAGTATTTGCTTTTGGGTTTATTTATTACAGGTATTTATATAGTGCCATCAATTTACACAGCACTTTACATATATATTGTACATTCACATCAGTCCCTAACTCTCAAAGGGTGTGCAATCTAAGTTCCCTAACTTACATTCATACACATACTAAGGTCAATTCAGACAGGATCCAATTAACCTACAAGCATGTCTTTGGAGTGTGGGACCAAACTGGAGTACCCGGAGGAAACTCCCACAGGCACAGGGAGAACATGCAAACTCCAGGCAGGTAGTGGTGAGGTTGTGGTTTGAACCAACAACCCTAGTACTGCCAGGTGGAAGTGCTAACCATTTAGCCACTGTGCTGCCCATGCCACTGTACTGCCCATAATTCCCTTTTAATATTTACAGACATTGATTAAATCTGAAAGGCCACAGTATCATTTCAGGCAGTGCCTCCATCTGCTTTTCTTTTAAGAGGGATGAGACATCTTTATTTTGACATCATCCATCAGAACTAACACTGAGATGCTGGCTCACAAGTAACATACTGTATTCATATAAAACCTGCTGCTTGTGTAGTTCTTGTGTTAAAAAAATGTGTGACTGAGGACAGACTGCAGGGGGTTCTCACTTTGTTATTTGCAACAAAGTTCAAATCTGTTGCATTCTGATCATTTAAAAAGATTAGACTTGGGAAATGCTTCCTCCTACTTGCAGCAGACTGATTACATCATCTCAGCCTGGGCAAAATGCAATAATACAAACGAGAAGAGCACACAGGCTCTGGTGCAATATCCTTTATTTTATAATAAAAACTAGATAAAAATGCACTCAAAATTAATCACATCTCTCTACCATGGTACTGTGCACCAAAATCCTCTCACTGCCCTTGATAGCAGCTCCACCTGAAAGTGTAGATATGGCAACAGGAGCTGGACTGAATGCAGCCACCGCTATCCTTGATCACATACATGCTGACAGCGCACATGCACAGGAATCCTTTCCAGCTCCCGGGCAAGCCAGTGCCGTGCTTGGGGTCACAATACTGAGTGCAGCTGGCTGCTGTAGGGGTGTTTGAGCTGTTGCTATGACAACGATGCCCCAGTGACTTCCACTTAGCTATCTTCTTCTCTCCCCTGCAGTCCTTCAATCTGGGAGGGTTTATGTGTCAGCTTACAGAATCCATCTCATTTGTGGTTTTGATTTACACATTGTAAGTTTCATTCCATTTATTTCCATGTTTGTAATGCTCTATTTGTATTGTATACTGTATGTAATTGTATTATGTCTTTGTGTATACTCATCTGATATTATATACTTATATATTCTGTCGTTCTGATTAGGCAGAATGCAAAACATCCTAGGAAGAAGTCCACTGGACGAAATGCGTCGGATGTGATGTCAGACGCCGGTAGTGATGTCATTATGTTTACTGAAATTGTCAGGCTTTTAATACTTGTATTTGTAAGTGAAATGGCATATAATAAATAGTTGTTTTTTATACTAAATTTCTGCACTATGATTCCTGTTTGATTCTTTTCATAGGGGAATCCTGCTGTTTTGATGAGTGGAGGAATTCTGTGGATCTTTGACGTGAAGATAATTGAATGAAAATTGCCAATTTTTTTATTCATTTGGTAAGAGGCATGGAGTGATCTTTCAGTGAATAGTGAGATTGGACACACACTGCACTGTGTTTATAAGAAGACATTGTTTTTGCATGTTTATGTCAGTGGTTTGGACACTTACATAATTTATGTTTTTAAAGCAATATGACGCCATATTCATGCTTTGTTTTTTGAGGATCTCTGTATACATATACTGGGATCAAGAAGGAAAAGTGGTTGCCAGAAAGATTTATTGAATACGCCTGCGAGATTGGAAAATTTGGTAATATGCATGGAGTGAATATTTGAGTGCATTGCACGTGGTGGAACACTGAAAGGGTCTTAAAGGAATATCAGGAGTTTCACTAGATGTGAGTAGTAGGAATAAAATGTACTTATCATTTATACATTACGGTGTTGCACTTTTGCGCACTATTTATTTATTTTTTGGAGCTCCTAATATCCACCTAGAAGTGAGGGATGAGGTTCTTCACCAGGAAGGACATCACATGTAAAGATTTTAGAGGAAGATTTGAGAGTGGTATATCAAACGCTTGCATATATTATTTTAATGTGAGCACATTAAATGAATATTGTAATACATACAATATATGGAGTTTACCCTACTACACTATACAGTTTTTCTTTTTACATTTTTTGAGAATGGATATTTGGGAAAGTGAATTGTCATCCAGAATTGCGGAATGTACTTTATTGAACACAAAGGTTTTAAAGATTTCTTTGAAAGGACATTTTGTACATATGGAGGGCATCCAATTTTTAAGTGCTGGTTCTAATATATAATGAATGCAACATATGTTGAAGTTTGCAGTCTCCATTATATTTTCAACGGTCTAGAAAGCAAGATACAGTATAACAGAATCAAAGATGGTCAGTATGTAAATATATAGGCAGCACTGAAGGCAGTCTTTAGAGGTAATGGGTTTATTGGAAGCTGAGTAAGCATGGAAATTTACTGCAATCTGTTGAAGTTTTAATGCTTATATGTTTTTAAACATATTTGTATAATAAAATATGAATGATAAAGAATGCAAATTTGTATTTTTTGCCACCTATAAAATCCCATTTGTAAATACGTTTTCTCAGCGTAGGCAAAGGACTAATTTTATTGATGAAAGAAAGAGCTTTTAAAATACTAAAAGTACAACTTTAATATGAATTAATCTATCCAATAACTGATAAAATAGAATTTCTCAGATACATTCTTTTCTAAAGTTAGTCTCCAAGACAAAAGCCCAAATAAGGCTTGGTAAATGAATCTTATGTTAAACCGCAACATCCTTGACTGAAAATATTGTTCATACTACTTGTTTCATTCAGTGTCATACCCTGATGTAATCCAAGCAGTCATGCTATAGTGAGTATCAAGTAGAAGTTTTTCAGTTTACTCCCTCATCATATCCTGACCGGTTTCTCATGGCTGCCCAAGCCCTAATCATTAGGAGCCATTGTTTACACAATGTCAATAAACTACATGTCTGTAACAGTTCTATATAACTGAAATAAACAATTCTGCAATTTTGTGCCACACACTGGCAGATGTTGATGCACAGTTGTCCACTGTGAAATTGGATCCACCTTCAGTACTTACATGAGGAATTGTTCTCTTAGTTTTCATATTAGTAATGCTTTATACTGTACCTTTTAGTTCAAGATTGCCTTGCTGTACTTCACTGTATTTTAGTGGAGAACCTTTTGGTCTGTTGTCCTCACTATTGCCTGACAGATTATCCTGTTTTACAAAAAAAGTCAAACACATGTTTGACAATATTTAATATCATGGCCATGTAGAATTTATATTTTATTTTACTATATATAACAGGTAATTATATAGCACTACCAATTTATGCAGCTCTTTGCATACCCTGTACATTCACATCAGTCCCCAACCCTCAAGGAGCTTACAATCTAAGGTCCCAAACTCACAGTCATACATACACATACTAGGGCCAATTTAGACAGGAACCAAGAAACCTATTGTACCAGCATGTCTTTGGAGTGTGAGAGGAAACTGAAATACCAGACGGAAACCCATGCAGGCACAGGGAGACCATGTAGACTCCAGGCAGGTAGTGCAGTGGTTGAGATTTGAATTGACCCTAGTGCTGTTAGGCAGAAGTGATAACAACTTAGCCACTGTTTGACCCACTGTTTGACACAAACGTCATATGTTCACAGTTAGTTGAATGCGTAAACTAAATAGCCATTTTGCCACCACTAAATGAATGACTTGCTGTGCCTTGGTTACTAGGACTCTGACAGCTGCCAGGTGTCCTAGCAACCAAGAACACTGTGCAGTCTGGATGTCAGAGTTCCTAGCAACCAATGATGTCACTGATTGATAGGATGCTGGCAGCCTCACAGTCTTTGGTTGTCGTGGTGATCTGTGGGAAGAACTTCTCAGAATGCGGAACCCCCTTTAAAAAAAGGGGTCCCCCATATATCCACTTCCCCTCATGTGAATGAGCAAGGGTTACATAGTATCTCTTTTAGTTTTAGCATACCCCTTCTGAAGAAGTGCGTGGCATGAAACACGTCAAGGAGGAGCCATACGCCATAATATCACGCTGCTGGAGCCTCGTGAAGGTCTGGCAGCCATCTTGCTTGGTGGATGGGTAGTCCTTATCCACACAAACAATGTATGATATTTTTTGCATTATTTTAACCTATTTTTATACTGACCCATGTGGATGACTTATTAATAAACCTTTAATATGATTGGAAATACTACACTATGGGCAACTTTTTGTTTGGCTCTATAGTGAGCTAATTGATTCACAGAGCCTAGTGTGGAAGACAGCTGCACTGCTGCTTAGGATCCAGAGGAGAAAGGTTCCTTTCCAGGCTGTATCATCCATTTCACCTAAAGGGGACCTCTGGCAGAAATACACCTTACACATATGGAAGACAACTGCAGGGCTGCTTAGGATCCAGAGAAGGGAGGTTCCGTCTCCGGGCTGCATCATCCGTTCCACCCTTAAGGGGACCTCTGGCTGTATTACATCTTTTACATACATGCGTATTTAAAATACGCATCTGGTGAGTGCATATTTTTACCATATCCTTGGCACATCACTGAAAAATCTATCAGCACATTGTATATTATTGATGATCACCTGAATGCGGATTGTCACAGTTTTATAGACATTTATTTATATATTTATTAACGCATACAAGGATTATAATGACACTTTAGCACTTTGCAATAATTTATTAATTTAATATATGTGTTTGCACTTTGCAATAATTTATTAATTTAATATATGTGTAACACACAACACCATGAAAAAGTCCTGTTATGCTTTTCATATATATATACTGATAGGAAATGGGTTACATGAAGGAGTTCAGAGAATAGTCATAAATGACTCATTATTTGAATGGTCTAAACTTGCGATTGGTATGCCCCAGCATTCTGTCTTCAGACCAATGCTTCTCAATTTCTTTATTCAGGATACAGAGGTTGAAATCAAGAGCTCAATTTCAGTGTTTGCTAACAATAATACCAAATGATGTGGTAAAATAGGTTCATCACAGGAAGATCTTGACAAAATAGGGGGTTGGGCAATTACATGGCAGCTGGGTTAAATATTGAAACATGTATAAAAGTATAAACTTGGATTCCTCAAATGCACATGCAAACTATACAACAGGAGGGGGTACCCTGGGAGAAGCAGTGATGGAAATAGATCTGGGATGCTTGTAGCTCACAGATTTACAATAGCATGCAATGCCAAGCCACAGCTAGCAAAGCTAGCAAAATACTGTCATGCATTAAAATAGGCAATTACTCAAGAGAGGAAACATGTTGGATTAGAAAGAGTTCAGTGAGGAGAAGGAAAATTAATAAATGAATGAAAATTAATGAGGATGGAGGACCTTAGCTGTGAAGAATTACAGATATTACAGTTGTTAACTCTGGAGAAGAGGTGCTTAAGAGGGGATATGATTACAATGTATAAGTATGTCAAAAGGGACTCCAGTAACTGTAATAAACTGTTTACTTTAAGGTCCCTAAGAGGACACGAGGCTAGGATTTGCTGAAAGAAAAGAGGTTGAAATAGATGGTGGAAAGCGTTATTTACTATTAGAGCTGTTAAAATGTGGTACACCATTCACCTGGAAGTGGTACTGGGAGTGTCAACAACTTCAAAAAACATTTAGATGTTTTCCTCAGGGAGATTAATTTTCCAGGGTTATTGAAATTGTTGGTGAAATCACTTACACATACTGTGCACACGCATAGGGGATACTGGATTAACCTGTGTCTTTTTTCAACCATGTAACTACTGTATGTTACTATGGACAAATATAATTATACTGAAAATATAATCCTAATATGTAAAGTAATAAACCTAAATGCAACTTTTCAATTCAGGGAAGCTGTGTCTGGCCCACTGGTGTCGCTTCCCCAACATACCCATTGTTCTTTCCTGTTTATTCAGCCCTTAACACATACTTCATTTCCCAGTATCCATGGTAGTAGTGAGATGACCCCTTTAGTAAAAAGCACTAAATACTATTTATCTTGTATTAAAATATAAAAACAAAAGTGGGACTTCTTTCGCCTATTCAGTTTTACACAAATAGTGAGTATACGCCAATCATCTTGCCACATGAGAAAAACCTTCAGGGGTATCATTGTGAAGTATGGTAAAATTGGAAACAGACCATTATGAAAAGGCTAGTTTTTGAGGAAAAGTGGAGGCAATAGTAATGTGTGTCATGCTTTAACCTAACTTTGGTGCTTGCACAGCATTTATGGGGGAGTCTTTGGTCTGTTTTGGTAGAAAGAAGAAGATCAGGAAAGTGTCTCTTATGCTGCCTGTTTACTGCATCAGATTGAATTCTTTCAGCCACAGAGTATTACTGGCAAATTAGGGCTGTTTGTCAGGGAAGGCATGCCCATAGTACAGGTGAAAGTTTGCGGTTCATAAATATGCGCATGCACAGACTAGCCACTGGCCAGACAAATGTGCGTGCATGCACACTCGCGCCTCCAGGTGCACGCCTGTCACTAATGCTGGTGCCAAATTGGCTAGATAAACAGGCTATTATCTCATTGCTGTTTGGTCTACAGCTTTTGTTTGTTGTTCCTGATTCTTGTGCCTGATCTCTGATACTTACCCAGCTTGTTCCCGACCTCCACTTGTCTGCTACCTGCCCTGACCCTGACTTGTCTTTGGATTCTTCTTCTGCCTCCTGTTCCTGTCAGATATAGAAGAAGGAGAAACAGAAGCGCTTTCTGAGCGTAGTAATAGTATAAAATATAATTTATTACAAAATAATCATTGCAACTCACAAGGGGAGACTTGTATAAGGGGAGACTTGCCTTATACAAGTCTCCCCTTGTGAGTTGCTATAATTATTTAGTATTAAATGAGAGGAGGAGGAAGAAGAGAACAAGATTAGGGTGGAGGAGCCCCCAGCTCTTTTCTGCAACTGGAGAACCTGGTGGAGATTGGACACAGTCTCAGCTACTGCTCCTGGCACCAGATCCTGACACCATTTGGAGGAGACACTGCTGGACAGGTGAGAGCTTGGAGGACTGGAAAACTGGTGCTTCCCAAGGTGTGTGAAAGCACATAGCAAGTGAAACTCCCCACTTCTGTCATGCTGCCCTAATCATGCTGTCCCTCTGTCCCCCACCTGTTCTGATGCCCCCCTCCTGTCCCACTGCCCCCTCCTTTCCAACTGACCCCCACCTGTTCCACTGCCCCCCTCCTGTCCTGCTACCCTCCTCCTGTCCAGATGCCCCTAACTATCCCATTGCGCCCTTCTGTCCCGCTAAATCTCACCTATTCTGCTGCCCCCTTTGTGACCCACTGCCCCCCTCCTGTCCTGTGTCCCCCCTGTCATGCTGCCCTCCTTCTGTCACACTGTGCCCTATTCTGGTATGGTGACCCCCTTATGTCCTATGCCCCCGTCACTCTGTCCCCCCTTCTGTCATGCTGCCCCCCTCCTGTCCCACTTCCCCCTCTTCTGTCATTCTGACCCCTCCTGTTACACTGTCCCCCTCCTGTCCCGCTACCCTCTACCTGTCATGGGAGGAGATGCGACTGGATGGGGAGGAGGACATGAGATGGAGGAGATGAGACTGGAGGAGGATATGGGATGGAGAAGGACATGGGATGTCCAGGATGAGACTAGATGAAGACATGAGATGGAGAAGGAGGAGGATATGGGATGGGCCTTTGTGGAATGGCCAGTAGGTGGATTCAGCAGGATGGCCAGTGGGTAGGCCTTGGGGAATGTTGGTGGGCAGGCCCTGGGGAATTTTGGTGGACAGGCCCAGGAGGGCCAACACCTAAAACTGTGTAAAAGGCCCCAAATTTTCTCATAGCTGCTCTGGTGAGTGGTATTCAGAGCAGGGCAGCTCAGTGGTTCCTGAATGCTTTTTCCTGCAGTTCCACTCACTCTCCTGGGCCAGACAACTGTCACAGCCCAAGCTTCATCTCCCCTGCGAATGGCCGGCTCTGCTATGGTCTTATCATCTATACTATCAGTATCAGTTTCCTCCATCCAGCTTGCTGACTTTTCTGTGTGTGGGGTGGTGGGGGCTTCCAGCTCCCTTGTGTCTTTTCATTTCACCAGAGAGACCAGAGGGTATGCTGCAGATTTTTCTTACACCTGTGCAACTTTCTGAAGTTTCTCTTGGCAATTCCACCAGCCCCACAGCCCGAGTTTTATTCCAGCTCCTTGGCCAAGAGGTGAACAAAGGATCCATTCATCCAGCTCTGTTCTACCCCTCATTGTTCAGCTGGCTGTTTGCACTGTGATTTCTGTTGTTTCTTACTATTCATTACTGTGGCTTCATTTGTTTTCATCCAGTCTTATACAATTATTTTGAACATCTGCTCTTCAATAAATGCTTTATACAGCTCAAGGTATCTTCTAAATCTATTGGTACAGATCCCATCGGCACAGAGCTAAAAATTTGGCCTCACATCAAGAGATGATATCTGATCGATCTCATCTGACAGTCTAAGGGCTTGTTCATACATAGGTAGGCCCAAAAATTAGAGATGAGCGAATCGAACATGACGAAGTGGAATTCGTTCCGAAGATTTGGAAAAATTCTATTCGCGACGAATCCGAAGATTAGCAAACTTCGGATGCACGAATCGAATTTTCCCAAAAATGGCGGCGACATGTGTGGCGACGGAGAAAATGGACAGAGAAGATGGGGCGGGGATCTATGGGAAGGCGCGCAGACAAGGCGCGCTGACCCATAATGCATTCATGACATGTGATCGCATTAGCCAATCAGCAGCCAGCCAGCACTCTGTAATGGTGCAGCTATAAATCGCGGCCATCTTAGAATTCTCCATTAGCCTCCGGTCATTCAAGAGAGACAGACCTGTGTGTATTAAGGGACAGAGTTAGGGCCACAGAGACTTTAGGGCCACAGAATCGTTACTCAGGGACACAGAATCGTTACTCAGGGACACAGAATCGTTACTCAGGGACACAGAATCGTTACTTAGGGCCACAGCTATCAAAGAATCGAAAATTTAAAGTGACATACATTCTTTTTTTTTTTGGTGGCTGTCGTGCACAGTTGGTGCTGCAGTTTGCTGATTGTGCAAAATAAACTGACTTTCTGCTTCACAACCACTATTGTACGTTCAAAGAGTTAAATCCATTTACACGCCGGGTGGCGGTAATATTTTTTGGGTGATTAGTGCATTCCAGTGACATAAACGTACAGTTTCCAGCCAACGGCAAGCTGCAATTGACCGATTGTGCTAAATAAACTGACTTTCTGCTTCACAACCACTATTGTACGTTCAAAGAGTTAAATCCATATACACGTCGGCTGGCGGTAATATTTTTTGGGTGATTAGTGCATTCCAGTGACATAAACGTACAGTTTCCAGCCAACGGCAAGCTGCAATTGACCGATTGTGCTAAATAAACTGACTTTCTGCTTCACAACCACTATTGTACGTTCAAAGAGTTAAATCCATTTACACGCCGGCTGGCGGTAATATTTTTTGGGTGATTAGTGCATTCCAGTGACAGAAACGTACAGTTTCCAGCCAACGGCAAGCTGCAATTGACCGATTGTGTACAATAAACTGACTTTCTGCTTCACAACCACTATTGTACGTTCAAAGAGTTAAATCCATTTACACGCCGGCTGGCGGTAATATTTTTTGGGTGATTAGTGCATTCCAGTGACAGAAACGTACAGTTTCCAGCCAACGGCAAGCTGCAATTGACCGATTGTGTACAATAAACTGACTTTCTGCTTCACAACCACTATTGTACGTTCAAAGAGTTAAATCCATTTACACGCCGGCTGGCGGTAATATTTTTTGGGTGATTAGTGCATTCCAGTGACATAAACGTACAGTTTACAGCCAACGGCAAGCTGCAATTGACCCAGGGTCTCGTAACTAGATTGCACGGAGGAGTAGAGTCCGTTATCGGAATTAAATAGACAAAACGCCACACCAAAAAGAGTGGCCATTTCCAACACTTATTCCAGAAAGAGGAACAACCCGTTTCATATACGGCCCGTAGACGTTTCACGTCTGCCACATTCAGTCGATTTAAGACGCAAGCTCCACTTCCTGTGGTCTCTGACCGTCGATATACCTTTAAGTGTCAGCTTTGAAGCTATATTCCCTCCGGAGCACTGACACTGGTGCCCTTCCGTCAACATGCCTTTAAGTTTCAGTTTTCAACCATATTCCCCACAGAAGCCAAACTCTTGGGTATCCCAGAAGCTGCTCAGCGGGTCAGGGCAATAAAGCTCCCGGTTCGCAGGTTGTTCCGTCTTATGGATGGAAGTACGACGGTATATGATCTTCTTCGCACCCACGGCATCACCTCATAGAATCTCTGCATTGCATCTGCAATCACAACGCTGACTTCCCGGATCGCCACTCAGCCATTGGACTCTTGATAGTCGTCTCCCCACACTGCTGCTGGGGGGACTTTTTAACCTAGGCCTGTGTATGGCCTTCAATTGAAGCTGCTTCCGCTCCGCCACTCTGCCATTGGACTCTTGATAGTCGTCTCCCCACGCTGCTGCTGGGGGGACTTTTTAACATAGGCCTCTGTATGGCCTTTAATTGAAGCTGCTTACGCTCCGCCACTCTGCCATGGGCCTCTTGGGTATCCCAGAAGCTGCTCAGTGGGTCAGGGCAATAAAGCTCCCGGTTCGCAGGTTGTTCCGTCTTATGGATGGAAGTACGACGGTATATGATCTTCTTCGCACCCACGGCATCACCTCATAGAATCTCTGCATTGCATCTGCAATCACAACGCTGACTTCTCGGATCGCCACTCAGCCATTGGACTCTTGATAGTCGTCTCCCCACACTGCTGCTGGGGGGACTTTTTAACCTAGGCCTGTGTATGGCCTTCAATTGAAGCTGCTTCCGCTCCGCCACTCTGCCATTGGGCTCTTGATAGTCGTCTCCCCACGCTGCTGCTGGGGGGACTTTTTAACCTAGGCCTGTGTATGGCCTTCAATTGAAGCTGATTCTGCTCCGCCACTCTGCCATTGGACTCTTGATAGTCGTCTCCCCACACTGCTGCTGGGGGGACTTTTTAACATAGGCCTCTGTATGGCCTTCAATTTAAGCTGCTTACGCTTCGCCACTCTGCCATGGGCCCCTGTACCGCCTCCTCTTGCTGCTGCCAGGTCCAGAGTGTGTCATGGGTCCCTGTACGGCCTCCCATTGCTGCTGACTTCATCGCCAGATTCTGCCATGTGCCACTTTCAGGTCTCCTTACACTGTTGGTGGGTTCCATTTTGTGATAGGGTGCTGTATGGCCTTCCATTGCTGCTGCCTCCACCGCCACCCTGCGCCATGTGCCTCTGTCGTCTGCTCACGCTGCTGACGGCTTCCGCTTTTTAACCGAGGCCTGTGTTTGGCTTCAGAATAATGCTGCCTACACCGCCACCCTGCGCCATGTGCCTCTGTCGTCTGCTCACGCTGCTGCCAGGTCCATACTGATTCATGGCCCGTACCGACTCCTCATGCTGCTGCCAGGCCCGTAATCTGTCATGGGCCCCTGTACCGCCTCCTCATGCTGCTGCCAGGTCCAGAGTGTGTCATGGGTCCCTGTACGGCCTCCCATTGCTGCTGTCTCCATCGCCACACTCTGCCATGTGCCACTTTCAGGTCTCCTCACACTGCTGGTGGGTTCCATTTTGTCATAGGGTGCTGTATGGCCTCCCATTGCTGCTGCCTCCACCGCCACACTGTGGCTCCACACTCTGGTTTTGGCCCCGTGACTGCCCAAATGAGTGAAGTGTGCGGTGATTCTAAGATCGACGGCACTCATCTGCATGTCATACTGACTGACAGTATTATTTCTCTTCCCCAGCAGACTCCAAGGGCATTTAAATTAAAGGTACAGTGTTCTGCACTAATATAAAGGCTCTCTGAAGCCTAGAAACACCCTTTTTATAAGTTAAATTCGCAGCGAATATATTCGGCTCGAAGCGAATTTATTCGGCGAATTCGGCGAATCAGCCGAACCGAATTTTTGAATAATTCGCTCATCTCTACCAATAATCAGTCTGATTTTCCTTTGCCACTGGGACCCCACAGGATCTTTTGAGTCAATAGGACAAGGTTTCCCACTGCGCTGTATGCATGTTTGTTTGTACTGATTAACAGTCTAGTTTCCTTGGACATTTTTTCTCAACCCCCTCTCTCTCACCTTCCTGTCTTTCTCTCACCTTCTCTCATTCTCCCACCCCCTTCTCTCACCCCTCTCTCTCTCACCCCCCTTCTCTCTCACCCCCCTTTCCTTCACCCACTCTCTATCACCCCTTACAGCTTACAGATGAAGGGGTGTATCTTAAACAGAAAGGGGTCAAATTTAGACGGGGCCTTCCAATTATAGTCTTGCTTAGGGCAGCACAAAACCAAAATATATGACTGCACACAGGAGGGCACGCATTGTCTCCTGTCCTCAGAAGACTGCTGTCAGGCCATTTATGTACAAAAGCCAGACAACAAATGGTTAAAAAGGTGTGGTAGAAAACACCTGTCATCTAAACATGATGGGTAAAGACTTGAATTTTGAGTGTACCTCTGGGAGTAATATGGATATGGATATTTTCATCCGATTTTCTGATAACATGTACTAGGTTTTATAGTGTCAACTCTGACCACAACAGGTATTTAGGTTGGATTTGACAATGAGGACACAGGCATCCATAAAACCTGAAAGAGATTCTTTCCCTTTCATTAGAGTTCCACTTCACTGAACATGTTTAAAGACAAAATCCCAGCATCATTATCAAATCACAACAAAAGTCTGTAAAATATTTGGAATTTTGTCTTTCAGTGTTATAGTTTATCTGGCTAATAAAGGTGAGCAACGTCTCTGTAAATGAAAAAGCATTGAATATTTTCCACAATCAAATTTACAGCATTGAAAGTTGATAGCAAATATATTTTCATTAAAAAATAATCTGTTAGTTACATTTTTCAATCTAACCTTTTTTAGATAATTTGCTATGATAGTCATTTAACAACATTCATTTACCATAACTTAAATGTAATCAGGCAAGGTAATTTCAGTCGTTCATAGATAATAACACAGAAGGCCCATGGAGACAAAATCTAATTTTCAAATAGAAAATTAATGCCATAAACATTGTGAATGCAAGTATGGGGAGAGAGTTTTGTATTAACACAATGTTCCTTGAGACAGCAGTATTGCTAAAATAATATGGACCATATTATGGGAAAAGGGGAGTTTTCCCAACATACCTAAAAAATATATAGTGATTCAGAGTTGAAATAAAAAATGCAGTGTCCTTACTGGTAATAACATACACTGCCAGCAGGGAAATACAACTAAGAAAAAAAAACATGCAGCAGTACAATATATCTCATTCCCAACATAAATAGACTTTTCTAGTAAAGTAAAATATGAGGTTTGTCAAACATATTATAAATACTTCTAATTTACATGAAAAATTAGTTAGAAAAAACACTTTCTAAGACCGCTCTAAAGAAGACCAGTCTTCAAAAATGTCTAATATAGTACTATTTGTTTTTATTTTCTACTTATCAATACCATTAGCATGACACAGCTGTGTTAATAAAAGAAAACATTTTTCTGGATGCATAAATTGCTGTATAGGTTCAGGTTTATTCCTTTGTAATCGTATATACATCCAGGGGTGTATTTACCATAAGGCAAACAAGGCATTTGCCTAGGGTGGCATTTTTCAGGGGGGGGCATCACTGCCCCTAGGAAGAAGGGATGGATGAAAGGACGCACACAGCATGGGGACCTGGTGGGTTCCAAGCAGGGGCAGACTGACCATTTGGAAACTCGGGCACTGCCTGAGGCCCGGGGTCAGTAGGGGGCCCCATGAGATGCCCCTGATACCTTTTTCATAGGCTTTTTGAGTTTGGGTAAGGGCACAGGGTCACCATGATCCCCTATTGCCCAGGGGCCCCATGAGTTGTCAGTCCGACCCTGGTTCCAAGTGAGGCTGCAAGTTTCATGACGGTGTATGCACAGCCCAACTCTCATTCCCCTGAGCTGTTAAGTTGAGTGTCTCTCTCTCTCGCCATGGGGGATGCTGGCTGGTGTATGGGGGGGCAGTGGTAGTGGAAGGCTAACTCTGGTGGGAGGCAGGGGTGTTGTTGATCAATGTCAGGCTCTCTCTGCGGGGGGCGCCAATTGTTGTGTTGCCTAGGGCAGCACAAAACCTAAATACACCACTGTATACATCAATAGGTTCCCACCGCTCCACAGTCCTGTTTATGCCTCCTTGGGTAAGTCAGGTGCAAGCCGCAAAGACTCTCATCATCCGTATCCGTAAGGACATTGTCAACTCACAAGCTACCTCTCCACCTTGCCCCCCCATCACCCCCTCAACTCTCCCCTCCTCCGACCCGCACCTCCTCATACCCGCACTGCCCCCCACCATACCTAACACCCCGCACACTATCACCTCCCCAACGCTCCGCTCCTTCAGCCCAGCTACCACTGAGGAGGTCACTAAGGTCTTCACTGAAGCCTGCCTCACCACTTGCCCCTTGGACCCTATCCCTTCACAGCTCCTCCATTCACCCCCCTCCTCCATAATTCGCTCCCTCACCCACATCTTAAATCTCTCCCTCTCCACTGGCACATTCCCCTCCCCCCTAAAGCATGCACATATCACCCCCATACTCAAAAAACCCTCCCTTGACCCCACTGATCCAAACAACCTTAGACCCATCTTCCTGCTACCATTCACTTCCAAGCTCCTTGAGCGCTTGGTCTACAATCGCCTAAGCGCAACCTCACTGATAACAACCTCCTTGACCCACTACAATCTGGCTTCTGTCCCCTACACTCCACCAAAACCGCCCTACTTAAAATCACTAACTACCTGCTAACCACCAAAGCTAATGGCTATTACTCAGTCCTCCTGCTCCTCGACCTCTCCACGGCCTTCAACACAGTCAACCACCCCCTCCTCCTTACAAAACTGCACTCCCTTGGCATCAGGGACGCTGCTCTCTCCTGGTTCTCCTCCTACCTATCCCAACGCTCCTTCAGCGTCACCTATAACACTGCCACCTTATCCTCTCTCCCCCTCTCTGTTGGAGTCCCCCAAGGTTCTGTCCTCGGACCCCTCCTCTTCTCCATCTACACCTCTTGGCAAACTGATACACTCCCATGGCTTCAACTACCATCTCTATGCCGACGATACACAAATTTACCTCTCCACCCCCCACCTCACCCCTTTACTCTCCACCCGCATTGCCCACCTCCTGAACGAAATATCAGACTGGATGTCACTCCATTTCCTCAAGTTAAACCTGTCCAAAACCAAGCTCCTGGTTTTCCCCTCAGCCCGTGCCCCCCGTCCTCTCTATCACTACTAGCAACGCCACCATCAATCACACCCCACACGCCAAAGTCCTGGGCGTCACCCTGGACTCAAACCTTTCCTTCCAACCTCATGTCCAATCACTATCAAGGTCATGCAGGCTCCACCTCCGCAACATCTCCAAGATACGTACATTCCTCACCCCAGACACTACTAAACAACTCGTACACTCCCTCATCATCTCACGCCTGGACTACTGCAACTCTCTTCTCACTGGCCTACCCAAACAAACTCTATCCCCACTCCAGTCTATCCTGAATTCAGCGGCTAGACTCATCCATCAAATTCAAATTACTAACTCTGACCTACAAAGCCACTTTCAACGCCGCCCCAAACTACCTAACTGACCTGATACCCAAATACCACCCTACCCGTGCCCTTCGCTCCTCACAGGACCTAATACTCTCTAGCTCCCTGGTCAAATCATCCCACGCCGGACTCCAGGACTTCCTCAGGACTTCCCCCATCCTCTGGAACTCCCTACCCCAATCCATCAGACTGTCACCTACCCTCCTCACCTTCAGGAGCACCCTGAAAACCCATTTCTTCAGGGAAGCCTACCCCACCCTCACCTAACAACCGATCTCCTCCACTTCTCCCACCACTCCATCCCCCACAGCCACTTCCTCCTGTACCACTTCCCCTCCCCCCTAGATTGTGAGCTCGAAAGAGCAGGGCCCTCAAACCCCTTGGGTATTGTACTGTTACTGTTTTGTCTCATGTTCTGTCCCCCCGCTATTGTACAGCGCTGAGCAAACCCTTTGGCACTATATAAATACTGTATAATAATAATAATATTCATGTCTGCAGGAAGAAAGAACAAAGCCTCTGTGACAAAGCACCATGGACAGTGAAATGCATCAGGGGAGGGCAAGATGAGTGGGGCTGTTTTGTTTGCTATGTGCATGTTAAACATTAGCAAACTCTATATTTATTTTTCAATAATAGGTGGTGTCATTGATGGTGACCAACCCTTTGTACAACTTTATAATTGTGCTACAAAAATGTACAGAAAACATCTACCTACATGCCAGCAGCATCAATATATCTAACAGTGATATGTAAAACAGTCATTGCTTTTAGAGGTACTTTCAATTAGTCTACTAAAGAAGTAAAGGGCTGGTCACTTTGAAAAGTGAATGTTTGGAAATGAGATTACTCTGTCAACACTCAGTGCGGATTCACATTAATATGGATAGGATGCGGTTTGAACCGTATCCAATCCGCATGACATGTGAAATAACATTGCTTCCTATGGTGCCTGATCACATATGTCCAGTGCACTGGCAGTGCAAATTTAGTGCAGATTGTAAATGAGTCCTGTCCAATTTCTGAGCTGTGTGGATTACAGGCTATTGACTTCTATGGGAACCGCTTCTGAATTGCGCATGTCATCAGTTTTGATCAGGATTTCAGTTTAGGAACAGGTGTCATCACAGTTTGCCCCCCCCCCCATCTTCTTAACCTCAGAAAAACATAAAAAAAAGCCCTGCAAAACTGCGTCCAAACCAGCTCTGAACCTGTCAACAGTACAATCCCCTGCTGTGTCACAAAAAACAGTCCTGAACTGGCCCTGAACTGATGTACAAGTAGATTGCAATCAGCACTGAATCCGGACTTTGAACACACATGTGTGAATTGATACTGAATTTCCAATTGTGCTACAAAAATTATGGTTTTTTTTTAACTTCTTTTACATGATTTGGTAGTCAACAAAATACAGGTTTTGCCAGCATTCACATTTTAAGGTCAACATACACTTATCAAAGCTAACAGTCATTTTGCAAAGTGAAAAGTCACAGAAACATTGTTACTTTTTACATATAAGTAAACAGCTGGTGCAAAAGTGACTGCAGACCTCCATCTCAGTCCTGTGAATGTTCTTTTGTCTCTTTTGGCCAGTTGACCATGTCGACCAAGCTTATGCCTATCAGATGATGTTTTCCAAGAAACATGCACAGCCATGCAAAGCAGTGTGCTTACAGTGAAGCACAAACACACAGCCCCACAGTAAAACACACACAACACACCCTTTGATTACCCCATATGTTAACCCCTTTCTGCCCAGTGTCATTAGTACAGTGTCAGTGATCTTTATTAGCACTGATCACTGTTTTACTGTCACTGGGGATGTCAGTGACACCAAGTCAGCTCCCCCCGGTGTCAGAATGCCCGCCTCAGACCCGCAGTCCCACTATAAGTCACTGATTGCCGCCATTACTAGTAAAAATAAAAAATAAAAATCCCAGTATATATACCACCATTTGTAAATGCTATAACTTTCACGTAAACCAATTAATTTACATGTATTGTGATTTTTTTAGCAAAGGAATAGCAGAATACATTGTGTCCTAAATTTATGACGAAATTAGATTTTTTCATTTTTTTTTACTGGACATGTTTAATAGCAAAAAGTCAAAAATATTGTTTTTTTTCTAAAAAAATTAAAACTGCACAGGTGATAAAATACCACCGAAAGAAAGCTCTATTTGTGGGAAAAAAGGACGTAAATTTAATTTGGGTACAGCGATGAATGACCGCACATATGTCAGTTAACGTAATGCAGCGCCGTAACGCAGAAAATGGCCTGATCAGGAAGGGGGGTAAATCCTCAGGAGGGCAAGTGGTTAAATGAAAAGAAACATTTCATCAATGTGTTGCAGCTAGTCTTAAAAGCTGCACAATTGCTTTAAAGACTTTAGGAATGAGTATGAGTTGTCATCCTAACCACATAAAAAAATAAAGTAAATGATACTCAAGGTATCCAGTAAACTACTGCAGTGATTTGTATGTAGTTTTTTAAATGTTATCCCATGTTTTGTGCACTAATGCACACATTTTCTCTGTAGCTGCTCTTTAATCCTAAAATGCATTTGAATTCACAATTGCTATGTGAATACATATTAATATAAACTACCATCATGCACAGTGATATATAATATGAATTCACATGTGCACCACCAAGACAACTGAATAGACACAGAACTCAATGTAGACAATTAAATTTTCACACATTTTCATTTAGCTGCACTGCAGTGATTTCTTGTCTACTGTCTTTCCTATACAGTGATCTTTGCTGCCCCAGTGACTTTATCTGTGTTTTCTTATCATTCAAGACTGTTCTATATAATCCAAGAAGATCTCCAATAAAGTAATGATTGGTTTATAGTGAATCATTTTTAGCTGGGATTGTTTGCTGCTAGTGGTATGGCTAATACAGTATTACTCAGGCTTCATACTAAGAATAAAATGCAGTTTATTTTTGAAGAGTCACTGTTTAAAAATGTTTATACTATGTTTTTTTTTTAGTTGAAAAAAAAAACCTTACTAGAGTAACCATAAAATATATGTGTATAAATGTATAACATGGCTTAATTAGGAGCTGATTTGTTGATGGGAATATGTTTCTTACCAAGTGAGCCTGTGTTTTTTTCAAATATCTAGTCAAGCAAAGTGTATGTTAACCTAAAATCTATATTTCACTATTACATCATGGTAAATTGTATATGTTTTCTTGAGAAAATAATTTGTTGTTAATCTTTTTCCTACCTGGGGATCCTACTAGTGACTGCACTCTATGGTGCATACTAAGCCATGCCTAGCAGTGTTCTTATCCTGCCACATTGGGCTGACTATTAAATCTATTAGGCTGATAAGACTCCTGCTAATGGTGATGCAGTAAATTAGCATTGTCAGTCGGCAGCAGAAAGTGATGTTACTGGGGGAAGCTTCAGGTAAAATATATTGTAGGCGATTCACAACAAATAAGTAAATAAAAAAAATCTATACAATGAGATATAATGGTAAACATACTAAAAAATGAATGTAAGATTTTGGCACACTTTAAAGAAAATTGAAAGAATAGAATAGTATTATAAAACTTTTGGGGCATTTAAAGTGATTGTAAAAGCATCTATTTAAAATAAAAAACAGATTTATACTTACCTGCTCTGTGCAATACAATTGTACATAGTGGCCCCAAACCTCCTCTTCTCAGGCCTCCCACTGGCGCTCTTGACTCCTTCACTTCCTATGGGGGCACTTATGAGGGTTCACTCCTGAACCCCACTGTCTGCGCCTAAAGACTTGGCCCCAACCCCCTGCTCACTGACTTTGATTGACAGCAGTGGGAGCCAATGGTTCCCAGTGCCTCAGCAAAGCCAGTGGAACCAGGAAGTAAGGGGAGAGAAGAGCTGAAGACAGGCATAGCACTGGATCAAATGAGGGCTCAAGTAAGTAACAGAGGAGCGAGGGGGCAATACTGAAGCCTAAACATTCTTACTTTAATGCAAGGTAATCATTGCTACCTGCACCTTGTGTTTTTCACCTGTATAATATTTGCATTGTTCATGTAGTTTCATGGTGTCAGTTGTTCACACAGCCTACAGTAGAAAACATATCTTCATATTCTGGTGTCAGCAGTTTCAGTTGGTGTTGAAACATAAGGCATCTGGCATGGCAATGCACAGGTCAATGCATGACTCCTGTCTTTAGTGTAAGACCTGACCTTTCCTAACATGAGGAAACTATATATCCCACAGTCCCTGGATCTCACAGTCTAGTGCTGGTGCAGGTGAGTGCAGAACAAAAATTAGATATGGCACAGACACAGGGGGTAGATAATTCACACACACACACACACACACACACACACACACACACACACACACACACACACACACACACACACACACACAGAGAGCTTACTTATAAAGCTAGGAGATTATGTGTTTCATCACTCTAGCACAAAGGGGATGGTGAGACATGCATTGGATGTTGTGTGACCCAAAACAGGAAGCTGTCCTGTCCTCTTGGCACATAGGGCCTGATAGCTGAAGCAATACAAGGTTACAGGGAAATTGATCAACTGTGACACTACAAAATACAGGTACAACATGTGTGCTCATCATTACAAGGAAATAATAATAATGGAAAAAAACACAAGGAAAATCACTATACCAAACATAGTTAAAATAATGAAAAAACAAAAGAGTACAATGGTATTAAGTTATACATTTTAATGTCAATTTAATTTAAAAATGTATAGTGCATTTTGTGAAATGTGTTGATGCAGATGTGTAAAGTTAGTGAGTGGTCCCAATTACACTTGTCCTAAAACATATTTCAGACACTAGGTTTCAGTCTTATGTTTGCGAAGTAGGAGGATGCCCACAAGTTAACCATTGCCAGGGGGAATAATTACTGGAAAGGTTAGAAAACCTGGGCCTACTGCTATTGTTCCTCCCACCACCAATAAATGCTCTCCTCTGCCTCCTCCATTGACCTTAAAACCTATGCTTGGCCAAGCTGAATATGTTAATGGAAGTGCAAGCTTCTAGAGGTACTAGAAGGTCAAAGCATCTATGCAACTAGGGGGAATTTGGTATGAATTTTTAGGGGAACCTCATGGCAAAAATATAAAAAGTGTGAGGTCCCTTAAAATCCATACCAGACCCTTATCCGAGCATACAGCTCAAAAAGCTAGGGAAGGGGAATGATTGTGCGCCCCCCCTCCTGAACCCTACAAGACCACATGCCTTCAATTTGGTGATGAGGACAAGGACCTCCTCCCCAAAACCTTAGTCCAGTAGTTGTGAGGGTGCAAGTGTGACTTATCAGATCCTTTCCCCCAACGTGAATGTGTGTGGGGTACATAATACACCTAATCATTTAGCAAAAAAATAGTGTAAATAAAACAGCACATAGTTTTGACAAGTCGTTTATCTAAATAAATAAATAAAAATGTCCAATGAATGCCGCCTGCCACCCGCACAAATAAAGAAAAGCACCACCACCCCCCCCCCCATGTCGAGGGCATGCAGCCCGATATGGTTTAAGAGAGGGAAGTGCATGTTTGTCACCATGTCCTGGCCTGTTGGGCTGCATGCTTAAATAAGGGTCTGGTAAGGATTTTGGAAGGACCTCATGCCATTTTTTTTATTTTTTGACATGAGGCCCCCCAAATTGCATACCAGACCAGAAGAGCCTGTTATGAATTGGGAGGGATCTGCATGTCATTTTTATTCTACGTTTTGGCTCTTTTGTTTTACATTCTGTGCGGATTCCCTGCAGACAGCAGGCGAGTCACTGATTGTAAGGATGCAGAGGGTGTCAGCTTGTTAAAAAACAGCTATTCTCTGGTTGTTAAGGATACCTTCGGGTGATGGCTCCTTAACAGCAAGCTAGTATTCATTAAATACCACATGGCTAGACCATGATTTATTTAATTACTGGTTCTATCTACTCTTTGTGAATTGAATTTTAGACAGGTTTATGAGGTATTTACTGAGCATTTCTTATTTTTGTGGTAAACACCACGTAAACCTGTAGTGAATTGACATTTTTCAAATTCCATGAGATATGTGGGTTAAATGTGGCATATGACCCAAATATTTCATGCAATGTCCTTTTGTGAATTGACTCCTCAGCAACTAAGCACCCTGTTCATAGGTACCTGTCAACAAATATTCTTCTGCCAAAGAATATTACTTTTCTGGCTAAACTGAATGCATTTTACCAAACAGCTGGTATTTTTATAGAATAAAATCCCCTGAGTTTACTTTTTTACATCACTGTAATAGTGTAAGCTTGAATTGTTAAGTAATAACACCTATAATAACTACTGTAAATTAGTTATTTTGTAACCACAACTGTTTATTTTAATATCATGTTTTATTATATACAGTTAATTTAGCTATTCTGCCTGCTGTTTTAAATATATATTTTTAAAAATTATTATTTAATATATTTGTTTGGTTTGTACAGTATAGATCCAACCTTTTTGCTGAAAATGGGGACATTTCAGTGGTCCTTACTGCTGCAGTCACTTACTAAAGTGAACATTTGGCTAATTGCTTAGCTTTATTGAGAACAGTCATAAAAACCAAAGGCAATCTCTAAGATCTGTATTACAGCAGCTATAATGTGCATACTTTTATGACTCCTAATTAATAGTGTTTGTAAAGTATATCTGCTCACATCTTATTTTATTTGCTAATCTGTACCATTTAGCAAACAATGCTACTGGTATAGTTGTTGCTTGGAATCATCTAACTTGCAATAAAATGAAAAGTTACTTCAACTATCATGTATTTAAATTGTGCTTGACCTTCATTTCTGTTTCTTTTGCCTGCATAATTTGTTGTTGAATTTTTTAAATGCTCTGTTAAGGTCAGCAAGTACCATATCTCAACTTAGTTACTCTTCTAACTGCTTTATGCATTATTACTACACATAGCTTTTTAAACATTACCATTGTACTTTTTAGTAGATGAAGACTTGGAGGTAGTTTTATATAATGCATATTGTTTTTCCAAATAGAAATAGCATTTGACTCACCACACACATCCCCTTCTGGTTTTTAGCTCTTTGTGAAAACAACTCATTCCCTAAGTTGACATTAATACACTTTAAACTTTTATTCAGGATTTATGTTGAGTGCTCTGTTGATATTTTTTGTGAATACAGGTATGCTGAGCGTTGTTTTGGTTTTGCCAGAAAATAAAAATACCCTCATACCATTAAAAAGCATACAAACAACAGCAAGTACTAGAATGACTTAGTCAACACAATACAAAATTCACAAGCATTGTCTAGCCAAAGACATTTTGAAGAAAAATGATAGAAGAATGTTGTGTGCAAATTCAAAAGATGCCATTTCTGGTCTTTATTGTATGCTATTCCTTTATGACCTTTATGGTCATATATTTCCATACACCACACATAAAATATACAGCTACCCAAACATGTGTCAAAAGGTCTACATTTGAAGGCATACACAAAACAATGTGTTTAAGATAACAACTTTTTTATTTTATAATCCCATATAAAACCACCGTTTCACATAATACATAAAGAATGGAAAAACACACCCTGTATGGACAACATATATATTAATTAGTGGTTCACAGCGGGCATATGTATAGGAACAATCTGTACTGTTGGTGACATTTAACACTTTAAAAGAGCCCTCTAATTTTTTATGTGTTTTTAATATTAGATTGTAAAATATAATGCTATTTTAGATACAGTTCTTCATAAAACTTTTGACATCTTACCAATTCCTTAAATGTTAATCTAGCTGTCTGTCTGCAAAACTAGGATGTGGTGTCATAAGTTCTTGATTTAGGGATAAGTCATTCTATTCATGTGTAATGGGGGTGATTTGACGGCAACTAGGCTGTTAAATCTGCAAGGGAAAGCCAAGGGAACATTCCCTTACAAGGTAAATATTACCTTGCAAAGTGAACAGCTTATTTTCCTATAGTAAATCAATCCCAAAATGTGTGTGATTAATGTGCAAAGAAATTGTGATTCCAAACTGGCTAATTCCTATAGATTTTAAAAAGAAACATGTATATAACGAATAGTGCCTTCTCTTGCACGTATAAATATTGCCACCCTAGGCAGGGTCCTTTTTTCAAATTCAGGCCAGTAGAACTACTGTATATATGACATTATAGTTACCAATATTTTCCAAAACACTACACCCAATAAGATAAATTATGTTTATTAACATTATTTCTCACCTTAGCTTAATAACACACTAACATTTTTTCTCTAGTAACAACATTTTTTCCCTCTTCAGTCTATGCTTATTCATTTGATTTTACTAGCTAAGCTGCTTTGTGATAGTCATTGCAATCTGTTTTAATTAAAGACAAAATTCCCTGACAATGTATTTCTCAAAGCTGCACTTAATTACATATATATTGCTACTAGGCATTCCACTTGACTAAGATTTCTGTGAAATTACTATAAATTTAGGAACATTTTGTAAATGCATTGGAGCCAACGGAGGAGGGGAAAATAACTTTCTAGGAACCTGAAGGAATCCATGCACAGTTTCAATACCTCTTTAGCTGTGCCCCTAGAACTTTAACTAAGGAATGAAAAAGTAGACTTTTATATGGTTAATTTTGTCTATCTAAACCACTTTGCCCCAGACCACTCCTAAATAGGGATGAGACGTTGTACCTGGGTTCACTTTGAGGCAGATTCTCACAACATGACAATGCCATATTTGGTCAGTGTCATTTTTCAAATATGGCCATGTGGTCATATTTGGTCACTGGTGTCTCTCTATCCCCATCTCTTTGTTTACGCAGCCAGGGATTTCCAGCTAATAAATGAATAGGGCCAGATGAAGATACTGGTTGCTAGGAGCACTGTGGGTGCTGGCAGCACCTTGCAACCTTTGACAGGCAGAAAACTTTCATATATAGTAGTGGTAGAAACATCGCTACTATATATGATGTTCAGTTTCTTCTGAATGGGCTAAAATCTAGAGTTCGGTCCTAACTTCAGACCAAACCTCATCCCTATTTCTAATCCTCAATGCAGCTTTCACTGCAGAATTTGAGATAAAGAACACAACCATATAATTTTCACTGATATTGATATCATATTATTAGAAATTGGTAAAAGGTTCTAGATACTATCCAGCATGCACATTGAAGACAATGGCAGGAAATTAAAGCACTTCTATGTGAACAGCTCTCCATTTCCACAGCTACAAAAATAAATGGATAGTTTCTAGAATGTAGAGAGAATGGCAATAGCACCTCTCGAGAGCCTTATACCACATCACATACACACATACATATATATATATATATATATATATATATATATATATATATATATATATATATATACACAGTTGTGTTCAAAATAATAGCAGTGTGTTGAAAAAAGTGAATAAAGCTCAAAATCCTTCTAATAGCTTTTATTTCCATATACACAAATGCATTGGGAACACTACACATTCTATTCCAAATCAAACCATGAAGAAAAATATATAAAATTTGTGTTGTTCCTCTAAAAAAATTTAAGAAAAGTGAATATTAGACTTAAAAAAAAATAGCAGTGTTTGTATTCTTCTTTACAAACTCAAACATTCACTATATAAACTGACAAATGTTGTAAGATTTAGCTTTCCTTTGAAACACTTAATTAATATTTAGTTGTATAACCACTGTTTCTGAGAACTGCTGTACATCTGTGTTGCATGGAGTCAACCAACTTCTGGCACCTGTGAACAGGTATTCCAGCCCAGGATGATTGGACTACATTCCACAGTTCTTCTCTATTTCTTGGTTTTGCCTCAGAAACTGCATTTTTTATGTCACCCCACAAGTTTTCTATTGGATTAAGATCCGGGGATTGGGCTGGCCACTCCATAATGTCAATCATGTTGGTCTAGAACCAAGATGTTGAACATTTACTGGTGTGTTTGGGGTCGTTGTCTTGTTGGAACACCCATTTCAAGGGCATTTCCCCTTCAGCATAAGGCAGCATGACCTCTTCAAGTATTCTGATGTATTCAAACTGATCCATGATCCCTGGTATGCGATAAATAGGCCCAACACCGTAGTATGAGAAACATCCCCATATCATGATGCTTGCGCAACCATGCTTCACTGTCTTCACAGTGTACTGTGGCTTGAATTCAGTGTTTGGGGGTCGTCTGACAAATGCCATTTCTCTTTAGGCCAGTCAATGTGCTCTTTGCCAAATTGTAACCTCTTCAGCACGTCTTTTTTTCAACAGTGGGACTTTGCGGGGGCTTCTTGCAGATAGCTTGGCTTCACATAGGCGTCTTCTAATTGTAACAGTACTCACAGGTAACTTTAGACCTTCTTTGATCTTTCTGGAGCTGATTGTTGAGTCCTTGCCATTTTGACTATTCTTCTATCCATTCGAATGGTAATTTTTGCTTTCTTCCACGTCTTTCAGGTTTTTGTTTCCATTTTAAAGCATTTGCGATCATTTTAGCTGAGCAGCCTATCATTTTCTGCACTTCTTTATATGTTTTCCCCTCTCCAATCAACTTTTTAATCAATATACACTGTTCTTCTGAACAATGTCTGGAACGACCCATTTTCCACAGACTTTCAGAGAGAAATGCACTGTAACCAGCATCTACAACATTTGCTGCCTTCCTTCCTTAAATAAGGGCAATAATTGCCACCTGCTTTTCAAAGAGTGAATGACCTCACTAATAGAACTCCACACTGCTATTATTTTGAACATGCCCCTTTCAATTAGTGATTCAATTACACAGAATCAGCAGCATGCATGTCATGACTGTTGGGTCTTTTGGATTTCTATTACTCTACTACACCTGCTAGTAAATTATTTGCCATGTAGAAATATTATTTCTACCAAAAACAGTGATTGATCAGGTTAGTGATGTCTGACTGCTATTATTTTGAACACAACTGTATATACTGTATATATATTTCTCTGATCTGAGAGGGCTGCATAGCTTCTTTTTTCCAGTCTACGTTGCTCAGTGGTTCTGTTACATTTTGTCCATATGGCAGGCGTTTCCATGACTTCTAAGTGCTGAGGTGTCAAGTTCTCTTTTATTATTGTTGGTAAGGCCTAGGCATTTCATCCCAGTAGATGTCATTGGGGGCAGTGGCCACTCCTCCTGATGATGTCTACTAGTATGAAACAAATATGGTGGGGCTAGAGGATGTGATGCAAGCTCTACCAGAAGTGGGACAAGATAGAAGGTTTTGCAGTACTGCTGTATTATATGGTGTTACATGTGAAGTGTGCACTGTTTTATTTAATAAATCACTGGCTTTACAATATTACACTATGACAGTTGCTCTCTTCTATGTGGTGCTATACATGGGGAAGCTGTGAACATCAACATTAGAAGGAATGAATCCCGCATGCGCAGTTGACCATCTGTTATATGGTGGTCAAACATACTGTATGTGTTAAGGATCTTGTGTTATGCACAATGTGGATCACGGATTGCTGGGTGTTTTCTTTTGCTAATTCACCATCACATTTGAGTGCACTTGTTTGAATGTTGTTCTGAATTTAAAGCTTACACTTCTTTTGGGTTTATAAAAAAACAAAAGAACAGCTGCGAGGAATCTACATTAGCAATACATGTAGTTTCATTGAACAATAAAAAATAGTATACTCACGTGTAAAATAGCTCTGGTGCAGATCACAACATAGAAGCAATTCCAAGTGTGTGAAGTAGATGACCATTCAGAATCCCTCAGCCGGCATAATGAAGGAGTGAGTTTGACAGCTGTCAAATGCCACTAATGGTCAACACCACTGACACTGCTATAGGATCTCCATACAGTGTAAACTCTTGACAAACAGTTCTGTTGCAGATCGCAACAGTAACAATTCCAAGTATTTGAAGTAGGTAATCATTTAGAATCCCTCAGTCAGCATAGCAAAAGGAGTGAGTTTGGCAGCTGTCAAACTCCTCTAATAGCTATCACCGCTGACACTGCCTCGTGGATCTCCAAACACTGTAGAAGGAGAGGAGGGGGAGGGCAAGGAGGGGACAGTAACGCGTTTCAAAGGACACACCTTCTTCGCCAAAACCTGCCCCTGGTGATATTATGATGATTTAAATAGGATCCGATCAGATTTAAATAGGATCGTATTGGAGATCCATGAGGCAGTGTCAGCGTTGCTAGCTATTAGCGGGGTTTGACAGCTGTCAAACTCACCCCTTTTGCTATGCTGACTGAGGGTTTCTAAATGATTACCTACTTCACATACTTGGAATTGTTAAAATGTTGCGATCTGCAACAGAACTGTTTGTCAAGAGTTTACACTCTATGGAGATCCACTAGGCAGTGTCAGTGGGTGTTGACAGCTGTTAAACTCACTCCTTCATTATGCCAGCTGAGGGATTCTAAGTGGTCATCTACTTCACACACTTGGAATTTCTTCTATGTTGCAATCTGCACCAGAGCTGTTTGACAAGAATTTTACATGTGAGTGTACTATTTTTTATTATTCAATAAAACTACATGTATTGCTAAAGGAGATCCTGTGTTGGTGTTCTTTTGCTTTTTCAAGCTGTTTCTGGATCTTCCCAGGTCTACTGGTAGCTGCAGGTGCTCTTGGGCAATTTTCATTCCATCTGCTCCCCCCTTCTCTACAGACTGTTGGACATTGGAATTTGGAGGCTGAGACTTGTAGTGCGCTGGATGGGTTTGTCATTTTTTTTGTATTTTCTATTGGGTTTATGAACACTCTTTGTACATAATATGTTATATTTATATATAGCTAGAGTTTTGTTTTGAATTTTCTGTTGATTCATAATGATTGACATGTCAAACCCATTAATTTATTTGGGATATTTAGTTATGTATTATACATTTGGGATATGTAGTTATGTATTATACATTGTGTGTTATATTATAAAGCTGCACTTTTTTCACTGTAATTTAGAATTTGGATTCTTATTTTTTTAAAAGAATGAGATGTCTAAAAATACATACAATCAGTATTAGTAACAGGAAATATACATGCTCTTCAATATACCACGGATATCCATAAGTATCATATATATGTGATTTCCTTGATCTCATAAGAGACATACACACACTTTAAAAGTCCTAGTTTATTGGACGGACAGTATGTCCAGAAAGTTGGTCTACATTTTTTACATGCTTTCCAGTGAGAAGACAGTAAAGCAATTGGCAGCAACACAAAATCAGACTACAAAAACAAAAAAAAAACGAATAAAATTACAGGGCTAATTTTCACAAGCCACAATTATTTACAATAGACATTAGCAGCACCTCTGTGTGAGCAGCTGTGGTTAGCCATGTGCTTGCATGGGTTTCCCCTGGGGCCTCCAGTTTCCTTCCACTCTCTAAGGACATGCTGTAGGTCAATTGATACCTGTCTACAGTATGTGTGTACAGATTGGTTATGCGCAATCTGTTATCACATTCTGAATGCTGGTCTCAAGCCTGTGAAAATATAAAAGGTTGAGGAAAAAACTGACAAACTATCTTTTAAAATACTTGCCAAGAACATTCTATGGAAATGCTCCAAAGCATATCAAACATGAATCACCTTGAGTCAGATACATCTGGTACAGTAAACAAAAAGAGTAATTGGATAGATGAATTTCAGAATGCAGAAAGAATGGCAACAATACCTTTACATGATCCACTGGTTCAGTTAGGACACGTTTCTTTACATGAGTCCCATTAAGAAAACAAACAGTAAAGGCAACAAGCAGCAGCATGTAAATGGCTGTGCCCCTCTTGTTACAAAACAATAAAATTATACAGATCAGAGGCCTGGCATGAGATGTAGCTTGCAGGGCTAAAGCTGGATGGCATGGAAGCGGCAGAGCTGTGCAGCAGGTGTTTCTATCTGTGAATCTTTCTATTAGAAGAGTGGCTCTTTTTGGCAGCCTGTACTGTAGTATGTGTTGGTATTTCATAACAGCAATAATGGCAGTCATTCCCAAGTGAAAACCAGGCTGCTCTCTGTATATACTCATCCTGAAGAAGATGCAGTCCACCAATGACACATCACATCTTTGCCAGAAGTAAACGGACTATGTAGCAGAAGTGCATGCATCTACACCTTCTGCTGTTATTTGTGTGATGCCTGTTGCCCAGTGTTGCTGCCTGCCTTTGAAGGTGGGCCCCTTTCTTTCTTCTCCCTGGTGGGCTTACACCTACCTTGAACCAACCTCTCACCCACTGCACTGCATATAAAGCTTCCCCCCTCTGAATTACTCAGATTATGAGGTTGTTGAACAAAGTATCTGTGCCTTTCCTCTTCAGTCCCAGATTTAGACCCCATATCAAGGGGGACAAGTTAGAGCTTAATTTATTTAGGACTTTATTTGACGGCATAATATAAGGCAATACATTATGTAATAAAGTGTGATTTACATGTGATTTTAACATTTTTCACAACTTGCAAAAGATCCTAGATGGATTAAAATTATTTAATGTAGTAATAAACAAAATTACATTTTACAATGGCACTTAAAGGTTTACAAAAAGTATGGAAACCATAATAGGAACAAGATATTTTCAATTAAATTATACATACATTATTTTAGTGACAATATTATAAAAAAGAATATTGTGGAAGTTTATGATCATTCCTCATTAACATCAAAAGCACCCACTGTAAATAAAGCTTGCATCATTTGCAATAATAGCAATCTCAAATAGCATTTAATAGTGATTAAACATGTAATCGTTACTGGTTAATAAATATTAATGTATGAAATTAATTTTCTACCCTAACATATGAAAACATAATGTAATGTTTCTTGTTGGAGAGGTTTAAATAGATTTTTTGAGACACTGTAACAAAAAGGAAAAAAACTTCACGCTCAAAGATAATTTCAGTACAGCATCAAGGTTAAAAAGAAAAGAAAACTCTAACACATCTGCATATTATTTTTCTTGCTAGAAAATATTCAACAGCTACATGAAAAAGAAAACAAATTGTACCCTTTATAAACAACCCTTAGAAAGACAGATGCTTTGAATGGAACAATGGAAGGATATATGAGATATCTGTAGTTTTGTTGAGTTCTATGATGTTTAAAATGTAAGCTAAGGATATAAAGTTTTAGTTTAACCTAAGAAATAAAAACAAACAATAGTTCCAGTAATAAATCACAGAATGTTTATTTCACTTAGGAATAAGATAATGGTAAGTTGGATAACATTTTGAACATGCACAAATTGGGAAAAATAATATATATGAATACATACACAACACTCCTTTCTTCCTTTGTTTATTTATGACAGTGCACTTTGTTATAAAATATAACTTACGGTCCTTTGTGGATTTTGCTTTATGGCATATAATTTTCGAAAGGATTTCCAATAAATATATTATTTTTTATCATGCTCATAATAGGAGAAACTGATTAAAGCTCATTTAATCTGATTATATTTTTCCTTGCTTGTTTCCTTTAACCACTCATCCCTCGTCATCAACATGGTAAATTTCTATACAATTCTGGAAGATCATGGCTGGTAGAAGGGACTGACAGGATGCTGTAAATAGTTTTTTGAAACACTGCAGTACTTTTCCCAAGAGTTTGTGGCCCTGATGCAAACAGTGGGTTGGTGTTATTCAAATATCAAAATGGCTTGATGAATGGATGTCAGTTTGGAAGAATGAACATTCCTAGTGCATTAGAACGCAGACTGCCCTAGGTAACTGTCACAAATGGTGGTACAGGGACATAAGAGGCCAGATGACTTGCAAGGTATAGTTGTACATCGTGCATCACTGGAACTTAACCAACTTGTTGGAAGTTTGCAGTGAGAACCCAAACTTTCCAGTCCTAATTTGAGAAACATACAATAGCGTGCACGCTCTAATATCCCACAACTGCCACCAGATGTCAAGAACACAGACTGGCGGTGACTTGCTGAATTGGGGAAGGATCTTGTTTGGAGGAGACATGAGAGGAGAGCTTGCTCTGAGCAGATAAAACCAGCTGTGAAAAAGGTACAGCCCACAATATCTCTCGCTACCATTAGAGGAATACTTCCCCCAAAGCTAGCTGACTGGCCACACTCAAGCAGATACAAATCTTACATATAATCAGGTCCCCTCTAATGGTTGGGCAGAGCAGTCTAGTAATGTACACACATTTCTGAGATTCTCAAAGCTATCCTATGATCTGGAATCCTGGCACACTTTATCTGTCCCACTGCCCCACATGCACTCACACACACATGATACATGAGTTATAATAGAATATTAATTGCTACTATTAATTAAAGGTATGTTAACAAATGCAGGAACCATGGCAAACAAAATGGATGATCTAGAACATTTGTTATTTAAGGAGTACTTTGGGACTATTGGAAACCTGGCTGTACATCTCAAACAACTGAGCTACAAATATTGAGAGATAGAATATATTTCAGAGAGAAAGAATTGACAGAAGTTGTGGAGGGGTATGTATGTGTATGAAGAGCATTTGGAAAGTGAGTTTGAGAGATGATATCATTAACAAGAACTGTGATGATGCTAAGCTGTTATGGCTGTAGCTCCATAAGAATGCAACAAATAATAAATTACTTTGGGAATATGCTATGAGCCCCCTGACATAAAGGATGAGGGGGAGTTTCAGCTCCTTTCACAGACTGAAATAGCTGGGTAGCAGGGTGATATTATTATAGGGGATTTTAATTATACTGATATTGATTGGGCAAAAAGTGATTATGGTGTAATCATATTGGCCATAAATTACAGGAAAGAGAAGCACGTTGTTATGACAAGATCTATAAATTTTAAAAAAGCTAATTTCGATAAGCTGCAATCTTTACTGCACAACACTCAACTGGACCAAATATTTACAACAAAAGGCAATATTTACACACAAGGCAAGTGGGAGTGTTTTAACCACTTTCCCGCCACCCTATAGTAGAACTACTGCTACAGGGCCGCAGGGCTGCACAAAATCATGTATACATACGTGATTTGCATTTCCAGGCAGGGGGAGCACGTGCACCACCCCACCTGTGCCACCTACGGATGTCAATCACCGGGTCCCGGTGGGAGATTCCCCAATGGCACCTGGTGATCGCCATGTTGAATTGACAGAGAAGAGACCTGTGTGTAAACAACACAGGTCTCTCTCCTGTCAGCAAGGACATGCTGTTGTTTAGTTCTCTGCACAGCAGTTAGTTGGCAGTTAGTCAGTTCCCACCCAGTGTCAGAATGCCCACTGCAGTTGCTAATCTCCGCCATTACTAGTAAAAAAAAAAAATGCAGTATATATACCGCCATTTGTAGATGCTATAACTTTCACGTAAACCAATTAGTTTACACGTATTGGGATTTTTTTTAGCAAAGACATGTAGCATAATACATTTTGGCCTACATTTAAAAATTTGACTTTTTAATTTTTTTTTTACTTATAGCAAAAAGTTTTTTTGTTTTTTTTATAGCACAAAAAAAAATTCAGAGGTGATCAAATACCACTGAAAGAAAGCTATATTTGTGGGAAATATTCTAGTCTATTCTTTTATTTCCTATTCTATTGTATTCTTTATTTTCTGTTCTATTTTATGATATTCTTTTCTATTTTATTCCTTTCTGTTCTGTTTTATTCTATTTAATCTATTCTATTCTCTTCTATTCTATAAAGCACCCTAATTAGGAATCATCATCCTTTTTTACTTTTATACCTTACTGTATGTATTGCAATATGTTTCCATTTCTAATTCAAATTCAGATTCCTTTTTTTGAATTTGAATTCAGATAATTTTTTTCATTATAATTTATTTTGGATTTGTTGAAATTTGTTACTATTGTGATTCAGAAATTTGGATTTAACAAAAATGTTGTCCTTATTTTGATACATAACAACATAAATTGCACATGTCTACAACCAGCATGGATTTATGAAAGACCGTTCTTGTCAGACCAACCTGTTATCACTCTATTAGGAAGTAAATGAGGAATTGAATGGTGGAAGTCCAGTGGATGTAGTTTTTTTTTGGCAGTTCATACTTTACCTTATAAACATTTAATCTATAAAATAAGGTCAGTTGATGCTGATGAAATTGTATGTGCATGGACAGGAAACTGGTTACATGAATCATTACATGACATACATAAATCACTCTCTGAATTCTCTAAATGGTCTAAAGTTGTGAGTGGTGTGTCCAAGGGTTCTGTCTTGGGGTCAACGCTGCTCAATATGTTTAACCCCCCTGGAGGTATTCCCGAGTGTAGCTCGGGGTAAAGTTTCAGCACCAAAAGCGGTAACCCCAAGCTACACTCGGAAATACCTTGCAGCATTGCTTCTGGGATCTCTTCTTCACTCACCTTGTCCTGCGCTCCCGCGATGTCCCTCTTACAGTGTCTCCGGCAATGTCCTCTGGCCGATACCGGCATCTGTCTTCTGGGTTCCGTTCCTTGTGACGTCAGGACGTACGGGGATGGAATGGCGGGAAATTTAAAAATGTGAAAAAGTGACATTTACTAAATACACTAAAATAACACAGTAAAACATTACTGTTTCAAAGCCTTTACACAAACATTTTGTCCCTAGTGCTTTGTCCTGTGCTTTGTCCTTGTCCTGCCTACATTTTTACCGTTCTTTCTGCCTGGAAATTGAGACATGTCCATGGCATGCAAAAAGCGTCCCTTTAGGTCAAAAGTGGTTTTAGACCAGCTAGAGAACAGCGAAAGTAAATTAGAACCATTTGCAGAATTGAGTGATAATGATTCGTAGGGAAATTCGTCATCAGAAACCGTAATCGATTTTGCGACTTTGCTCAGTGATGTGTGAACTTGGCGCTATATTTCAAATTTCAGTGTTTTTGGTTTGATTATATTATTGAATTAAATGTATTATTATATTATTATTTTTTATGATTATTTATTAAATTATAATATATGTTTTCTTGTTTCAAATTTTATCATACCCGGGATGTTTACTAGACTCTTGTTCGGACAGATTTCAGTGAGTTATTCCTAAAAATTACAGGCCTACAATAAAAACAAATACATATTTCCATGCAAAAGAATGTACCGCTTTCAGGACAGAAATACTGACATAATCAGACCGCTAGGGAGGCTACTGATGCAGAAGTTGGAATCAAGAACTCATTTTCAGTTTTTGCTGATGATATCAAATCATGCAGGAAAATAACTTCAGCGCAGGATATAGCATCATTTCAGGAAGACCTTGACAAAATGGGGGGCTGAACCCCTACAGTACATGGCAAATGAGGTTTATTATTGAGAAATTAAAAAAATCATGCACTTTGGTGTCAATTATACACATGCAAATTGCACATTAGGAGAGGCTTCCCTGGGAGAGTCAGTGATTGAAAAAGATCTGAGGGTGTTAGAAGCTTGCCGGTTTAGAAATAGCATGCAATGTTAAGCTGCAGCTAACAAGTCAAGCAAAGTACTCTCATGCATAAAGAGGGCTTACATTCAAGAGATAAATCAATATATCTACTACTTTATAAAAGATTGGTTCAGCCTTATCTTGAATATACAGCTCAGTATGGTCACCAATCCTAAGGAAAAACGTTGATAATTTAGAGAAAGTTCAGCAATGGTCAACAGAGTTATTAAGGTGGATGAATGTCCTCAGCTATGAGGATCGATTACATAGATTACAGTTATTCACTCAGGAGAAAAGGGGTTTAAGAGGGGATATTATTACAATGTACAAATATTTCAAAAGCGACTTCAGTAAAACTGAAAGTAAAGTAAAACTAAGTGCTGCAGGGTGGCATGGATGCATAAAACCACGTATGTATATATTATTTTGCAGTATCGAGTAGGGATAAGCGCACCCTACCAGCATCGCCATTCGTGGCCTCGACTGTCAATCACTGGGTCCCGTCCAGAGGATTCCCCACTGACACCCAGCGATCTCCGATGGGGGAGAAACCTGTATGTAAACAATACAGATCTCTCCCCTGTCAGCTCCTGCACACTGCTTTGTATGATTCTGCATACAAAACAGTGTGCTTACAGTGAAACACACACACAGCCCCCATAGTAAAATAGCACATAGTTAACCCTTTGATCACCCCACATGTTAACCCCTTCCTGCTTAGTGCCATTAGTACAGTGTCAGTGCTTTTTATTGGCATTGATCACTGTATTGGTGTCACTGGGGATGTCAGTGACACCAAATCAGTTCCCCCCAGTGTCATAATGCCCGCTGCAGTCCCGCTATAAGCCGCCGTTACTAATAAGGAAAAAAAATTCCAGTATATATACCTCCATCGGTAAACGCTATAACTTTCACGTAAATCAATTAATTTACACGTATTGGGATTTTTTTTTAGCAAAGACATGTAGCAAAGTACATTTTGGCCTAAATTTATGATGAAGTTAGATTTTTTTTTTAAATTTTACTGGGCATGTTTAATAGCAAAAAATAAAAAATATAGGGTTTTTTTTCAACATTGTCGGTCTTTTTTTATTTATACTGCAAAAAAAATTAAAATGTGCAGGCGATCAAATACTACCAAATGAAAGCTCTATTTGTGGGGAAAAAAGGACATACATGTAATTTGGGCACAGTGTTGCATGACCGTGCAATTGCCAGTTAAAATAATGCAGCATCGTATCGCAAAAATGGCCTGGTCAGGAAGGAGGGTAAATTCTCTGGAAGTGGTTAAACTGTAATAAATGGTTTACACTAATATCCCTGGAGAGGAAAGACAGCTATGCTTTGAAGTTAGAAGAAAGGAGGTGTAATCTTAGATTATGGAAAGGGTTCTTTAGTGTTAGAGTAGTTAAAATCCCCTCCCCCTGGTAGTTGTACTAGTTGAGAGTATCAACAACTTTAAAAATATTGATGTCTTCCTCAGGAAGCAGAATATACAGGGCTATGGAAGTTGTTAGAAAATAGAATAATAAAAATCACACAGACATACACACATAAAGATTCAAATAGATGGACCTCTGTCTCTCTTTCAGCCTCATAAACTATGTAGCTACATAACTATATAACATATTACTTTGATCTTCAAGATAAAGAGTGTCACAGTAGACAGTCTTCTGCTTTCCATTAGAGGTTACTTGGCTGCCTCATGATTCTGCAGCCAAAAGGTCTGGTTAGGTGACAGCTGTCTACCGTTGTCTGCACACCACCAAATCAGAAACTACTTGACATCTCATTTCAGTCTGTAGCCTTGTTCTTTCCATTTACAATTCTAATTTGGGAACATCTGTCTACTACTGATTACTGGAATTAGAAATACAGTGCTCAGCATAAATAAGTACACCCCAACAGATTTGTCAGGAGACCTTTACTGTCCTTTCAGAATCAATATTTTCTATGGGACACTATACTACAAAATACTCCCACAATTACTTTCACTATTACTTTCATGTAATGAGCTAAACAAATGTTCTATAAAAGTCAGTTTTGTCAGACTTTTGGAAATTGTTCTTGTGTTCATTATGATATTGATTAGCACTGATATCAGCTCACATCTAAATTTTAATGTCACATCTCCACAATTTTCAATATCACCCAACTTCTATTTGTTTAATGTTTTATCATATGTATCTATAATATCAGCCACTTTTACATTTATTTTGGAGTAGAACTCACATGTAATGCCAAGCCTCCATGACTCAAAGAACTGAAAACCGTGAATGAAAGGGCAGTCCTTTAGCCTGAAGGAAGGCTCTATCTGACTTGTTGCAACTACTAATGCACTCTCCAAGAAGCTCACAATGCTCAATAAAACCAAAGTGAGCAATTTCAGTACAAGAGAATGACATGTGCAACTGTGCAAGACTGATGGTAGGATTGGAGTTCAACTTTAAACATCTCAGCCAGTCTGTATGGTGTTCCCAAAATGACAATCGGGATAATCAAGAACATTCTTTAATTGTTTAATTGTTTAATTGCATATTTTGTTTACAAACTAGATGTTACGGTGAAACTTCTACTAACAAGAATATCTAAATTTGTCTAAAGGTAGATATGGACCTTCTTAACCATCCTTTGAAAATATTTTTACCTTTTTAGGTATCATTTGAGAATATAAAAGCCTCTCTGGCCAGGTACGTATCTAGAACTGCCATCCTATTAAGTCCCCAGCCCTACTACATAGTTGCTGTAATTTCCATACACTGCACTGATGAAGACCAAATAGACTGCAACAATTGTATACAGTTTTGAATAAATGGTTCTATGATATTAAGCTAAATGTGAATTAAAAACAAGTGAATCTGGATCTAGCCAGAGGGGTGAAAAGCAATCATTTGCATGGATCCACTCACTATCCTGAAATAAGGAATAATCTTCTTACTTTTGGGTTATGTGATGAAATGATACATGTGAATGTTTTAAGAAGGCTTTACTGTACTACCTACAAATTTAAAAGTATATAGAAAACTTGTGAAAGTGTTCACTATAATTGGTTTTTAAATGTTTTTCATTCCAAGGAAATTTAATTACACAATGAGATTGATTTACTAAAACTGGAGAGTGCAAAATCTGGTGCATAGAAACCAATCAGCTTGCAGGTTTTTTTAAAGCTTGATTGAACAAGCTGAAGTCAGAATCTGCTACCATGCACAGCTGCACCAG
Source organism: Staurois parvus (assembly GCF_062004578.1). Classification (NCBI taxonomy): domain Eukaryota; kingdom Metazoa; phylum Chordata; class Amphibia; order Anura; family Ranidae; genus Staurois; species Staurois parvus. The sequence continues at coordinate 6,473,245 of NW_028317803.1, forward strand.
ATTTTTCACTTTCCAGTTTTAGTAAATCAACCCCAAAAGGTCCAACATACTGTATGTCTGTGCAATCTTTGGCATTTTGTTTCAGATGTTAGGTCACCAACTTAACTTCAAAAGTTGTTTAAAACAATTATTTTGGTATCTTCTTTCCAAGTCTATGATGTCACTTTATAAAGTGATTTTTTTTCAGGACCTGTGTTGGCAACTCTATGGCAATGCAAAATCCACTTGAGGCAGGTCAAATTCAGGTTGGGAGGAGGGGAAGTGCAAGTTAAATGCACCTGTCAATAAATTCTGAATAACTTCAGAAGTATTTCAAACTGATGTCGAGCTGATTCCACTGATGCAAGCCCAAAACCCCTTGACACTGACCCTTAGGTGGGATGGGCATAACCAATCTGCATGATTCAGAGTTAATTGTGTTTATGATCTCCTTGTTTATGTAGATGCTTTACAATAATGACACATTTGTGGGTTGATATACTAAAGGCAAATAGACTGTGCACTTTTCAAGTGTAGTTCACTCATTGCTTAGTGACTGTGGTGAAGCTTCGCTTTGTAAAGAATATCCAATCAAGTGCAAAGAAAATAAAAAAATGCATTTTGCCTGTACATGTTGGATGATGGAAATCAGCAGAGTTTTATCACATTCACTGGGCTCTGTGGAAAATGAGTGCAACTGCATTTATAAAGTGCCATCTATTTGCCTTTAGTAAATCAACCCAATGGACTACTATACAGTATCTCTCTAGATTTTGCTTCTACTTTATCCTTAGTACCCAGGTGTCTGCAGTGATCAATCAAGGATGTCTAATAATGTATTGTAGACTGGGAAGGTCATATAGGAGTTCCGATAGCATAGAATGGGTAGTGATACAATTTCTGCAAAAGCTAGTTAGACCTAGAAATTCCTACAGTGATTTTACATCAGTAAGTGCTTAGCAATGATAACATATGTTTAGCCCTGTCTATTATCATGCTCCATCATTAGCTCCCAAGCTTGGAAGAAGAAGTTTCTTATTCTTATATTTTTGTTGCAATTGAAATGCTATCTACATACATATATTTTGTGATGCAAGCCATGCACATTCAACACACTGTATGCAATCACTTCATTGTAAACACAGAGGAATCTTTAAAAAGCAAAATTAAGCAGTACTGTCTACCTTGCAAAGATATTCTAGTATAATGATGTGACTTTTCAGATAGCTGTACTAACCAACAACTACTGGCCAACTTTACTGGTGTAAAGTGTTTCATGTCAGGATTCAGCTTGCCACTGATTTTAGGATCTGGCAGTACGGAGTTTGCTGTTAAAATAAATTCTGCACACTTTGCTCTTAAGAAGAAAACATATTTTCTAATTTCTCCTTCATTTTTAATAAAAATGTACGTAACAATTCTGTCACTGTATTTGTTCCTTCCTGGTTTAGGGTGACAGGCTGTATGAAGGGTTTTTTTTTTTATTCTTTTAAAATCTCCATGGCATTTATTACAGGTACTTAGATAGCACTGTTAATTTATTTAGCACTTTACATATATATTGCACATTCACATCAATCCCTAACCCTCAAGGGGTATACAAGCTAAGGTCCCTAACTTACATACATGTACTAGGGCCAAATTAGACAGGTTCCAATTAACCTACCAGCATGTCTTTGGAGTGTGGGAGGAAACTGGAGTACCTGATGGAAACCCATGCAGGGACAAGGAGAACATGCAAACTCCAGGCAGGTGGTGCAATGGTTGGGATTTGAACCAACGACCCTAGTACTGCCAGGTGGAAGTGCTAGCCATTTAACCACTGTGCTGCCCTGAAGCACACTGTGTTATTCTTGAAGCACTGCAGGTGGTGGACTACAGTGCAGCTTTGACTGTGTAATGAAGCAGAGTATTCTGCCAATGTAAAATATTTTTCACCCTGCAGTATGTACCTGGACGCTCCTACATGTACCAATTCCATTCCTACTCCAGAGTGAAAGGCATTGCTCTCTCCTCCCACGTTCCTCCAGATCAGCATGGTTCACAGCTGTGAGATGTTAAGCAAGGTCTGAGGGGTCAAAGAGGTAGGATTAAATCAACAGAAGTGCTCAGCTAGCTTTCCTTCAACAGCCCTTATGCAGCCCTTTTTAATGAAAGTTACCATGCGGTCACTAGGAGTAGGGATGAGCAAAAGTACCTGGGTCTTGTTAATGGGGTGTTTGACAAATCCTGCATTAAGTCCAAAAGGAACTCAGAATGGAACTCCATGGAGGTGCAGAGATCTTGATCTTACTCAATTCTGGAAATTTCAGGACTAATAGGAAAGAGGTTTTTCAAAAAAGGGCTCTGGGAACACAGCACTGCCATGGAAAACATGTACCAATGCAAAAAAATAAAAATAAATAATGTAAAGTGGGGAAAGGACCCTCCTTTTAATTAGACTGAGGATGTCATAGGTAAAACAATCTTTTTTCAAATACATGCTTGGGAGTTGTCTTGAAGCTGTATTTGGTGTAACTGAATAGTGACACCATGTTCTGACATCATAGTATCATAGTTATTTTGAAATTATAATTGATTTTTTTTACATTTGCATTTAGCTTAGTTGAAATACAGCAGAATCACCATAATCCATTTCAACTTCTTGTTGTTTTTTCTGTAACACTGATTTTTTTTATTCAGCAGTAAAAGACCAAAAATTAATGATGGACGTAAGATGCACAACAGATCTCATAGCTATAGGGAAGTTAATTCCTTAAAAATAATAAAGATAAAGCCTTTAACCTTGTAGAAATTGACCAGTGGCAAAACAATTTGTTTTGGAGCTTCATTGTTCATAGTAAAAAACTGTATTTTCTTAAAAATGTACTAAATTATCAAAAAAAAAAAGTGCACAAAAATGCTTTAAAACCACAACCCCTAATCACCGAAACACCACCCCATTCATGTAACTCCAATATAACCACAAAATTCCAAAATATAGACTTCAGCCCTGTTTCTGTTTGCATTAAAAGTCACAGTTTTATCTGAGAAAAAGTAGGCAAACATTATTCAGTGGCTTGACAGTATGTAAGCAGCTTAGTAATGCAACAATATAAAAGAAAGACACAGGGTAGGTTTTATTTGTAATAAAAAAAGATTAGTGTGTATTATCTGAGAGACAATAGACACAAATATTTTTGAGTACCAGAGCACTGGAATAGGCTGAAAACTTGAATACATAGACCATGATTTACCCTTCAGGAGTCTGTAAAGTGCAACATAGGACTTACTCTACAACAAATACTTGTATAAACATTTTTCAGTTGAGGTACAGCTGTGTAAACATTATGTTTGGCAACCTTACAGTACCTGAGCATTGGTATGGTCCACAAACTTTACAGTGCATCAACAAATGTATCCAGCAGTATATATTACTAATTTGCAGCTGTGTCCCAGCTCCAGAAAAATGATGTGTGACAACATAATGCCTGGGTACCAGAATTGACAGCCAACTTCAGGATGCAAAACAAAATTTATTCTGCAGCAAACATTACAATTTTGCAGCTGAGGGATAGCTGCAGATACACTATGTGTGGAACCTTTACTGCTCCTAAGAACTGGCATAAGCAGAAAACTTTAGAGCGCAGCACAGGATTTATCATACAGCAAACAAAACAAATATTATAATACAAATATTACAGTTGAGGTCCAGCTATGAAAACATTATATGTGTTACCTTTACAGGGCAAAGCCCAACCCTTGAAAAACAACCCCACACCATAGTCCCCCCTCCACCAAACTTTACACTTGGCATAATGCAGTCAGGCAAGTACCGTTCCCTGCCAAACCCAAACACATCGGACTGCCAGACAGAGGAGCATGATTCATTGTCCAGAGAACACGTCTCCACTGCTCTAGAGTACAGTGATGGCGCGCTTTACACCACTGCATCTGACGCTTTGCATTGCACTTGGTGATGTAAGGCTTGGGTGCAGCTGCTTGGCCATAGAAACCCATTCCATGAAGCTCTCTATGCATTGTTGTTGTGCTAATCTGAAGCCCACATGAAGTTTTGAGGTCTTTAACTATTGACTCTGCAGACAGTTGGCGACTTTTGCACACTGAGTGCTTTAGCATGCTCTGACCCTGCTCTGTCATTTTACGTGGCCTACCACTTCGTGGCTGAGTTGCTATTGTTACCAGTTGCTTCCACTTTGTTATAATACCACTAACAGCTGACTGTGGAATATCTAGTAGCAAGGAAATTTTACAGATGGACTTATTGCACAGGTGGCAACCTATCACGGTACCACACTTGAATTCTCTGAGCTCCTGAGAGCAATCCATTCTTTCAAAAATGTTTGTAGAAGCAGTCTGCATGTCTAGGTGCTTGATTTTATACACCACCTATGGTATGTATCCCAATATTTTTGGCAATATAGCGTATATATATATATGCATATATATATATATATATATCAGGGGCAGACTGACAACTCATGGGGCCCCTGGGCAATAGGGAATCACGGGGCCCCTGTGTCCTTGCCCAAACTCAAAAAAGCATCTCATGGGGCCCCCTACCGAGTTACCAAATGGTCATTCCGCCCCTGATATATATATATATATATATATATATATATATATATACAGTATAGTATATACACTGCTCCAAGACATTCAAAAATGCATCAAGTTAGTTAAACTTCTGAGATATTGATCTGGTCAGTTAAGTAGCAAAGGGGATTGTTAATCAGTTTCAGCTGCTTTGGTGTTATTGAAATTAACAACAGGTACCCTAGATGGGCAACAATGAGATGACCCCCAAAACAGGTATGGTTTTACAAGTGGAGGCCACTGACAATTTTTTCCCTACTCATCTTTTCTGACTGTTTTATACTAGTTTTGCATTTAGCTAGAGACAGTGTCACTACTGATTGCATGAGGAGGTACCTGGACCCTACAGAGGTTTCAAAGGCAGTCCAACTCCTCCAGGATCGCACATCAATACGTGCCATTGCCAGAAGGTTTGCTGTGTCTTCCCACACAGTCTCAATAGCATGGAGGAGATTCCAGGAGACCAAACAATCAGAAACAGACTTTATGAGGGTGACCTGAGGATATAATGTCCGCTATGAGGCCCTGTGCTCACTGCCCGTCAACATAGAGTTCAATTGGCATTTGTCATTGAACACCAGAATTGGCAGGTCTGCCATTGGCACCCTGTGCTTTTCACAGATGAGAGCAGGTTCACCCTGAGCACATGTGACAGACATGAAAGGGCCTGGAGAAGCTGTGGAGAACATTATGCTGCCTGTAACATCATTCAGCATGACCGTTTTAGTGGTGGGTCAGTGATGGTTTGGGGAGGCATATCCATGGAGGGACGCACAGACCTCTAACGGCTAAACAATGGTACCCTGACTACCATTAGGTATCGGTATGAAATCATTGGGCCCAATGTCAGAACCTATGCTGGTGCAGAGGGTCCTGGGTTCCTCCTGGTACACAACAATGTCCATCCTCATGTGACGAGAGTATACAGGCAGTTCCTGGAGGATGAAGGAATTGATATCATTGAATGGCCCCCATGATCGCCTGACTTAAATCCAATAGAAAACCTCTGGGATATCATATTTCAGGTCATCTGACACCGTCAGGTTGCCCCTCAGACTGTACAGGAGCTCAGTGAAGCCCTGGTCCAGATCTGGGAGGAAATACCCCAGGACACCATCCGTCGTCTCATTAGGAGCATACCCCAACATTTTCAGGCATGCATACAAGCACGTGAGTACCATTATGTGTTGCTGCAATGAAATTTCAGCAAAATGGACTATCCTGCTTCATCATTTCACTTTGATTTTTGGGGTGTCTTTGAATTCAGTCCACTGTAGGTTGATAATTTTAATTATCCTCAAACGATGGGGCATCCTTATGTTCCTAACACATTACTTAGTCCATATCAGTATAGATATCCAGCATAACATTTTTCCTGATTGAGATCTGATGTGTTTTCAAAGTGAGCAGGGCCCCCTGATTCCTTCTGTATTGAACTGTAACTGTACTGTCTGCCCTCATGTTGCAAAGTGCTACACAGATTGTTGGCACTATATAAATCCTGTCTAATTATATATACAGTTGCAAGAAAAAGTATGTGAACCCCTTGGGATTACGTGGAGTTTTGCATGAATTGGGCATAAAATGTGCTCTGAACGTCATCTAAGTCACAACAATAGAAGAACACAGTCTGCTGAACATAATACTACACAAACATTAGATGTTGCCATGGTTTAATTGCACATAACATGTAAACATTCACAGTGCAGGGAGGAAAAAGTATGTGAGGCCCTAGCTTAATGACTTCTCCCAGAGCTAATTGGAGCCAGGAGTGAGCCAACCTTGACTCCAATCAGTGTGATGATATTGGATGTGTTGCTGACAGCTGTCCTGCCCTTAAAAAAACACACACCTGTTTTGGGTTTACTGGTTTCAAGAAGCACTGTCTGATGTGAACCATGCCTCGCAGAAAAGAGCTCTCAGAAGACCTACAATCAAGAATTGTTGACTTGCATGAAGCTGGAAAGGGTTACAAAAGTATCTCCAAAAGCCTTGATGTTCATGTGTCCACGGTAAGACAGACTGTCTACAAATGGAGAAAGTTTGGCACTGTTGCTACTCTCCCTAGGCGTGGTCGTCCTGTAAAAATGACTGCAAAAGCACAGCGCAGAATGCTGCATGAGGTAAAGAAGAATCCCAGAGTGTCAGCTAAAGACCTAAAGAAATCTCTGGCACATGCTAACATTTTTGTTGACACATCTACAGTAAGGAAAACATTAAACAAGAATGGAGTACATGGGAGGACACCACGGAGGAAGCCATTGCTGTCCAAAAAGAATATTGCAGCACGTTTGAAGTTTGCAAAAGAGCACCTGGATGTTCCACAGCACTACTGGCAAAATATACTGTGGACAGATGAAACCAAGATTGAGTTGTTTGGGAAGAACACACAACACTATGTGTGGAGAAAAAAAGGCACAGCACACCAACATCAAAACCTCATCCTCACTGTGAAACATGGCGGAGGGAGCATCATGGTTTGGGGCTGCTTTGCTGCCTCAGGGCCTGGACGGATTGTTGTCATTGATGGGAAAATGAATTCCAGAGTTTATCAAGACATTTTGCAGGAAAACGTACGACCATCTGTCCGCCAACTGAAGCTCCGCAGAGGATGGGTGATGCAACAGGACAATGACCCAAAGCATACAAGTAATTCAACAAAACAATGGCTGCAACAGCACAGAATATGCCTTCTGGAGTGGCCCAGTCAGAGTCCTGACCTCAACCCGATTGAAATGCTGTGGCATTACCTTAAGAGAGCGATTCACACCAGACATCCCAAGAATATTGCTACACTGAAACAGTTTTGTGAAGAGGAGTGGTCCAAAATGACTCCAGATCGTTGTGCAGGTCTGATCTGCAACTACAGGAAACGTTTGGTTGAGGTTATTGCTGCCAAAGGAGGGTCAACCAGTTATTAAGTCTAAAGGTTCACATACTTTTTCCTCCCTGCACTGTGAATGTTTACATGTTATGTGCAATTAAACCATGGCAACATCTAATGTTTGTGTAGTATTATGTTCAGCAGACTGTGTTCTTCTATTGTTGTGACTTAGATGACGTTCAGAGCACATTTTATGCCCAATTCATGCAAAACTCCACGAAATCCCAAGGGGTTCACATACTTTTTCTTGCAACTGTATATATATATATATATATATATATATATATATATATATATATATATATATATATGGGATATAACAAGTCTACACACCCCTGTTAAAATGTTAGGTTTCTGTGATGTAAAAAGATGAGACAAAGGTAAATCATTTCAGATTTTTTTCCACTTTTAATGTGACCTATAAACTGTACAACTCAATTGAAAAACAAACTGAAATCTTTTAGGGGGGGAAGTAAACATAAAAAACTAAAATAATGTGGTTGCATAAGTGTGTACACCCTCCTATGGGGATGTAGCTGTGTTCAGAATTAAGCAATCACATTCAAAATCATGTTAAATAGGAGTCAGTACACACCTGCCATCATTTAAAGTGCCTCTGATTACCCCCAACTAAAGTTCAGCTGTTCTAGTAGGTCTTGCCTGACATTTTCTTAGTCGCATCCTACAGCAAAAGCCATGGTCTGCAGAGAGGGCAGACATTGTTAAAAGATATCAGTCAGGAGAAGGGTACAAAAGGATTTCCAAGGCATTAGATATACCATGGAAAGCAGTGAAGACAGTCATCATCAAGTGGAGAAAATATGGCGCAACAGTGACATTACCAAGAACTGGATGTTCCTCCAAAATTGATGTAAATACAAGAAGAAAACTGGTCTGGGAGGCTGCTAAGAGGCCTACTGCAATATTATAGGAGCTGCAGGAATATCTGGCAAGTAATGGCTGTGTAGTAGATGTGACAACAATCTCCCATATTCTTCATATGTTTGGGCTATGGAGTAGAGTGGCAAGATGGAAGCCTTTTTTTACTATGAAAAACATCCAATCCTGGCTAAATTTTGCAAAAGCATATCTGACGTCTCCCAAAAGCATGTGGGAAAATATGTTATGGTCTGATGAAACCAAAGTTTACGTTTTTGGCTACAACTCCAAAAGATATGTGTGGCGCAAAAACAACACTGCACATCACCAAAAGAACACCATACCCACAGTGAAGCATGGTGGTGGCAGCATCATGCTCTGGGGCTGTTTTTCTCAACTGGAACTGGGACCTTTGTCAAGGTAGAGGGAATTATGAACAGTTCCAAATGCCAGTCAATATTGGCACAAAACCTTCAGGCTTCTGCTAGAAAGCTTAAAATTTAGAGGAATTTCATCTTTCACCATAACAACAACCCAAGGCATACATCCAAATCAACAAAGGAATGGCTTCACCAGAAGATGATTCAAGTTTTGGAATGGCCCAGCCAGAGCCCAGACCTGAATAGATCTGAATAGGGCTGTGCACAGGAGATGCCCTTGCAATCTGACAGATTTGGAGTGTTTTTGCAAGGAAGAGTGGGTAAATACTGCCAAGTCAAGATGTGCCATGCTGATAGACTCATACACTTATGCAACCATATTATTTTCGTTTTTTATTTTTACTTCCCTCCACCTAAAAAATTTCAGTTTGTTGTTCAACTGAGTTGTACAGGTTACTTTAAAGGTGGAAAAAGTTCTGAAATTATTTAACTTTGTTTCATTTTTTCATCACGGAAACCTGACATTTTAACAGGGGTGTGTAGTCTTTATATATCCACTGTATGTGTGTTTGCGTGTGTGTGTGTGCGTGCGAGCGCGTGTGTGTCAGGGAGCTAATCATAACAAACATGAGCATGTGCTGATAAGAAAATAGCAGAACAAAAATGTGCAAGTTGTGAGGAATAGACCTTGCATAGTACTATGGGGGAACTTAGTAGGGGGAGAAAGCAGAAGTACCAGTGGGGGACCTGAGAAGAAGGGAAAGGGGCTTCTCTGTAAAAAAACATTGTACCATTGTACCTTTGTGCAGGTAACTATACCATGTTTGTTATTTTTTTTTTTTATATATATATATATTTTTCCCTTTACAATCACTTTAAGTTGCAATTTCTTTCAAAATGTAATCTATATAAAATAAAATACAGGCAGAACGTGTGTATGTTCATGACACAATTGTTAGTTACCTGAGTGAATAAACAAAAAAAAATGTTGGTGCAATAACCCTGTTAACATGGCTAACCGCTATATATAATGTCAGTCAAATATGCTCAAATTGGGAATCCAGTCAGAGAAACACTGAAGAACAGCTACTGGAATCCATGTCCATGATATGAAATGAAATAAATGGTGATTTGCAATTGCTCTTCTTGTGAACAGGAACAAAAACAAATAGTTATCCACTCTGTATATTGAATGTAAAGCAGTTATCTGCACTAAATGCTTATAATTACTCTAAGTTGAACTATACATGTGCTATTATACTTTCATTAACAATTATCGAGGCACTGAAACTCATATTGAGTGGATATAGATAATTGTTCAGTGTGCTAGTATCAACATGAACAAAATAAGGTACTGAAATTAATTCTAAGATGTTAGAGAATTGGTCCCATGTAGTACTAATGCAGACACTACAGCATTAAATGGGGCATTCGCCATACTGAAAAACAGATTTGTGACTGTAAAGCATTCATCTTTGTAGAATAAGAAAATATACTATAAATTACAACCAAGATACAAAGCGAAAGAATTGTTAATATGCATTGTCTACACAAACAGAGTAAGTACAGATGCTTAGAATTACAGTCATCATACAGAAGAAGAGAAATTGTATTGTGCAGCTTCAATAAATAAAAAATAGGAAAAGTGAAGTAATACTGTTCAGTGTCCATAGATACAAAGTAAAAATAGATTCTGAGAATTACATTAACATACAATACGAAGTTTCTAATGGAAGAATGAAATAGGGAGTGGGCAATAAGCAAATGCCTGGGAAAGTAGCTCGGCAGTCATGCACGACTCCTTCAGGAGGTTGAGCATTGGGATACCACCTGAATCTCACTTTTTATAATCTGCCATTAAAGTAATGTTATCCTGTCCTGGATTTAAAAATGGTGAATTTATTCCTAATCCACATCATTGTTCCTAACATACTAAAAGACTGGAAGATGTGTTCGTTTCATCTGCTGACACCCCCTGGTCTCTTCTTGGAAGTAATCTTTCCCATCCCCTTCTACTTAATCAGATTTTCTTCTATGCACCAATCGCAGCCTCTACGGTTTTGGTTTCCTCCCTACTTTTAGTACCACCTCCATTGTCAGCAAGTTATTATGGGCAACACAATGCTGTAATCCCACCCAAAAGCCTATCTCTGGGGCAGTGGTATAGGACATTGTGATGGAGGTGAATAAAGAGGTCTCTCTCTGGATTTTTAATTATTTCTTAAAGTTGCTTTTAAAGGTTCTCATACATAGAGAAAAAACTCTGCATCAGTGCATGACAGTATGAAATCTCACTTTAGATACTGTATCACAGCAGAAGACATTTGGAGACCAAGATTGATAGGTGCATTGTATTGCTCCCAGTACCACCAATTTTAGCATTGCTATAGATAATCAGAGCAGTGTAGGGGCTACCAAACAAAACATGACTAAGGTGATTGCATACCCTCACCTTGTAAAACAACCCATTCTGTTTAAATAGAAATGAAAAGCAAAACATTTGTGTATAAATATAAAAAAAAGATTATAAACAGGTCTTCCCCTTTTTATAAGTGACAAACACAGCAAAACGTCCAACATTTCTGCTAAGTTCCTACTAAATATAAAAACTAAACTGTATTGAGTTAATAAATACCAAATATTTGTACATTTTAAATTGCGCCTTTTTGTGAAATGGTGAAAACTGAAGGAGCTCAAAACTGTAAATAAACGCAATTTACTCTAAAAATCTAGAGTGAAAAATCATTTTTCATTTACAGCTTTCAGAAATTGTAAAATACCCCCAAACCGTGTCATTTTTGAAAGCATATGTCCTGTAGAATAAAAAAAATGTGCTACTGATTTTTTAGGCCCTGCAATAGTTGCACAAATGTTTATCAAATCACACTTTTCACTAAAAATACACCAAATCATTATTAGTGGACACAAACAAAACATAATTTACAAAATTCCTGCTAAATTCCTATTCACATGAGGCGTACTAAATTGTATGTCTGTGGAGGGCTGTGTTTACCTGCATGGGGATGCTTAGGTGTTCTGTGCAGGTAGTTCCATTGATGTCAATTAGGATGCAGTGGCTGCAGGGACACAGCTGTTGCTCCCAACCTGACATCCTTGCATGGCCCCTACTGTTGAGCTCAGGGACAATCACCTGGACCCCCATGGATATCAACTTTGGAGCAGCGTCTGAGTCCATGCAGTCACTGCATCCCAATTGACATCAATGGAACTGTCTGCATGGGGGATGCACGGAACGCCTAAGCATCCCCATACAGGTAAACATGCAGGAGCATACAAGTGTGGTATACCCTGTGTAAAAAAGGTTTTACTATGTTTTTTTTTTTTTAACCACCTCCCGCCCACCATATGTTAATATGACGGACGCAAGTTGTTTCTCTTGTTCTGGGAGGACGTCATATGACGTCCTCCCATTCTAACCGCGCATGCGTAGCTTCCGGAGCGCGAAGCGTGGCGATCGACGGTGCACTGTGTCCTTCGGACACAGCAGATCACCGATCCACGGAAAGAGCCGAAGATGTCGGCTCGGTTATGTGATCAGCTGTGTCCAATCACAGCTGATCACATGTAAACAGGGAAATGCCGGTTATCGGCATTTCTCTCCCCACAAGCTGTCACGCTGACAGCTCGAGAGGAGAGGAGAGTCGGTAATTGGCATTGAGAGGACATGTACACTGATCATCAGAGCACTGATGATCAGTGTGCCCTGATGATCAGTGTAGCCCCAGCAGTGCCACCTGTCAGTGTCCATCAATGCCAGCTCTCAGTGCTCATCCATGCCGCCTGCCAGTGCCCATCAGTGCCACATTTCAGTGCCCATCAGTGCCACATCAATGCCACATATCAGTGCCATCTGAGCTGCCTTTCAGTGTCACCCATCAGTGCCAGTCAGTGCCACCTATCAGTGCTGCCAATCAGTGCCACCTATCAGTGTCAGTCAGTGCTGACTATCAGTGCCAGTCAGTGCCGACTATCAGTGTGCATCAGTGCCACCTATCAGTGCCCGTCAGTGCTGCCTATCAGTGCCACCTAACAGTGCCAGTCTGTGCCGCCTATCAGTGCCAGTCAGTGCCATATATCACTGCCATATATCAGTGCTTCCTTTCAGTGCCCATCAGTGATGCCTGTCAATGCTCATCAGTGCCACCTACCAGTGCCTCCTCATCAGTGCCCATCAGAGCAGCCTCATTAGCGCACATCAGTGAAGGAGAAAAATCACTTATTTACAAAATTTTATAACAAAAACTAAGAAAAAACTTTTTTTTTCAAAATTTTCAGTTTTTGGTTTGTTTAAAAAAAAAAAAAGACCCAGAGGTGATTAAATACCACCAAAATAAAACTCTATCTGTCATAAAAAAATGATAAAAATTTCATATGGGTACAGTGTTGCATGACCGCGCAATTGTCATACAAAGTGCAACAGTGCTGAAAGCTGGAAATTGGCCTGGGCAGGAAGGGGGTATAAGTGCCCTGTAGGCAAGTGGTTAATTAATTAATTAATGTAATTTTTTATTTATTTTTACAAGTTTATTTTTAATATTTTGTACATTTTTTTTTGGGGGGGGGGGGGCTTTGGTGAGATATCAGAGGTCTAAACAGACTGATGTCTCTTTTTTGAGACAGCAAAAGGGACTGAAGACAGTTCAGTCCCTTTTCTCTGTAACCTCAATGTAACCAAATAAATGAATAGTGATCTCTGCATTCATTCTTAAACTGTCACATAGTAAACACAGCGATTGCTGTCTGTGTTCATGAAGGAAAGGAATAGGGCTGATAGGGTTTACCAGCACCTCCCCCCCTCCATCCTGACAGCATCTTCTTCCTGAGCAGAAGCTGCAACCGGAAGCAGGGAGGGAGGGAAGCCAGCTGACAGCACTGCATGGAGGGTTTATAGGGAGAGACTACAGGGGGGTCAGAACGGTGGTGGGGGCATGCACTTTTGTGTCTTTTTGAAATCTGCCACTCCCCAGCAACCTAGAAAGCCATCGGGAGGGCAGTGGAGGGATGCCGGTCTGAAGCTGCAGGAGGAGATGGTAGGAAGGACCTGTGGATAGGATCAGCGCAAGGGTGTGGGGGGAGGCAAGGGGGGGTACAGAAAATGGGTGCTGCAAGGTTTAGTGAGGTGGGCAAGCAAGAACTGAACGTGATGGGGTGACAACCCCAGCGGATTAGCGGCAGCAGCAGTGGTAGGGGAAGAGGGGGTGCCACATTTTGTTCAGAAGTGTTTACTGAAGTGACCAGGAGCTTATAGCAAAGGAGGAATGCAGGTCCATATGGCGTACTGACTTGCCCAGCTGGAAGCAGTGCTTTAGGTCCAAACCCGTATGGACCAACAGTGAAACAAAAGCCCTTTTTTGTTTAAAACTTAAACTACAATAAGGACAAGTAGATTACTAATGTTTTGTGAAAACTGCCAAGAATAAGCTATAGAAAACTCATTGAACATTTATCAGTGGGGTTTATATAAAGACACCAAATAAAGCCTAGGGCCCCTAAAACAAGAGCTTACCTAGGCTAGCTATGATGTTGATGGAGAGATCTGATCTATATCATTCTTGTGATGTTTTCAAATGATGGTAACAGGTGAAGGAAGCAAAATCCAATAAATGTTCCCCGTATTCTAACTTGGGTCAAATGGAAGTTTGAGTGAAAAGTGAATAATACATTTTGGAGGCTCCAACCAATGATAATCCGAACCCAAAACTTGTTATGATATTTAAGCATGTACATGTTTTGTAATCATTAGAGATGAGCGAATCGAACATGACGAAGTGGAATTCGTTCCGAAGATTTGGAAAAATTCGATTCGCGACGAATCCGAAGATTAGCAAACTTCGGATGCACGAATCTAATTTTCCCAAAAATGGCGGCGACATGTGTGGCGACAGAGAAAATGGACAGAGAAGATGGGGCGGGGATCTCTGGGAAGGCGCGCAGACAAGGCGCGCTGACCCATAATGCATTCATGACATGTGATCGCATTAGCCAATCAGCAGCCAGCCAGCACTGTGTAATGGTGGAGCTATAAACCGCGGCCATCTTAGAATTCTCCATTAGCCTACGGTCATTCAAGAGAGACAGACCTGTGTGTATTAAGGGACAGAGTTAGGGCCACAGAGACTTTAGGGCCACAGAATCGTTACTCAGGGACACAGAATCGTTACTCAGGGACACAGAATCGTTACTCAGGGACACAGAATCGTTACTTAGGGCCACAGCTATCAAAGAATCGAAAATTTAAAGTGACATACACCCTTTTTTTTTTGGTGGCTGTCGTGCACAGTTGGTGCTGCAGTTTGCCGATTGTGCAAAATAAACTGACTTTCTGCTTCACAACCACTATTGTACGTTCAAAGAGTTAAATCCATTTACACGCCGGCTCCTCATGAACGTGGTTCAGCGGGTTTGCATCACTTAACCACTTGAGCCCCAGAGGATTTACCCCCCTTAATGACCAGGCCTTTTTTTGCTGTTTGGCGCTGCACTAATTCAAATGATAATTGCGCGGTCATGCAATGCTACACCCAAACAAAATTTACGTCCTTTTTTTCACACAAATAGAGCTTTCTTTTGGTGGTATTTGATCACCTGTGCGCTTTTTATTTTTTGCGCTATAAACAAAAAAACCACGAAAATTTTGAAAAAAAACAATATTTTCTACTTTCAGCTATAAAAAATATATCGTAAACTCAAAGTTAGTCATAAATTTAAGCCAAAATGTATTCTGCTACATGTTTTTGGTAAAAAAATCCCAATAAGTGTATATTGATTGCTTTGTGTGAAAGTTATAGCGTCTACAAACTATCGTATAGATCAGGGGTAGGCAACCTGCGGCTCTCTAGCTGTTGTGGAACTACATTTCCCATGAGACATTGCAAAATTGACAGTTACAGCTATGACTTGCAGAGGCATGATGGAACTTGTAGTCCTACAACAGCTGGAGAGCCGCAGGTTGCCTACCCCTGGTATAGATGCTGTAATTTATGCCTTTTTTTGCTATACAGCGCTGCACTAATTCAAATGATAATTGCACGGTCATGCAATGCTGTACCCAAACGAAATTTACGTCCTTTTTTTCACACAAATAGAGCTTTCTTTTGGTGGTATTTGATCACCTGTGCACTTTTTATTTTTTGCGCTATAAACAAAAAAACCACAAAAATTTTGAAAAAAAACAATATTTTCTACTTTCAGCTATAAAAAATATATCGTAAACTCAAAGTTAGTCATAAATTTAAGCCAAAATGTATTCTGCTACATGTTTTTGGTAAAAAAAATCCCAATAAGTGTATATTGATTGCTTTGTGTGAAAGTTATAGCGTCTACAAACTATGGTATAGATACTGTAATTTATGCCTTTTTTTGCTATACAGCGCTGCACTAACTCAAATGATAATTGCGCGGTCATGCAATGCTGCACCCAAACGAAAATTACGTCCTTTTTTTCACACAAATAGAGCTTTCTTTTGGTGGTATTTGATCACCTGTGCGCTTTTTATTTTTTGCGCTATAAACAAAAAAACCACAAAAATTTTGAAAAAAAACAATATTTTCTACTTTCAGCTATAAAAAATATATCGTAAACTCAAAGTTAGTCATAAATTTAAGCCAAAATGTATTCTACTACATGTTTTTGGTAAAAAAAATCCCGTGCATTAGCGGGCAAACTGGCGCTATCTAGGAGGGGCGCTAACACTATCGGAAGTCACCAGTGACACTAATACAGTGATCAGTAAAAATCTGTTCACTGTAATCAATGACACTGGTGACAGGGCAGTGAAGGGGTTAACTGGGGGGGGGCGATCAAGGGGTTAAATGGGATTTCTGGTGCACTAGCGGGCAAACTGGCACTATCTGGGAGGGGCGCTAACACTATCGGAAGTCGCCAGCGACACTGATACAGTGATCAGTAAAAATTGGTTCACTGATCAGTGACACTGGTGACAGGGCAGTGAAGGGGTTAACTGGAGGGGGGGGGTGATCAAGGGGTTAAACGGGATTACTGGTGTACTGGCGGGCAATCTGGCGCTATCTGGGAGGGGCGCTAACTCTATCGGAAGTCGCCAGCGACACTGATACAGTGATCAGTAAAAATCGGTTCACTGATCAGTGACACTGGTGACAGGGCAGTGAATGGGTTAACTGGGGGGGGGGGGGAGATTAAGGGGTTAAATGGGATTACTGGTGTACTAGCGGGCAAGCTGGCGCTATCTGGGAGGGGCGCTAACACTATTGGAAGTCGCCAGCGACACTGATACAGTGATCAGTAAAAATTGGTTCACTGATCAGTGACACTGGTGACAGGGCAGTGAAGGGGTTAACTGGGGGGGCGATCAAGGGGTTAAACGGGATTACTGGTGTACTGGCGGGCAAGCTGGCGCTATCTGGGAGGGGCACTAACTCTATCGGAAGTCGCCAGCGACACTGATACAGTGATCAGTAAAAATTGGTTCACTGATCAGTGACACTGGTGACAGGGCAGTGCAGGGGTTAACTGGGGGGGGGGGCGATCAAGTGATTAAACGGGATTACTGGTGTACTGGCGGGCAAACTGGCGCTATCTGGGAGGGGCGCTAAGTCTATCGGAAGTCGCCAGCGACACTGATACAGTGATCAGTAAAAATTGGTTCACTGATCAGTGACACTGGGTGACAGGGCAGTGGAGGGGTTAACTGGAGGGGGGGGGCGATCAAGGGGTTAAACGGGATTACTGGTGTACTGGCGGGCAAACTGGCGCTATCTGGGAGGGGCGCTAACTCTATCGGAAGTCGCCAGCGACACTGATACAGTGATCAGTAAAAATTGGTTCACTGATCAGTGACACTGGGTGACAGGGCAGTGAAGGGGTTAACTGGAGGGGGGGGCGATCAAGGGGTTAAACGGGATTACTGGTGTACTGGCGGGCAAGCTGGCGCTATCTGGGAGGGGCACTAACTCTATCGGAAGTCGCCAGCGACACTGATACAGTGATCAGTAAAAATTGGTTCACTGATCAGTGACACTGGGTGACAGGCAGTGAAGGGTTTAACTGGAGGGGGGGGGTGATCAAGGGGTTAAACGGGATTACCGGTGTACTGGCGGGCAATCTGGCGCTATCTGGGAGGGGCGCTAACTCTATCGGAAGTCGCCAGCGACACTGATACAGTGATCTGTAAAAATTGGTTCACTGATCAGTGACACTGGTGACAGGGCAGTGAAGGGGTTAACTGGAGGGGGGGGTGATCAAGGGGTTAAACGGGATTACTGGTGTACTGGCGGGCAAACTGGCGCTATCTGGGAGGGGCGCTAACTCTATCGGAAGTCGCCAGCGACACTGATACAGTGATCAGTAAAAATTGGTTCACTGATCAGTGACACTGGGTGACAGGGCAGTGAAGGGGTTAACTGGAGGGGGGGGCGATCAAGGGGTTAAACGGGATTACTGGTGTACTGGCGGGCAATCTGGCGCTATCTGGGAGGGGCGCTAACTCTATCGGAAGTCGCCAGCGACACTGATCAGTAAAAATCGCTTCACTGATCAGTAACACTGGTGACAGGGCAGTGAAGGGTTAACTGGAGGGGGGGGGGGCGATCAGGGGGTTAAATGTGTCCTAGAGTGTTCTAACTGTAGTGTAGTGCTTGTGTACTCACTTTTTGGATGTCTACTTCTCTGTCTGGAACGGAATGTGTCCAGGCAGAGAAGAATGACATCATATCCTGCCCTGTGTATGTCAACACAGGACAGGATAGGACAGGGACCGATCATGTGATTTCAGCCAGAAATCACTGGCTGAAATCTAATGATTGATCCCTCCTGGATCAAATAGTGTCACCCGCGGGTCGGCGGGAGCGCGCGCGCGCGCCCCCTGCCGGCGAAAGTGTCGGGAGCGCGGAACCCGTTTTTAAACGTGGTTTTGCGCTCCACTGCCGCCCTGCACACGTATATACACAGTGGCAGGGCGGCAAGCGGTTAACGGCAAATCGTTGACAAACGCTGGGACGTTCAGTGTTGTGCGCATTAAGCCAGACACCAAAGGGCAGCACAGACCTGTTATTACTCGCTCAAGCATGGCTGAACAAAACCAGTCTCTACCACAAATTGGACCCAGACCTGCCCAGGGTCTCGTAAGTAGATTGCACGGAGGAGTAGAGTTCGTTATTGGAATTAACTGTGAGGGACTTTTAAACCTAGGCCTGTGTATGGCCTTCAATTGAAGCTGCTTCTGCTCCGCCACTCTGCCATTGGACTCTTGATAGTCGTCTCCCCACGCTGCTGCTGGGGGGACTTTTTAACATAGGCCTCTGTATGGCCTTCAATTTTAGCTGCTTACGCTCCGCCACTCTGCCATGGGCCCCTGTACCGCCTCCTCATGCTGCTGCCAGGCCCGTAATCTGCCATGGGCCCCCGTACCGACTCCTCATGCTGCTGCCAGGCCCGTAATCTGTCATGGGCCCCTGTACGGCCTCCCATTGCTGCTGTCTCCATCGCCACACTCTGCCATGTGCCACTTTCAGGTCTCCTCACACTGCTGGTGGGTTCCATTTTGTCATAGGGTGCTGTATGGCCTCCCATTGCTGCTGCCTCCACCGCCACACTGTGGCTCCACACTCTGGTTTTGGCCCCGTGACTGCCCAAATGAGTGAAGTGTGCGGTGATTCTAAGATCGACGGCACTCATCTGCATGTCATACTGACTGACAGTATTATTTCTCTTCCCCAGCAGACTCCAAGGGCATTTAAATTAAAGGTACAGTGTTCTGCACTAATATAAAGGCTCTCTGAAGCCTAGAAACACCCTTTTTATAAGTTAAATTTGCAGCGAATATATTCGGCTCGAAGCGAATCAGCCGAACCGAATTTTTGAATAATTCGCTCATCTCTAGTAATCATCTCTTCTCCTGTTTGGTACATATGTATTGACAGTTCCATTATTCTCTTACTTATAGCCATTTAATGGAGTGGAACTTTGTCATGCATATGCACAAATGCTTGTCAACATGTAAAGAATTAAGAAATAGCTTTTTCTAATTATGTGGAATATTGACGTGTTTGAAATATGTAACACAGTCCTGTGTAGAAATGAAGTATTAAAAAATATTTCCATTTTCACAAACATGTTATAACTACTGTATATTGATTAGTAGCAAATACATCAATAGCATTAAATCATTATAAGATATTTGCAAAATGTATATGGAATCTTAATGGGGCTTTGTAGCTTTCATCAGGTGAGGTGTGTAATAAATTATATATTCGATGAATAGTTTATTTTACAGTCTGTTCAGGTTCTGGTGATTTAGCTGTCATTATATGCGAAAGGCAATGCTTTAAAGCAATTAAAGCAGTTATTCTTTCTCTAAATGAAAAAAGCAGCATGGAATCTGTAAACAAACATCTGAAAGTTGTATGTATTTTTCATTTTAACCTGAAGCAATCTACGAAAAGTTCCAGTTATCCTTTTTGTAGGGTGTAAGCGTTCTGAAATGAATTAATCTGTCAGCTTTAATACATGTCTTTGTAATTGATCACAAACTGATCAGCCAAACTGCAATTCCACACAATGGCTATTCTAGAGAGCAGACATATGTCCTGTCCCGCAGGAATTGTTCATTTCTTTAGTTTTTACTGGACTTTTCATTTTTTTTTCTGCAACTATTAAATGTTTTTGGATCAATGTATAATACAGCATAGGGTTTAACCAATTGAAGAAAAGGGGCACCTTGCTGTTAATTCAAGGGGTACCTACAGTGTAAAACGCAGATGCTAACATCCTTATTAACAAGATTCAGTCTAGGCCAATTCTGACATTTTTCTCATACATGTAAAAATCTGCATTTTTTTGCTAGAATATTACATTTTACACATTATATATTTTTTAAGCAGAGACCTTGGAGAATAAATTTGAAATTTTTATGCCACACAATAATTGCATACCAGAGCCATACAAAGCAGTGTGCTTACAGTAAAACACACACACACAGCACATATTTTACCCTTTGATTGCCCCACATGTTAACCCCTTCCTGCCCAGTGCCATTAGTACAGTGGCAGTGCTTTTTATTAGCATTGATCACTGTATTGGTGTCACTGGGGATGTCAGTGACACCAAATCAGTTCTCCCCAATGTCAGAATGCTCACCACAGTCCCTCAGTCCTGCTATAAGTTGCTGATAGCCAATATTACTAGTGAAAAAAAAATCCAGTATATATACCGCCATTTGTAAATGCTATAACTTTCACGTAAACTCTATAATGTTCACTTAAACCAATTAAGTTACATGTATTGGGATTTTTTTTTAGCAAAGACAAGTAGCAGAATACATTTTGGCCTAAATGTATGATGAAATTTGATTTTTATATATTTTTACTGGACAAGTTTAATAGCAAAAAGTCAAATATATTGTTTTTTTTCTCAAAATTTGGGGTTTTTATTTGTTTATAGAGCAAAAAATTAAAAATTCACAGGCGATCAAATACTACCAAAAGAAAGCTCTATTTGTGAGAAAAAAAGGATGTAAATTTCAATTGGGTGCAGCATTACATAATCATGCAATTCTCAGTTAAAGTAACTCGGCGCCGTAATGCAAAAATGGCCTCGTCAGGAAGGGGGTTAAATCCTCTGGAGAGCAAGTGGTTAATGAGTTTTAGTGAAAGAACAACATTAAAAATAAAGCATTTAGTATACTAATCTGCCAGTTTGGCCCCTTTAACATGGGCTGCACCTAATTTATGAAAGCTCTGCACCGGTTTGGTACCGGTACTGACACATGCACCAGCTTCAGGTAGTTTTTACTATAGCCACTTTTAGAATCTGTGGCTGCAAAGCCTGTTTACAGATTAGGAAAATGGCAGCAATTAAGATGAACTCTAAACTGGTGGACAAAGATATGTCGGTGCTAAGAGTGCTGCAGGTTTGTGCTGAGAAGCTGTCATAAATGTGACAGCTTCCTGCACAGGGCTGTATCACTGACCCAATGTGAGCATGAAGATTCCCTTTTGAAAGCTAAATGTAAACATAGGGGTGAGGAACACTGGCTGGCAGCATTGTCCAATTATGGAAATGCCCATGGATGTGATTGGAAACTAGCATCAGAGTTCCTCATCATGTTTCATCCAACCAACTCTATGGCTACATTGCCCATCAATGATAAAAAGGGTTTCTTCCACACAACCCTGTCCTCAGTAATTGGTGGGCAGGTGGAAGACCTATTGGTACCTGGAAGCATTCAGAAGAAGAAGAGAGGTGCACAGATATACTGTGGAGTATATATTACCCAGTTATTCATTCACAGAAAAAATAGTGAAAAAAAAGTAAATAAAGACATCAAACACCCTTGATAAGTCCATATACTTATCCATAGAATCCCAGACTGTGTGTACTATATATCCACATCCCAGCAAACCATGTAGGACGATGAATAAAATATGTAGTCAAGGACTTTGTGTGGACATATAGAAAAGAAACTGAGTGCCATAAAAACAACTTTATTAGGTACCATTAAAAATCTATTACACAACATAAAAATTATTCTCCACATAGGGGGTTCACAATTACAGTTCACATGTGGACTTGATGTGTTTAGGGAATCCTTCTTCAGGATCACATGTTACAGAATAAATACACTGAAATTCACTCCCAATCTTTAATAATGTCAGCCAGTAGGGTAGACTGGAATTGATAGCATGTCTATGTTTCCTATAGTGGTGCAAATGAGTAAGCAAGGGTAAGCCACTGCCTCTCAGGTTGAAAATTCAGGTACGTTCAATAAACAGCCAATGGTCTTGTACACAATAATCTTAACATAGAACGACAAAATTCTCAATGATGAACCATCCAGACCCAATGTAAATAAGTCAGGCTGAATTGATGTGAACTGAGTGTGTTTGTAAGATACTTATCAAGAGCCCCCTCTTTCAAATATATGTGCCTTGACTACCTTGACTACCATGATGTCTCTATTGTGACTTACTAACGTTGTGGAAAGCAATTTTTAATTTGGTGTGATAGATTTTTAATTCTGCATAATAAAATTGTTTTTATATTACTCTGTTTATCTTTTATATGTTCAAACAAAGTCCTTGACTACATACTTTATTCACCATTAATAAGTCAACATGCCCCACAATGTCATGTTCAGTAGATGTGTCTGTGGGATGGTGTGTTTTTAATTTTGATGAATTGGCGGGCATTGTTCATTGTAATTGACATAGATCTACACCACTGGACTTGTTTTGGGATTTTTACTTTTCCTTTTTTTTTATATTCAAATATTTTTATTGGAAAATTTGAAACATACAAAATAATTGAAAACATTAGCATAGAGAGGTGCACAATTAATACAAAATCTTGCATAGGTAAGGTAAAATGGGGTAGTGGTACCACGCCAGCCGGCCGAGGTACTTTGCGAAATCTTGGTTCAGCTACATGAGAGGTATGCTCAATTTAGTGCACCTTATTGAATTGTGGTATGAACAGTAAAGGAGAAAATGGGAAGGGAAAAGAGGAAGGGGGAGGAGGGGGTAAAGGCACCTAGGATATCATAATCATGTAGTTTGGTCGAATATTATATAATCATTTTATCGAGCAGTTGGGGTTGTGTAACCATCGGGTCCATTGAGTCTCAAATTTGTGGTATGAGAAGTTATGGAGGGCTGTTCTCCTCTCCATTTCACATAGGAAGTTTAGATCGGACAGCAGTCGGGATAAAGAGGGAGTGTTAGTAGACCGCCAAAGTCTGGTGATATTGAGTTTTGCAGCTGACAGAATATGTATAGTGATGGTGCGTGAGGACAGTGGAATTTTATCTATTCCGATATGGAGGAGCGCTAGAGCCTGGTTTGGGGCTATTGGTGTCTTTGTAATGGAAGAGATTATTTGAAAGACTTGATTCCAATAGGAAGTCAGGGACCTGCACGCCCATAATAAGTGTGTGAGAGTACCTGATTCCCCACAATGTCTCCAGCAGGATTGTGAGTGTTGAGGATAGAGTAAGGCTAATTTGACAGGAGTTAAGTACCCTTGATGGAGTATTTTCAGGTACGATTCCCAGTGCGAACTGCACTTTGAAGATTTATAAGTCATGGTAAAGGTTTTTTCCCACGTGCTCAGAGATATGGGTTGTTGAATTGCTTTTTCCCAGTTTGTTATGGACGATGTGTGTGTATTAAATTGCGATTCAACTAGGAGTTTGTAGAACAATGAAATGCCTTTTTTTGGATAGGTTGAGTTTTGTAAGAAATGCTGTGTAGTCGCTGGGATTTTAATACTACAGGGTACAGGGGGTAGAGGGTATGGGTTATACGTATATAGGTGAAGTATTCAGTAGCTGGGATTTGGTATTTTTCTCTAATAGTCTGAAAGGAATGTATTGTATTGTTGGTGTACAGGTTTTGTATGTAGAGTAAGCCATGGTCGTTCCATAATTTTAAGTTTAAATAAGGAGAGAGGAAGTGTAGGGATGAGAGCGGGGTGAGAATTTGGAGGTTGTCCTTACGTAGTTGGGTATAAGAAATAAAGTCATACCAAGCTGTTAGAGAGGCTATTATACAAGGGTGACCATGTAAATGCGTAATGTGTGTCCCTCGAGGTAAGAATAATAAGTCTGACAAGGTGTGTGGAAGGAATAAGGAAGCTTCCAAAAGAGTCCAAGTTTTGTTGAACGTGGGTTGCCACCAAAAAAAGAGCTGGTCAAGTAAAGTGGCTAGGTAATATGATTTCATATGTGGGAGTCCCGCTCCGCCTCTAGAGGATGGGCGGATTAGTAGATTTGTAGCATATCTAGGCTTTTTCGCATTCCACAGGAATTTGTTCAATATTGCCTGAAGTTTTGTAAAAAAGATGTGAGGAACTGGTATAGGGAGCGTGCGAAAGATATAAAGTATCTTGGGTAAGATACACATTTTAACTGTCGCCAATCTGCCCAGTGTCGAGAGAGCATCTAATTTCCGTGAACTTGGGGTCATTTCTAAGGGCGGTTGCTAATGGTTCAATGAGTAGCGCAAAAATTATAGGGGATAACGGGCAGCCTTGTCTAGTTCCGTTAGAAATGTAGAAGGGTTGAGAAAGTGTGCCGTCAGTCAGGACCCTGGCCGATGGCTTGGAATAAAGGGACAAAATGGCCGAAAGTATCCAGTCAGTTATTCCAAATTTTTGGAGCGTATGTGTCATAAACTTCCAGTGGATTCGGTCAAATGCTTTTTCTGCATCAAGCGATAATAAGAGCGAAGGTTGAGGATCTAATTCAAGGTGGTGTAACAGGGATATAATCTGTCTGGTGGCATCAGGGGCTTGTCTACCAGGGATAAATCCTACCTGGTCAGGATGGATTAAAGTCGGTAGGTAAGGGATCAGTCTTAGGGCGATTATCTTAGCGTAAATCTTTATATCTGTATTAAGGAGCGAAATTGGTCTGTAATTTTGTACCAGTTGAGGGTCTTTTCCTGGTTTCGGGATGGTGGTAATTATCGATTGCAGCATTTCTTGCGGGAATGCGCCACAAGTAGCGACATGGTTGTAGAGGGGGGATAGGTGCGGAGAAAGGTCGGGGGCAAAGGCTTTGTAGTATTCATTAGTGAAGCCATCGTTCCCTGGTGATTTATTCAGAGGGAGGGTGCGTATGATTTTTTCAATCTCCGCCGAAGAGATTGGTACAGAAATGGATTCAAGTTGAGACAGGGTTATGTGTGGGAGGTTAATGTTACATAGAAATTGTTCTATTGAATGTGTCGTGGGTTGGATTGTATTGACATCGTCTTTTAGATTATATAATGTCTGATAGTAGGCCGCAAAAGCATTTACGATATCCTGTGGGTTCGTCAGAGTGTCGTGCGAAGCAGGATGTCGGATTGTGGATATTTTGGATTTAAGACGTTTTTGTTTGATAATTTTACTAAGGAGTGAATTTGCCTTGTTACCGAGTGCATAGAATTTTGCTTTTGTTTTTTGTAGGTTAGTGTCGTATGCGTGGAGTAAAATGGCACGTAGTTTGTTCCTATCTGAGTTTAGAGTCGTTGTTATGTCAGGGTTTGGATTCTGTTTGTTTAGTTTTTCATTAGCGCGAATGGAAGTCATGAGCTGATCAATTTGTTGAGAACGCTGTCTCTTAGCGCGGGCATTTAACTGGATAAGAATACCTCTCATGTAGGCCTTATAAGTCACCCAAAGTGTGGTAATAGAAATATCATGTGTGGCGTTGGTGTCAAAAAAGAGTTTGTGGGCTTCTTGGATACGCTTCTGGTTCTCCGGCGTCGTCAGAAGTGAAGAGTTGAGTCTCCAGATGGGTGGAAGCGCTGTGTTTTGGTCGTCGTCTAATGATATATGAATCGGGGCATGGTCCGACCAAGTTATAGTTCCAATTTTGGATGCTGTCACTTGTTGCAATGTCCATTTGTCCGTGAGAAACATGTCTATCCGTGAGTATGAAAGATGTGAAGGGGAGTAATAAGTATAGTCTTTTTCAGAGCCATGTTGACATCTCCAGATGTCGTATAGATCATTGTCGTGCAGAAATTGATTGATAGTTGGTTTCGTGGATTTTGAAGTAGAAGAAGAGTCCATGTTCGAATTACCCGTAATGTTAAGATCCCCGCCGATGATGAGTTTCCCTTGTTTAAGTATGGAGATGGTTTTGTAAAGTTTACGGTAGAAACATAGCTGTTTGCAGTTCGGGCCATAAACATTTACCAGGGTATAAGTCTTGTCATTTATTTGGCATACTAAAACGTGAAAGTGTCCAAGTGGATCCGCCCTCTGTGACAAAAGGCGACAGGAGAGAGAATCTTTAATGGCCGTGATCACTCCATTCTTTTTTTTTGGGTTAGTTGCCATAAATGTTTGAGAGAAACGGTGGAGGTATAATTTAGGCGTCTTTTCAGTAGCGAAGTGTGTTTCCTGAATAAAGAGTATGTCCGCTTGTGACTTCCGTGCTTCTCTAGAGAGTAACGAGCGTTTATATGGCGAGTTCAGACCTCGGACGTTAAGTGATGTAAGACTAATCATTTTGAGTCATGATTTCTCGCTTTTCCATGACTTGAGGTGGTATTTGGGAGAGGCAGATGATCCTGTGTCTAGCTAGGAGACAAGCATGTAGGAGGAGGTGATAGAATTGTGACTCAATCGGAGTGTTGAGGGGAGTATTCCAAGATGTGTCGAAATAGGTGATATATGGGTGTTGCGTGGGTATCCAAAGGTGCCATGGTAGGGAAGGGGTAAGGATAGGAAGAATAACAATAAAAAAGGATTTGCGAAAAATGCAAATGTCCCGAGTAGCCAACTTTGCTACCTCAAAACTGGGGGATGCAGGTGGGCTTGACCGCCAGACAGGGGTCGAGCCAATTACAACCATTTTGAACGAACTGAACCAAATGTAGGCCAAACGCCAGACAATCGGATTAGAAATTGCTCCTGGGTAAAAGTATGGAGATATATAAGGAAAGGAGGAAGAGTAGGTCTTGTGAAGATCAAGTTGCCTCCATAGAGCTATATGTGGGTTCTTGTGGATCAGCAGGGAGTATATTCCAAGTTTTCAGTAGATCCAGGCCCATCTCCAAAGTTTTGAAAGTAAAAATTCTACTTTGATGACGCACCAATAGTTTGGTGGGAAACCCCCATTGGTATGCTATGCCATGGTTTCTTAGGGCCTTGGTGATAGATATCATTCGTTTTCTGTTAAGGAGGGTAGCTTTGGACAAATCAGCATATAATCAGAGATTCGTGTATAATGGTGGCAGCGGCGGTGGGTTTCGAGCCGCCGACATAATTTTATCTTTCACGTGGAAAAAATGAATGCGTGCCAATACATCTCTCGGAATGGATGCCGGCAAAAAAGGGGGCTTAGGTAAGCGATGTGCCCGGTCAATCGTGAGCTCCAAGTCAGAGATAGCAGGGAGGAGTATTTTGACATATTGCTGTATGTATGGGATTAAGTCAGCGTTGATGACAGATTCGGGAATGCCTCTGAGTTTGATGTTGTTGCGACGTGATCTGTCTTCCAGATCAGCTAATTTTTGATTGATTTGCTCAATGTCAGCCGAATGCCCTGTGTGCGCATCAATTAGGTTGTTGTGCGCC
This sequence comes from Staurois parvus, assembly GCF_062004578.1. NCBI lineage: Eukaryota > Metazoa > Chordata > Amphibia > Anura > Ranidae > Staurois > Staurois parvus. The sequence continues at coordinate 6,501,029 of NW_028317803.1, forward strand.
GTTGTTATGTCTCCCATGGCATTTTCAATGTGGCTGATTCTATGTTCTTGCTGTTGTACTAAAGTTGATAGTTGGTTAAGTGGCGTAAAAATATCGTTATGTAAAGATTGGCGCAATGACGTAAGCATATTTTTCATGCATATTTCTGTCAGTGGTATGTCTGACACCGGGAATGCTTCTAAGTCAGGCATAGCAGCATGGGGTGGTTGTAATGAAGAAATTGAGGCCTGTTGAAATGTGCTAGTGTCCTGATCTAGCCGTGGCCTGGATTTAGCTGGGCTGCGTAGTGTAGGGGACAGTGGGGGAGACAACTCACCAGGGTCCCCTGGGTATAGTGATTGTTGCAGCCTGGGATCCGGTTGCTGAGCCCTGTAGTCCTCCTGCTGAGTGCTGCTGTTGTCTCCCTGTCTGCAGCCGCGGGCACCATCTTGGTTTCCCGGCCCGACGGCCGGGAAGAATTGTGTTAGTTTCCCTGGCTGATCCAGGGATTTTTTCCTCCTTGGCATTGCAGCGGGTGTGCGAGCACCTTATGTGTATCGGTGCCTCGCACTTACAGATACCCAGGGCCGGTTTGAGCCTTCAGTGCTGGCCGCGCATGCGCCCCTCTACTTTTCCTTTTTTGTGAATGATTAACCAGGAGCTCCTCCATGGGACCCTCATTGCTGCGCAGTTTTTAAATTGTGACAGCAGGTGTGGAGAGAAGAACCCCTTGCCCACAGTCACACTGAGGGGGAGTGAGGGGGAACTGATTGCAAGAGCTGGAACATGTTACATGTTCCACCATAAATATGGGTGGAACTTTTAACATGTTCCTAAAGGTGCACTTAGCCTTTAAATTGTCCCTGTACCACATGATCGCCATGACCAGTCACAGAGATCACAAGTACTCAAAGGCTGCATGTTGCAGCCAGCACTCTTTCCTCTTACAGCAATTGACTGAGTGTTTCGTTAGTGATCTGCAACATTTTTTTTCCCAGTACAGTGTCACCAGAGCAACCTCCCTGTGTGACTATTGTAACCCTGTACTGCGATGGTTAGTAATCAGGGACACTAGCTGGCTTCTCTGAGGACCCCTGTATACCAGATAATGTCACAACAGTACAATGTCTATTATTATTATTATACAGTATTTATAAAGCGCCAACAGTTCGCTCAGCGCTGTACATCACAATGGGAGACAGTACATGCGACAGTACAACAACAATACAATGCGATACATGAGGGGTTTGAGGGACCTGCTCCTTGGAGCTTACAATCTAGGAAGGAGGGGATAGTGGTACAGGAGGAAATAGCTGTGGGGGATGGAGTGGTAGGAAGAGTGGAGAAGGTCAGGAATTAGCAAGGGGTGGGGTAGGCTTCCCTGAAGAGGTGGGTTTTCAGGGTGCGCCTAAAGGAGAGGAGAGTAGGTGATAGTCTGATAGATTGGGGTAGGGAGTTCCAGAGTATGGGTGATGCCCTGGAGAAGTCCTGGAGGCGGGAATGGGAGGAGGAGACTAGGGAACTAGAGAGAAGGAGGTCTTGTGAGGATCGGAGATTGCGTGTAGGGAGGTACTTGGATATTAGGGCGGTGATGTAGTTTGGGGAAGTATGATGGACAGCTTTGTACGTCAGTGTTAGGATTTTGAATTTGATCCGTTGGCCAATTGGAAGCCAGTGGAGAGATTGGCAGAGGGGGGTGGTGGAAACGGAGCAGTTGGTAAGATGGATGAGTCTGGCTGCCGTATTCAGGATCGACTGAAGCGGGGATAGCCTGTGGCGAGGCAGGCCAGTGAGGAGGGAGTTGCAGTAATCGAGTCGTGATATGATGAGGGAGTGGATGAGCTGCTTAATGGTTTCTGGGGTTAGGAACGTACGTATTTTGGCGATGTTGAGGAGGTGGAGTCTGCATGAGTTTGTTAGTGATTGGACTTGGGGCTGGAAGGATAGATTGAAGTCAAGAATGACACCAAGTACTCTGGCCTGCGGTACGGGCCTGATGGTGGCATTGTTGGACGTGATGGAGAAGTCAATGGGGGGTGGTGTGCGGGCTGGGGGGAAGACTAGGAGCTCGGTTTTGGAGAGGATCAGTTTAAGGAAGTGGAGCGACATCCAATCTGATATGTCGTTCAGTAGGCTTGTGATTCGGGCAGAGACTGAAGGGGTGAGGCGAGGGGTCGAGAGATAGATTTGCGTGTCATCGGCATAGAGGTGGTAGTTGAAGCCGTGAGAGTGTATGAGTTGGCCAAGGGAGGAGGTTTAGATGGAGAAGAGAAGGGGCCCGAGAAAAAAGCCTTGAGGGACCCCAACAGAGAGGGGGAGTGAGGGGGAGGTGGTAGCGTTATAGGTAATGCTGAAGGAGCATTGTGATAGGTAGGACGAGAGCCAGGAGAGAGCAGAACCTCTGAGGCCAAGGGAGTGTAGTTTTTTTTTGAGGAGGGGGTGGTCGATTGTGTCGAAAGCCGTGGAGAGGTCCAGGAGCAGGAGCACTGAATAGTGGCCATTAGCTTTGGCGGTTAGCAGGTCGTTGGAGAGTTTGAGTAATGTCTATGGTCACTACCCCCCCCCCCCCTACTGTGTGTGACAAATATCTCATTAATTGACAGCTGTATGTAAACAAAAAAATCACTTTCTTTCTTCATTTTCCAAAATCTTGTGGCAATAATTTTGATCTTCAAAACACTTGCCATGCCTCTAATTATTTATGTTTGAGAGTCTACTTTGCAAAATGTGATTACATTTTGGGTGATTCTACTGTCCTGGAACTTCAGGGCCTCATGAAACGTGATAGGCAGTCAGGAAATCAGATGCACTATTGATGGCATTTAAAAGCCTGGAGGTGCTCTTTGGATTTTGGGCTATCCTCATACTTGGAAAGGGTAGAAGAATGTGTTTTGGGATACTATATTTGTAAGCATGCCCATCCCTTGGAATATCCAGTTTCCAAAAATAGGTCATTTTACGGGTGTTTAAATGAGACAGAACATCAGGATTTATACATTACACACATACATATATATATATATATATATATATATTCATATTTTTTAGCCTCTATAACTTTCACGCAGACTATAAAATATACACAGATTTGTTGTTCAAAGAAATACTGTACATAAAGTTTGGCCTAGATTTTGAAGATATATTATTTATTTGCAAATTGTTATAGTATAGTAATTTTTTTCAAAATGTTTGTTCTTTTTTTCCCTTAGATAATAAAAAATAAAAAGCCCAATGATGATTAACCCCTTCCTCCCAAGCATGCACATACCTGTACAGTATATACGACCTCATAGAAGTGGGTCTACTTCTGTGTGGTTGCATATATGTGCTGCTTTGTTTGTGCTGAGAGCACACTGCACAGCATGCTCCCAGCATAGAGACTGAGCAGGGAGAGCTATAGGATCTCCTACTATCAATTTTGAAATGGGATGTTCAGTTCCTGATCCCCTGATCACTGTGATAACCAATCAGAGGCTATCACAGTGATCACTCACTGTACAGCCCACCCCTTTATTTTTTCTCTTTTTGAATGGAAAAAAAACAATACATTCTATCATTTTCTCCTTGCTAGAGCTCCGTGTCTCCTACTAACAATTTGGAAATTGCAGGCCCAATTCCCAATCACCCAATCAGTGTGATAGCGTCTGATTGGCTATCACAATGATCAGTCACTCTACAACCCACCCCTGTGTTTTTTGTCTTCTTGAATGGAGAAAATGATACAGTGGGGTTGATTTACTAAAGGTAAATATACTGTGCACTGCAAGTGCAGTTGATTTAGATCTGAAGGAAGCTCTGAAATAAGGCAAAGCTCTGCTGAGTTCTTTCATCCAATCATGTGCAAGCAAAAATACTGTTTTTTTTTATTTCCTTGCATGTTCCCCTCAGATCTAGAGCAACTGCACTTTCAGTGTACTTGCAGTGCACAGCCTATTTTCCTTTAGTAAATCAACCCCATTGCATATTTTTTATTATTATTATTATTATTATACAGTATTTATATAGCGCCAAAGAGTATGATCAGCGCTGTACAGTAGCAAGGGGGACATAACATGAGACAAGACAGTAACAATACAATAAACGAGGGGTTCGAGGGAACTGCTCTTTCGAGCCTACAATCTCCTTGTAGAGAAGAAAAGTGTAAATAAAGAAAAATATGTGTAAAAACAAAAAGATAAAATAGCTGAATCAGGGTTTGATCTAGGTCAGCGTAAGGGTTAGGGTTAGGATCAAGATCAGGGTCAAAGATCTGGGTCAAAGGTCAGGGTCAGTGTATTATAGGTAGAAGAAAAAAACAAGTTTAGTATCAGTGTCAGTTATTGTCAGTTTCAGTGTGTTTTAGGTAGGATAAAAAAGTGCACACTATTGTTTCTGGGCCCTGCTGTGGGTACAAACAACAAATAGCATACACATATGTGATATCACTGTAATTGTCTGGAGCAAGGACATTGTTGTTTTTTTGGTGGCTAAGTTATGTTAAATAGCAAGAAATATACAGCTACATTTTAAAAAGTGATATTTTTAAACTACTTTTTAATAACTTTGTGCTAGTTTTACTTTGATAATGAAAAAATCTAAAGATATCCATTGACCTTTACTGCCAAATAAAACAAGGTATAATTCATCTGAATACACAAAGTAGTTTTGATGATATGTACAATTTTACTGTACACATGTCAAGGTTGGAAAACTGTTTAGGCATTAAGATTTGTTTTACCCTTCTTCATGGAGGGGTTAAATGTCACCAAATAAAAGCTCTCTGTTTCAGAAAAAGTATATATAATTTATTTCCCTCCCTCCTAGATTGTAAGCTCCAAGGAGCAGGGCGCTCCTATCTCTCTTGTATTGAACTGTATTGTTGCTGTATTGTCTCCCGTCATATTGTAAAGCACCGAGCAAACTGTTGGCACTATATAAAATCTGTATATTAATAATAATTATTTGGGTACAATGTTGCATAACCTAGGAATTGTCAGCTGAAGTATCCCAGTGATAAAAAATAAAAAATGTACTAGACAGGAAGGGGGTTTAACATGCTGATCTTTAAGTAAATAAAGTTCTTTTGCAGGTCTTTTGAAAATCTCTTTCTTGTTACAAGTGCCAAACAATAGAAATCAATCATTATCCAACTTGTACTGGTTTGCCTTTGATCTGCCATCAGTAGTGAAATCTGATCAATTGCATGAGTTATTGCACTGATAAATATATTGTGGTGTAGTATTAGGCAAGATGAACCTCAATGCATTTAAAAAATATCATTTCCTGGCATTTTTTGTCCTTTAAAGGTGTGGTCACATGACTAATAGCTTGTTTATCATTATTTATTTTGTTTTTTAACAGAACATATATATGGGAGACCCACACCATCATTTGCCAAAAGGCAAGAGAAGATCATCTCTCTACCAAAGTAAATTACATAGATTTGTGGGCAGCACAGTGGCTAAATGGTTAGCACTTCCGCCTGGCACTGCTAGGGTTGTTGGTTTGAATCCCAGCCACGACACCACCTGCCTGGAGTTTGCATGTTCTCCCTGTGCCTGCATGGGTTTTCTCCGGGTACTCCGGTTTCCTCCCACAGCACTGCATAAAATTGAAAGCTCTATATAAGTACCTGAAATAAATAAATTAGACTGAATGGGCAGGATGATCAGGTGTTTTGAGGGCTTAAAATCAAGGGTCTAATAAAGTTCTACTTTCAGAATAGGAACTTGTTTTTGAAAAAGGTTGGTTTTGATCTAGCATTGTCTATTTTAAAGAAAACGCCACTCTTGTAAAAATTATGTGACTGGGTGCTCATTTTATCAGGGAGAGTCCCCCCAGCATTATACACAGACTATTCTGAAGGACAATACAGGCTCCCTGTTATGTTTTGCATTTATTTAACCCCTTCATGCCTAAGGGTAAAACAAATCTAAATGCCTAAGCACAATTTTGCAACGTTGACATGTGATAGTAAAACTGTACATATCATCACAACTAGTTTGTACATCCAGGTGGATTATAGCGCGTTTTTTTCAGGAAAAATTGGGCTTTCATTTGGTGGTAAATGGTAATGGATATCTCCTGCTTTTTTTTATTATCAAAGAAAAACTGGCCCAAAATAGTAAAAAAAAAATATTTTTTTTATTTAGCTGTGTGTTTCTTGTTACTACCATAACCTACCACCAAAGAACAACCCAAAATAAATTTTCCAGCTCTTGACGATCGCAGCAATACCATATATGTGTATGTTATTTGTTGTTTGTACCCGTAGTACAGCCCAGAAACAATAGTGCACATTTTGTTTTTGTCTTTTTACCTAAAACACACTGACACTGACATTGACACTAACTGACACTGATACCCCATTTTTTATAAATCCTGACCTTTGACCTTGACCTTTGATCCTGACCTTTACCCAAACACTAACCCTGGCACTGAACTAGATCAAACCTTAATCTAGGTATTTTTTCTTTATTTTCTATTTTATTTTTTAATATTTATTTATTTATTTTTATTTTTTTTCTCTCTATGTCAGGAGTTAGAGAGATACAATGTATTGTAATTCAGAGAGAGAGAAAAAAAAACAAGGGGGCGGGGCTGCACAGTGACTGATCACTGTGATAGCCAATCAGGCTATTACAGTGATCATGTGACCCAGAATCAGGAGTCCCGATCCTTAGAACGGGACTCGGGGCTCTCAGTGACACCGCGGTCTTTGGGCTGGGAGTGCGCTGTGCGGCGTGCTCTGAGCACAAAGACAGGTACGCAAATATGTGGCCCCACAGAAAACAGCCCAGTTCCGTGAGGCCGCATATTTGTGTGTGACGTCGGCGTCAAGGGGTTAATGTCTTCTAATATGTAGGCCCCGTGTGAAGTAAAAGCCATGGTGTGTTGCAGAGAGTGGAAAATGGCATCTGCTCTCCATTATAAATAGTCCTTTTGTGAACCAAGTAAACTGGCATTTTTAGTAAAACTACATGGCTTTTACCAGTACGCCTATTTTAAATGCATATTTTTTGCTCACTTGATAGATGCTGTTTAACCCCCTCACATCAAGTGTATGCAAATATACCATCTTTCGGTGGCTGGGCCTTGACACCGAGTGGCCACATACTGTACCATTTTTAAACAAACAAGTACTGAGAGCGCACACCCTGTTCACTCCCAGCACATGTGTCGGCGTCCCATGGAAAGGTCCTGATTTCTCCTTGCAATCAGGACCTGTCTGATCATGTGACATATGACCCTAAACCCCGCCCCGCCTCCCAGCATCACAAACATCTTAAAGGGCTGGCAGGTGCCAGCACGAAGGGGTTAAAGAAATAATTTTATGTACAATACACTTTTGGAGCCTTATGTCGTTTTTATCAATAGCTATGATGATGCATTTGATTTTTATAGCGCTCCTGTCATCATATTAATGAATTGGTTAGGACCGTTTAAGACCAAACGTTGTTGTGACTGTTTAAGACCAAATGATCCAAAGAGGATTTTTTTTTTTAATAGCAGTGATATACATTCCTGTTCACCAGTTTACTACAGCTCAATTATGGATATGTGATATAATATGTGGTGGATCAATGATATTTCAAGGTATTTTGTTTGTCCTCCATATCATCCTGATTCTTAGGCCTGAATCAGCTTTCAGCAAAAGGCCAGGACACTAATGGATTCATTCTAACAGAGCACAACAGGTAAGGAGAGAGATGTTCACAAGGAAAATAGAAATGAAAAAAACAAGGGGGGGATAAGGAGATGATATGATGTACAGCTTAACTCATTTTCATTCTGCTCCTCTGCAAGTCTTACAACTGTTTTTTTCTTTCTTGGTGCCTAGATTCTTTCAGCACTCTAAATGTAATGCACTAGTAGAAGAGTGTAGTGTAGAAATTGGCATTTTGGGTGATTTGGCTGTACATATGTCCTTCCTGAGCTGGCTTTTAGCCATTATATTTGAAAACTGTTAGACCAGTATGCCACCCTTAGTGAACTTGAGTAATCTAATTATGTGAAGGTTTTTCCCTTTTAAACAAATTATGATAATGAAATTATTTGTGTGCTGCCATTTCTAATTCCTCTTTTTTGCAATGCTATCTGGATTGCTGACCTAGAACAAGTATACTGATAAAGAATTCTGCATTTACTTTTGCTACATGCTTTATCTGGGTCTGTAATTCAGAACAAGATATACAGTGGGACTTACACATTGTTAGATCTATGTTTTGAACTACTATCATAAGAATGGAAGAAATTTCTGTCACATTTGGAGTTTATGTTGCTATGCACAGATTATTGAAGTTTTGACTTATATGTTTCTGATATTTATATATACATGCCTGTTGTGATAAAAGGAATTTTTCTGCAGATAGGGAGCACCACATATGTATTGGTTTATACAGTTGTGTCCAAAATTATTCAACCCCCACTGAAATTGAGTGTTTTGGCCAGTTTGACATTGCTTTTGATCATTCAGTCATCTTGCTTACATTTACATTAAAGAGGCACTTGTAGGTCAGACAAATATAACATAACAGTTATAATGAAATAACCACAAATGTCTTTTCTGTGCTCACAGCATTATCAGTTTTATTCAACCCCCAAGTGACATTCAATCTTAGTACTTAGTACAGCATCCTTTTACAGTTATAACAGCTTTTAAACGTGAAGCATAGCTTGACACAAGTGTCTTGCAGCGATCTACGGGTATCTTCGCCCATTCTTCATGGGCAAAGGCCTCCAGTTCAGTCACATTCTTAGGCTTGCGCACTGCAACTGCTTTCTTTAAGTCCCACCAGAGGTTCTCAATCGGATTTAAGTCTGGTGACTGCGATGGCCACTCCAAAATGTTCCAGCCTTTCCTCTGCAACCATGCTCTAGTGGACTTGGAGGTATGCTTGGGATCATTGTCCTGTTGAAAGGTCCAACGTCTCCCAAGCCTCAGGTGTGTGACGGACTGCATCACGTTTCCATCCAATATCTCCTGGTACTGAAGAGAATTCATGGTACCTTGCACACGCTGAAGCTTCCCTGTACCTGCAGAAGCAAAACAGCCCCAAAGCATGATTGACCCTCCACCATGCTTCACAGTAGGCAAGGTGTTCTTTTCATCATAGGCCTTGTTCTTCCTCCTCCAAACATAGCGTTGATCCATGGGCCCAAACAGTTCTAATTTTGTTTCATCAGTCCACAGAACACTATCCCACAACTTTTGTGGTTTGTCCACATGGCTTTTGGCATACTGCAGTCGACTCTTCTTATTCTTTGGAGACAGCAAGGGGGTACGCCTGGGAGTTCTGGCACGGAGGCCTTCATTACGCAGTGTGCGTCTTATTGTCTGGGCTGAAACTTCTGTACCCACATCTGACAAATCTTTTCTCAGTTCCTCAGCAGTCACACGGGGACTTCTCTCCACTCTACGCTTCAGGTAGCGCACAGCAGTCGAAGTCAGCATCTTCTTTCTGCCACGACCAGGTAGCGTTTCAACAGTGCCCTTTGCCTTGAATTTGCGAATGATGCTTCCTAAGGTGTCTCTTGGTATGTTTAACATCTTTGCAATCTTCTTATAGCCATTGCCCTTCCTGTGAAGAGAAATCACCTCTTCTCTTGTCTTCCTGGACCATTCTCTTGCCTTCACCATGTTTGTAACCACACCAGTAAATGTCTAGAAGGAGCTGAGTATCACAGTCATTTTAAAGCTGCCTAATTGGTGCTTATTATGCTTGATTGCTGCTCGGTGACATCCACAGGTGTTTTCAATACCTGATGGAAAGCACCTGTATGAACCTCTGTTCTTCAGAGTGGTAGTCTTTAAGGGGTTGAATAATTGTGGCAATGAAGAAACCACATAAGAACCATTTACTACTGTATTACATAAACAATTGATGTCATTTTAGTTGCATTTGGGTAGTTACAACGTCCTTGTAGGATTTGATTCTGAATACAATTCCAAATGTACACTATAGTCCCTAAACCCCTTTACAGCATTGGGGGTTGAATAATTTTGGACACAACTGTAGATGAGGAAAATAATGTTTCCTCTTATGAACACAGATTTCTATGCAGCTATCCTAGAAGACACCATGCACAAGGAAATGCATATAACATATATTCTTATATAAGTGAAAAAGGAGGGAAACACAATCTGGAGCAACAAAAAAAAAATTAGCCTGGACAACCTGTCTTCATTTACAGAGGAAGTGAGCCAATACATGTTAGGGTCCTTCTAAGACAGCTGTCAGCCACAAGCCCCATTGTGGATTCTTGCAGGGTCAGAAGTATGTTATCCTTCCCTGACCCACCAGTGCCCTGGAGTGGACAAGAAGAGGATCGTCGAAATGTCAACCACATTGCACCACTTGCCCCAGTGTCAGTTCCACCCCCCCACCCCCCTTTAGGCTGATTTTGAAGGCTTTCTTCCAAAATGCATCAAGCAAATTGTAAGTACTTACCCTATTTGCATTTATAAGAATGTATACATGAAAAACAATATATAAATGAAACGTGTTTTTTTCTTTTATAACTGCCTGGAGCTTTAAATAGAATTCAGATGGTTTTAAACCTCCATCCATTTTTTGTTTGCATTGATCACTTTTTGTCTCAGTGAACTCCATTTAGATATTTATTTTTGTTGTTGCTGTTGTTGTTCTGGTGTAACAAGATGAAAAATTGAGGAGAGATACTTCCACTGGGGACAGAAAAGGCGATTAAAAAAAGAAAAACCTAAAAGCAGTGTGTTTCTTTTCTTTTTTTTGTAATTGTCATTTTTATTGAGTTTATAGTCAAGAATTAAGCATTATAACTCAAAACAACCAGGAAATATAAAGGAGTTTGTACACAATGTTAAGGGCATACATAACATAATATAATGTTTGACATAGAAAAGTTCAGAACTAAAGCTCTTCTACCAAGATCACTAATACATATTTCTTCGCCTGTATCTGTTACCAATTAATGTATAAAAAATAACACAGGGAAAGTTGCTACAGTGAAAATGGCACTGGGTAAGTAAATAGAACACAATCTAAAATAAAAATTATATGCATGAAAAAAGGGGAACAATGTTACAATGAGTTAAACATACCGATAGAGAACTACACACCATTGTATAAGAAGTCTTTTAGAATATACTCAGTGCGAGGTAGAGATATTGTCAGAAGGGATCGGAGGAAGGTCAGGTGGACCATAAGGAGAGTTGTCTCAACACTTCCACGTGTGATTAAAGTGGGGTAATTGAACTCTAAAATTTACCACAAGGTATTCAAGGTGACGGATGTCTGCTACACTATTCAGGAGTTAGGTTTTGGATGGAACCAGAGTAGACCTCTAGTGAAACAGGATTAATCATCTAGTTGCCATCAAAATATGGATAGCCATTTTTTGGCATGTTTGGATAGGTCTGGGAAGGGTAGGCCAAGTAGCCAGCATATGGGATCTAATGCTAATGAAACATCCAGGACTTAGCTCAATGTGAATCACTATATAAATAAATGAATAATTAACCACTTGCTTCCAAAAAAGTTGTTTGAGGATGAACTGACAAAAAAAAAATTATGTTAAATCGTTAGCGGTAAATTTACGTAGTCTAAGAGTAGAGATACATTTCTCAGATTTAGCAGATTGGAAGGGATGCTTGGAATCCAATGAAAGACAGTTGTATAATTTTTTGTAATATTCTCCAAAGGCCTCAGTAATGGATTGTGGATCTTAAGTGGGAGTACCACATTCTTGATAAATACAGGTAGGTCTTGCCCTCAGTCTGTTAGTCAACACTCTATGAGACCTATTAGAGAACTCATAAAATTTCAATTTAGTCCATAGAAGAGATTTCTCTAGGCTAGAGCTACTGTGTGTAAGTTTGCAATAATCGGTATCGTGTTTAAGTTGAGCTCCAACAGAAATACAATGTCTTCTAAAGATAGGCTTGTTCACTTCCCATAAGGTGAGATGCCTTATCCACGGTACCTTTATTTAAATAAAGCAAATTTCTCCAGTTTCGTGGTTAAGATGGTTTGAGGCAGGGTGCTTAAGTACTGATTCATTCAATCTCCAGTGGAAAGTTCTAAGGCACGTCAGAGATATTTATCTCTAAGACAATGGGGGCATGGTCTAACCAAGTTATGGGGTCAAATTCAGAGGGCATAACCTTTTTGAGCCCAGGAGCTGAAATTAAAAAAAAGAAAAAATCTAATCTATAGTACAGTTCATGTACTGGTGAGTGGAAGGAGTATTGTTTATGTAATGGATGTATAACCTGTCAAGAATCAAATATATAGTATTCTTTGATAAGTTTGCAAAATTAGTTTTGATGAGTCTATTTTATGGGGTATTGCCATGTAGCCTATCCAAGGTCTGGTGCAGAAATTTGATCTGTCCATTATTTGGAGCATTGCAGTGGAACACCACTAATACAAGGGGTGTGCTCGCATATATGTAGTTAAGCAATGTACAGTATTCCATCCCTGAGGGTCTAGAATACAGGAGGAGACACACAAGGGGGCTGTATTTCTGATTAGGATTGTGACCCCTGATTTTTCAGAAGGGGATAAGGCCTGAAAGGACTTTTTGTTACGTAAACTTCAGATTTAGAAGCTTTGAATTTTTTCAGAGCTATGCACCACTTTCTGACAGAGTTAAATCCCTTCACATTACAAGATAGTCATTTTAAAGACATTTTAATACAGAGCCACATTGCATCTACTGTATGTAAGCCATGTACAGTATATTGAAAGCAGTATTTTGGTGTGCACATTTAAGAATGAAATAGAACATAAACCATAAATAATAAGGGATCCTCCTGCGCTCATGGGAATAATTGACAAAATACAGCTGCTGTCACTTAGCTGATACCAATAAGTGCAAAATAAAATTAAAAATTAGTGAAGCGCTTGTATCACATGAATACAATCATGTATCTCCATATAGTGTAATTATAAATCAAAGTGACCACTATATATAATAAATGTGTGTTAACACACATTTATTATATATAGTGGTCACTTTGATTTATAATTACACTATATGGAGATACATGATTGTATTCATGTGATACAAGCGCTTCACTAATTTTTAATTTTATTTAGAACATAAACCATACAAACAAGGATTTGAAACCTAGTCATTTAGAACTAGAACCATAATAAACAGTCAGTGGAAGACCAAAATAGGTCTAGCACAAATTTAGAGTGTCTGACGGGATCAAACATCTCAGGATAATATAGGCCAGCCGATGATATAAATGAGGGTGCATGGAAACAATGACTCTAAGGCAGATGCCGTTATCTGCTTCCCATAAAAGTTGCTCTTAAAATACTTGTAACAATATGAAATAACAATGAACCTCATAGGGATGTATAAGTATCCCCATAGGGATCAGGAGATAAAACCAGAGTGTTCCATGTGACAGTAATAAAAATGGAAGTCACAGGTCTCACCTCGTTTAGTCAGGTTGGTGATTGAGGAGGAGTGGAGTGCAGTGAGGGTTGTCGTTTATCCTTTGATTTGACCAGGGTCCATATCTTGCTAGCTGTTATAGTTGAGATATAGGAAGAGGAATGGTTAACACTTCTAATGGTAGAGGTGACAATCCCAGAGACTTAGAGTGGTTGTAAACCCTCACATATATCCAGTAAATTGACAGGCCTCAGGTGATACACAGAGATGAAACAAACCCTTTTACAGAAGTTGTACCTGTTATTTGCAGTCTTCTCTACATCTGTTTCAAGTGCTGAATTTTAAAGCTTGTCTGAGAGTTCAGAAAAGAGAAGGCCAGAGAGCTGAAGTTACACTCTGCAGAGCTCAGTAAGGTGAACTCTGTGAGCTGATTGGAGGGAAGGACACACCCACCTCCACACAACTCACAGGAACAGAGCTCAGGTTGTCAATCTTCTGGAGCTCCCTCCCCTCTCACCATTTTTCTCTTGGTGTCAGGAAAACTTATCAAAAGTGACTCATGCTGATAGCAGAGGAATGAAGCAGCAGACAGAAATGACATTTAGTGCTTTTAGTTGAGACAAGTGCACACTATAGAGGGATATGCTTTGTTCTTATTTCATACATGAGGTTTACAACCACTTTAAGGAAAGCTTCTCCCTTGTGTATTTCTTGCTGATTGTGTTGTAAGACATCTTTGGTAATAATCAATCTTAAAGGGAAGTCCCAGCAGTATTGCATTAATGTACTTAAAGGTGTGAGGTAATTGGTCGTAGAGTAAAATGCTTGACTAAGAGGCAATAATGATTGATTGGCAAGAGGATTTTTTGCCCTTTGGTGAAATACATAAGTGTAGCATTAGAAAGGAGAACGATAAACATATCTTTCATCTAGCACAGTAAGTCCCCTGCCTGAACTGATTCAGGTATGCCACAGAGTATTAAGTTGTTTTGATGTGACCTGTCCTCCAGGTCAGCTATTTTGGCTTTAAACCACCGCCGTTCCTCTAAATTATCGTCATGTGCATCCACTAGATCGTTAGCTGTGATGAAAATGTTCCCCAGTGTGTTTTCAATATGGTGTACCCTTTAGCATAGGGAGTAGATTTCTGTGGAAAATTTGTAAGTGAGTGAGACAAAGTCATCATAAAGTAAGATCTACAGAGAAAGGAGCATTTCTTTAAGCAATGTATACATCACTGGTTGATTGGATGTGGGAAAGGAGGCAATGGAGTGAGGTGTGTGCAGGAACTGTGAAATCATCATGGCCCACCTCATGGTCTTGCAGGTTGTTGTCCATCCACATGCGGGTCTTTGCCGGACCTGCACACAGTGGACTCAGTGTAGAGGAGTGAGAGGGAGAGGAGTCTTCTCCCAGAATTCCAGAAGCCATAGGTGAATCATTTGGAAGGTCTGTGTATTGACCAGGGGCGGACTGGCCACTCATGGGGCCCCAAGGCAATAGGGGATCATGGGGCCCCTGTGTCCTTGCCCACACTCAAAAAAGCCTATAGAAAAGGTACCAGGGACATTTCATGGGGCTCCCTACTGATCTCGGGCCCTCGGGCAGTGCCCGAGTGCTCGAATGGTCAGTCCACCCCTGGTAGTGACCGCTGTGCTCTGGTGAGGAAGCAGGGGCTGAAGCAGTGGCTCAATCTTGTCTGCCTCCTTTTTCAGACTGCAGGAAAAACTCAACTATTGATGGCGCCACTCTTCCTTGTGCTTCCTGGACATTACAGCTGTGTATCCTCAAGCATTAGAAACATTCTGATCAGGGTTCAGTCACCCAGTGGGTTACCTGAATGCTGCATGTACCCCTTCAGATCACGTGCTGGCCATACCTCCCTATTTTCTGCCCTTTGTAATCAAAGATTTGTAAAATAAAGATTTGTTATGAGTGGTCGTAAGCAGAGTTTCTATACTGTCATAATAATGATAATGGACAGTAATGTCTCTTGAACAAATGCCAGGCAGGAGGCTTTGGGCCCAGAGATCGGTGTGAGCAGTCCATGTGCCAACCTATGTCCGGAATGGAGGGAGCCAGAGTCTTAAATGCCTATTATATATGATTCTAACTCTAGATCTCCGATTGATTCTGGAACCCCCCTTAAGCACTAATTCTGGTGTCTTTCTGTATTTCCCCAATCTTCCTGCTGATACTGTAGCTGTGAAAAAAGCTGTTAATTTCAAAATAAAAAAGGTTTTATTTTGGTTTTCATCCAGTTTTAAACAATCTCACCAAACTGATACAACTGACACACAGACAAAAAAAATTGTTGAAACACTGAAGTTTCTAAAATGTGCTTTTATCCACATCACCTCTACTTACATTTAATTCTATTGAAAAACACTACATCAAATAAGACCGTAGCAAAACTTAAATTAGCACCCAAGCAGCTATTTTATTACATTTTCATACATTCTTAAGCGCCTTATGCTTCTCATTTCTTTGAACATTTAACATAATTGTACCATGATAATGTGTTTAAACCCTACATGAGGCTTTTCATACAATGTTACTAATTGTATGCTTGAAAAATGTACACAGAACTACAAGTTTATGACTGTAAACATTCTTCTAATTATTTATCACAACCAGCATGCAGCTGGAGCATTTATTTTCTGCAGACATTTGTTATAAAAGTAAGCGATGCACCCAAAAGTTCTGCAGTAATTCATTGAATTATACATAGAACAACAGTGCCACCTGCTGGATAAGGAACCAGATCTTAAGCATTACAGTGCCAATAATACAATTTCCATAAATAGGGATTTCCTATAAATACACTATTATTTAGAAATAAAAAATGAATGTCACATATATGTACACATATACGTTGTATATTATATAACACATTCCACCTTTATCATGAAAAAAATCCATAGGTTAAAAAAAGAAACTGAACAGGATAAAAGTGATATTTGCTTTAAAAAAATAGGAACTACAGAGTTGCCCTCATAGTGAGGTAATACCGTAACTAGTCAATTTTCTTGCCACATGGCCAGACATAACCTGTTCCAAACTTTCGTTATCCTCACCCACCCTAATTGTACAGCATATCAATTTTTTTTCTTTTTTTCTTTTCATTTGGCTCAGTGACTCTCAGTAGATGTCTCCCTAGACTCTAATTAGTAATATTAAATGTAATTGCATTAACAGCTTATAAGATTCAAATCTAATTACATTTAAGGACATGTACTATTCTTAAATGTAACTGTCTATAGTATATTAGACAAAAGGTTTTTTAATTAGATGTTACAAACGATTTACATAAAATAATCTGAGTAGGATATTCCAGAGATTTGCAGCATCTGCAGCATCTGACTTGTGGACACATAGATAGAGGTTACCACCATTTTAGCAAAATATATTTGACTTGATGGGTAGATAAAGGTAGCTTCAATTTTTTTTCAGGATGTAACTGGCTTTAAATGGCTCCTGCAGATAATAGGCTTCTGCTTATTATTCTGGGCACATTTTTATGCTAAAATAGTCTCTCATTAGCCTCATTGATATATGTGAAGTAACAGTATACAAATACCAATCAAATCCATGACAAACAACACAAATACACTACTCCCCCAAAAAGCACTTTCTTAATGAATAGGGTAGTAAGGTAATTTTATTTACAAAATTTTAGGAATTTTTCATAAAGTACATCAATTAAAAAAAAATAACAGTTTCTGCTTAGGCATTTACATTGAACACAAGAACAAAAAGCACACTGGATTCTGATTTTCAGAGGCTCACTGAAATTGTCACTAGGAACACTAATATACAGTATAAAAGACTTGCGCTTAGGTGTCAAAGGCCAGAAAAGAAGCAGCTAACACAATCAATAGGCAAACAATAAAAATATATAAAACTGTCAGTGTAGCGCTTAATTGTTAATATATGTGATTGCTGTTAATAACCAATCATCCACCAAAGGTGAGAAGTCACATATAGATAACACAAATAAACCAATGAAAAACAAGTCCAAATATTCTGGAAGTACTGGTGCTTTGCAAGATGCTGGAACCTGAAAGGATAGAGAAAGTCCTTCACCTTCCATCCAATCACACAGCCTCTTACTAGAGGGTTTGACCACCCGAAAGACTGGTCAAACAGTGCAGTTATCAGGCTCTGTTGATGTATCAAGGACAGGAAGATAGGTCCCCCAGAAAATCCAGACAATATATAAGGAATCCTCCAAATTATATAGCTCTTAGATGGCAGATGTCTCTCCACACATTGAATACCCAAGAGGGAAAAAGTAATAGTCATAGTGTAATATGTGAAGAATGCATTCATTTATTAAAAATATTGCACTTACAATCAGCAGGGTAAACATCAGCATGTCAGTATGAAAGTTTACATTCATCAAAATGGCCACGGTCCATAGCCAAAGGCAACCCTCAGAAAACAAGAGAAACATCCACGAATGATAATGTAATTTAATGATAAAACTGTGAATTAGCAAAACAAAGCTGGGGAATTAATATAAAACAATTTTATTGTTAAATTATCTTGGACTCTTAAACATTTATTTGACACTTGTATGTACATCTCACAAGCAGTGAGATGTTTGTAAAAGTGAGCTACAAGGACAATTTAGGATAGTATTCCTTAAAGGCTCAAAGGAAATATTTAAATAAACATTATTAAGGAGGTAAATCTGTCTACAATAATATTCAGGTTTATATTTATCTATCAGGATAGATAGATAGATAGATAGATAGATAGAGATAGATAGATAGATAGATAGATAGATAGAGATAGATAGATAGATAGATAGATAGATAGAT
Source organism: Staurois parvus (assembly GCF_062004578.1). NCBI lineage: Eukaryota > Metazoa > Chordata > Amphibia > Anura > Ranidae > Staurois > Staurois parvus. The sequence goes on from NW_028317803.1 coordinate 6,519,205, forward strand.
AGATAGATAGATAGATAGATAGATAGATAGATCGATAGATAATCTGTATATCAGGTTCCACTTCTAACTAAAATATCAGTATTGGGTGAACTTACCCTTTAACATGGTTTACTTTTTCTTTTTACGCAGTTATCAAACATTTCAGTTGAAGGGACTATATTGTGGAAGGGAGGGGGGGTGCTTCAAGTATGAAGTTTAAAATTCCAGAGGTGACTGCACGTATCAGCCTCAAAAAGCTTCCAGGCATGAAGACACCTCAGCACTTCTGTGATTTAAAGCTGGGTATACATGTATTGAAAGTACAGGAGAGGTCCAAATTTCAGGATGTGTGTACTCCTCTCTGTTAACAGAAGCTGGATTCTGTCAAATGATCATGCTGGAAAACCAGAATTCAATCAGTGCTAATAGCCAATGGCTGCAGAACTGATCAGTGTATTCTGACGGGGTGAGAGTACCCTTTGTCACAGTAGAAACGTGTGGTGGGATTGCTTGTGTTGATGTGGGGATCCATGAGGTTTTTTTGTTTAACCCACTGGATCAATGAAAAAAAACTATGGTGCACACCCTGCTTTATAATATAATGTCAGAACCCAACCCTCCATAAAATTCCTACTAGTCCATGGTCTTACTAACCAAAAGCAATGTGCAAGATGTAGGAATAGGCAGGAGAGCTTCTTCACTTTCGGGGATGGGTTTGGAAACTGTCTGTCAGAGCAGCCTAAGATTACACCATGACAGAAAGATTTTAGAGACTCCTGAAGCTATGTGTAGGTAGGCACATCTAATTTCCAGCATTATATACATGCAGCAGCTGACAGGGAGGCAACTGATTTCCCTTGTATCACAATTTAAAGGTACTTCCTTCAAGTCTTCTTCCTAAAGTTTAAATCGCATTTGTGGCTCCCCACATGTGCATATATATATATGTATATATATATATATATATATATATATATATATATAATATACAGTGGGGATCGAAAGTTGAATCCATTTTTCCTTCTACTCGTGAGATGTTCCCTGTGCCACTGGCTGCAACACAACCCCAAAGCATGATTGATCCAACCCCATGCTTAACAGTTGGACAGAGGTTCTTTTCATTAAATTCTGTGCCCCTTCTTCTCCAAACGTACCTTTGCTCATTCCGGCCAAAAGATTCAATTTTAACCTCATCGGTCCACAGAACTTGTTTCCAAAATGCATCAGGCTTGTCTATATGTTCATTTGCAAAGTTCAAACGATGATTTTTGTGGTGAGGATGTAGAAGAGGTTTTCTTCTGATGACTCTTCCATGAAGACCATATTTGTACAAGTATCTCTTTATAGTGGAATAGTGTACCACAACTCCAGTGTCTGCCAGATCTTTCTGGAGGGATTTTGCAGTGAAACGTGGGTTTTGAATTGTTTTTCTCACAATCCTGTGAGCTGTTCTGTCTGATATTTTTCTTGGTCTTCCAGATCTTGCTTTAACTTCCACTGTTCCTGATGACTGCCATTTCTTAATTACATTCTGAACAGAGGATATTGACATCTGAAAACGCTTTGCTATCTTCTTATAGCCTTCTCCAGCTTTGTGAGCGTCAACTATTTTCAGTTTCAGTTTTCTAGACAACTGCTTAGAAGAACCCATGGTGCTGATTGTTGGGGCAAGGTCAGATGAGTCTGGGCATTTAAAACCTTTGAGATTGACATCACCTGGTCTTCCCAGATGATGATTGAGAACAATCCATGACACTGGCAGGTCTCAGCTTGGCAAAGGGGGCAGTGCATGCTATAAATTCTGTAGGGTGCCCAAACTTTTGCAGACACAATTTTTTTGTTTTCTGTTATTTTGAAAGTGTAAATGATGGAAATAAAATCTAACTTTTGTTGACATATTATAAGAATGTCTAATCTGTAATTTGATGCTTTTTGGAGATTTTTCCATCTTTCCTTGGCTTCTTTATGCACATTAATACAATTTTTTAGCTGGGGTGCCCAAACTTTCGATCCCCACTGTATAATATATATATTGTGTGTTGAAATTAGTTTTTATTACAAAATACATGAAAAATATTTTTAAAAATACATTTCAAATATACTGTATGTCTTTAAATATACAAATCTACATTTTTGGAATGCATTTTCAAATATATGTAAAAGTATGTGTTAAAATTACTTTTTTATATGTTGAAAACAAATCTGAAGAATATATTTAAAAAAATATATATTTTTAAAAATATATATATTTTTTAAATATTAAAGTTAACATATATTTTTACATATATTTGTAAATTCATTCCAAAAATGTAGATTTGTATTTTTAAAGAAATACAGTATATTTGAAATGTATTTCTTTAAAATATTTTTCATATATTTTGTAATAAAAATGCATTTCAACATACAGCATATGTATATATATTTATTGAAATATTTTTTTAAATATATTGAATATGACCAAAATTGTAGCATTTCAAATATATGTCAATATATTTGGGAAGAATATTTTTAAAATATATTTCAAATATATTTTTCTTCCATATGGGTCAGGTTCTTCAGAAGCTATATTTTATGTTTTTACTTTTTTTTTAATCTCAATTTGGTATAATTTATAAATGCCTAAAGCCATTTTACATTTTTAGCAGTGAATGACATTATAACACTCATATGTTCATATATCAAGTAATGACATTTAAGACATTCTTCTGTCTCCAAACAATAAAATGTTATTTATTTTTAACAGTCAGTTAATCATTGCCTTATTGCATTTTATCTCTGTTAAATCAAACTGTTAAATACCAGACGGCTAGTAATTCACTACATCAGAAAGGAAAATGAAGTTATTAATCAAAAATGTATGTTGCTAGCTAATTGTTTGTGTTAGTAATTAACATTTTTAAAGTAGGCTGCAATAAAGCAAAGTTAACTTTGGCAGAAACAATTGCTTCTGAATGTACAGTAATTTCTTTCAGTAATTTCATTAGTAAACTTTATATTGTAAGATATGTTTTGTAAATGCAATGCAGGGACTTCTTACTTCCTGCTCATGAGCACACATCCAATACAGAGCAGATGCGTAATCCATGCCTTTTTCCTTATACATAATTAAATAGAAACAATTCATTTACAATTGAGCCTTAGAAGGAGGCAATATGAGAAAAAATGGTCACTGTCTCATTCACTACAGAAAGAAGGGAAAGAAGAGCAGGAATTCCAAATCCCTGTGATGCATGGGCACTGGTAGCTTATCACCCACAGAGGTAAGTACAGTGGGATAGCTGTAGGATGTTAGTTCACCTTTTTGTTTGTTTTTTTTAAGGTGAACTTACACTTTTATAAAGCTCTTGAATGAAAATGGAAACTGTGTGTCGCATTATGATTTTGTGATTCTAGAGAGGAAATGACCATATCCAAAGTTTGTCTGGCACCAATGGCAGGTGCATACAGCTTCAAGATGGGCTTTGGAGAGGTGTGATTGGCATGAGTAGCCATATAAATCATGATTGCTTATATATTATTATTATTATTATTATACAGTATTTATAAAGCACCAACAGTTCACTCAGCGCTGTACATTACAATGGGAGGCAATACATGAGACAGGAGGGAGGGGATAGTGGTACAGGAGGAAAAGCTGTGGTGGATGGAGTGGTAGGAAGAGTGGAGGAGATCGGCAATTAGCAGGGGGCCGGGTAGGCTTCCCTGAAGATGTGGGTTTTCAGGGTGCGCCTAAAGGAGAGGAGAGTAGGTGATAGGCTGAAGGATTGGGGTAGGGAGTTCCAGAGGATGGGTGATGCCCTGGAGAAGTCCTGGAGGTGGGCATGGGAGGAGGAGACCAGGGAACTAGAGAGAATGAGGTCTCGTGAGGAGCGGAGAGTGCATTTTGGGTGGTACTTGGATATTAGGTCAGTGATGTAGTTCGGGGCAGTATTATGGACAGCTTTGTACGTCAGTGTTAGCATTTTGAATTTGATCCGTTGGGCAATTGGAAGCCAGTGGAGGGATTGGCAGAGGGGGGTGGCGGAAACGGAGCGGTTGGTAAGGTGGATGAGTCTGGCTGCCATATTCAGGATCGACTGAAGTGGAGATAGCTTGTGGCGAGGCAGGCCAGTGAGGAGGGAGTTGCAGTAATTGAGTCGTGATATGATGAGGGAGTGGATGAGCTGCTTAGTGGTTTCTGGGGTTAGGAACATGCGTATTTTGGTGATGTTGCAGAGGTGGAGTCTGCATGAGTTTGTTAGCAATTGGACTTGGGGCTGGAAGGATAGATTGGAGTCAAGAATGACACCAAGTACTCTGGCTCGCGGGGTGGGCCTGATGGTGGCATTGTTGGACTTGATGGAGAAGTCAGTAGGGGGGGGGGGGTACGTGGGCTAGGGGGAAAACTAGGAGCTCGGTTTTGGAGAGGTTCAGTTTAAGGAAGTGGAGCGACATACAATCTGATATGTCGTTCAGTAGGCTTGTGATTCGGGCGGAGACTGAGGGGGTGAGGTGAGGGGTCGAGAGATAGATTTGTCTGTCGTCGGCATGGAGGTGGTAGTTGAAGCCGTGAGAGTGTATCAGTTGGCCAAGGCAGGAGGTATAGATGGAGAAGAGAAGGGGCCCAAGGACAGAGCCTTGAGGGACCCCAACAGAAAGGGGGATATATTACTCAACTTACAGACATGGCTATACTGCAAGAGGAAACTTTGGAGCAGAAGGTGACCTCCACCAAGGGATTGGTATATAATTATCATTTTCTCATCATAAAAGCAGCAGCACAGCATGGCCACTGAAAAAAAACTGCAATGTTTCAACGCTACACAAGCTCTTTTTTGGTTTGGAAACTAGCTATTTATATGAAGTACTTTGAAGTCAACCATGGCACTACATGTCTGGAGTTTGCATGTTTTCCCTATTTTCCCTGTGCCTGGATGGGTTTCCTTCGAGAATTCCAGTTTCCTCCCACACTCCAAAGACATGCTAGTAGGGTAATTGGCTCCTGTATAAATTGGCCTTATTATGTGTAGGTATGAATGCGAGCTAGAGACCTTAGATTGTAAGCTCCTTGAGGGACGGGACTGACGTGAAAGTACAATGTATAAGTAAAGCTTAAATTGACAGCACTATATACAGTAAATACCTGTAATAAATAAAAATATGGCTTTGGTGCAAGACACCATATATTGTAGTATGCTCAAGTTATACATTTAGATGCTGATGGGTTTGTGACTACAACACTTTACTGTGACTGTTTGGTATGTACTCTGTAAATCAGTTGATATCCTGCAAAAGGAAACCAGCTGAATCATAATGACTGCAAGCCCTGTATAATTTCCCATAAACTGCTGAATTATAGCTTCTACCTCTGTTTACTTTCCCATAATCCTCTGCTGTAGGAAACCGGTGTTGTACACTCACATCATTAGCCTGTAGTATGCAAATGTTGAACTTTCACAGGTATTACTTTTGTATGCTTTTTCATAATTTTCCTTCATTTCTATGCTCCTGCAAAAAATGACATTTCCTAAGAGAGCCTGGTTTACGGTTTTTACTACAGTAAGAAATGATTAGGTCCAATAAAGGTTCATATGATTTAACAGAACAAAGACAATTATCTGGGAGGAAAAGGAGAAAGTCTTCCTATTTTTCAAGAGAATGTTAAGTGAGCACATAAAAGGAAGAAATAGTTATGAATGGACCTATGATGTACTGGCGCCATGGATAGTTACATTTCCTACTTTCTTTGCAGATACAAACTAGGATATTGTAGTCAGTGCATCATTAGTTTTTACATGTGAAATAAAATAGTAACATCAGCAAAGGTATACTAATATCGTGTGTTAAATGAACAGAGTTACCTACAAAAAAGGTAGTTCTTTTCATTGTGCCCTGAGTGCCTACTTTTGGATGCCTGCATTAATCTCTTGAACTCTGGAAGGTTTTACCCCCTTCATGACCCAGGCATTTTTTGCTATTCATCTCTGCACTACTTTAACTGTCAATTGCAGTGGCATGCAACACTGTACCAACATGACATTTATATAATTTTTGCACACAAATAAAGCTTTCTTTTGGTGGTATTTGATCACCACTGGGGTTTTTATTTTACATTATATAAACGAAAAAATGAAATGAAAAATTAAAAAAAAAATAAATGTTCTACTTTCTGTTATAAGACATAACAAAAAAAAAAATCTTCATAAATTTAGGCCAATATGTATTCTGCTCCGTAAAAAAAACAATTGCGATAAGTGTATATTAGTTGGTTTGTGTGAAATTTGTAGCATCAGCAAACTGATATATGTATATATATATATATATATATATATATATATAAAATACACTGCTCAAAATAATCAGAGTATACTATCAAGTCAATTAAACTCCTGGGATATTGATCTGTTCTATTAAGTAGCAGATGCGGTTGTTAATCCATTTCAGCTGCTTTGGTGTTAATTAAATTAACAACAGGTGCACTAGATGGGCAGCAATGAGATGACCCCCAAAATAGGAATGGTTTTACAGGTGGAGGTCACTGACATTTGTTTCCCTACTCATCTTTTCTGACTATTTTTCACTAGTTTTGCATTTGGCTAGGGTCAGTGTCATGAGGAGATACCTGGACCCTACAGAGGTCGCACAGGCAGTCCAACTCCTCCAGAATATCAATACGTGCCATTGCCAGAAAGTTTTCTGTGTCTCTAGAGCATGGAGGAGATTGCAGGAGACAGGCAGTTACTCTAGGAGCGCTGGACAGGGCCGTAGAAGGTCCTTAACCCATCAGTAGGGCTGGTATCTGCTCCATTGTGCAAGGAGGAACAGGATAAGCACTGCCACAGCCCTGCAAAATGACCTCCAGCAGGCCACTGGTGTGAATGTCTCTGACCAAACAATTAGAAAAAACTTCATGAGGGTGGCCTCTAGTGGGCCCTGTGCTCACTGCAAGGCACCATAGAGCTTGACTGGCATTTGCCATTGAACACCAGAATTGGCAGGTCTGCGCTGGTGCCCTCTGCTTTTCACAGATGAGAGCAGGTTCACCCTGAGCACATGTGACAGACGTGAGAGGGTCTACAGAAGCTGTGGAGAATGTTATGCTGCCTGTAACATTGTTTAGCATGACCGTTTTGGTTGTGGGTCAGTGATGGTCTGGGGAAGCATATCCATGGAGGGATGCACAGACCTCTACAGGCTAGACAATGCACCCTGACTGCCAACAGATATCAAAATGAAATCCTTGGACCCATTGTAAGATCCTACACTTGTACAGTGGGTCCTGGGTTCCTACTGCTGCATGACAATGCCCGGCCTCATGTGGTGAGAGTATGCAGACAGTTCCTGGAGGATGAAGGAATTGATACCATTGAATGGCTCCCACGCTCACATAACCTAAATCCAATAGAACACCTCTGGGATATCATGTTTCAGTCCATCCAACACCACCAGGTTGCCTCTTAGACTGTCCAGGAGCTCAGTGATGCCCTGGTCTAGATCTGGGAGGAAATACCCCAGGACACCATCCGTCATGTCATTAGGAGCATGCCCCGACATTGTCAGGCATGCATACAAGCGCATGGTTGGCCATACAAACTACTGAGTATCATTTTGAGCTGCTGCAATTAAATTTCAGCAAAATGGACTAGCCTGCTGCATAATTTTTTATCTTTGATTTTTGAGGTGTCTTTGAATTCAGTCCTCTGTAGATTGATAATTTTCATTTCCATCAAGCGATGGGGCATTTTTATGTTCCTAACACATTATCCAGTCTATATCAGTATAGATATCCAGCATGATATATATATATATATATATATATATATATTTGAAAATTGATCACTCCTGATGTACTGAAGACCTATCTTATTTTTTGGGACCCTTAAAATGCCAGGGCAGTACAAATTTCTCCCAAAAGACCCCTTTTTGGAAAGTAAACAGTCTGAGGTATTTAGTAAGAAGCATGACAAGTTTTTTGAAGTTGTAATTTTTTTTTTGTCACAGTTTTTTTAAAATGAAGGAGTTGAAAAAAATGTTTTTTTTGACAATTCTTTTCTACATACTGTCACCAGTACAGTACAGTGTCATTATATGACTGGTGTAGCGGTGATCAGTGACACTAACTGGATGTTAAAAAAAAAAACCAACAACATTTTTTAAATTATCTTTTTAAATGTTTTTCTTTTTTAAATTGTTTTTTTTTTAACATCCTGTCATCAGAGTAGCATAGTGTCACCTTAGTGACACTGTACTACTCTGGCAGGTCAGCAGGGATTTATATTTTACATGTTTTTGCTTACACAGTGAAGATCACTATATAATCAATAGTTTTAGCTGTCACGAATGGGTCAACCATTCATGAACAGCTTGCTTTTGGTTGTGATCTGTGATTGGCTACAGCTAATCACATGGTACAGGTAGCCAGGTACCATTTTATTGCTGTGGGCCAGTCATAGATCACAACAGTAAGCAAGCTGTTCATGAATGGAAAGTCATTCTTGACAGGTTGTTTACATTGTTATTATGTGATTGATATGACCAATCATGGCAATCACCTGACACCCAGTTACCGATTACCAGTAACTGTAATGATGGACACAGCAGTCACAGGAGGAGTGGGCTGCACACTTCAGGGGGGCACACTGTGTGCTCCTAACCTGGAGCAGGTACAATGATGTACATGTACGGTATTGTGCCTGCACATACTGCCCCGCCACAATATATTTACTGTGGTGAGTCAGAAAGTGGTTATTCACCTGCTGTTATTTTAGTTGCCAAATTCTTTAAAACCCAATGCATTTGAAATTCACATGTACTGTGGTCAATTAAGTAGTTAAAGTGTAACTAAACCCAGGACCCTGCATTCACTCTATCTGGTCTCCCACAGTACAACGAACATGGAGATGCAATTATTTTAGTAAATATAAACTGCTAAATACCTTTTCTCATCAGCAGTTAGAGCAGTCTTGTGACTTCATCAGAACACTGGTTAAAGCTTGTAGGAGGAGTTTTCTCTAAAAGGATGTAAACCCCTGACCCTCTGTCTGGACAGTGCTGATTGGCCCTGTGATGATCACATGCACTCTCTCAAGAAAAAAAAAACCTCTCTAGCAATACACAACAAACTGAGCATGTGCTTGGAGCTATGGATTCAGTTTGTATCAGGTGGTCATTTGAACAAGAGGAGGGGCAGAGAAGAAATTATCAGACAGCCTTTTTACACAATGCAGAGGTTCCACAGTGCATATAACCAGCATGCTTTACTGCATATACAGACTGATTTTACTGTTGTGGGTTTAGTAACACTTTAAAATTCAGTCAGTGCTTTACTTGCATTTAGAGGTTAATTGCATTTTCAAAAGACATGGTAACTTTGACCATTCCAGGAATATTGACAATACTTGTGTAAAGACCAACCCCTATCACTTTATACTTACCTCTCCAGCGCTCCCCTGTTTCTCCTTTCTCTGTGGCCATCAACTGGTGCTTCCAGTTATGAGAAATCATGTGATCTTCTCTAGCAATGCAGTGCCAATTGTTAGTCCTAGGTTTGTCCTGGGGTGATGTCACTGGTGGCATTTTGGGGGCAATTTAGACAGAGAAAGGAGTTCTGGGGGATTGCTGGATCGGTGAGTATAAAGTAGACAGGGAAAGCGGTGAGAGTATAACCTGCATACAGACACGGTCATTTTCCTTTCAACTGGCAAGCTAAAACTCTCTGTGAACTGATCTTTTTTGCCTCTAAAGCTATTTTGAAGGTGCTAAAGAAGCAGATGTGTGAGCAGAAAAAGAACAGTGTACTTGTCATTTAGCCCTGGTTCACACCGGGGTGACTTGTCATGGGACTTGACAGATCAAAGTCACATGACAAAATGCACCCTATTTGTGACTATAGAACTGTTCAAATCACACCAACTTTGAAAAAGGTTCCCACACTATTTTTTATGTTTTCATTGACATCTCGCATTGACATACTGTCTGTGCATCTGTGCAAGTCACACAGATGTTGGCAAGCTGCAAATGAAGTCGCACTGATAGGCAGCTTTGAAATCGTGCTGACGTATTGCAATTTCAAAGCCATAATCAGTGTGAACTGGGGCTTAATCAGCAACATAACTGTGAAATTCATGTATCTTAAGTCTTAAGGTCTGAGATCCAAGCTTATTTTACTAAACTCCAGCACAGGCAAACTTTTAATTTGTGATAAGACAATTTGATGAAGAGCAGATTTACACATTTCTAGCTATGCCCTAGTAGTATGTCTTGCAATATGAGCTTGACACTAATGTGAAACCAATAACTGAATGCAATGCTTTGTTAAACCATTTGATGCGTACGAAGGAAAACACTGTAAACAAAATGTCTTGATTTGATTTTATTTAGACTTGTGTACCGGGTTCCTCACAGGCATCTTAAAGAATAAGTATATCAAACATTTCATATTCCTAATATGTAACTGCTTTACCATGTACAGTGCTTGTATGAAAAAGTATCATGTTCTCTTTTTTATTGCTTGCTTTATATGAAATACCTGGTTTTCCTGGCAGTCCCTCTGCTTTCCTTTTAAAAAGTGACCACGCTATGCAATATAGCACAAAGTGGTCTGTTTTCTGGATGTGCTGGAACTCAGTCTGCTCTCCTCCAATGATCAGACTTTTGTTGCCACACACTCCCTGCATAGCCATTCACCAGGAAGATCAGTGTGCAGCTTTTTCTCCTCCCTGAGCTCCTTATGCAGCTGAGAACAGAGGGTATGTGATCACTTATAGAAAGGGTAAAAAAAAAATATTATTTTTTTTCTTTTTTATATAAGAATTTACCTTTCCTTTCTATTTTAAACTGAATGGGTTGTTTTATAAATTAAGGGGTTTACATATACTTCAGACAATTATATTTTTTATCTTCAGGATCCTCCCTAATCATAATAGTCCAGTATAAGCTTCAATCTAATTTACAAAGCCCCAATAAAGAAGGATCCTCTGACACCCCAAAACACATTGACTTTATATGGTACAAGATTCCTAGCTACAGCTCTCCTAATAGACAGAGGGAAACTTAAAATAAAGTACAAAAATGTATCATTAGAACAGCAAAAAATGAGTCCCAGTTGTCAGTTTGGAGAGATCTCTTCTCACTTACTGTTATTTTATTTTATTTATAGATCTTATAAAATTTTCCAATACAAAAATAAAACAACCTAATACACTGACGTTTCATATGTACATAAATTCCATTTTACAGCACATTTCCCCAACCCCGCCCATCCTCCCACCCTCCCCCGTCCGATCACCCCTGTCCTCAACCAGTTATCTAATTTCAATTTCCTCATTATATGTATCTGTCTATATCTGTGTCCTTTCCCCTTCTCTTCCACTCTCCCTTTCTGATACTGCATCAAAATCTCTCTAGACTATCCCCCTGAGCTCCAGACCAGGTCCACGTCCAGGTATCTTTTAGATGTTTTGAAATCTAACTAACCACTCCACATTTTCCTACATTTTTCCATTTTATCCTCCTCCATATAATATAGCTCCTCCAACCTATAAATACTTTCACCTTTATTTATCCAATCATTTGTTCTTGGGGGCTCTGGAGCTTGCCAAAACTTGGAGATCAGGCCCTTAGCCACACTGAATAAGTGATATAGTATCCTGTTTTGGTACAGTTTAACTGAAGGCTTAAAGTTCTAAAATAAACACGTCCAGGGGTATTTCTGTAAGGCAACCCCACATATTTCCTGAATATAATGGATTATTTCCTTCCAATAAATCAGTATTTTTGGCCAATCCCACCATATATGTGTCATTGTTCCCTTTTCCTCACAACCTCTCCAACCTTTGTAAATAATTTCCACTGTGTTCATATTTATCCCTTCATGTGCAACTTTGAATATTTTATTCTTTTGTTTCTCATTCAATTCTGTTCCAAGCTCCTTTTTCCATTTTGCTAAGAACACGGGAGGATAAGTTCCTCGAGGTGGCTTGTTCTCACTTACTGTTCTACCAAAACAGGAAATGAGAAGAATTTCACAACACTTCCTCAATCTATCCAAATCTGAAAGAAAATGTTTTTCCTTTCTCTCCACATTAACATATAATGCTTTTTTCATACATCCCAGAATCAGCCAGGCTCAAACCATAGATGTAGCTGTCAAGACCTGCTGCCAGTTTGGCAGACAAGGTCCCAATCTGTTTAACCCTTGGTTCACACTAGTGCGAGTGGAAGCCGCTGCAACCTGTACTTCATCCGCAGCTGCAACCACCTATACACAAAATGCAGGACCCACGGGCAGGTGCCATTAATCTTAATGGATCTCTGCCTGCACTGGAAATAGCTCCTGCACTGGGAACCACACTACATTCTGGAAAGGTACAGGAACCTTTTCCCTGTATTTTGCGAGGCACAGCAGCCCATTCAAGTGAATGGGCTGCCGTGCCATGGCCCACAAAATGGCACTAGTGTTAACTGAGGGTAAAAGAGCACTGCACCAATTCTCCGATATAGGTGTTTCTGGTTAAAATATAAACTAAACCTTATACAATGGCAGAAATTATACATTTCAACATATCATTGTGCTATACACAGTAGCACTTGCTGAAGCAAACATGAAAGTAGTGGAAAGAAGTTTTGTTTATAAATAAATGTTTTTTTAACCACTTTCCGACTGCCCCATAGCAGAACTACTGCTACAGGGTGGCAGGGCTGCACAAAATCATATATATATATATATATACATATATATACTAGGTTTTGTATTTCCAGGTAGGGGGCATGCACGCCACCCTACCAGCACCACCATTGGTGGCTACAGCTTTTGATCACCGGGTCTTGGCCAGAGGTTCACCGCCAGCACCCGGCGATCACCGGGGAACACTGACAGGGGAGAGGTCTGTATGTAAACAATACAGATACAGTATCTCCCCTGTCAGCACCAGCATGCGGCAAGCTTAAACAGTAAAACACACACAGCACAGTTTGTAACACAGCACACAGTTAACCCTTTGATCGCCCCAGATGTTAACCCCTTCCTGCCCAGTGTCATTAGTACATTGACATTGCTTTTTATTAGCACTGATCACTGTATTAGTATCACTGGGGATGCCAGTGGCTGATCGCTGCCATTACTAATATTAAAAAAAAAAATCCAGTGTCTATAACGCCATTTGTAGACGCTATAACTTTCACATAAACCAATTAATTTACATGTATCAGGAATTTTGTTTAGCAAACACAAGCAGCAGAATACATTTTGACCTAAATTTATGATGAAATTAGATTTTTTAAAATTTTTTACTGGATATGTTTTATAGAAAAAAGTCAAAAATATGTGGGCTTTTTTTCAAAATTGTCAGTTTTTTAAATTTATAGCGCAAAAAATAAAAAATACAGAGGCAAGCAAATACCACTAAATGAAAGCTTCATTTGTGGGAAAAAAGGACAAATTTCATTTGGGTGCAGCGTTGCATGACTGCGCAATTGTCAGTTAAAGTAATGCAGCGTCGTATCGCAAAAGATGGCCTGGTCAGGAAGGGGGGTAAATCCTCTGGAGGGCAAGTGGTGAATTGAACCCTAGATAACACCTTTTCTTTTTTTCTATAGTTATATTTTTAGCACATGTTCTGTTTTTTTTTTTTACTGTTCTTAATAAGCTGTTTAAAAATTAACACTGTTCAAACTGAGAAAATTTTTTTTTTGTCTTTTTTACCTGATGGTTCTGCCAGTAACACTCTTGTTGTCCTTTGGTGACAACCCTCACTCACTTTACTGTATCTATGAACAGAGCCATGGTTTTCACCCAGACTAGACTTAAAATATAGCTTTCTCTCTTCAACTAGATTATATGAGGGTGGGGGATTAGTAGGTTACATAAAAAACATTGTTTATGCTTTCAGTTGAGGTAATTTCTGAGATCAGCAGGTATATTTTTGACTTGCTGATAATGTTCATAGCTTGAAAATTAAAACGAAAGCAGCCATTCCATCTAAGGACTGGTAAATTAAAATATATTACATTTATGTTCTTCTGTTTATATATTTTTTAATATATCTGTCTTGTAGACAGTGTCATAGTAATTTTCACTCTCTGTTTTTAAAATATATAAAGCTTGGCAATTCTATCAGTTGCTCACCAGCTGTAAGCACAAGGGGCAGCACAACCATCTCCAGTGATATACTCCATCCTGCATCCTTCCCAGCTGCCAGAGTTACTCAGTGGGCTGTGAAAGGTATATAATGCCCATGCCCATATTTGTTAAACTATTGTGTCTGTAGTCTGGTGGACCCTCCCGCTTACCATGTGGTCCAGCCACAAGAAAACATTATCTTCCATATGATTGTGAAGGGCAAGGATGGCCTCAATTTTGTCCAGCTGGTATTGAGCCACTGAGCATGGGGTAGATGAGCATGTACTTATTTTTTCATTCCAGTGGCTGGAGCAGAGAAAGGTGTCTGATGAATGCCACAGTGGGTGATGGCAGGGTATGGTTTGCAGAATCAGAGCAAGGTTTGCAGCCTATGCTTGCCCCTAACCTGCATGGCATCATGTTGACCCTCTTCCCCATTGGGAGAGCTATAAGGTAAACCTTTGACATCCCTTAAGCAACTATCATTCCTCTTGCTGGAAGTTGTTCATAGGGAATCTTGTGGTAGTAGAGAGTGAAACAGAGGGGCTAGAAAGAAGAGAAATGTAGTACTTTTTCTGATGATGACTACCCAGGTGCTGCTCCTAATGAGCTGCATGATGAGAAGTCATGTGTATCTTAATACATGTGGAACACAAATGATAATGAAAGTGCAGTCTCCTCCATCTGTGTCCAGATCACTGTTCAGAGAGCATTTGACAGGCAGTAAGGAGGCATTGTATCATCTCATCACTGCAAGTCCTTGAATCCCATGCTATCTCCCCTGTAGGGTTGGATGGTTGCAGAGCAGCCCCATTCACAACAGAGGGCATATTTCCTGCTGCATCCATGAAGCAAAGAATCATGGCCGTAATATCAGTACACTCCCAGCCACTGTTTTTGCAGATAAAGTGGAGAGTGGTTAGGGGCAGTAGAACCATGGTCCAGCCATGGGGATTTACTGCCATCCAACCACTAGTGTGAACAAGTGCTAAGGCAGCTATTTCCTAAAGATAACATGTTTACATATTTTTGGCAGGGTAACTACTGTGTTGGTCATTAATGTTTGAATTACATTACAGTGTATAGTTGTAAAACATTTGCTTTACAAATGTCTCATCATTCGCATAAATGTGACACATTTCGCCAGGTGAATGCAATAGTGTCTAATATTCAATCCTAAGAGTTATGGCCTAAATCTAGCTATAGACAATTTAGTCATATAAGTTAAAGAACATTCATCAGCACAAAAATAGCCTAATGCTATATGCTAAGAACATTCAACCAGAAGGGTAAATAATGTGGAGGAGATCTCAGCATTATGTACACAGTCTGTGAAGATTCCTTTGTGAACAGATAAAAGAATGGTTGTTTTACTAAGCAAGCCTCCAGCTGCAATGTGAAGTGAAACATTTAGCAATGGTATTATTACCAGAAGAGGTAAAGAACATTCATATATATATATATATATATATATATATATATAAACCTGCGCTTACAAAAACTATAATACTGTATATGGTAAATGATAAAGTGTAAACATATAGCAGCTGAACACTAAATACCCTGATACCAGACAGTAAGCAATATATAAATTATTTTATTACAGGTACTTATAAAGCGTTGTCAATTTATGCAGCATTTTACATATAAATTGTACATTCACACCAGTCCCTAACCCTAAAGGAGTGTACAATCTAATGTCCCTAACTCACATTCATACATACACATACTAGAGCTAATTTAGACAGGAGCCAATTCACCTACTAGCATGTCTTTGGAGTGTGGGAGGAAACCAGAGTACCTGGAGGAAACACATGCAGGCACAGGGAGAACATGCAAACTCCAGGCATGTGGTGCCATGGTTGGGATTTGAACCCACGACCCTAGTACTGACAGGTGGAAGTGCTAACCAGGGGTGGACTGACCATTTGGAAACTCGGCACTGCCCAAGGGCCTGGGATCAGTAAGGGGCACCATGAGATGCCCTTGGTACCTTTTTCATAGGCTTTTTTGAGTTTGGGCAAGGACACAAGGGGCCCCATGATCCCCTATTGCCTGGGGGCCCCATGTGTTGTCAGTCCAGCCCTGGTGCTAACCATTTAGCCAATGTGCTGTCCATAAAGTGCAGCTCTTAATAAAGTGAGAAATGATTAGTGAAAAAAACTGTGAAAATGTGTCATACAAAAACAGTCCATCAAACATTCAGATAAAGAAAACGTCCCCAGAGCCTGTGATGAAACAAAGGAAATCCAAGGACAGCTGTTGTGTCAGCAACCACTCAAAAGAAAGGCTTACCAGAAAGCATGATGCCCTGTTAAGAGTGGTCAATCACACTTTGTTGTAAACAACCCAGAAAGCTGGACAACCAGATCCTCCTCCAGATCACCAAGAGAACAAGTAAAGATCCTCCAGGCAATGGACCCTAATTTCGGTAACTACACCACTCCGGATACGGTTCAGACTCATGGTAAGAAACATGTAAAAAAAGAGTATTACACAGTGTAATACCATTAAGACATTTATTTGAACTATGATTGCACTCACAAAAAAACGGACATCATTGAGCATTGATAGGCAAACATTTCAAATTTTCCAGTTTCCAAAATGGCTGCCAGGTGGTCGTGCCTGCGCAGTACTGTGTGTGCGTGGCTCCACCAAGAGAAAATAGCCTAATGCTATAGACTAAGTAAATTCAACCACAAGGGGAAATGATGTGAGGGAGATCTCAGCACTATGTACACAGTCTGTGGAGATTCCTTTATGAACAGATAAATGAATGGTTGTTTGACTAAGCAAACTTCCATCTGCAATGCGAAGTAAAACATTTAGCAATGGTATTAGTGACACTGCTCATGTAACAGATTCCTGCTCAGAGCCCCTGGTTGTTAGAGAGCCAAAGTTAAGGGTTTTATGTACCCCTTTTTAATTCATGTAGTCATTTATTCACTCCTTTTTTTAACCACTTCAGCTGCGGAGGATTTACTCCCCTTCATGACCAGGCCATTTGTTGCTATACGGCACTGGGTTACTTTAACTGATGCAACACTGTACATAAATTACATTTATGCCATTTTTTTCAACAAGTAGAGGTTTCTTTTGATGGTATTGATCACCTCTGGTTTTTTTTAATTTTTTTGGTAGAAATTAAAAAAGACTGAATTTAAAAAAAGCAAAAACAAAAAAAATTCTTCTACAAAATATATCCAATAAAAAAAAAATTGAAATCATATTTCTTCATAAATTTATGCCAAAATGTATTCTGCTACATATTTTTGGTAAAAAAAAAAACAATAAATGGATATTGATTGGTTTGTGCAAAAGTTATAGTGTCTACATACTATGGTGTATATACTGGATTTTTTTTTCTTTTTATACTAGTAATGGTGGCGACACTTTGTGGGAACCAATGACACTAATACAGTGATCAGTGCTAAAAATATACACTGTCACTGTATTAATGACACTGGCTGGGAAGAAGTTAAACATCTAGGGCGATCAAAGGGTTAACTATGTGCCTAGCCAGTGTTTACCTATCTAGGTATTTTGCTAGATTTTAGTCCCTGTTTTGCAGCGAATCACCACTGACAGAACACAGCTCTGCTTTGTTTACATAGGCAAAGCTGTGTTCTTTTAGTCTCCTCGGCTATCAATGGGTGCCAGCACTCTTCCATTGGTCAGCACATGTTGATTGACTTCTGCTGTGTCCAACCACAGGAGAAGTGGAGCTCCAGTGGTGCATGCACTCCCTATGGTGGAAGTGAAAAATTATATTTATATACATGATTTTGCACAGAATGTCCCCCCTGTAGCAGTAAATCTATTAAAGGGTGAACTTAAAGTGATTTTTAACAACCAGGAGCCCTGAACTGGAAGCTGCACATTTAGCAGTGGTAATAATACCACTACTAAATGTTTCACTTCACACTGCAACTGAACGTTTGCTCAGCCAAACATCCATTTGTTCAGCCATTCACATTGGAATCATCATAGATTGAGTGCCCAGTGAAGAAGTCTCCCTTACAATATTTCTCCTGCTAATTCATAGTATATAGTTTTAGGGTATTTTTATATTGGTCAATATTCTTTAGGTTTCATTGTCAAATGTTCTTGGAATATTTTTCTTTTAGGATTGAAAATGAGAAAATAATCTAGTAAAAGGTAACTAAGAAACCATGAAAACTACATCATCATGTTCGTCCTCATTATCATATCATGCTGTTTGTTTTTGATTTTATGTGTACTTGAGTACACTGTTACAATTCACAGTGATTTTGGACACAAGCTCTTTCAAGTAGCATGGCATAATTGTAATTCTTTAACCTCTTCATGGTTGGGCTGTTTCACCCCCTTCCAGTCCAGGCCATTTTTCAGTTTTCAGTGCTGTCATACTTTTAATGACAATTACTCAGCCATACAACACAGTATCCAAATTAATTTCATATCATTTTTGAGACAGATAGAGCTTTCTTTTGGTGGTATTTAATCACCTATAGAATTTCTATTTTTTTCTATTTAAATAAAAAGTACTGAACATTTTGAAGAAAAATGTTTTTATTATAAGAGTTTGCTAATAAATAATCTAAGTTCTAAGGTTATTAGTGGTGTACCCTAAGGTTCATTGGGGTCTATTGTCAATGCTGACTTTTAAGCACCCATGAAGACCTTCTCCCCACTGAATTATACATTTTAAATTTTAATGGTACTTGTCCCACAGGCTGATGTGCAACTGTCCAAGTCTTTTTGTTTTGAAATTCCTTGCCAAGTAACTCAGAAAATGGCCATATTGATGTCAAATGGTATTCAGACTTTAGACCTGAACTTTGGAATCTTGTTCACTGAACCTGCACAAACCAAACCCGGATTTCTTTGGCTTAGCCCTAGTGACAAGTACCAGACCCTAACTGAAAAAAATACAAGTGGATTATTTAGATGGTGTGTCTACTAAATCTTTTGGTAGATGTTAAGAAGATCAAATAGATATTGCATATTGAAGTTGCAAGGTAGATTTAGCTGAAGATAAAAATGCAAGAAAATATAAACATATACTATATATACATTCATTTTTCCATGACATTTGGATGCCAACCAATAAACACTATTATTTCTATTTATAAAACTCTCTATAGAAGGAAAGGGCTTATAGGCTTGGTATAATCATAGAATTTCAGCATAGAAATACACTTGAAACAAAGAAAAACATGATTAATCAGAAAAAATACTTTTTAACAGATTTTGTCTGGCTGACTACCTGCTTCCCTCCCTATATGATAAGGTATGAGATGTTCATTTTGGTGAGTCACTTTCAAATTGCAAAAGTCACTTCATCTTTTGCCATTTCAAATATCTGTTTCTGATCACATTAATGTCATGAACTTGGTGTTATTTTTGGGATGTAAAATGCATGATAGAGCAGTGGTAATGTTGTATCTGAAAGCTTCAGAAACTTCAGTAACAGATGTATGTTTGACAGTACAGTAGATAATTATGAAGAATCACTTTTATCTATGCATTAAATCAAGTAATGTATGTACCGTATGTTTCAAATATTGATTGAATATACTTTTTTACTACCTATTTAGGTTGATTCACAGCCATGAAGGCCAGCTTGTAAATTGAACAAAACAGTTTTAAAGTTAACACAAATAAATAGTTTTATATGGAAAAACAAAATTTGTTAATTTCACCTAATCAGTATTCTAACAATCAAACCTGTTGTTTTTAGTTGCTCCTGAAAATTATCAGTGCACTTCCTGGTTTGCAGGTGTCCTATGCCTACAGTCTTTATAAATGTATTTGAAGTGTAAGTTTAAGACACTGCTCCCTACGACTGTCAGCTTTGGAGTGAGATTTGGTGATCTCTAGTGTGATGCTTTCTGGAGAGGTACCTGAAATCTGTACCTGAGAACCAGAACTGCATCCATAGCCCCACTTCTGCTTCATTTATTCTGTGTATTATCTGTGTTTTCTATACCTCTCCTACAGAGTTTTTCACAACCAGCTAGCTGATTATTGGTAATCAGGTGGTTTTTGGACAAAGCATTTTGCCTCTACCAAGATGGATGCCTCTACAAAGGGATACAATGCACAGCAAGAAATGGTAAATCATTAATAATAAAAGGATTATCTGCAGTGAAGCTACGGACAACACTGCTCACTGGTCCTTTGACCTCTGTTTATCTTTTCTATGGGACAGCTTTTCACAATTCAGGTCCACTTCAAAGTGAACATCTGTCCAGACTATTCACATGAAAGTATTAACGTATTCTGAACAAGCAGTGAAAGCCTTCATTCACTCTATAGCTATAGTCATTGTGTAGAAATTCATCTTTCTGGGCACTGAAATCACAATTACTTTCCCCTTTATTTTCTATGAAAACAGCCTACCATCAATTTTATGAAAACAGTAATACCTGAAACCCAACTTTAGAGTCTATGTTGTGATCTTTGAGAATGAATTACTTTACAGTACAAGCAGCAAGAGAGGATAGATATGGCCTTTTTTAAAAGCTCATTTACAGCTTGTTTATAATATATATATGCTTTACTGTCCTTATTCTTGGCACAGGTGAACCTTAAAGTTACAGTTCTACAATACAGCTTTTTGACTGAGCACATATTTTCGTAATTTCATGCAATATTTGCAGGTGATTTTTAACTTTTGTTGTGGCATTTGTATAGTGCAGAGCATGTAATCAATCTGAGAAATGAAGCAGGTCTAAAGCTGATTGGTATCATGAGTAAAAATAATAATCCTTCTAGTCCACACATGCTATAAAAGACTAAAATATCAGATGATGAAACCCTGTGCTGTATAAGAGGCAATAAAAAAGTATTTCAAATCTTATTCCACACTACTTGATGAATTGCAGTGTTATCTGCATAAAACAATACCAACACAAGTGTATATTTGCAGCTATTACTGTGAATGTGAGGAACATTCACAGTGATATGATAATCTCAAAAGTGAATGTTTAAGTTCCTCCAGCCCCCTTTCCCATCCCTTTCTTTAACCCTGGCCCATCTTGGCTAAATCCTGTATTTTAATCCATGTACCCCATACAATTTTCTTAATTTAACACTTCTTTTAAAAAACTGTACAGGCACAGTGAATGAACCTTAAAGGGTAACTACACTTTTGTGGAGAAAAAAAAATAAAAAAAATGCATTTACAATTGTTATGTGAGCTATATTGTAACTGAATGTTATTAAAGATCACCTTTCCTTTTCAATTTCTCACATTTTCTGTCAAATTCAATGCTATATGGCAAAGTGGAGGTGTTCTGAGCACAGTTGACATCCACTAAAATACAAATCAAAGTTTATGCATCCTTTGCAACAAGAATTTCATTTTTTGTGAGCTACTCCAAAAGGGTTAATCAATTGCACATTGACATACCCAAGCAAACAGCTTTTTATTCAGGTAGGAAACTGCAACAAAATTAGTTACAATCCTTGGAATGTACAAATGTGCAGTTACTTTTTAAACTGAACTCCAATTAAACAGCTAAACAGAGATTTGCAATAAATATATGTGAAATGTTTAGAACAGAAAACCAGAATGTACAGTTGCATCCGGTGAAACTGGGTTGTCCTGTTCTCTCTCCAGTGAAAATGGGACTTTATATGTGTCAGCCACCGGGAGGATAAATCTGTAATATCACATCGAACAACAGTAAAAAAAAATATATATACTTTTATTGGTTCATTATTAAAGAAACAAAATTATACTTCACATTTTAAAGCCAAATGATCATTAAAGATGATATCAGCATGTGGTTACATTCAAATAGCAGTAAGATGCACAATAAGTGTATAGGATCCTGGATTGTTGAATGTGATATTACAGATTTATCCTCCCGATGGCTGACACATATATACTCACATTTTCACTAGAGATAGAACAGAACCGCCTGGTTTCACCGGATGTAGTTGTACACTGTGTTTTTCTGTTTTCTGTTCTAGACATATGCTGGGATGGTGCCAGACTGGGGGTGCATATATTAAATTCCAGACCCATCTTACGTCTTGTAGATACAATATGTTCTATCTCCTAAAAGATGTATACTTTTGTTTATCCAGCTACCTGAACTTCTGCCAGACAATGCTGCCAGGACAATGGCACTACTTTATCTTTTACTATAGAATTAACAAATACAGTAATACTACCTCCCAGGGGCGGACTGACCATTTGGGAACTCGGGCACAAGCCTGAGGGCCCGGGGGCAGTAGGGGGCCCCATGAGATGCCCCTGGTACCTTTCATAGGCTTTTTAGGGTGTGGTCTGAGTGTGGGCTAGGACACAGGGACCCCATGATCCCCTATTGCCCGGGGGCCCCATGAGTTGTCAGTTCGCCCCTGCTACCTCCACATCCTTAGGCTGTTAATTGTTAATAATAATGAAGGAGCAGCAAAACATGGTAAATCATATGTTTCGCGCTCACTACTCTTTTCTAGTACTTTTCTCATGGGCATAATGCAGAGTCTTATTGGCTCCTAATTCTACCTAGAAAGGCTCCTGCTTTGGGTTTTGAGGGGACTCAGCTTGAGGTGGAAGCCATTCCTATTGCTAGCATTAAACTCAGGCATGTATTACAATAGAGAGCACAATCCCTCATAATTGGGCAAACACTATTTTAGCTCTAAATCAGTAATTATTGATTTGTCCAGACAGACTATTGCCCGCCCCCCAGAAACAGAAATTGACTGTACTGCCTCATTCTCCAGTCAGAGATGAATTATGCATTCTTCCTCCTGAGTCAGTAATTAAATGTAACAACCATCCTAGCAAGAAAATGTATGCTTTTCCTCCCCAAACAGAAATGAATTATAATCC
The DNA here is from genome assembly GCF_062004578.1 of Staurois parvus. Taxonomy (NCBI): domain Eukaryota; kingdom Metazoa; phylum Chordata; class Amphibia; order Anura; family Ranidae; genus Staurois; species Staurois parvus. The sequence goes on from NW_028317803.1 coordinate 6,542,115, forward strand.
CCTGCAGCCTTAATGCAACATTTATGCACCCAGCACCAGTTACTGCTCTTGCCAACACAGCTGATCCTATTGCTTTCACTTTCTGTCATCGTTCATCCTCCTCCAGTGTCAGGCCTCCTAGTAGCCCTGGATCCCTATGCCACAGACCATATAGCCTACTGAGAAATTCAGCCCTGCCCCAACCGTTTCACATATTGAACGACTCCTAATAAATGTATTTCTGGACATTACAATTCCCATAGCATATTAACCACTATTGAAAAAAAAATCTGACTGTTTCCTACCTGAAATTATTCATCCATACCTTTAACTCCCCAAAACTCCCAACTGACCCAGTGCTTCTAGGTCTATTGTTCATTCCTTTCTAAACTAACTCCATCTTGTTCTTCTCTATTATATACTGGTATCTTAAAATTATATCTATGTTGAAGATTATGGAAAGAAGCAAAGTTCATCATGTCATTCTGAGCCTTAGGGCACTATTTCAGCTTAACATTTGTGTCAACTGACACAGTGTCTATTGGCAAAGTTACCTCACTAAGTAATATTGCAATATATATGTTCTTTTCACTTAATAATATTCAAACATTAGTTGAAGCTAACATATAAGATATCTCAACATAGACATATATTTATATTCTAATTGATTTGTACAGAATGTTATGCAAAATAAGTAATTAGGTGTCCCAATTAATATTCATTGCTTTGGGGCATTGTTAAAAACATACATATGCAAATATTCTGAATCCTAATAAATGTTTGGTACTGGTTGAACCTTTTTTCCCTAATAAACGTAAAGTACCTCCTTATGGCAAGGACATTTCTCTGCAGAGGCAAGTGGCTTTTAATCTCTGAACAAGATATGTGAGCATAAATGTTCTAAAATCCTTTAGTTGTTCAAGCCTCACATTTTTTTGTGTGTTAAAAAAAACAGTAGAAGTTTCACATTTATTAGATAACATTATTTCTTATAAATACAATGGCACCATTGTACTTACATGTTTACCTATATAAAGGAGACAATTATAATACATTAGAATTGTCAAAAAATGCTAAGATTGTTAAATGCCAGTAAAGTAAAATCAAAACCTCCTTTTATAGTGTATGGAATGGTTAAAGTTATTATAAATGTATATGTTTTTAATAACAAACATATAATGCTTACCTGCTGTGTGCAATGGCTTTGCACAGAGTGGTCCCCATCCACCTCTTCTCATGTCCTCCAGGGCTCATGCCACACTATTTTGGGCACTGGGCAAGACCAGCTACTTGCCCCCCCCCCCCAAAAAAAAAGATAAATAAATTAAATTTTTTTTAAAACAGTAGAAAATATCAAATCAACAAAACATGAAACTGCTATATTTCTTTTCATTTGCAAAAAACAAGTGCCATAAGATGCCACCAGCACCAATATTAAAGACAAAATCAGTGTCACGGATAGACTGCATAAGTGGCTGACAGTGGCAGGGTGACAGTTGCAGTGAGTGGAGGATGATGGATCCACACAGATCCCAGACAGGAAGTCCCCAGGCAATGGTGGGAGATAAAATACTGTTACAGCAAGGCAGGCCAGCCCAGCCCACACACACAGAGAACATCTGAACTGAGTGATCCCACACAGTGACAGATCCGACGCAACACACCAACACTGACACAGATCAGCAGGCCCATCAGGCACTAGAAGAGCAGACTTTGGGATCGTAATAATGTCATCACTCACTGACACATTGCACATGGGATGGATGGATGGCCAGCTGGGTCACACTCACACAGACATGAGACATCAGACATTACCTTCCTTCACAGGCGCAGCTTCGCCTCCACTGTTGAATGGGAAGAAAGGGATGGAACTTCACAATGATCAGCAGCAGTAAGGGACTGAGTCTGAGAGGAACACTGGAAGGAGCTGCAGCTCAGCTGCTACACTGGCCCCAGACACCCTGCATCTTTCTTCCCCCCCTCTGCTGCCCCTCCACTCAGCTGGAGGACCATTCATGATTTGGCAGCATCACACAGAGAGAGAGTGCTGGCTGCCTAGTTTGCCTAGTGGAAGCACTAATTATTTTACCCATAGGAGTTTCACGTATGGTAAATAATGTGCATGTTGTTTGTATTCAATTCATGTGAATAAAGTTTTTGCTTAATAAATGTAAAACTTTTGTAGTGGAAATATTCTTTGTACATCAAAGAATTTTCGATTTTGTGCATGTGTGTCTGTATGTAATTTAACACCTTGATTTTTTTCACACATTTCATTATTCATTCCTATTTATTTTATTCATATATGTGTTGTTTATGACTGCTGTTCAGATATACATGTTTCACCAAAGATCAACAAATACTGTAAAAGGGTACTATATACAATATTTTCATTAATTAACAGCTAAATAGGAGGAAAAAAAAGACCTTTTTATCATAAGAATAAAAATGCAGACTTAAAAAACTAAATGGTTCACACCATCATCAGGAGATTGAACTCTACAGTTCCAACTATGCCACTAGAACCAGCACAATGAGATGCTAAGGACAAGGGAAGAATTTAAACCTAAAACTCAAACAACAACAACACTTTTATTTTTTTGCCTCCCTTGCAAGGTACCATGTCAATGCTAAAGGTGTTGTAAATATAAAATGTCCCTTTTAAAGGAATACATTGTACTGCTATGCAACTTCACTTGCAGGTTTAAGGCATCCCCTAGGTATGATATTAAAGGATTTGTGCTTTTTTTATTGTTGCACATAAAGTTTCATTAAAAGACTCTTTCCCTGCTCAATAGTATTAAAAAAAAAATTACATTGGTACATGAGACCCCTGAATTCCAAGTCTGACCCATAATTTCACAGATTCTCTGTCAGATGATTCAAAAAGACTAGTCTTTAGCATGTATAATGCTAACATTAGTTTTAACTAATACATTTGGCATATTTTATCTGGTTCAATTGTTTGGTGAATCAGAAATTTTTGTGTTTAACCACTTCAGCCATCGCAAAAGCTTAAAGGATGACTTCATCTTTATACGGAAAAGAATGAATGCACATTTTTTTTTCAGCTAAAAATATGTGCATTTATTATTTTTTGCTGCAGAAGCCTGTAAACCATTGCACCAGCAATCAGACGATCACTGGCGTCATACAGGATGTACAGGCAAGCAGATATACTGAAAGGAAGACTCAATGAACTACCACAGCATTCCACAGCACTGTGTTAGTTCATTGAGAACTACAAGCTAACAGCTACTAAGCTGCCAGGACTTGTAGTTTCTCATTTACAGAATACAGTGAATAAGTGATGTGGCTGGGCAGGCAGAACCCTGCATGGTCATGTTCTTTTTAAATTTGACAGCTAGCAAGGGGGGAGAAGATCCCCCGATAGCTGTTGAAGCGAGGAGCAGGGGTGGGTCTGATCATGACATGTTACATGTTACACCCTGAATATGAGTGTACCATGTTATAGAAGGTGAACTTATCCTGTAAATGGTGAAATAGTAATTTTTACATTCTGATATGATCCTCTTTGATTGGCATTAAAGTACAACTAAAGCCTCCTGTCTAAACAAGTGATAAATACAGTTACTCTATGATGCAAAAAGTAAACAGAAAAACTTCCTTTGCCTTCCCCCATTTATGTCTTAATCTTCCTCCATTTAAGTTTCACGCACAACCCCAATATCAGGGGAATCTCCATCGAGGAACACAGGCATAAAATTGCCGCTTATGCGAATGATATTTTACTTTTCCTATCTGATCCCAGAATCAGTCTGCCCAACCTTCTTAAAGACTTAAAATGAATATCCTACCCTGCCTTCTCTACCTCTTCCAGACCATTCCTATCCACCTGCCTTACTTGCTCTTTGCAGAAAAATCTGCTCACAGTTTCTATGGAGTTATAGACGCCCACGCATTTCCTTTTCACAATTAACCCTCCCCAAATCCAAAGGGGGTATCGGGCTCCCTGATCTTCAAAAATACCATTGTGCCTGATCTTACCAGAATTATCAATTGGAACGTGCATTCGCTCACAAAAGCTTGGGTTCACCTTGAGGACTCTTTCTCTCCCTCTCCTCTAGCACTGATTCCTTGGCTCCCATCAAAACATATCCCCACGACGCTTCATGCACACCCAATGATTGGACCGACCTTGAAGATCTTTCGTTTGGCATGCAAATCTGCCTCCATCTCAGATGCCCCAAACCCTCTTACCTCCTTGCGCATGAATCTGGAATTCCTACCGGGCCTGCACCCATCTTTCTGGCCGATCACTGGCCTCCCCAACATGCACGAGCAGAACACTTCTTCTGCAATGGACAACTGAAGACCCTAGCCTCCTCCATGAAGGACCACACCTTCCCCTTCTGGGCATATCTCCAAATAGGACACTTTCTCCTCTCAAAAGCCCACCACACTAAATGGACCCGCCCTCTCACCCCCTTTGAATCTCTCTGCTCCAAAACGGAACCCCAACGACATCTGGTTTCCAATACGTATCTTCTCTTATTTGGGGACCGAACCCCTCTCACACTCCCAGCCTGTCGAGCTTGGATGAGAGATTTGGAGATGGACTTACCTTCATCGGACTGGAACCAAATATTCACTTACACACATAAATGCTCTCTGAATGTCTCAACTCAAGAAAATGGATATAAATTGGCCTCCTCCAGACTCGATTGCTTTAACCGAGCCCTACCCAAATCTTGTTGAAGATGTGACTCTGAGGATGGTTCCCTTCTTCATATTTGGTGGTCATGTCCAGCCATTCAACCCTTCTGGAAAGAGGTTCACCGCATAACCTCATCTCCTCACTACCTCTTGATTTTTCCCCAGTCCAATGTCTCCTCCATTATACCTCTCTTCCCAGGCACCTACATTTCAAATCGCTAGCAATGCACGTTTAACGCGGCCAAATTAAGCCTACCAGCCCTATGGAGATCCAACCAACCCCCGTCGATCAAGAATGGCTGATACGTCTGGGTAGAGTGGCAGAGATGGAGGAACTCATCGAGTCATCACGCGATAACCCAATTAAATTCTCTCACACTTGGTCTTGCTGGATCCACTTCCAAACAACTCCCAAATGCCACCCCATTATGGGACTCCCCCCTTGACAGCCCCCGATCTTGAAGCCCTTTTCTGCTTGCTCTACTGATTTGTTTACTCTGCCTTCCCCCTTGGAACTGAGCGCCCTGCTCTTTTATCTTAAATAGAGGGAATGTGAATTGCCTTATGGCCATGCCCCTGCCGAACTTACCTCAGTCTTGACCCCTTTGGGTTGTTCCCAATGCTCTGCCTGCCGTCCCCCCTTTTTTTTTCTTCCCTCTCCTTCTCCCTCCTTCCCCTCTCCTCTCCTTTCCCTCTCGCTCCTTCTCCCTCTCCCCCCTCTCCCTCTCCCCCCTCTCCCTCTATCCCCCCCCAATCCTTCCCCTTCTTCCCGCCCCTTCTCCTTCCCTAGCTACCTCCTACCTGCTATCTTCCCCCTCCCTCCTCTTTTTGCTAACTTCCTAATTTTATTTAATTCCCCACAAAATACACTAACACTCTCCCATTCACACTCTCCTGACCTTCTTCAGATGATACTGATAGGCACACATATCACTTTTGAAAATACATACCCCTTGACTTAACAAGAGGCTATTACAGATTCTGATCTGCAATTCCTTCATATGTAGATTCACCTGATTTTGTTGCACGCTTCATCTTTCATTGAACTATCAATGAATTCAGGATATATTGTTTCTTGATCAGACATACATCCATGCCCTCATGCAGAGACCTATGCCCAAACCGTGAATAGGAATAGCCTATCCTCTATTTTTGATGCAATCCCTTGCAGTCTACATTCTCTTCTCATATTGTGTATTGATTGTGTATATTGGACAAACTGTATCGCCTAAACTACTGTGCCTTCCTACCTGCTTTGTTGATTGTGATCCTTTTGATACCCTCTCTTTGTTGTACTTTTTGATTTGTATTGTCTCTTTGATCCTAATAAATTTTATGGAATAAAAAAAAACAGTTTCACACACATCCTCTACCAGACACTGCAGCTCACAGTGGGACAGTTTCAGCAACAGGGGCAGTGTTGCCAATCCAAAAAGCAGTGGGCAAGACTAGGTGTGGCCAGATGCTGACTTGACAAGCACAGCGTGACGTTGATGATATCCACGCCACATGTGCTCAACATGGGAAGGTACATTGCCAGGGGTACCCCTTTGAAAAAGCACCTTGTCCACATGTAGATGAAAACAAGGGCCTCTTCCTTATAACCATGGCCTAGGGGATTTGGGGATCTATGGGCAGGGGGCTGATTGGAATCTGGAAGCCTCCTTTAGCAGTAAGAGAGCATACAGATACTGGCCCACCTTGTGAATAAGTAAAGGGTACATGGTGCCCCTATTCATTTACAAAACAAAAGTAAACAGTATACAAACACACCAACAGTTTTTGATAAGCCCTTTAGTGAAGAAAAAATACCCTATACAGTGTATACAGGATAGGTACCCTCACTAGTCTCTCCTGCACATAGTGCAATTGTCATTTCCTGCACACTCCTCTCCTGCATATACTACCACTGTCATACCATCCCCATTCCTCTCCTCCACATACTGCCACTGTCATACCTTTCCCACTCCTCTCCTCTCCTGCACATACCTTTCCCACTCCTGTCATGTCATACTGCCACTGTCATATGCTCTTAAACCTCTCCTGAAAATACTGCCACTGTCTTACCCTCCCCGCTCCTCTCCCGCACATAGTGCCTCTGACGAACGCGGGATCGCTGCCATCAATATGTGACGATCCCACGATCGCTGTCACCAATATGTAACGACCGCTATGTCAGACCCCAGCCCTTCTCACCAAACTCGTGACCAAAGGACTAGCCAATCTAAAACTGCGATGTCACGTGTGTAACAATGCCACACCCAGCTGAACCCTGCACAATGATTTTCCAGCTAATTGGACCACAATCGATGTACCGGCAGCCTGAGTGATTGTTACTGGGTCAGGTTAATTACGCAATTAACCCTTCACACTGCCACCACCTCCTTTTTGTACAGAGAAAGAGGAAACTCGGCGATATACGCAATAACACTATAATGGTTGAGGTAATCGTCTGGATAACACGGTCACTGCAGGCCGGTTATACAGAGGGTTAAAAAAACACAGTAGCATCTCTTTAGAGGCAGGAATTCGTAAATTGCAATTAAGAGCTATAGAAACAGTTCAACACTTTCAAAAGGAAAGATTTATTACTGAAAAGTCAAAAAAGGGTGCAATAAAAATATTTACAGAACAAAGATGTAACCAATATATATATAAATATACAGAGAACAACAGCAACAGCTGGGTTAGCAGATCAAATTTCAGAGCGAAAGGGTACGGGTCTCCCCAGGTGGTATTAATGTTAAATGGGAGAATTCTTCAACTTAGCTTTCTTAGGCCTGACAGCCCATTTTGTCGTCCCTCAGCAGGGGGTGTCTTGTCTCTAAAGCCAAGGACCAATGCCTCATTTAGGGAGGGGTGGTCTGGGCAGATACCTCAACTAAAGCCAAAATCTCTCATACTCATATTTTGGCTCATAAGTTTCCATATGCATAAGTGACATTCCACCTGCGGGTAGATTATTATGCAGACATGTCTGAGGATTGATTAGATATGAATTATGAAATTATACACTGAATGGTTCCTGAGATCTACTTTTCTGCTTTTCTATGTATTCAAGACAAGGAGTATGACCCATCAAATTGTTCATCTCCTCCTAGCCAATCTTTCAATATGTCTGGTTTTTATGTAAGTCTCTCATGTTCCAAGATATGAGACATAGGGGAAAAATGGATTTTGACAAGTGTTTATCTGATTCGTGCTTCATTGGAATGCCTTGAACTCCTGGGAAAGCTTGCCTTATCTTATACGAGGTGTTATATGGCATAGCTCGCCCAGACAGCCAGGCACCTAGCTCAAAAATGTTTTATAGCTCTGGGGTTCCCTGCTGTGCCCTAGCCTGCCTGTGACCCTTCCAACACACATATGTCCCTGTGGATTAACAAAGAGGAAAGGGGGAAAAATGAGGGACAACATGGAGATTCTTAACAAAATGGAGAACTGCGTCAGTCTCTGGGTATACGCTTGTTACAGTGCCCACTGTCATTCCCTCCACACTCTTCTCCTGCACAAACAGCCACTGTCACACCCTCCCCACTCTTCTCCTGCACATACTGCCACTGTTATACCCTCTACACTCCTTTCCTGCACATACTGTCACTGTCTTACCCTACCCACTCCTCTCCTGACATAATGCCACAGTCATACCCTCCACACTCTTCTTCTGCACATAGTGCCACTGTCATAATCTCCACACTCTTTTTCTGCACATAGTGTCACTGTCATAATCTCCATATTCTTCTTCTGCACATAGTGTCACTGGCATACCCTCCACACTCTTCTCCTGCACGTAGTGCCACAGGTCATACCCTCCACACGCTTCTACTGCACATACTGTCACTGTCATATCCTCTACACTCCTCTACTGTACATACTATTGCTGTCATAACCTCCACACTATTCTTCTGCACATACTGCTGCTGCCATGCCCACTGTATTAGTCTCCAGGACATACTCCAGTCATACCTTTCAGGGTACTTTTCTGCATATACTGTTCCTGTCATACCTTCCATAGTGCTCTGCAGCAAAAACTGAAACTATCATACCCTCTGCACTCTTGCCCTGCACAAATTGCCTGCTGTCCTACTCTCTGTGATACTCCCCTGAATATACCCTCCACTGTTCCTCCCAACATGATCTTTTGAAGTAAAAGACGTGTTGCTTACAAATGTTTATAGCCTACACATATCCCATGAATCTGTATTTTATCAAATAACTCTTTTTTTTCTAAATCAGACTTAAAATATTAATAAAATTAAATTACATAATGTAAAACCCTTTAACAGTAATTTTGATTTAGTTTTCTTTTCTCTCAATGTAAACCTTCTTATACTGATCAAAGGAAAACTCCAGGTGGCTTATTGATTTTCTGCATTTGCAGTTGTTTGGCAGGGATGCTAAATGAAAGGGCTTGTACACAGGCAGCTATCAGAGAGAGAATCTATAAATCTATGAAGTGCATTATGGAATGCTGTATAGCATGAATGGTAAATATGAATGCCATTGAAACATTATATTCAAATTTCAATATCTGTACTGGAACTCAACAATAGTTTCCTTTTCATGATATACTGTGCTTTGTCTTTATTACATAAAAGTTCAAAGATGGTTTTATAGTCATTCTTGTGTATCCACTACAAATGAGTTTTATACCATTTCATTCTGTTATTCTGTCTGCAGGTTTTTCTTCTCACTGATGTCCTGATTGCTCTCATCAGTATTAATAATTGGAATTAATTGGCTGTTTTACAAAACACTTGAAACGTTGATCTGAAAAGAGATTGTTCCAGAGCCAAGACAGAAGGGCAATGATGATAGCACACACTTGGCTTTTGAATGTCAAAGAAAGGAAGTGTGTAAACACAGCACTAAACAGAAATCCATTTCTGTCTGCTGAAGTTAATTAGCAATTGATTTTGGTGATCTGTAAACACATATTTGTTTTTAATGACTGTCAGCATTATAGTTCTGGCATTTGCCATCCAAATATAAATTTAACTAAATCTAAAGTGTAATATTGGCTAATTTTAACTTTTTTTTTGCCTTTTCCCAAACTTTTAATGAGTACATATTTGCAGCATAAGTGTACCTAAATAGAGCCTAATGCTATCTGAGCCTGCTAAATGCTGGCTGACATGGATTTATAGCACAATTTATCATAAGATACTGATAAGAAACAGGAGTGAGGATGCTGACAACTTTAACTGATTATACCAAATAAAAGTACAAGAAATGTATTTGCTATGGAGACATTTTAAAGAGCAGATATGCATGTTTTAAAAATGAGTTTACAAGCACATAACATACTCAGGCAGTTTATTTGTAGTGACTTTTTTTTTGCTCCTTTGTGTTTTTGTTTTTATTCAACTAAGCAGAAATGCAAGAAGTAATTGTCCTGTGTCTTTTTTATTAGAACAGTATATTGTTTCTTAGGGAGTTAAGCAAGACAACAAGGAATACAAGTAAAAAAGTGAGTAAGCTGTATTTAAATAAAATGGTGCTACTAGGCCTAAACAAAAAACTATAATAAGGAGTTCAGAGATTTCCATTGCTGACCTTTCATTCTGAAAATACCAGATCTCTGACTGTCACCTCAACTTTACTTCTTTATAAATAACCGACCTGGGTCCATTGTATAGGAATTCTGATTTTGCTTTGAAATTCCTTATCTGTTTGTTTGCTTTGGATCAGAGGAGTTATTTACTAAAATAAAGCTTTGTTCGTTACAGTCATGCACTAGCAAAAATCATATATTTTTTCATTTATATTGCACATGATTGGGTAGTCATATTCCTTAATATTCCAAAGCAGGGCTAGATCTAGCCAGATCTAGCCTATCTAACGTGGGGGTGCAGGAAAAAATATTAAGGGGGACAGAGGATGGGAGATCAGCAGGGCACTATACAGGGGGTCAGTAGGGCAAAAGATAAGGTTAGCTGTTTGAAGGGCTGTGCAGAGGGGCAGCAGGGTGGTGAACAGAGGCAGGGGCGGACTGACAACTCATGGGGCCCCCGGGCAATAGGGGATCGTGGGACCCCTGTGTCCTTGCCCAAACTCAAAAAAGCCTATGAAAAAGGTACCAGGGGCATCTCATGGGGACCCCTACTGACCCGGGGCCCTCAGGCAGTGCCTGAGTTTCCTAATGGTCAGTCCGCCCCTGGACAGAGGTCAGCAGTAGGAAAGGCAGAGTTCAGGAATCAGTAGTAACAGACATAGAAGACAGATTTTGCCAAATGATGGGAGGAGCTTAAAGGGGATGAATAAACATAATCTGTGCCTAGTTGTGGTATACACTGCACACATATAGCACAGTCCTCATACCCACAAAATACTACTTACTATGTCACACATGACAGTCTCGCAGATACACATAACCCTCAGGACAAAGGATCATTTTTAAAAATGTAAAGGTTTCCATCACATATGCTTTTCTGAGCCCAAAATTGATCACTTTTTATGACTGAACCTACCTTAAAGAAGAACTTCATTAAAACCAGCAACTGCTGGGACAATGAACATCTTGGTCAGGTCTATGTACAGCATAATGTATAGAGTACAGGGGGTCAGTAGTAAGTAACATCAAAACAACCTAGTTCAGAATCAGTACAGCATCAGGACAAGCCCACATGTTCACAACAGATCCCCCATTACATCAGGATCCGACTCCTGTCGGAGTTCCCCCACCTTACATCAGGATCCCCAGAATCACCCACTCCCCCAACATCAGGGTCCTTAAATTCCCACTTACATCAGGGTCCCTGAGGTTCCTCAGCCTTACCTCAAGGTCCCCAGACTCCCCCTTACATCAGTGTCCCCAGACTCATCTCTCCTTACATTAGGGTCACCCGAACCACCACCATTATTCTCAGAGACACCTTCCTAACATCAGGGTCCCTAGCATCACCCTCCTATTTCAGGGTCCCCATAGTAACCCCCCCAACATCAGGGTCTCTAGAGTTGCCTCCCCAACATCAGTGTCCCCCCTGCTCCTTATATCAGGGTCCCAAGAGCCCCTCTTGAATTATAGGCAACCACAATGAAATATAAAATGAAGGCAGTGCTTCTAAAGCCAGCCAAAGATGGATTGAAATTCAGCCAGTTCCTAATTCAGGGTCCCCATAGTAACCCCCCCAACATCAGGGTCCCTAGAGTTGCCTCCCCAACATCAGTGTCCCCCCTCCTCCTTATATCAGGGTCCCAAGAGCCCCACTTGAATTATAGGCAACAACAATGAAATATAAAATGAAGGGGGTGCTTCTAAAGCCAGCCAAAGATGGATTGAAATTCAGCCAGTTCCTATTTCAGGGTCCCCATAGTAACCCCCCCCCAACATCAGGGTCTCTAGAGTTGTCTCCCCAACATCAGTGTCCCCCCTCCTCCTTATATCAGGGTCCCGAGAGCCCCTCTTGAATTATAGGCAACAGCAATGAAATATAAAATGAAGGGGGTACTTCTAAAGCCAGCCAAAGATGGATTGAAATTCAACTTGTTCCCGCTGAACTGGCTTAATTCTAATTAAGACTGGTTGTACTGAAGTCATTCGATTTGACTTCACTACAACCAGCCTGTAGGGTTTTTTTTTCATATGATTACTGCTGCTGGCTATAGCCGCCAGCAGTGACCATTGTATTCTGGTGGTAGGGAAACCTCCCACTGTCAGAATACAACAATGTAACGGGAGGGATTCTCCCATCTACACTGGCTGCGTTGATGGGGAAATTGAGCAATTTTCTTTCTTTTCACTTGTGGTTGAAGTAAAGAAAATTGCTTAATGTATGGCCAGCCTAAGGCTGGGTAGACATGGGCCAACAATCAGCTGAAAACGGTCAGACTTTTGGTCCTTCTGTACAGCTCCTCATCTGACAGAAGTCAGTCTCTATGTATGTTATGTTAGTACGATGATCTGTAAGTTTGGTTTTTTCATTCAACTCACTGGGGTTGAATAAAAAAAAGTTCCTGTGTGTACCCATCATTGCCCTAAGAATAGCCAAGCAAACAAATGGACAGAAATAAAGGGTTAACGTAAAGTAAACACTTGATAACAAAACTTTCACTGCACAGCTTTACATACTGCCCCTGATTGTGTATCTTCAGTCTATGATGACAGGTCCAGCAAACAGAGATGAACAATTACTGCACACTGCGGCTCAGGTTTATTTACTGCCTAGCTGAGGGTGTGCAGTGGTCGTTCAGCGTAGAGTGGAGATGGTAATGCAGGATCAGCCAGCAGTAGACAAGGCTGTTTGCAGTGGAAATTCTGTTATCAAGGGAGATGATTTACTTGCATTCAATACTTCCATGCTGTGCATTTGTCGTCTTTTAGAATAGGGAGAACGGAGCTGCTGGATCTCTCAGTGTGCCCCTGCCTCTATCTACTACTCCAGCCCAGGAGAAGGAGTTCAGCAGCTGGGCACCAGGATGGTGGAGGTGGGAGGGGGCTGTTGGCTTTGGGGGGCACAACTGGAATCTGGGGGGTGGGCATAGCCCACCCCAGCATTCCCCTAAATCCGGCCATGTTCCAAAGTAAACATTCATTTTTCTTAATGAACAGTTTCTATTCCTTCAGTAAATCATCTGTAATGTCTCAAAGAACTGAAGCCAGAGGTAGCCAGATATTTAGCATTTTTAGCATCACATTTTGCAATTGAGGAGATTTACTAAAACTGGAACACACAGAATCCAATGCAGCAGTGCATAGTAACCAATCAGCTCCTAATTTCAGATTGTTCAATTAAAGAGGTTTTAAAGGATGAAAGTTTTTTACCTATATGAGTTCTATGCATGAAGGTAAAAAAAAAGCCTCAGTGTGCAGCAGCTCCCTTAGCCCCCCTAATTTTTATCTGAGCCCCATCTAGGTCCAGCAATGTGTCCAAGAGACTCACCTCTCCAGGGTCTCTCCTTCCCCATTGGCTGAGACACATTTGTGTTGGCTTCCGCTGCTGTCAATCACAGTTGTGAGCAGGGAGTGGGGGATGGGGCCGTGCATCTCTCTGATGTGTCTTATGAATGCAGAGAGCGGGGCTCAGGAGCAAGCACGCACCAGTGCCCCCAGAGCAAGTGGCTTGCTAGGGGGGCACTGCTTAGGGGGGAGGAGTCAGAAGTGGGAGGGCCCAAGAAAAAGAGGGTCGACGCTGCTCTTTACAAAACCATTTCACAGGGCAGGTAAGTATGACACGTTTGTTATGTAAAAAAAAAAGAGCCTTTAGTGTTACTTTAAGTTCAACAATAAAACCCAGAAGCAAATAGGTTACTATGCATAACTGCACCAAATTCTGTGCACCAGTTTTTGTACTTCACCCCAAAAAGGTCCTGGATAATGATATTTTTAGGGCTGATTTACTAAATGGGTTGAGAAAATTCACTCACAAATTTTGAAATTGAGTAAATATGCATTTAGATTCAAACATATAAAAAGCATCTGATTTTGAATTTAAGGACAACAGGGATATACTGTTTGGTTGATAATATTCACTCAAAAAATGCGGAATTTGGTAACTAAGCACTTTGATTAAAATCAATTCACATTAATCATACAAAACATATATTCAGACTGAATGTTTTGAGTAAAGAATATAAATGTCTTTAGTAAATGATCCTTATTGTCTATGATGGCTTGCACTGCACCTCTGCTATACAGCTGAATTTGCTAAAAACACACTGTTGCATGGATCAGTCTTCTTGTATTAAACATAGCTATTGTCTTTCTTTTTCCTGAGCATCTTGTAGCTGTTTCATTTCATTTTGTGTATGTATATATTAACTTGTCATAAGGCACAACTGTTCATCAATGGGTACTTCTTGAGTCTTAATGTTGTATGTTGTATGTTATATAATGTTTGTGAGCAGTTCTGATTCTCTTACTAGATTTAGTTCTGAGCTTATGAGCATGATGTCTATATAACATTTACAATGTAAAGGTAATGACAACGCCATTGCTGATTAAACAGGTACTTACCTAAAATATGAAAATTGCTCTGGTTCAAAAAATATATAAAGGTACAAAAGCTCAAAATGTTCAACTGGAGAAAAAAAACAATTTTTTCCATAAACTCTGCATGATAGTTGACTCATTATCTTTGTAACTCTGGAAAAATCAGAAAATAATGTAAAACACCTAAGCTAGTAAAAGCATATGTAATGTCTCCTCCAGTATCCAGATACTGTAATACTCGCCTAAGCTTTACTTCTCTGGTGATTTTTTGTTTGGTTAAAGGAAAGCGAGGTGGAGGATTTGACTCTTGTACTTTTTTCAAACAAATCAGTGATGAGTTCTTCAGCAGCCAATTGGCGGGCCCTAGAGCTGTTACATGGAAACAAGAAGAAAGTCCTTAGTCCTGTGCTAACTACAGAAGGATTTGTTGCTTACGCTTCATTTCCCCTTAGACCCAAAGATGTATGGTGCAACTAGGGAGCATCTGGGAAGGGGACTTTTAAGTGAGCCTGTTCCTTGTCCTGCCTGAGATAAGTAGGTTAATTTTAAGTCAAGTTGAGAACACAGATGCAAAGTTATATTCATCATACATAGTTATGCCTTTAAACTAACCCTGTCACCATCTTCAAAATAACAGGTAAAAATAAAAGTACTTCTTGCTTAACTGTTAGTGGTTTTCCATTCTATGAATTACTGTTTTATTCACTTGCAATTTGTCTTTACAATTTCCCATCACAGCCCCCTTCCTCCTTGCACATCATAGCCGTCTCCTATTCTGGCAGTGTCTAAGTCCTCTCCTATTCTGGCAGTGTCTATTACTCTCTGTGCTTGTCCAGCATCTACAACCCTCCCCTCACCTCCCTACATAACCTTTTATGTAGCTGCCTAGGGGAGAAAAGTAATACCCGAGTGTATCACTTGAGTGACAGCTCTGAGGCAGCTGATATCACATACACTATATTGCCAAAAGTATTGGAACGCCTGCCTTTACACACACGTGAACTTTAATAGCATCCCAGTCATAATTCGTAGGGTTCTATATTGAGTTTGCCCACCCTTTGCAGCTATACCAGGTTCAACTATTTTGGTGCATTGCACCACTACATCTGATGCTTTGCATTGCACTTGGTGATGTAAGGCTTGGATGCAGCTGCTCGGCCATGGAAACCCATTCCATGAAGCTCTCTACACACTGTTGTTGTGCTAATCTGAAGGTCACATGAAGTTTGGAGGTCTTTAGCTATTGAGTGTGCAGACAGTTGGTGACTTCTGCACACTGTGCATTTCAGCATGCACTGACCCTGCTCTGTCACGTGGCCTACCACTTCATGGCTGAGTTGCTGATGTTCCCAGTTGCTTCCACTTTGTTATAATACCACTAACAGTTGACTGTGGAATATTTACAGTGGGGCAAAAAAGTATTTAGTCAGCCACCAATTGTGCAAGTTCTCCCACTTAAAAAGATGAGAGAGGCCTGTAATTGGCATCATAGGTAGACCTCAACTATGAGAGACAAAATGAGAAAAAAAATCCAGACGATCACATTGGCTGATTTGGAAAGAATTTATTTGCAAATTATGGTGGAAAATAAGTATTTGGTCACCTACAAACAAGCAAGATTTCTGGCTCTCACAGACCTGTAACTTCTTTAAGAGTCTCCTCTGTCCTGCACTCATTACCTGTATCAATGGCACCTGTTTGAACTTGTTATCAGTATAAAAGACACCTGTCCACAACCTCAAACAGTCACACTCCAAACTCCACTATGGTGAAGACCAAAGAGCTGTCGAAGGACACCAGAAACAAAATTGTAGACCTGCACCAGGCTGGGAAGACTGAATCTGCAATAGGTAAGCAGCTTGGTGTGAACAAATCAACTGTGGGAGCAATAATTAGAAAATGGAAGACATACAAGACCACTGATAATCTCCCTCGATCTGGGGCTCTACGCAAGATCTCACCCCATGGGGTTAAAATGATCACAAGAACGGTGAGCAAAAATCCCAGGACCACACGGGAGGACCTAGTGAATGACCTGCAGAGAGTTGGGACCAATGTAACAAAGGCTACCATCAGTAACACACTACGCCGCCAGGGACTCAGATCCTGCAGTGCCAGACGTGTCCCCCTGCTTAAGCCAGTACATGTCCGGGCCCATCTGAAGTTTGCTAGAGAGCATTTGGATCATCCAGAAGAGGATTGGGAGAATGTCATATGGTCAGATGAAACCAAAATAGAACTGTTTTGTAGAAACACAACTGGTCGTGTTTGGAGGAGAGAGAATGCTGAGTTGCATCCAAAGAACACCATACCTACTGTGAAGCATGGGGGTGGCAACATCATGCTTTGGGGCTGTTTCTCCGCAAAGGGACCAGGACGACTGATCCATGTACAGGACAGAATGAATGGGGCCATGTATCGTGAGATTTTGAGTGCAAACCTCCTTCCATCAGCAAGGGCATTGAAGATGAAACGTGGCTGGGTCTTCCAACATGACAATGATCCCAAACATACCGCCCAGGCAATGAAGGAGTGGCTTCGTAAGAAGCATTTCAAGGTTCTGGAATGGCCTAGCCAGTCTCCAGATCTCAACCCCATAGAAAACCTTTAGAGGGAGTTGAAAGTCCATGTTTCCCAGCGACAGCCCCAAAACATCACTGCTCTAGAGGAGATCTGCATGGAGGAATGGGCCAACATACCAGCAACAGTGTGTGCCAACCTTGTGAAGACTTACAGGAAATGTTTGACCTCTGTCATTGCCAACAAAGGATATATAACAAAGTATTGAGATGAACTTTTGATATTGACCAAATACTTATTTTCCACCATAATTTGCAAATAAATTCTTTCCAAATCAGCCAATGTGATTGTCTAGATTTTTTTTCTCATTTTGTCTCTCATAGTTGAGGTCTACCTATGATGCCAATTACAGGCCTCTCTCATCTTTGTAAGTGGGAGAACTTGCACAATCGGTGGCTGACTAAATACTTTTTTGCCCCACTGTAGTAGCAAGAAAATTTCATGGATGAACTTTTTGCAGAGATGGCAACCTATCACGATACCATGCTTGAATTCACTGAGCTCCTGAGAGTGACCCATTCTTTCATAAATGTTTGTAAAAGCAGTTTGCATGTCTAGGTGCTTTATTTTATACACCTGTAGCCATGGAGGTGATTGGAACATGTGAATCCAATGATTTGGAGGGGCGTCCCAATACTTTTAGAAATATAGTGTATACAAAATGATGGCACCCACCAGCAGTCTCAGGGCTTCTGTATGCCTATACATGGGAGGCATTTAACAGTAAATAAAGTGCATAAAATTAATTAAATTTATCTATTTAACTTTTGTGTGACTGCATTATACATTTTTAAGACCAATTGTAAACTGCCCCTTAATGTGAGATTTTGAATTAACCTTTCCGCAGATAATCAGGTATGCAGAGTTGTATGTGTCCCTAATTCTCAGGCTCGCTGTCAAACAGACAATTAGTCATGAAGTTATTGTCAAGTTAACAGACACTTGAGTGCTTAGTTACCTAAACTGCAGAGAGCAAAATCTGTAGCAGCTCTGCATAAAAACCAATCAGCTTCAGTTTTTTCGTCAAAGCTTAAATGAAAAAGCTGAAGTTAGAAGCTGATTGGCTACAATGAACAGCTGCACCAGATTTTGAACTCTCCAATGTTTGTAAATCAACTCCTTACTGACTAGGGATGAAAAAAACAAGATGTTGAGGCAGGTTTGGTGAACTTTACTGATGTTTGAGTGCTGAATCCCATATTCATTGAAGTAAATGAAGTCCAATAAATACTATGCCTGGCGGATGACTTTAAACTGCTTGTGGAGTAGCACATCTATAAAATGTATACAACCTAATACAGTAAAACAGAAATTTACAATGAGAACAAATTCCATGTGTTTGCCTGTAAATGACAGCAACAACCAGTTACTTCTCTTTGCAGGCAAAGTGGATGGTGATATTCTTCCTCTTTACCAGAACCTTATCTTAGATGAAATTCTGCTATAGAGGTTATTGGGGAACCCCATGCAAAAAACAAGAAAAAAAAGCACATGATCCCTCAAATCTATAGCAGACCTTTATCTGAGCATTCAGCCTGGCTGGCAAGGAAAGGGGAGACAAGTGTGCAGCTTTTCCCTATTGAACCATGCAAGGCCACATGCCCTCAACACGATTGTATACCTGGCAAAGCGCCTTATCCACATGTCATGGCCCAGCTGATGTGAAGTTAGGCGGATGGGGGGTTTATCAGAATCAGGACCTCAGATACCACCTCTTTATGTGAATGAGGGTTACATATTACCCATACTCATTCACAAAAAAATTAAATAAAGACACCACACTTTTTTGACAAGTTCTTTTTTTAAAAAAGTAAAAAAAACTCCCAAAAATGCCCATGATGTACATGCATTGTCAATAATGTTGTCCAGCGATGCACATCCTCATCAGTTATGGTGAACAATGCCTGGTGACTCACCAAAAGAAAAAACCTGCTTACCAACTGACATGCCCTATCCCTTCATTACACTAGAATAAAAGCTCTGGTCCCCATCACTAAATGTAAACAAAGGGGTAGAGTATACCAGGTGATGTCATTGACCACACATGGCCATTTAGTCATATTTGGACAATGATGTCAGCAACTATCCCTGTCCCTTTATTTACCTAATCAGGGATTACCGGCCCACAAATTAATAGGACCAGGTGACCTCACTGGCTGATAGAGACACAGCAGGTGCCATTGACTGCTGCTTCTTTAACATCCATTGACAGTGGAAGAAGGAAGCTGTCATTTATAGTAGTGGTAGTGGTAGAAAAACTGTTACATGGGCTAAAAATCCGGAATTTGGATGAGCGCCTAAGAAGCACAGTTTTGTCCATACCAATGTTGAAACCAATCTCATTCATAATACTTACACTGATAGACTTGGTCTATGCCTCAATGCTTCAAAAGACTGAGTCATGGAAAAGTTAATAACATCTGCAGTCTATGTTGCTTTAAAAGTAGAGCTTTGAGACAAACTACATAGAACATTGCAGAAGTCACTGTACTAGAGAACATTACTCTGACATTTACAATCTCACTTTATTTTAGTTCTGTAGACACCAAGCTAACTGTACTCTTTCACACCCTTCCAGTCCAGGCCAATTTTCAACTTTCCGCACTCTCACACTATGAATGACAATTACTCATTACAAATACAACGCGGTATCCAAATGAAATCAGTTTTTTCACATATATAGAGCTTTCATTTGGTGGTATTTAATCACCACTGGGTTTTTTATTTGTTGCTAGATAAACAAAAATAAGACCAAAAAGTTTGAAAAAAAAGTTTTTTTCTTAGTTTTTGATATTACATTTGCAAATAAATATATTTCTTCATAAATGTAGGCCAAAATGTATTGTGCTACGTTTTGTGGTAGTAATAACCCAAAATGGTGTATATTATTTAGTCTGTGTGAAAGTTAGAGTCCACAAACCATGGTATATATATTTGAAAATTGATCAATACTGATGTACTAACTACCTATATCATTTCTTGGGGCCCTAAAATTCCAGGACAGTACAAATACCCCCAAATGACCCCTTTTTGGAAAGTAAACAGTCTGAGGTATTTAATGAGAGGATATGGGGAGTTTTTTGAAGTTATCATTTTTTGCCAATTTTTGGGGGAAATTATGAAAGTAAATACTTTTTTTTGTCATTTTAACAAGTTATTTCTCACACACGGCATATGCCTACTTGCAATTACACCCCAAAACACATTCTACTACTCTACTACTCCTCCTGAGTATGGAAATACCACATGTAGGAAACTTTTTCACAGTGCAAACAGAAACAACACCTCCTGTGCTCAGGGACCCAAATCAAGGGTGAGTGGATGGATAGACCACTAAGGAAGTTCATCCACCAATGGATCAAAGGTTGTACAGCTCTTAACAAGGCTGGGGAAGCCTGACCAGTACTGCAAAATGAAAACAAAAAGAAAGCGCACCAACCTTGCACATTACCTCAATAAAAAACTGTGATTTTATTAAAATGAAATATATACTCACAAACATACGCTTGTTATACTGCTTTGTTTGTGCGTATATACCTCATTTTAATAAAATCACAGTTTTTTATTGAGGTAATGCACAAGGTTGGTGTGCTTTCTTTTTGTTTTCACTTTTCAAAACTTTTTCACAGCCTGCCCACATAGAGGGGCCCCCCATCCAATAGGCACACTTAGGCATTCTAGGGGCAAAAATTACAAATCTAATTTCTTGACTGTCTATGACTGGAGCACCAGGACAATGGAATTACCCATAAAATGAACCCATTTTGGGAAGCAAACATCCCAAGGTATAAATAAAGAGGCATGGGGAGTCTCCTGAAGACTTAATTTTTGCCACAAATTTTTGGAAACTGTGAAACGAAAATGAAAATGTATTTTTTTTACAAAAAGTTGTCAATCTATGAGATATTTCTAATACACAGCAGAGGCATACTTAAAATTACACCTCAAAAAGCATTCTCTAACTCGTCCTGAGTATGGTGATACCACACGTTTGAAACTTTTTCACAGCTTAGCCACATAGATTGGATCCACATCCAATAAGCACCTTTTGGCATTCTAGGGGCACAAATTTCACTTCTAGTTTCTTGACTATCGCAGTTTTGGAGGTCCTGGAGCACCAGGACAATTGCAACACCCCCAAAATGATCCCATTTTGGAAAGCACACACCACATGGTATGTTTTAAGAGGCATGGAGAGTCTTCTGAAGACCTAATTCTTTACACAAGGTTTTAAAAAATATGGGAAAAATGCCATTTTTTTTTTACCCAACACACCACATAGGCATTCTTAGAATACACATCAAAACACCTTCTGCTACTCTTCCTGAGTATGGGGATACCACATGTGTAAGAATTTTTCAGTGTTTGGACTGATTACTGGACATTGCAACCTGTGTATCACAAAAATCAGCAAACATTATATATCAATAAAACATAGTGTAGCTTCACCTACAGCAGTCCCTGTTCCTAAAAGCTTAACCTACTGATACGTGACTGCCCACATAGCAGGAAGCAGAGAGAAGGAAGTTAAACAAAAGATAAACCAAAGATTACCTGTGGTTTCAATAGTGTTTTCCACACAGGATGGGTGGCACCAGAGTTTTGCAGGAAGGTAGCCAGTGGGATGTGCAGATGGGTCAGCACCAGTGCCATACATAAACAGGGTGAGAAAATAGGCAAAGCAGTGGTCCAGGGAGAAGGCAGGAACATGGTCCATAAAAAGGCCACAGTCAGTACAGACAGCAGACAGAGACGTGGTCAAAGGATTGGTCCAGGCAGAAACATTAAGCATAGGGTCTTGGCTAGGTAAGAATGAACAAAGGGGTAGAGGCTTCTTCCCACCCAATTCTCTTCGAATCCTCCAGTCTCCAGACCCCGATCCGGGAATTACAGAACCCAAAGAACATCAAAAACTTTCTCCACTTAGAAAAACTAATCTAGATCCCCTCACATACGTGAGACTCCTGTGTTGTCTTGAATCCATCTACTAAAGTGGGAGGGTAAAAGATCAGTCCAGGAGGCAGGCAAAAAGCATGGTCAATTAACAGGCCGAGATCAGTTCAGGCAGCAGGCAGAAGCATGGTCGAGTAACAGGTCGAGGTCAGTTCAGATGGAAGGCAGGCAAATGAATCCAGGCAACAGGAAGAAACGCGGCAGAGAAATGGCAGATAGTGGACAAAGAGAAATTTCTTCACATACTTCACTAATAATGTAGTGATGTATGGTAGATACGGAAGCACTCTCCTATACAGAAACCAGGCTATGGGAGGCACTGGGGAAAATAGTATCAGGTGTCACGTCGAATTTTATTTTTGGAGCATACATAATATTTGAATGGCGGTCTGCTTGGGTAGGGGAGAGGATATCTGGAAAATGTCTTTCATGCAGTTGGCTCACTGCATCAGATCAAATTTGTTCAGCTACAGGGCTTTCTTGATAGATGAGGGATGTGATAATCAATTCCTGACAGCTGATAGTGTAAGCAGGTGACAGGTCTTTGTGTGGACTTCTGGTAAACGATGTAGGAATTGTACAGGGCCAAATGGAAAAGGTAGAAGGATACTTTTTTATACCAGTGGATTGATTTTCTGGTGGGTAAGTAGGGCTATAACATTTGATCATTTAAATCCATTCCCCCCCATGAACAGGTTGTAATCGTGTATGCATTGGGGTTTTCGAATGGAACCATGTCTTCCTTGAATTTCCAATGAGCTGCTTTTATGGCTAGAGGAAAGGGCATACACATCTCATTTGTCTTGCCACTTAAGAGCCAAGATCTCTTCATTTCTCAAGCTGGTTGACTCCCCCCTGTTTAGCCTGGTGTCAACCAATTGTTGTGGAAAGCCCTTCCGATTGGGTCAAACTGTGCCACAGGCTACAGTGTTCTTGAGAAAAAGGTGGTGGAAAAGGGGCAGGCTTGTATAGAAATTGCCCACATAGGGTGGTACCCCTGATTGAAGAGGGAGTATACCAGGTCCCAGACAACATTTCCACTACTCCCCATATAGGCTGGATATTCAGGGGGCTCTAGCTGACTGTTCTTTCCTTCATAGATACGGAACATGTGCACATACCCTGTGGCCCTTTCACAGAGTTTGTTCATCTTCACCCTATATCTGGCCCATTTGCTTGGAATGTATTGTTTTATGACCAGCCTCCCAGTGAAGTGGATTAGGGATTAATCAACACAGATCTGTTTGATCTGTGCCTAAATTTTATAAAGTTTGACATACTCAGGGTGATCTCTGGGGGGGTCACAGGGAATTATCGTTGAATTGTAGAAAGTGCATAATTATTTTATAGCAGGTCCTGGACGTAGTGACCGAATAGAGCATCATGTGATGAATAAGATTTTGTTGACCAATAAGCCTACAGTTCATTCGTTTTTTTTTAGTCCCACATTAAATGTGAGGCCAAAAAACACTTTAAACTGGTGAACTGTGAAGCGTTTCCACTCAAATGGATGGGTATAAGAGGAGTTGGGATTTTGGGTGACAAATTGCTGGGCAAAAAGTTTGCATTGGTCCGCAACTGAATTTAAAAAAGCTGCCTGAAAAATAAATGCAAAAAATCGATGAGTATAAAATTTGGGGTTTCTGCCTGAATGCCTGGCTGGGTTATGAATGGGGAAATTATAGGTGCTTCTGAATCTGAAAGTAACCACACAGGCTTTAAAAATGCAGTAGTATGGGCCCTAATCCTTGGTGGCTGATGTGATACCTGAGTACTAGTACTTGCACTTAAGTTGCTGATACTAGCCATGTCACAGGAAGGTATTGAGCTTTTGGTGGTTGCTTGTTCCTTGGAGTGCCTCATTCTTTTTGATGGAGCACGTTCTTCTGAATCAGAGAGTGAACCACTGCTGTCTACTGGTTCATATACAGAATCTGAGTCTGACAGTGAGAGTTCTCCGTTACTCTCATCTGTCATACTCAGAATTTGAAACACCTCTGCACTTATGTAGAATTTTTTGGACATATTTTTGACACTGGTATGGCAGATGATCAGGACCTACTGGTATGGCATTGATCAGGACATACTGGTATGGCAGTGATCAGGACCCACTTCTATGGCAGTGATCAGGACCCACTGGTATGGCAGTGATCAGGACCCACTGATGTGGCAGTGATCAGGACCCACTGGTATGGCGGTGATCAGAATGATGGTGTGGCAGTAATCAGGACACTGGTGTTGGTGTACAGCAGTCTGACGTTACTGCAATGAGGGACAGGTGGCTGGCTGCGGTTGGTTCACACTAGTCACTATTGAGAAAAGATCAGAGATACCGAGAGCTGACTGGCAATGTTTTGTGAGCGTGTGTAAACTGTGTGCAAAGGCTGAAAATTACTCACAGTTAGCTGTAATGGCTCTCTCTCCTTACAGATGATGGTGGTGATCAGGACCCACTGGTATGGCAGTGATCAGGATGATGCTGCTGGTGTACA
The DNA here is from genome assembly GCF_062004578.1 of Staurois parvus. NCBI lineage: Eukaryota > Metazoa > Chordata > Amphibia > Anura > Ranidae > Staurois > Staurois parvus. Next base: position 6,566,727 of record NW_028317803.1, read on the forward strand.
ATGGTCAGACATCACTGCAGTGAGGGACAGATGCTCACTGTGGTTGGTTCTCTCCTCAGAGACAATGGTGATCAGGACACACTGGGATGGCGATCAGAACACACTGGTGTGGTGATTAGGACACTGGTATAGCGGTAATTAGGACATAAAGAGGTGGTGATCAAGACCCTCTGGTATGACGGTGATCAGGACCCGCTGATATAGCAGTTATCAAGACCCACCGGTGTAGTGGTGATCAGGACCCGCTGGTGTGGCAGTGATCAGAGCCCACTGGTATAGTGGTTATCAGGACATGCTGGTATGGTGGTGATCAGTATCCCTGGTATGGCGGTGATCAGGACTCGCTGCCATGGTGGTGATAAGAACCTGCTGGTATGGCGGTGAACAGGACCTGCTGGTGTGGTGATCAAGACCCACTGGTTTGGCAGTGATCAGAATCTGCTGGTGTGGTGATCATAACCTGCTGGTATGACTGTGATCAGGACCTGCCGGTATGGTTGTGATCAGGACCCGCTTGTGTGGCGGTGATCAGGACCCGCTAGTATGGCTGTGATTGGGACCTGCTGGTGTGGTGGTGATCAAGACCCAGTGGTATGGTGATCAAGACCTGCTGGTGTGGCAGTAATCAAGACCCAGTGGTTTTGTCGATCAGGGCCTGCTGGTGTGGTGGTGATCAAGATCCACTGGTGTTGCATTGATCTAGACCTGGTGGTATGGCGATCAGGGCCTGCTGGTGTGGTGGTGATCAAGACCCAGTGCTATGGCTATCAGGACCTGTTGGTGTGGTGGTGATCACAACCCAGTGGTATGGTGGTCAGGATCCGCTTGTGTGACGGTGATCAGGGCACACAGTATTGTGATCAGGGACACAGTAGGGTGATCAGGGACAATGTATGGTGATCAAAGAAACTGTATGGTGATCAGGGGCACTGTAAGGTGATCAGGGACACTGTATGGGGTGCTGTATGGTCATCAGGGACACTATAAGGTGATTAGGGACACTGTATGGGATGCTGTATGGTGATCAGGGACACTGTAAGGTGATCAGGGACACTGTATGGGATGTTGTATGGTAATCAGGGATACTGAGGTTCCAGGCAGTGTGGCTACAACCTCTGTCAATGCTAACAGCTCCTTCTCCTCTCACAGACAGAACTCCGTGTGAGGAGAAGGAGCCGGAGGTCGGACCATGTAGCCTCTGTTTACATTTAGACTGTGTCACTGGACACAGTTGGTCAGATGGTATAGGACCAATTTCATTAATCATGTACCATGTCACATGATCTGCTGTATCCACGGGATAAAGCGATCACCAGGCTCATGGGTGCGTGCTCTAGGAGACATGCATGAGCCTCAGATGCAGGTGGCCGTTTGGAAAGGTCCACTTGCATCTGCATGTTTCCTGTCCAGCCGTTTATGTACATGTACTGGATGGGAAGAGGTTAAAATTGGAAGAGCAGATATACTGATGTCACCAAAAGATGCAGAAAACATATTTGTTCTTTAAGGTACTTAAAACGTTCACTTGTTTTGTGTCTGTGCCAATCTTCTCTTCATTTTATAAGACTAACGTACGATTAAGAACTGATGTTTCCACATTGCCCCCAATAAGTTTTAAACCTACCCTGCAAATGTGAAAGTGATATTTGGTTTTGGTGAAATAAACATTCAAAAACAGGTGGCAGAGTTCACTACCCATCCTGGCAGGTTCAAAACAGGCACACTATTAATTTTTTTTAGGAAGAGATAAAGATGAGGATGATTTGTGGGCTAATAATCAAGTGCTACAAACACTTTAAAAGGCACATTTAAAAGGGACATAAAATACATTTACTTTTTGTTTGTTTGTTGCTAATTTTAAGGTTATCAGTTTGTAAGCTTCATTAGACATATCTTACACTTCAAACCTGGCTCAGGATTGTGAAGTATGCACTTAAAAGTACTTGACCACATTCAGAATTAATCACAAAAGGCAGTGAATGTTAATATACATGAAAGCAAGCCAGAATCATTGGTATGTGCATAGTTTGTAATTCTATAATAAAATATAAATAAAGGGCTACTCACATATTTCAGTGGTATATGCATCTTTCTTTAAAGATGTCTAGGCGAAAAGGCTTCTTGTGATTTGTGATTTAATAATAAAACAGAAGGGAATTGAACTATCCACAGAAGAACCCTTCTTTTTTATGTACATCTCAACAGTTTCGGAATTAAACACCATACACAATTTACACGATAGTAATTTTTCATACTGATCTTGTCTAGCTGGCGACTAACTTAATATCAACAATGTAGTGTTTTATATTAAGACCATCCTTCTTGCATTTAGAAATTGGTACAAGGGAGGATACAGAAAATTTGATTAATATCAAAGCATTAGATAGCAGCATTTTAAAATGATAACTTGCACCTAATACTTTGCTGGATAGAGAGCTAATGTAAAATAAGATGTTTTAATGGATATTACACAGTTATGTTCCACTGCAGTAAATTCTTGCTTTTATGTTTTGTTATCACCTATATAAATACATACTGAAATATTGACATTTTTCAGATATCTGTTTTACCTCTTATGAATTAAAAAAATCAAACAGATCCAATTTTTGGATTTTTTTTTAAAACAGAAAATTCTTGTAGGGTTGCGTTTGTAGAATGTATGCATTCAAGAGGTAAGACTACACTCTGATCCCTGGGACAATTTGTATTTCCCTTTAAATAAGTACAGCTAATTGTGTCACCCCTGAGCAAACCTCCACAGGATCAGATGTACAAAACTGGGATGTTCTGTGTGAATTGCCATGTCAGGAAAAATGCCATTGTTAAAGTCTCAAAGGATACTTGCCTGTGCTAATAGGAAACTGCTGGTGTGTTAACAAAATTCCTTTGAGCAACAGAGGTTATTGTCGTTATTATATACACTGGCTTTCTTGTTCTATGCTAGTGTCCCAAGGGCTAGGCTGAATGGCTAATAGTTGCTCAGACAGGTAGATCTCCGTACTCGGAACATACACAATATGTAAGGTGTCCATTCAACTTAATATACAATAAAAGATACAATACAGAGTGTAAAATGTTTCTCTATTGGTTATCTAGGAGAGAGTAAAAAGTATGTTTTTGTTCTAATAAGATACTGCATGGCATAGTGAAGGCTCAGAGGATAACGGATAGTTTGTTACAAACTGGATAAGAGTATTAAAAAGGAAATTTAATTTAGAGTAAAGAAAAAAGTATAGTGTACTGTGAGTAAAATATAGTAATTTAAAATAGGATAAATATAAATTTATTGAGGGAGACTATCAGGGACTATCCTGAAAGATACAATTCTTGAATTTTACTCCCAATAAAATGCTTGCTTTCTTCACATGTAAGTTAAACCTAAACTCTGGACACATTCAACATTACACAAATAAATTCAGTTTTGTATTAATCAAATCTGAAGTATTTTTTTGCATAGTTATATTGATCCTGCTTGGACCAATCTAAGTATGCATATGCCATACACAGCCAGTCCTGGTGGAAGCTGTAAATCACTGTAGTAGGCACAGCTACTTCAGTAATCACAGCTATCTTCAGTGATTTCAGCTATCTTCAGGGTTCTGTGCTAAGTGGGTGCTCTGTTGCATAGTGAACACAGGGAGTTGCTTGCTCGGCACAGGCACCATTCAGAGAACACTTTGCATTTTCTGAATGAATGTAAAGCATTCCCTGATTGACAAGGGAATGTAAAAAATGTATGGGGGGTGGGTTCACCCATTGTACCAATGCAACAGAGGTTATTGTAATTATTGTATATAGTGCACTGGCTTTCTTTTTTTTGAGTCCCATGCTAAGGGGCTGCACAGAGAACACAGGCGGTTGTTTGCTCAGTACAGGGATATTCAGTGAACACTTCGCATTTTCTTAATGAATACAAAGTATTCTATGATTGGGCGAGGTGGAGATCATGATGTCACCACCCCGCCTTACCACTATCCTATTCACATGCACTACAGTGATAACAGTCTGCATGTGTTTTTTTTTACAGGACATAATTTCTTATTTGTTGCTGGTTGACATTGATTTGTATTAAAGGCCCTTTTTCAAAATTGTGTCAACAGTGGATTATCCCTGAGTAATATGCATCAGCACAAAAGCTCATAGTTTACATTGAAAGAGAATGGGACAGAGTAAAATAAAGGCCTGGAAATGTGGGCAGAGCAGTGGTGTCCCGAGGCAGGTGCAAGGAGTACGGCTCGCACTGGGTGACACCGACTGCACGGGGTGACACCGGACCACGAAAAGATAAGTTGTAAAGCAAGCCGACGATCCCCGCAGGATGGATCGGATCTGCGGATTGAGCATAATGGATTGGAGTCTGATCCATTATGCTCAATCCGCAGATCCGATCCATTCTGCGGGGATCGTCGGAGGGGGTGTCACCAAGTGTTACCGTGACACCAACCCTGGGGACGCCTCAGGGGCAGAGAGTTTGTTTTCAAATCATAACACAAAGGGGTTATTTACTAAAAAGTGCAAAGTTTGGTGCAACTCTGCATAGAAAAGAATCAGCTTCCAGGTTTTATTTCCAAAGCTGACCTTAGAAGCTGATTGGCTATCCTGCAAAGTTGCACCAAATTCTTAGTAAACCAGTTTTAGTAAATCTACCCCAGAGTACCCAAATAATGACTTTTAATTCAGTATTTCCAGCTATTATTTTGTAAAGCTAGTTAAACTTTATGGGATTTCAGTGGCTGGGTTTACATCTACTTTAACAAAGTTTGGTTATGTGTTATCATGTGCCCTGTCTTTATGCACAGATCTGTATGCCCAAAAATCCTTTTAAAGATTAATATGTCTGCAGCAGCTGACTTATCATGTTAATAAGGACAGAGGCTGCATCCCCACAACCCTTGCCCAGTGGCTGTGGTGTTCCTTTGGAATATGGAAGCTTCCTTTAATAATAAGTTCCCAGATATCGGCCTCCCATGTAAATAAATTAAAGGTACATAATACCCCTTCTCATTCACAAAAAAAAAATGTCAACTAGAAATACAGACACCCAAACAATTAACAAGTCCTTTAATAAAAAAAAATACAATCCAAAAAATTCTTCATTGTAAATAACTTATAAATCATGATGTATATATATATATATATATATATATATATATATATATATATCACAACTACCCACGCTAGGACTATTGGATGTTAAAAATAAATAAATTACTAAATTTGAAAATAAAAAGTGTAACAAAAAAATGTGTAAATCACTACAAATTATTACATCATAATCATTTAGATATATTAGGGCTTCTGATGAGGTAGAGTTCACCCCTTTAAGAAACAAATCAAGATAAAAAAAAACTCAAAGCGCTGCCCTATACATTAATACATATCCATAAAGTGTCCAATATAAGTGCAAACCCCAATCAACTAAAAAATTCAACTAATTGTGCAGTCAATAGTGGTGTTGTGCAATCTTCTTACAAAACAAAAAGGTGCCAAAATTACTGTGCTCCCCTCCTTTGTTCCCTGCTCACCAACAGCTGTGGACTCCTATGTGTAAAGAATAATATGTATTACAAATGCCTTGTGACTGCTGGGACTTGTGTTCCTGTCAGTCAATCTCTACTTTACTGCATCTCCCATGGATATATGGCTGATGTTCTCTCACATACAAAAAAAAAGAGGATGGCTAGAAGGCCCACACAAAATGATACCATTTATTATAAACACAGTTAAAATGAATTGCACTTACAGAGGTAAAATGTTAAATTGCATGAAAAACACAGGACCGGAAGTTGCTCTCTGATGTGCGTTCCACCTGCCGGATATGACATCACATCTAGTCTCTGCCTTGTGTAAGGGGTGAGGCATCGTCGGATGGACTGAAACATGATATCCCAGAAGTGTTCTATTGGATTTAGATCAAGCGAGCGTGGGGAACATTCAATGGTATCAGTTTCCTCATCCTCCAGGAACTGCTTGCATATTCTCGTCACATGAGGCTGGGCATTGTCGTGCACCAGGAGGAACCCAGGATCCACTGCACCAACGTAGGGTCTGATAATGGGTCCAAGGATTTCATCCCAAAACCTAATGGCAGTCAGGGTGCCATTTTCTGGCCTGTAGAGGTCTGTGCGTCCCTCCATGGATATGCCTCCCCAGACCATCACTGACACACCACCAAAACGATGTTACAGGCAGCATAACATTCTCCACAGCTTCTCCAGACCCTTTCACGTCTGTCACATGTCTCAGGGTGAACCTGCTCTCATCTGTGAAAAGTACAGGGTGCCAGTGGCAGACCTGCCAAATTTGGTGTCCAATGGCAAATGCCATTCAAGTTCTATGGAGCCGGGCAATGAGCACAGGGCCCACTAGAGGACGTCGGGCCCTCAGGCCTCCCTTATGAAGTCTGTTTCTGATTGTTTGGCCAGAGACATTCACACCAGTGGCCTGCTGGAGGTAATTTTGTAGCACTCTGGCAGTGCTTATCCTGTTCCTTCTTGCACAAAGTAGCAGATATTGGTCCTGCTGATGAGTTAAGGACTTTCTACAACCCTGTCTAGCTCTCCTAGAGGAACTGCCTGTCTCCTGGAATCTTCTCCATGCTCTTGAGACTGTGCTGGAAGACACAGCAAACCTTCTGTGCCATCCTAGAGGAGTTGGACTCCTGTGCAACCTTTGTAGAGACTAGGTATCGTGTCATGATACCAGTAGTGAAACTGACCCTAGCCAAATTCAAAACTAGTGAAAAACAGTCAGAAAAGATGATTAGAGAAAAAAATGTCATTGACCTCCACCTGTAAAACCATTCCTGTTTTGGGGGTTATCTCATTGTTGCCCAACTATCGCACCTGTTTAATTTCAATGACACCAAAGCAGCTGAAACTGATTAACAACCCCCTCTGCTACTTAACTGACCAGGTCAATATCCCAGGAGTTTAACTGACTTGATGCTATACTCTGCTATACTCTGATTAAAAAGTGCTCCTTTAAAATTTGTGAGCAATATATATATATATATATATATATATATATATATATATACACACACACACACTATATTGCCAAAAGTATTGGGACGCCTGCCTTTACACACACATGAACTTTAATGGCATCCCAGTCTTAGTCCGTAGTGTTCAATATTGAGTTGGCCCACCCTTTGCAGCTATAACAGCTTCAGCTCTTCTGGGAAGGCTGTCCACAAGGTTTAGAAGTATGTCTATGAGAATATTTGACCATTCTCCCAGAAGTGCATTTGTGCGGTCTGGCACTGATGTCAGATGAGAAGGCCTGGCTCGCTCTCTCCACTCTAATTCATCCCAAAGGTATTCTATCAGGTTGAGGTCAGGAATCTGTACAGGCCAGTCAAGTTCCTCCAGCCAAAACTCAGTCAATCATGTCTTCATGGACTTTGCTTTGTGCACTGGTGCACAGTCATGTTGGAACAGGAAGAGGCAATTCCCAAACTGTTCAAACAAAGTTCGGAGCATGAAATTGTCCAAAATGTTTTAGTATGGATATGCCTTAAAAGTTCCCTTCACTGGAACTAAAGGGCCAAGCCCAACCCCTGAAAAACAACCCCACACCATAATTCCCCTCCACCAAACTTTACACTTGGCACAATGCAGTCAGATAAGTACCGTTCCCCTGGAAACCACCAAACCCAGACAAATACATCAGTATGTCAGACAGAGTCCAGTGACAGCATGCTTTACACCACTGTTTATTTCTTTTGTTTGTATTGGTATGGCACAAAAAAAGTCGAGAAACAAAAAGCCAAATCTGACACATTCCACCCAAAACTCTAAAAATGGACTTAACAAAAGTATTAGCAAGCTCAATTTAATAATTGGTAGCTCACTCCTTGGAAAATATGACTGAAATCAATTGCTTCCTGTAACCATCAATATGTTTCTTACACATCCCTACTGGAATTGTAGACCCCTCTTCTTTCGCCAATTGTTCCAGGTCTCTCAGATTGGAAGAGTTCCTTTTCCTGACTGCTGTTTTGAGATCTCTCCACAGGTGCTCTATGGGATTTAGATCTGAACTCATTGCTGACCAGTTCAGTACTCTCTAGCACAGCAATGGGCAAACTACGACCTTTTAATCCGGCCCGCGGAGCTAGGCTCCCGCTAGGCTCCTCTCACAGTCTGCCCTGAAGACCGGTGTAGCATGAAAATCTGTCTCCTATGAGGATCTGTCCCCCTCGACGTATCTGCGCATGTGCTGGAGATCGCCGATCGGCTGCTAATGCCTGAAACTGGCACATGCGCAGATACGTTGAGGGGGACAGATCCTCATAGGAGACAGATTTTCATGCTACACCGGAACGGCGCGGGAACACGGCGAGAGGAACGCGTGGAGCAAAGGTAAGTGAATTGACACAGGGGGGACTTGGAGACTTAATATGGGGGATGAATTAATATGGGGAATGAATTACTATGGGGGATGAATTACTATAGGGGGGATGAATTACTATATGGGGGATGAATTACTATAGGGGGGATGAATTACTATGGGGGATGAATTACTATATGGGGGATGAATTACTATATGGGGGATGAATTACTATATGGGGGATGAATTACTATGGGGGATGAATTACTATATGGGGGATGAATTACTATATGGGGGATGAATTACTATGGGGGATGAATTACTATATGGGGGATTAATTACTATGCTTACTATGGGGGAATGTTACTATACTTACTATGGATGACACATACACATCATTCATCTACTCTTGGTCCGGCCCCCGGGTCCAATATATGAACCCATTGCGGCCCTCAAGTCAAAAAATTTGCCCACCCCTGCTCTATCACTTTGTCTTAAACCCTTTCTAGGGAGATTAGGTGTCTGCCATCACCTTTATTCCTTGGTAAGAAAGTATGGAATTGGAAAGGAGATTTGCCATATGCAAGGTTACCATTAGTGATGGGCCAAACGCCAGAACCTGATGCTGTACCCCTACTCATTTACTAAAGGGTTACATATAGTAAAAATAAAAAAAGAGACCAGTCTTTTGAAAAAATTCTTTATTGAACAAAAGGCAAAACAAAAGTTTTTGACAAGTCCAAGTTCCATCGCTGTAATCCATCATCAATCGTGGCATCCAGAGTTGTCACCAAAATAAAAAAAAAAGACTCCGCCGATCCGTCTGCACCTGCCAAGCACTCGCCACAATCTGACATTTGCCAGTCAGATGTAAACAATTGTGTGGAGCTAGCAGTGATGTCACCACATGCTTCACCCAATTGTGCTGTGATTGGCCAAATCATTGCACCTGACTGTGGTCAAGTGCATTGCTTTGGCCAATAGCAATGCCTTACTATTCGTGTGAATAGATGAAATACAGTATTTCATCTAGACGTGCAGGAGCACGATACGCGTCAGGAGGAGCCACACCACGCCGTGACGTCACGCCGTCGGAGCATCGTGGAGCTCCAGCGGCCATTACATATTACCAGCTGGTCAGTCCTCTTACAGACAACTGTCTGCAACGGTTGTTTTGCACTTTTTCATGTGATGCACCTTTTATATGAATAAAATTTAACCTACTACACTATGGAAGTATCCTTGTTGTCCCCTGGGGGAGTATTCTAGCCTACAGGTCCATTGCTAAGGCGGATCACCACTTACCACCCAGTCCCTTGGGAGTGACAGCACACCCACCAGGACCACACGGGCATATCTGAGTGAGAAGGATAGTTCATCTGGGTTCCAACTGAAAGAAGACCCCCTACCATCTAGGATCAGGATTGTTACATACAAGGCGCATTTAATATGCGCGTCCGGTGAGTGCGCATTTCATTTCCACTACTACGAAGTCACCTTTCATTATCCTGTTTTACTATCCTGATTTATTTATATTTATAGGACTACTCATTACATTTATTGGAATTCAATTAGACTTATGATACTGTATTTCATCTATTCACTCTATTAGCGACAAGCGCTGCACTTGTCATTTACATTGTCTCTTTTATAGGTTATTGGTACCTAATTTTGTGCATAGCAGCTTGTTTATTTACACTAAGGCGCTTTTTACTCTCTATATACTTACTATTCGTGTGTTCACCGAACACACATACAACTGAGTCGAACTTACGTTTTACTCGAACATCCAGACCATCACTAGTTACTTGCTATAGCTATATTTATGGTTTTGTTTTAAGTTTTTATTCTCAGTAAAAAACATTTCTTGGTGCTTTTTGACGTGTGCTTTGGGTCATTGTTCTGCTGTAAGACACATGACCTCTGACGGAGACCCAACTTTCTGACACTGGGCTCTACATTGCACCTCAGAATTCTTTGGTAGTCTTCAGATTGCATAATGCAGCAAAGCAAGCCCAAAACATCACTGAACCTACATCATGTTTGACTGTAGGGACTGTAATATTTTTTTTGAAGGCCTCAATTCTTTTTCTGAAAACAGTAGAATGATGGGCTTTACCAAAAAGCTGTGATTTTGTTTCATCCACAGCACATTCTCCCAAATGGATTTTGGCTTCCTCAGGTAAGTTTTGGCAAACTCCAATCTTGCTTTTTTATGTTTTTGTGTCAGCAGTCAGGTCCTCCTGTGTCTCCCACTATTGGGTCACTTTTCATTTAGATGGTGATGTATAGTGCGAGGTAACACAGCTGTACGCTGTGTCTGAAGGCCAGCTTGAATTTGTTTGAAAGTTGATTGAGATTCCTTATCCACCATTCAAATCTTTTTTGGCTATACTTCTTCTATGGATAACAGGAGAGCACTTAGTTCTGCACTCCTGTAACCCATTTTCAGCCAACAGGGGTTTCAGACCACTGTCAGCTGACGCCACAAAGCCAGTCCAGGCTCTGAAAATATCCCAACCATGTGGTCAGGATCCACCCATTAATATGGACTGATAACTAGCACAACCTCTCAGCGATCCACTGAGAGACTGAGCCAGCTCCTCCCACTTTCTACACAGCTTAGTGCTCCAGTGAGCACTGGAGCAGCAGAGCAGAGAGCTGGAGACTAACAGCCATGGCTCTCTGCTCAGAAGGGAGGGGGAAAACTGAGTGATCTGATCTTTGATAGCTCAGTTCTCTATGCAGAGCTGATGGGGACAGACGCAGCGGTTTGATGCTGCATCCACCTAGGTGAGTATAATGGGGATTTTTTTCAACACTCATGCTTCTCTTTCAAGTAAGAATGTTTGCTAATTTCTGAACCAGTGAGGGATTGCTCTTTCATTGCTGTTTCAGAGATTAGTTTCTGAGTCTCTGCAGTGGGAGCCATTGCCTAATAAATGCAGTGAACAAGCATTGGGGGAGGGGTCCATACATTTGAGGCATAGGGTGTACATGTCAAATACCAAGAGATAGCTCCATATGATTTTTAGCTTAGGGGATGATGCAACTCCAGGTACTTGTATGTCTAAATGGTACTTAAGCTTGGTAAAAAGGTTTTTGGCATGGCTGGCAATTTCCAGGTGACAACCTACTATTATGTTAACGAAAATTGCCAGTGCCACTCTGAAATGTGATATTCTGGACAAATATATTTGTATACGAATTCTGATATCATGATATTACCATTTTGGATCAGGGGCTTTTTCAACGGGAGTCAGCTGAGGCTTTTATCCTGAGCCCACTTGCAAAGAATTGATTGCAATGAAGCCTACATAAAAAAACTTTTTTCATCCAATAAGAACAAGGGGCTCCTTTATTTTAAAAACATCCTTCTGACAATTCTAGGCTTACTTAACCCAAATGAAGAAACCCTACTGTCTACCCATGATTTAAAATATATTTGATATGCATAACTATTAAAAGAAACAGTCACAGAACATATAAAGAATAATACTTTGTGCTAGCTAACAGGCTCTTCTGGAATACTTGTAGTTTTAGAGAAGCAACCCATAAGTTAGGTCATTAATGCAAGTCCACTCCTGTCGTAAAGCATCCCTTTTTAAAATCGGTATAAAAAAATCTTTCTTTACACAAGGATTGTTTTATTTTTTTATTTTAGTTTTAGCTCAATGTTAGCTATCTTTATGTGTTGCCTGATTGTGTGAACAAAACTGTTCCATTGCCATTATCTCCGGTTAAAACCTAAACAAAAGTAAATAAAGTCCTATCATGTAGTACAATGCAACCCCAGCAAGTATTTGTTTCTGCTAATACAATTTCTCTTCTGCTGTTCATTTAAGTGTTATTAGAATTATAAAAATGCCAGTGTTTTGTCACTTTCTGTGCTTGCAATCTTGGAGAAATACTGTACATAAAACAACGTAAAATGTTCCTTTGTCACTTATTGTGGCTGTGTTTGAAATATGTCCTAGAATATCTGCTTTATTCATAGAAGTAAATTAAAACAATAGCTATAAATCCAATATTGTGTTTTATTATAATTGCAACAATTTATCATGAAAACGAAGAAATAATGTAGCAGAAATCTTGTTACGCTTTCAGGTACAGCAAGAATTGTAGAATGATTACAGTAAATGCTTTAGTCTAGTGCTTTATACTTACAAATGTCTAAAATAGTTTAAGCATTTGATTAATTGTGTTTTATATCAAGTGCCTTTATTATTTTTCTGGCATAAACAAATATAAATAAAAGTTTACTGTTGTATTTGATTGATCATAACTTTCAGGAAATAATGCATTATAACTATTATGTATTAATAGCAAAAAGAAATTCACAAAAAAAGAAACATAAATATATTCTGTCTTCCAAAATAACATCCTACGATTTCTGCATTTTAAAATATTCTATTAAAATTAAATTATAACCCAAAGTAACTTTTGTGGATCAGTTAACACAGCAGTTGATTGTTTATTTAACTTGTGTAGTAAATATTTTTATTGAATAATTTTACGCTTCTTTTTTATAAACACACACTGTTCTTCCTCCTGCATTTGCAGGAGTTTCTATATGCACATGCAGTGCATAATATTGAACTTGCACAAGTTCTTAACTAAACCTCCTCTCAGCCTGATATTGGTTCCCTGAAAGGCCCTCTCTGCATATGCAAACAACTGGTGGCACTACTGTACATCGTCAGACTGGCACTTTTATCCAGACTGGACATTCTCTATCACCTGTTAATTGTCCATAAAATATTTTAATAATAATTCCAAAGTTTTTTCAGTTAGGGATGTTATTTTCAGCTTGTAGTAGTAAAAGCTTCTGGATTCCACCAACAACAATGTCTTATGCACAGGCTATGTGCTGCACAGTGATAATACCACCACTGCTTTTATAAGGTAATATCTGGGACAGCGAATGCATTTGGTGTACACAAAGAGGATTGCGCTAATATATTACCTCTGTGCACTGTGAAACTGTAAATATTGGTGGAAGTTGTAACATGTTACAAAAAGTGAACTTATCCTTTAAGGGCTGCTATTATCTTTCTAAATGATCTGCTTATGTATATCTTTCTGTCCCTGTTTTTGTGGTTTACTACTGGTAAAACTTTTCCCAAGCTTTTATCTTTTTTAACGTTAGCTACTAGAGATGAGCGAATTATTCAAAAATTCGATTCGGCTGATTCGGCGAATTCGCGGAATAAATTCAATTTGAGTCGAATATATTCGCTGCGAATTTAACTTATAAAATGGGTGTTTCTAGGCTTCAGAGAGCCTTTATATTAGTGCAGAACACTGTACCTTTAATTTAAATGCCCTTGGAGTCTGCTGGGGAAGAGAAATAATACTGTCAGTCAGTATGACATGCAGATGAGTGCCGTCGATCTTAGAATCACCGCACACTTCACTTATTTGGGCAGTCACGGGGCCAAAACCAGAGAGTGGAGCCACAGTGTGGCGGTGGAGGCAGCAGCAATGGGAGGCCATACAGGGACCCATGACACACTCTGGACCTGGCAGCAGCATGAGGAGGCGGTACAGGGGCCCATGACAGATTACGGGCCTGGAAGCAGCATGAGGAGTCGGTACGGGGGCCCATGGCAGATTACGGGCCTGGCAGCAGCAATGGGAGGCCATACAGCACCCTATGACAAAATGGAACCCACCAGCAGTGTGAGGAGACCTGAAAGTGGCACATGGTAGAGTGTGGCGATGGAGACAGCAGCAATGGGAGGCCGTACAGGGACCCATGACACACTCTGGACCTGGCAGCAGCATGAGGAGGCGGTACAGGGGCCCATAACAGATTACGGGCCTGGCAGCAGCATGAGGAGTCGGTACAGGGGCCCATGGCAGATTACGGGCCTGGCAGCAGCAATGGGAGGCCATACAGCACCCTATGACAAAATGGAACCCACCAGCAGTGTGAGGAGACCTGAAAGTGGCACATGGCAGAGTGTGGCGATGGAGACAGCAGCAATGGGAGGCCGTACAGGGACCCATGACACACTCTGGACCTGGCAGCAGCATGAGGAGGCGGTACAGGGGCCCATAACAGATTACGGGCCTGGCAGCAGCATGAGGAGTCGGTACGGGGGCCCATGGCAGATTACGGGCCTCGCAGCAGCAATGGGAGGCGGTACAGGGACCCATGACACACTCTGGACCTGGCAGCAGCATGAGGAGGCGGTACAGGGGCCCATGACAGATTACGGGCCTGGCAGCAGCATGAGGAGTCGGTACGGGGGCCCATGGTAGATTACGGGCCTGGCAGCAGCAATGGGAGGCCCGTAATCTGCCAGCACCCTATGACAAAATGGAACCCACCAGCAGTGTGAGGAGACCTGAAAGTGGCACATGGCAGAGTGTGGCGATGGAGACAGCAGCAATGGGAGGCCGTACAGGGACCCATGACACACTCTGGACCTGGCAGCAGCATGAGGAGGCGGTACAGGGGCCCATGACAGATTACGGGCCTGGCAGCAGCATGAGGAGTCGGTACGGGGGCCCATGGCAGATTACGGGCCTCGCAGCAGCAATGGGAGGCGGTACAGGGACCCATGACACACTCTGGACCTGGCAGCAGCATGAGGAGGCGGTACAGGGGCCCATGACAGATTACGGGCCTGGCAGCAGCATGAGGAGTCGGTACGGGGGCCCATGGTAGATTACGGGCCTGGCAGCAGCAATGGGGGGCCATACAGCACCCTATGACAAAATGGAACCCACCAGCAGTGTGAGGAGACCTGAAAGTGGCACATGGCAGAGTGTGGCGATGGAGACAGCAGCAGTGGGAGGCCGTACAGGGACCCATGACACACTCTGGACCTGGCAGCAGCATGAGGAGGCGGTACAGGGGCCCATGACAGATTACGGGCCTGGCAGCAGCATGAGGAGTCGGTACGTGGGCCCATGGCAGATTACGGGCCTGGCAGCAGCAATGGGGGGCCATACAGCACCCTATGACAAAATGGAACCCACCAGCAGTGTGAGGAGACCTGAAAGTGGCACATGGCAGAGTGTGGCGATGGAGACAGCAGCAATGGGAGGCCGTACAGGGACCCATGACACACTCTGGACCTGGCAGCAGCATGAGGAGGCGGTACAGGGGCCCATAACAGATTACGGGCCTGGCAGCAGCATGAGGAGTCGGTACGGGGGCCCATGGCAGATTACGGGCCTGGCAGCAGCAATGGGAGGCCATACAGCACCCTATGACAAAATGGAACCCACCAGCAGTGTGAGGAGACCTGAAAGTGGCACATGGCAGAGTGTGGCGATGGAGACAGCAGCAATGGGAGGCCGTACAGGGACCCATGACACACTCTGGACCTGGCAGCAGCATGAGGAGGCTATACAGGGGCCCATGACAGATTACGGGCCTGGCAGCAGCATGAGGAGTCGGTACGGGGGCCCGTGGCAGATTACGGGCCTCGCAGCAGCAATGGGAGGCGGTACAGGGACCCATGACACACTCTGGACCTGGCAGCAGCATGAGGAGGCGGTACAGGGGCCTATGACAGATTACGGGCCTGGCAGCAGCATGAGGAATCGGTACGGGGGCCCATGGTAGATTACGGGCCTGGCAGCAGCAATGGGGGGCCACACAGCACCCTATGACAAAATGGAACCCCCCAGCAGTGTAAGGAGACCTGAAAGTGGCACATGGCAGAGTGTGGCGATGGAGACAGCAGCAATGGGAGGCCGTACAGGGACCCATGACACACTCTGGACCTGGCAGCAGCATGAGGAGGCGGTACAGGGGCCCATAACAGATTACGGGCCTGGCAGCAGCATGAGGAGTCGGTACGGGGGCCCATGGCAGATTACGGGCCTGGCAGCAGCAATGGGAGGCCATACAGCACCCTATGACAAAATGGAACCCACCAGCAGTGTGAGGAGACCTGAAAGTGGCACATGGCAGAGTGTGGCGATGGAGACAGCAGCAATGGGAGGCGGTACAGGGACCCATGACACACTCTGGACCTGGCAGCAGCATGAGGAGGCGGTACAGGGGCCTATGACAGATTACGGGCCTGGCAGCAGCATGAGGAGTCGGTACGGGGGCCCATGGTAGATTACGGGCCTGGCAGCAGCAATGGGGGGCCACACAGCACCCTATGACAAAATGGAACCCCCCAGCAGTGTGAGGAGACCTGAAAGTGGCACATGGCAGAGTGTGGCGATGGAGACAGCAGCAATGGGAGGCCGTACAGGGACCCATGACACACTCTGGACCTGGCAGCAGCATGAGGAGGCGGTACAGGGGCCCATAACAGATTACGGGCCTGGCAGCAGCATGAGGAGTCGGTACGGGGGCCCATGGCAGATTACGGGCCTGGCAGCAGCAATGGGAGGCCATACAGCACCCTATGACAAAATGGAACCCACCAGCAGTGTGAGGAGACCTGAAAGTGGCACATGGCAGAGTGTGGCGATGGAGACAGCAGCAATGGGAGGCCGTACAGGGACCCATGACACACTCTGGACCTGGCAGCAGCATGAGGAGGCGGTACAGGGGCCCATGACAGATTACGGGCCTGGCAGCAGCATGAGGAGTCGGTACGGGGACCCATGGCAGATTACGGGCCTGGCAGCAGCAATGGGAGGCCTGTAATCTGCCAGCACCCTATGACAAAATGGAACCCACCAGCAGTGTGAGGAGACCTGAAAGTGGCACATGGCAGAGTGTGGCGATGGAGACAGCAGCAATGGGAGGCCGTACAGGGACCCATGACACACTGTGGACCTGGCAGCAGCAAGAGGAGGCGGTACAGGGGCCCATGGCAGAGTGGCGAAGCGTAAGCAGCTTAAATTGAAGGCCATACAGAGGCCTATGTTAAAAATACTAACATGTTTGGTGCATGATTCATGGCGGATTTAGTCAGTTGTGTCAGGAACTGGTGGTTTGAAATCCAGACTAATCCACGCCTGATTCATTTTCACAAACGTGAGTCTCTCCACACTTTGGGTGGACAGTCGTGTCCTCCGCGGAGTTACAATACCTCCTGCCGCACTAAACACGCGCTCCGATGCCACGCTACTGGCCGGGCATGACAGCCTTTCAAGGGCAAATTCAGCTAGTTGGGGCCAAAGGTCAAGTTTCGTTGCCCAGTAGTCAAGGGGATTGTCTACCTCGGTTGGCAGGGTGCTGTCCAAGTAGGCCCAAGCCTGTTGTTTGAGGTCCTGCTGCAGGTCCACCTGATGCTGCTGCTGCTGCGGCTGGTTAGTAGTTTCCTCACTGCGCTGGTGAAGAAAGCTACTCATCATCGACTGCAGACTGTGGCAGCCGCTGCTGGTGGAGCTGCCACTGCTCCTACCACCCCACCCCTCCCCTGCTGCCATGGCAGCGGAACGCGAGCGCACAGGGCCCACAGTGTCTGAGGATGGACGTTGGCGCAGAAAGGCAGAGACCAACTGACTACATAGGTGGTTTTTATAGTACGTTTTTTTGGCCTCCCTCTCAGCAGGTGTGAAAAAGGCCACCATTTTTGAACGGTAGCGAGGGTCCAACAAGGTGGACAGCCAAAAGTCATCCCTCTATGTGATGGTTATTATTAGGCTGTCGACAACTCCCCTCAGCAGAGGTGTTGGAGCCTTGACTGGCTGATAGAGGGCGATTGACGTCGGGTGACGGAGCAAGTAACGGAGCGGGTGATGGAGCGGGGGCTGGGGCAGGCAGAACCGCCGTATCTTTATCACGGTTTTCCCAGGCCACCGAATGGCGACGCTGCATATGCTGACGCAACGCTGTAGTCCCAACATGGGCCCCCTGGCCACGCTTGACTTTCTGGCCACATAGTCGACATACGGCTACGTTTACTTCCTCGGGCGGCTTGACGAAAAATTGCCACACCGCCGAGTAGGAAACTTTGCCCCCGCTACTCCTCACTGGCTGACTGCTACTTCCTCCGTGCACACCGGCACCACTACTGGCCGTGGTGGTAGGCTGCAGTGGAGCTGGTGCTCTACTCCGTGGCCGTTTGCCTCCACTGACACTGCTGCGACCCTGCTGCCTCCTGGGCAACCCACCGACTGTTTTGCTTGCTGCCAAGCTGGCACCCTCTTCTCCTGATGATGCGGAAGCAATAGCCTGATGACGACGAGGCTGCCAAGTGCGATCAGCCTCATCATCATCAATTAGGGTCTCCGCCTCACTACTAGCCCCCTCGGCTGCATGTGGGTCAGGAGACAGACCTGTCTCTAGACCGGCTACCGAGCCACTCTCCTCGCCAGTACTTCTTCGCCTGGCTGCTGAAGAGGCGGATGTCTCCCCCCGTTCCTGACCGCCCTCTGTTAGCTCTTCCTCACTGTACAGTGGGGCTGAGCCCACAGCATGCGATACTTCGCTTGGTGAGGGAACACCAAAGGACAGGGGCAGGTAGAGGACACGTGATTTCAGTGGGCTTGCTCCCGGGCCATGCCAACTAACGGTTGTGTTTGACGTACCCACCGACCGTTGGCTGTAGGTGTCAGAGGTGACCTGGGAAGAGGAAGATGACCGAGCCAACCAATCGATGACGGCAGGGTTGTCGGTGGAGACACGACCGCTGGATGACACCGGGCTGCGACTAGTGCTGCCTCGACCCCTTCCTCTGCTGCCACGTCTGCTCGCTCCTGAAACATTGCCTCCTCTGCCACTCCTCTGCGTGTTGTCTGACATACTCTTTAATTCAACGATTCTGTGTCCCTGAGTAACGATTCTGTGTCCCTGAGTAACAATTCTGTGTCCCTGAGTAACGATTCTGTGTCCCTGAGTAACAATTCTGTGTCCCTGAGTAACAATTCTGTGTCCCTGAGTAACAATTCTGTGTCTGTCCCTGAGTAACAATTCTGTGTCTGTCCCTGAGTAACAATTCTGTGTCCCTCAGTAATGATTATGTGTCCCTCAGTAACGATTCTGTGTCCCTGAGTAACAATTCTGTGTCCCTGAGTAACAATTCTGTGTCCCTGAGTAACAATTCTGTGTCCCTTAGTAACGATTCTGTGTCCCTCAGTAACGATTCTGTGTCCCTCAGTAACAATTCTGTGTCTGTCCCTTAGTAACAATTCTGTGTCCCTGAGTAACAATTCTGTGTCCCTGAGTAACAATTCTGTGTCCCTGAGTAACGATTCTGTGTCCCTCAGTAACAATTCTGTGTCCCTGAGTAACAATTCTGTGTCCCTGAGTAACAATTCTGTGTCTGTCCCTGAGTAACAATTCTGTGTCCCTGAGTAACAATTCTGTGTCCCTGAGTAACGATTCTGTGTCCCTGAGTAACAATTCTGTGTCCCTGAGTAACGATTCTGTGTCCCTCAGTAACAATTCTGTGTCCCTGAGTAACAATTCTGTGTCTGTCCCTGAGTAACGATTCTGTGTCCCTGAGTAACGATTCTGTGTCCCTGAGTAACAATTCTGTGTCCCTGAGTAACAATTCTGTGTCCCTGAGTAACGATTCTGTGTCCCTAAGTAACGATTCTGTGGCCCTAAAGTCTCTGTGGCCCTAACTCTGTCCCTAATACACAGAGGTCTGTCTCTCTTGAATGACCGGAGGCTAATGGAGAATTCTAAGATGGCCGCGATTTATAGCTCCACCATTACACAGTGCTGGCTGGCTGGCTGCTGATTGGCTAATGCGATCACATGTCATGAATGAATGCATTATGGGTCAGTGCGCCTTGTCTGCGCGCCTTCCCAGAGATCCCCGCTCCGTCGCCACACATGTCGCCGCCATTTTTGGGAAAATTCGATTCATGCATCCGAAGTTTGCTAATTTTCGGATTCGGCGCGAATCGAATATTTCCTAATCTTCGAAACGAATTCCACTTCGTCATGTTCGATTCGCTCATCTCTATTAGCTACCCAATATAGGGTATCACTTGAACTCCATACCTCCTGTACTGATTGTGGCTAACACCGTATAACACTTTACTACTTCCCAGCAAAGTTAGTGAAGCGGTACCTTTTTTTTAGATAATTTTTTTTTAATTGAGTTTTTAAACATACAACAGGCAGGTAGTTAAGACATACAAAAGTGGCCGTACATTAAGGCAGGGAGTAATTAAATCAGTAATATATGTCACATGAGTCCAGACGTTTCATCAGAAGTGTGGGTATGAACAAAACAAAGGAAGAGAGGAGTAGACTTATCAATGAAAAATGCACATATATACAATGTCATAGGATAACAGTGGGCTAGCCAGAGTAATCAGGACGTCTGAGCAGACATATTATAGGTGGAAAGATCCCATAGTTCCCAAACCACTTCAAAAATGGGGATAAGGTTGTCATGTATGGCAGTTAAAAATTCCATTCTTCTAACCTCACCAGTACGTTTTATCAATTCTAACTGTGTGGGAGGTGTAGTGGATAACCAATGCAATGTATGGTTCTCCTGGCCGCTGTTAAGACATGGGAAGATAGTTTCTTGGCCTGCTTGGATAGGCCTGCAAAAGGTAGACCTAATAAAAAGTGGAGAGGATCAAATGGAATGTGGACCTGCAAAAGAAGTTGTAAAAGGTTTAAGACCTCACTCCAGAAAGGTGTTATGTGTTGGCATAGCCAGAAAATGTGAAAAAGAGTACCAATTTCTTTGCCACATTGCCAGCAGACAGGAGAAACATTTGATATATGAGCATTAAGGACCTCAGGGGTCCTATACCAAAACATCAAAACTTTATAGGTATTTTCTTTATATACCACACATCTAGAAGACCTGGAGGTGGCCTCCCAAACCTTACTCCAGTGATCTAGAGGAATATCTTATTGGAGTATTTGGGGCATTTCCACATATAGAGATGTAGGTCTGTAGTTAGGGGAGAAGCGTCTTGTAATAGTTTATAAATGGATGAGATTAGGCCCCGTTGGTAGGGACCTTGAATGCAAATGCATTCAAAGTGAGTAGGCTACTCTAAAGTTAGGGAGGGGATTTTGGGGGATAAAAAAAATGTTGTATCTGCAAGTAAACATAATGCTGGTGAGGAGGTATATGGGTAGATTTTTTCAACTCTGTAAAGGATTTAAGTTTCTGAGACACTGGGTTCACCAGATGTCTTAGTTGAAATAAGTTAGCTTTAGGGACTTATATGGGCAGGGGTTAAGCTATCCAGAAGATTAGGATTAAGTATGATATTAGTTAAAGGCAATCAAGGGGAAGACAGAGAGAATCTACCTCCACAACTCCTCCGTGTTATACAATGTAAATTGCATTGGTCCAAGCAATCAGTGTTTATGGAGGGAAACTTTAGTGGAAGTCATGGACCAGAGTAGGGAGTAGGGGTGCAATGGATATAGCGGCAGCTATTTGATCTCTGACCATTTATTGGGGGGATGTCAGGAAGACTAAGAAATGATGCGGAGATGTGTAGCCAAATAATATTTCCCATGATCTGGAAACCCTAGGCCTCCATTAGATCGTAGCGAGAGCACAACTGTGCGGGCAATTCGGTGAGATTTATTAAGCCAGATAAATTGGAGGAAAGACTTCTGAAGGGAACGTAGCTTGGACATGGGGATATGAACTGGAAGTAGATACAATAGTTTGGGCAGTATGGCCGTTTTAAGTACATTAATCCTTCCCAGGAAAGAGATGCTAAGCATGTCCCAAGATTTCGAAGATTGTGTAATGCTTTTGAAGAGGGGCGGAAAATTAGCTTCATAGAGAGAATGATATGAGGAGGTAAGGTTGGTACCTAGATACTTCATGGAGTGGGAACACCATTGGTAGGGGTATTTTAACTTAAGAGAGGATAGGATGAGGGGGGATATGTGAAGTGGTAACGCTTCTGTTTTAAAAGGTGTTAATCTTATATACGGATAAAGAACCAAAGAGTTGAAGAGTGTGGTGGAGAACAGGAAAAGAGGTATGAGGTTCCGGCAGGGTAAGTAAAATATAATCTGCAAACAAGAAAAGTTTTAATTCACATTTGTGAACATGTATCCCATAAATATCATGATTGGATCTGATAGCTATTGAAAGGGGCTCGAAGCAGAGGATAAATAGTAAAGGGGAAAGAGGGCATCCCTGGCATGTTCCATTGGACATTTGAAATGTAGAAGATAAATATGAAGTAAATTTGACCTGGGAAGTGGGAGCGGAGTAAAGGGATTTCAAATCATTTACAAATGGTCCACAGAAGCCAAATTTCTCCAAGGTTTGAAGCATATAAGGCTATCCTAATCTGTCAAACACCTTTTGGGCATCTTGGCTTAACAGGAGAGTGGGAATTGGAGACTTGTTTATGAGATCGATCAGGTCAATGGTCCTCCTAGAGTTTTCCCTCACATGTCTAGCTGGGACAAATCCCACCTGGTCCCTGTGTATAAGTTTGGATATGCATTTGGCCAGCCTATTGGCCAGTATTTTTGTGAATATTTTTTAATCAGAATTCAACAAGGCTACAGGGTGATAATTGTCTGGAAGGGATTGATCCTTGCCTTGTTTCAGAAACACAGAGATGTATGAGTGCAGAAAGTCATTGTGTGGGTGGGTCCCTTTCAGGAGAGCATGGAACAGGTCAAGTAAATGGGGGGCTAAGATGCCAATAAAGGGTTTGTAATATGAGTAGGGAAGACCATTCAGTCCAGGGGATTTATGAGAGGGGAGGTGCTTAACTATGTCCAGACGTTCTTCCATAGAGACCTCTGCGTTTAAAGAACTGACATCAGAAGGTGATAAACGTGGCAGATGTAGTGAGTCGAAGAAAGCTTTAAAAGCAGCCATCTGGAAGGGGTATGGTTTGTTGAACTCATAGAATTTTTGCCTGGTCCAGGTAAGAGATTGATCTGTTTTATGTAGATCAAGAGCCCTAATTTGATCAAGTATATAGGAAACATTTTGTAATCCAGGTATAGAGGGTTTATTAAGCAATTGATGTTCCGCTGCAGTTAATTGGCGTAAAAGGATTGCCTAGCTTGGGCGGAATCTTTCTTTAAACGAGCACCAATAGAAATACAAAGGCCTCTGATGATGGCCTTATGGGTTCCCAAAGGGTGGAGGGTAAGTCTACTGTGCCAACATTTAAGTGAAAATAAGCTTCTAAATCTTGGGACAACTTCTCTTGAATCTGCTCTGTATGTAGAAAACTTTAATTGATGCACCAATGACAAACTCTAGGAGTGGAGTTAGAGAGAATGATGTCTAGTGTTAATGAGGCATGATCAGACCATGTTATCAGGTTGATCTCTGAAGAGACTAGAGAGGGGATCATAGGAGAGGTGATAAAGAAGTGATCCAGCCTGGAGTACATGTGGTGTGGATTAGAATAGAATGTAAATTGCCTGTAAAGGGGATGTTTAATCCTCCAGGTGTCAAAGAGGCGATGCTCCCTAATCAATTTGCAGAAAGCTGTAAACGTGAAGCATAGCCTCTTTGATGGAGTGGGGTTTAAGAGCACTGTTTTGTCTTTATGAGGTGACATGACCACGTTAAAATCTCCTCCAACTGTCATACAAGGAGTTGATATTGAGCTTAACTTGTCTAACGTCTGGAAAAGAAATAACAGTTGACCATAGTTGGGATCATCCAAGTTCAGAAGTACTAAAGGAGTATCAGCATACATACATTCCTTTAGAACATAGCAACCATGTGGGCTGACTCGAGAGGAAAAGACCCTCAGGGAGCAATTTTTCCTAACCAAGATAGCTACTCCAGCTTTCCTGGAGGGGTCAAAAGCTGAGTAGGATTGAGAGAAACTCTTGGAGGCAAAATTAAATGAGCCACCCTGCTTAAAATGAGTTTCTTGGATGAATAAAATATCTTCTCCTGAGGATTTAAACTCCTTCAGAGCCATCCACCATTTTTGGATTGAATTAAGCCCTTTGACATTATATGATAACAGCTTTAGGGCGATCATGAGGTAATAATGAGTATAGTAGCTGTAAGTATAAATCAGCACACATATATATATAAAATCCTCAACAATCCCTTAAAGTCATATCAATATCCTTCCCCTGAAGTACTAATAAAATATATATTCATTGACTTAAACCCAAAAACCCACAATTATAGTGAAAAGATCAAAACCCAAAGAGATTACCCAAAAAATAAAAAATATCAAATATATATAAAAGAACAAAAATAAATAAAGTCCCAATATGCAAAGTGTCCAAGTAATGTGTCCAAACAAAGATCAATTTCTTGATAGGAAGACGCTTCCTACTCCACTGAAGAAGATGCAAATCAATCACAGGTGCTCTTCAAATACCTCAAAAAACAAAATCTCAACATAGTATATTACCTTTTAAATCCCAGAACTAAAGTGCCACACGTGTATCATGCAAAAAAAACACTCCAGTGTCACAGCACTCATGTGAGAGAAAAATAAATAAATAAATAAAAAAAAAAATTTTAAATATCACTGCAAACTATATATAAAGTGCATAATTATCCTAAAACAAACAAATTCCAGTTTGTAATCAACCACATATGTACAGAGTGTCCTTAGATTGGTATCCTCTTGTTCCTCAGGACATATAAAAACGATAAAATCAGCAAGACAGCATCCAACTCCTCATGCCCAGTATGCGATCCCCTTTCCGTGTGTAGAGGGTCTCCCGATCACCAGGTAATTCCCCCTTGCTACTCCTATCCAGCACTATCACTTTGTAGCTCTGGGGGACACCTGAAGTGCACCGTTACTCTCCAGACCTCCAGCACACAGGGATTCCAGAATCCAAAATGGCTGCCGCAGCACTTCTGGGAACGTCACGTGCCCTGGACGCGTTTCGTCTCTTCTGGACTTTGTCAACAAGGATACGGACATAAGGTTCCAGTTCTTTAAGTACCCACTCCTAACCTGGCGGAAATACCTCAGCGGCCATCTTACAAAGTGGAAAATTGAGATGAATGACTACCACAGCTGATATACCATGCTAGATAGTCATCCCCACCCCATAGCTCTCATCCCTAAGTTAACCTCAAGCCATACTTCAGTCCCAAGGATAATTAAACCACCTGCAGCCATTTTGGAAACTGAAAAAACAATTATAAATAACCATAAGGTCGGGGGTAACACCACCCCTTCACCATTGATTACAAAAATCTACAAATAATAAAATCATTCACAAAAATTATAAAATATTAAAGAATATAAGAAGTACATGCTAAAAAATCTAAATAAAAATAAAAATAAAATAAAATAAAATGAAAAAAAAAAAAAAAAATCAAAAATTAAAATTACAAATCAGAAATAAAACAATTTAAATCCAAATCAATATTAAGACCCCTAGGTTTCAAGGTATTAAGTTTAAAGATCCAAAAAGTTTCATTACGGGATATTTCCTGTACTTTATTACATCCCCTCCAATGAGTATCAAGAATATCAATACCACAAAAACTCAGAACACTAGGATCCGAATTGTGAAAATCACGGAAATGCTTTGAAACACTATGTTCCTTCCTTCCTTTTTTTATGTTCCCCACATGTTCTTTAAGTCGAATTTTAAGATCTCTTTTCGTTCTACCCACGTATTGGATTTTACAGGGACATTCCAACAAGTAGGTGACATACTTCATATTGCATGTTATAAACTTCTTGATCATAAACTCCTCCCCCGTAACTGTAGATTTAAACGTGGAGATCTTTTTCACTTTAATACCAGTCGTTTTACATATCCTACACTTCCTACATGGGAAGAAACCTGTTAATCCAAACATCTGTGATTTTCTAGGGGGGGAGATAATCCCTTTTACTAATAAGCCCCTCAAGTTATCACTTTTTCTATATATAAACGAAGGTTTCTCAGGTAGCGTCTTGGCTAGAATATCATCTTTGTGTAACATCGGCCAATATTTTCTAATGACATTCTCCACTTCCCTATACTGGCAACTAAATTTGGAGATAAAAGCATATTCCATTGAACTTTTCCCCTCCCTCCTTTTTTTCTTAATATTTCTCTTCTCCTTCCCATCTCCTAAATACTTTCTACTTACTGCATATCTCATCTTCTCTAGAGAATCCTGATCATACCCTTTAGCAACAAAACGTCCCTTAATATATTCTGACTGTACAATATAGTCTTCCAATCTTGTGCAGTTTCTCATAATACGAATAAATTGGCCCTTAGGAATCCCTTGAATCCACAAAGGATGGTGACAACTACTAGTCGGGATAAATCCATTCTTGTCGGTATCCTTAAAGAACGTTTTGAAGCACAATCTATTCTCATACTTGAAAACATGTAAATCCAAAAAATTGGCCCATTCCGTACTACTACTAGTGGTGAAACTCAATCCCAATTTGTTATTATAAATATTTTCCAAGAAGATCTCAAAGTCAGATTTATCTCCTTCCCACACTATCAAGATGTCATAAGGTTCCAGTGCAGTGATATTTAAATTTTTTTTTTTATTATTTATTTATTTATTTTTTCTCTCACATGAGTGCTGTGACACTGGAGTGTTTTTTTTTGCATGATACACGTGTGGCACTTTAGTTCTGGGATTTAAAAGGTAATATACTATGTTGAGATTTTGTTTTTTGAGGTATTTGAAGAGCACCTGTGATTGATTTGCATCTTCTTCAGTGGAGTAGGAAGCGTCTTCCTATCAAGAAATTGATCTTTGTTTGGACACATTACTTGGACACTTTGCATATTGGGACTTTATTTATTTTTGTTCTTTTATATATATTTGATATTTTTTATTTTTTGGGTAATCTCTTTGGGTTTTGATCTTTTCACTATAATTGTGGCTTTTTGGGTTTAAGTCAATGAATATATATTTTAGTATAGTAGCTGTATAATCTGAATATACAAAGTGGATATCATCTATAAGACAAGAAAATTAAAATAGATGGATAACCAGAATTCAATTAAGGCAACAGGCCTAACAATTACAAACATGTAATAAAAATCAGGGGCCATAGGGGAGAAGTCCAAAAGAGCAGAGAATTCTAACGATATAATCAAAGATATAAACCCGAGGCATTGAAGGTGTCTCGAGTCATCAGGGCTAGGAGCCTGACGTACAAAGGGGTAACATGGCAGCTGTCTCCAGATGACAGGTGCCAACTGCAGCTAGCCTTGTAATGACTAAATTTAGTACATACACATGAGTGAATACGAATGTTGATAGGAAGTTCCTATTGTGCACATACACATGGTAATGCTAGAGCATCATCAGGGAAACAGTGAGGTGAAGAACCTGTTACCAGAAAAAAGGAAGACTTAGGTAGGGAATCCCAGTGAGCCAGGTAATCTTGGCTGTTGGGGGGTTTGGAGGAACCTCTTCATCCTGGACTTCGCTGGTGTCCAAATCTTGCTCGGTGTGGTTGATGGCCTTGATGAGACAGGTGGTTGCAGTAAGGCATCCTCTAGCAGTGGGGGAAGGCCCAGTGGTTTGAAGAAAGCATCTGCTTCATGTAAATCTCGAAGTAAAACTTGGAAATTGTCCTTGGAGACAACAAGCTTAAAAGGAAACCCCCACTGATAAGTGATACGGTGTTGCTGGAGATGAGCGGTGATTGGCCTCAGGATGTGCCTCTTCTGAAAATCTGGTGTTTGTCCCTTTTGAAGTGAAAGGAGGTTTTGTTGCAAGTGGAGTTGATCAAGGCTTCTTTGCTGTCAAAGTAATGAAAACAAATGATAACGTCTCTGGGTCTAATACCCTCAGGAGGCTTTTGGGCCTAAGGATCTGTGGGCCCAGTCCATACGCCAAAAAATATCTTGGACCTTGGGGGCCAGAGTAGTTAACAGAGACACGAACACGAATATTCTGGTGACGTTCCTTGTTTTCCAGGTCCTCCTGTTGGAGTTGTAATTGGGTAACGGAATGTTTTAAAGTCACGTTATCTTCTTCCAAGACTTGTATGTAAAGCACCAATTCATCAAATTTCATTTCAGCTCTTGAGCTTATTTCCCAATTTTGGTGGAGATAGTGCGGGTAATATTGTATAGAAACACCTGCAGTTTTTCCTCCAGAACATCCACCGTCAGGTAGGGGGCTGGAGGAGTAGAAGGCTGGGTGGCTGAAGTATCTGTGTCCGTCCCTACAATTTCAGTAATCGCTTCGGAGCACTCGCTCGGGCCTCAGCAACTACTCAAGGCTGGGATTGTAGGCCTGGTGAAAAAGCGATCACGCATGGAAGGCTTCAGGTCCAGAGGAGGTGGAGCAGGAGATTTCCACAGCCTGATTTTACCTATGTGTGGGCTAGCAGTTGTCCCGGCTCGAATGAGGGCTCTTCCGGGTCTATAACAGCTTTAGAAGAGGATGGGGAGGCTTTTGCAGATTGAGGATCAGCAGAGCTCACCTGTTACAAGTCTGCCATCTTCAGATGCCACGTATGTACCCCAAGCAGTACCTTTTAAAAATAAAAAATAGTTGATAAGTTAACTAGTTTCAAGCACATACATATGGAGCTCAGGTAGTAAACTAAAAGGTCATTTTGTTCGAGATATTATTGATCAAGGGATATGTGTAGACCAAGATTGTTGCATGACAACAAAGATTTTGTTTCATTGAATCAGTTCTCCAAGGCATTATTTCCTTGACATATATTGGTCAATACGTTTGTTAGAAGCATTAAATCTTCAGGGTATATACTGATGTGAATGGCTCTATTTATTCTTTAAAATCTTGCAGAATGTAAATATTCATATATTTAGTATGTAAGGTAGACACTCAAGTTGCCAACAAGAAATCAAATGGCAAGAGCAGCAACAATCCTGAATAGGGCAAAAAGCATAAGGGGAATGTGTGTTTTCCCTCTATAGCTGGGCTGCTTGACAAAATTCCTCTGAGATTTCTATAAACAAAATAATGTGGGGTGGGGTGCGCTAGGTTATAATAGTTAAGTGGATGCTGGCCAATAGAACATGGTGGATTTGTTTTCTTGCACCATGTTTTTTTTGTAGTTTATTAATAGTTCTGTAAAAGTTTCAGATACCCTTGCATTTACCTGGTAACCTATTGACTGACATTAATTGATTATTGATTTTTCATGAGTCAAACATAGCCATCACATTTTTGTTATTTTTTTTTATTTTAAAAGTCTCCCCAATGTTGTTATTTAAATCAGCCTAGTTGACTTCTGGTTCCGGCGCCGTGTGAGGATGGAGTGAACTGTTGCCCCTCTGTCATCTGCAGTATATAGCCGCACCAATACTACGGTCCACTGGGCAGATCATCCCTCTTTTACCCCAGAGAACTGAATGGACCGCTTTCTGGAGTGCTCTGCTCCCTGATCCTCACAGGGGCTCCAGCGGGAAGGTGGCACAGCATCAGAGGCGATCTGTAAGATGGCCACCACTGCACAGCCTGCACATACAGCAGATGTCCCTGCTCCTCCAACTGAGTGGATGGTGGAGAACACTGAAGCATTGCATGCTAGGATTGCACAGGCGGTTGCTCACATACTTACCCAGCTGATCTCAAAGGCTGTGGACAAGGCGGTGCAACAAGGCATGGAACAGCTGGGGCAAGAAATCCACAGCCAAACACACAGGCTGGAGGAAGCAGAATGCCGTATATCATCTGTGGAAGAGCAACTCCACCAGGTACACACATCACTCTCTACCCAGGGGGTGCCCCAATTTCTACTTGATAAAATAGAAGATCTGGAAAACAGGTCTCGTAGGCGTAAAATACACATTATAGGATTGTCAGAGTCATATAAACCATCCTCCTTAATGGAGTTATGCAGCCACCGCATCCCTGAGGCTCTGGGCCTCCGTTACCCATGTGTAGTTAAATGTGCTCACTATGTGAGCCCTCCGCAAGAACAGCCTAAACCCAGACCAGTCATTGTCCACTATCTAAGTTATGCAGACAAACAGCTCCTTCTGCAATACTATTGTAATGGCGGGAGCCTATCAATGGACAACCACAAATTACTTTTATTCGCTGACTACTCGGTGGAAGTTTTGAAACAGCTCAAGTCCTTCACCCCACCTGCTCACTTATATACCAACATAACCGGAAATGCTCTCTGACCTATCTGGTGATCCTACTTTTATGATCTCCCAAAGGGGAACAAGTATCCTTCACATCTCCATTGAAACAGTATGTGGAATCCATGCCAGCTGGTGACCTAGCTTTTACTCACCTCATGGATGATACCATCCACTACAGGATGCAACACTGCTAAACATCAAAGCAGCCCCATGAAACACCCCTTCAAACATGGATGCTACGCTGTTGGCCCCAAGAAACGAGATGACACCTGAAAATACAGGGATATCCAACTTCAACCCATGGAGGGTATGCTTGCTACAGCTTAGGCTGTTCCATGTTTAACAAACTGGTGTTTTGTTCTCTTTGCAGGATTTTTTAGCCGGAGAACCCTGTTATGCATTTATAATGCATAAAGATGTCTAGCCAAGAATTACTAGTTTCACTGCCAAGACGCAGACAAAGGGTTTTTTTTTCTCTCTCTCGCTCCACAGACCATTGATATCTGCACATTTTTGCTAAGCACTCGAGTATCACCCATCTGCTAGGGGTATAGATGTTACACATTTTGGTATATGCATATTTCTCACACAGAAAAAAGTGAAGTCCATAGTGATATAGTGATATTTGGTTATTGTTTTATTGTTTTACTTGTTGAATTTTAGGAACAAGTTCAGACTAATAATTTGTCCATTTTTGAGTTACATAAGGTACTAGATAAGGTTTCTTACTCCGGTGATGATAGGGGGCTAAAGTCCCACATAGCCTACCCGCTCTCTCTGTCTGGCACAGGTGAACTAATTCCAGCAGAGCCAAGACACTCGTACGTCTCCCCTTTTTCCCTCATCTTATTGCTTGGGAACGTTTCCTCCGGCAAACATGCAGCACACCACCTGGCAACATGGGGGTTATATCTTGGAACATCAGGGGACTTTGATCCCCAAGCAAGAGAATGAAGATCCTACACAATTTGAAATGATTAAGGGCCAATATAGCCCTTCTTCACTTCCACCCTTGCCAGAAAATGATCTTCCTCATCTCCAGAAATTATGGGTAGGTGAAGCTATTGGTTCCCCAGCTGTTGGATATAAGGCGGGAGTAGCCATTGTCCTCCATAAACGACTATCTTATTCTACCCGCTCGATAGATAGGGACCAGTAAGGTCACAAATTAACATTCCATCTAACCATCACATCCAAAGACATAGCACTCATAAACATTTATGCAGTTAACTCTACAGGCACACCTTTTTTTCAGGATCTTTCCTCGTGGGCTATACATACCCCTGAGACTCTCCATATCATGGGCGGGGATTTCAATAGCCTAATGCATACTGCTGAAGACAAATCCTCATAGCGCACACTAACCGACCCAACTCTGCCTCATACCCAAAACCCTACAACACTGTTGGCCTATACTATTTCTCACTTGCACATGGTGGACGTTTGGCGTCTATCCCACCCCACAGATAGGGAGTTTACCTTCTATTCACCACCACATGATACTCTAACATGCATTGACTATTTTTTCTGCTAATCCTATTTATTTCCAGCAATACAGGACTCTGAGATTTTGGAAATAGCTATCTCTGATCACAGTCCTATAGTGGTCACTATAGATGACTTCAAGCCCCGCGACACTCCCCCCCCCCTCATGGAGGTTTCCACTGGCAGACAATGAAGATTTTCACCATGCTATTCTTAACACTTGGAACAACTATGCTCTCACTAATGCCGAGCATGTCTCTGATCCCAATTTATTTTGGGAGACGGGCAAAGCAGTCCTGAGGGGAAAGATTATCTCTTATGTTTCCCAATACAAAAAGCACTCCTTGGAACAATATTGCCAGACCAGCAGTACCCTCCAAAAAGCCCAAATAGAGTTACATCAAAACCAATCTCCGGTAATAACATGGGCATGGCTGGAGGCTATGAGGCATTTTCAGTTATGGGTAAACCAAAAAGGGAAGGGATAAAAACCTCTTACAGATCCCTACAATTTCACAAATAGGGTAACAAAGCTGGATAGCTACTAGCTATTCTCTGCTGAGAACCCTACACACCTACTCATATCATGGCACTCAAAAACACCAAAGGAAATATCACAACCTCTCCACCAGAAATAACATCATTCCTGACACAATTCTATCAGCAACTATATTCGGAGGAACCAGTAGATGTAGTTAAGGCAGAGTCACTCCTTTCATCACTCCACTTACCTAAACTTTCGGATGCTCAATTAGATATGTTTAATGCCCCTATCTCCACAAAAGAGATCCTAACTACCATTAAAACATGTTGAACAATAAGGCAACGAAAAGAGTTTTTCAAACTGACCCAAGAATTTATACCTCAAACCCTACTCAATGTTTATAATGGCATATGACATGGTGGGCCATATCTTCCCATGGAATAAACAGCATTTATGAAGCTATTGGCCAAAAAAGGCAAGGATCCTACCTTCCCTGGATCTTACTGTCCCATATCTCTCATTAATGTTGACGCCAAGATCTTATCTAAAATTGTCGCTTCCCATCTGGCAAGTATCCTCCCCAACCTCCTACAGCCAGCACAGGTGGGGTTTGTTATGGGCAGATCAGCTGTTCTGCATATTTGCAAGGTCAACTTGGCTCTAGAACAGGCAAACATTTTCCTGACCAAGACACTGCCATCCCATTCCTTGATGCAGAAAAAGCTTTCGACAATATTAACCTTCAGTGGTTATTTCTGGTGTTGAGGAAGTTGGAGTTTCAGGGGTCAATAACAAACTTTTTCCAGTCAATGTACTCCTCCCCAACGGCATGCCTGGTCACCCAGGACAATATTTCCACCCCCATTCATCTTAAAAAGAGTACACGCCAGGGGTGCCCCCTATCCCCGTTACTATTCAATTTAGCTTTACAACTCCTTTCCCGAATGCTCAAATCTCCCCCACTTTCTTACAGGGATAAAAATTGGTGACATCAACAAGCACGCTGCTCTCTTTGCAGTTGAAATTCTTATTTTCTCCTCAGCAGTCCCTTCTGATTTCCCCATCATTCAAGATCTTTTCTCCACCTTTCACAGTGTTTGGATCTATGTGTCAACTTCACCAAAAGCGAAATCCTTCCGCTAAATCCATCCCGCTCCCATCTATGGGCAAAATCCTCTCCACTCCAAGTAGCCATCCAACATATCACCTATCTGGGCATCAGAATAAGGAGGGAACCTTCATCACTATATCGGCTCAATTTTCCTCTGATTTTTGAAAGAATCGCACGGGAACTGGAAACG
The DNA here is from genome assembly GCF_062004578.1 of Staurois parvus. Taxonomy (NCBI): domain Eukaryota; kingdom Metazoa; phylum Chordata; class Amphibia; order Anura; family Ranidae; genus Staurois; species Staurois parvus. The sequence goes on from NW_028317803.1 coordinate 6,600,211, forward strand.
TGGATCTCCCTTCCCATCTCACTCTTCACACCAGTTGAGGTGGGACCAGGAGCAGACTGACAACTCATGGGGCCCCCGGGCAATAGGGGATCATGAGTCCCCTGTGTCCTTGCCCAAACTCAAAAAAGCCTATGAAAAAGGTACCAGGGGCATCTCATGGGGCCCCTACTGAACCTGGGCCCTCGGGCAGTGCCCAAGTTTCCAAATGGTCAGTCTGCCCTTGGGTGGGACTGCATTGGGTGACTATTCAGCACAATTCCACCACAAGGCATTGCAAAATGCCTTGTTTCCTGTGTGCCTGGTTCACACCACTGCATTGTGGTGGCGTGCTGTTGATATGGGTTCAAAAAAGTATGGCAGGCATACATTTTTTCAGTACAGTGCAGTTCAAGGCAATCCATCTCATTGTGGCTAATTGAACTTAGTGAAATGTCACATTTCAATAAAGTTAGTTTGAAAAAAAAGAGAACAGTGTGAATCACTGAGACCCCTGCATCTGCCCTGCAGTGTTGCTCTCTGGACAGCACCGCACACCATCTGCTGCATGATAATGCAGCAGCTTTTATAAATTAGTCCTAACAGTTATTACAGAAGGTGTGCCCTTTCTCCTTTATTAATAGGCCCATATGTAACCAGTTAGGTTTCTTTTATTACCTAAATTACCCTTTAACTCAAATGTTTATAAAAAATCTTTGTTGACTATAAAACTATATCTGTAGAACTAAACCTGTATTGTTTTTACCCCTGTTATAGTCTGTTCCAAATTCTCAACATACTAGTGCTTTTTCGATGGATAGCTGTGCTTATTTTGTCAAACATAATTACTTACAGTGGAAACATTTTTAGTTTCCTTTTTTGACCTAGTAATTGATTTTAGTTAAATATAGACAAGTGCACAATCTTGTTTTCCTCATAAAGAGATGTTGTCTCTGCAGCTCCCAAAAGGAGTGAAATAGAAGCATCCATTACTGAGAAGTGTTTGCTCAGAGGTCATTCTGGAACTTTCAATCTCTGGTAAAAATGGAAAGTTTCTCTTCATTGGATTTACTACTGGAAGAAAGAACATCAAGCTGCAGTTTTGTATTTCTCTGTTCAAGCATGTTTTCTTTACTTTACTCTTCTGAAAGCAAATAGGTGTGTTCTAAAATGTACAGGTCTATTTTCCAAGAAGGCATATTATGAATATTATGCCATATTTTACATGTTATGACACCAAAAATAAGTTTCAATATGTAGAGTGCAAATCAGTATTAATCTCAGAACATTTAGAAATGGGAAAATGTGATGGTAAAAATTAAGCACAACAAAAAGTAAAATAAAAGTGTCTTTCACCCTCTCCAGGTTATCTGTATTGAAAATATACTGGGTGAACTATTTTTCATCAAGACATATAACCATACATTTTACCCATTTTCAAATGACATATGTTATTATTACTGTGTCCGTTCAGCTCCAAGTTCAGATCCAGAGAGCTACAGCCAAACAGCTTCATTAAGTAGTTGTTATGTCATTTTACTAGATACACTAATTAAAAATAGCTCTGCTGTTCTACATTGGGATTATACCCACTAACCTGTCTAAGGGGGGATTACCCCCATTTTTCAGAGATTTCCTCTCACTGCCAGCTGTGTCTCTGGAACAGGAAGTTTACAGGTTAAAAGTTAGGGTCGTACATTTGCTGTATGTGTGTAGTGCATGAAAAATGTATCCCCATTTTCACCACCTATTGTTCCACTTGATGTTATGCCTATGGTTCAGAGCATCTTCCCATGTTTGTTTCAAAAGAAGGTTTGTTGAACATAGTGTGTAGTTTGCAAATCCTGATTTTATCGTTGAACCAGTTGAAATCTATTAGAGGTGCCTTATCCATTTGTCTGTTTTCATGGTTGTTTTCAGCCAGGGACGATGGTACATTTATGGTGGTGAGGGTTAACAGACTATGTGTCTGGGTTTATGCTCTCCTCCATATATTATTTCAAATTGGCATTAAAATATATCCATATGAAGCTCTTCCTTTTAAACCTACTGAAGGGTTGCTCAGATCGGAGCAACAACAGGCAACGCATCCTTTTACGGCGGCCAAACTCACTATAGCCAGAGACTGGCAATCCACAATCCTTAGCTCTGAGGTAGTAAAACATTGAATGACATTATGGTCAATGAGAAGTTTACGTTTGCTAGATGCATTTTGCTAGATGCTAACAAGAAATTTCTCCAAGTATGGCAGCCTTGGATTCCCCATGACCAGTCATCATGCTACAACCATCTCCTTTCGCCAACTTGATAAAACTGATCCACTGATCCTCAAGACTATTTTCTCTCTTTCTTTCTTCTCCTTATATTTCTCTCTTGGTTTCTTTCCATGTCTTCTTTTAGTTAGTGTGCAAGCCTATTAGGCCATTAGGATAATGCCTGCTTTTGACAGTTATTGGTATCCTGTATTTTTTTTCTCACTGTAGAATTGTCACTTCTCTTACCTGAAATGTTAGGAAACCCTCAGAAACAATTCATTCCCTTGCAAAACACTTGTATCATAATGTTGATGGACAAAGGCACTGTTACTACCTCTGATGCCCCAAGAAGGAGGTGTCAATAATGTGGATGGAATTTTAGTGAAACCCAGAAAGTCCCTTTATAAAATGGTTGTGTTCAGATAACTTCCTCCTCTTGTGGAAATAAGGACAATGGTACATTAGTGCCCCTTAACCATAACCACAAATAGGTAAAGGGGCTCTAAAGTCTATATCAGGGGTCTCCAAACTATGGCCCTCCAGCTGTTGAAGTACTGCAAGTCTCATCATGCCTCTGCCTCTGGGAGTCTTGCCTGTTGCTGTCAAAGTCTTACAAGGCCTCATAGGACTTGCAGTTCCTCAACACCTAGAGGGCCATAGTCTGAGACCCCTGGTCTACACAATAAATTAATAATTATATCACTAATTTAATAATATAAATTATTTTTCAATGTGAAAATGCCTGCACAATAAATCATTCCATAAATATTGTGATCAAATATAGTCCTCCAAACAATACATGAACATATTTTTAACCAAAATTAATTTCAAATGAAGTATATTCAAATAAAACAATTCAACTGATCCCCATTGATGAAGTCAGAACAGACAAAACATGTAGGGTGTCTGACAATTGGAATGAGTAGGAAATGTGTCCTATCAGTTTTGGTGTTTTTGTAAAGGACTGGAGTGGCTGGAGGGAGACAACTTCTCTGTACTATATATCTTTGGCAACACATTCATTTGATTGATTTTAAGCTCATGCTTAAACAGCTTTTGTGAGTACCTTGATTTCTTCTGTCAAATACATTTGGATGTTTAAGATACAACACCGTGGGAGCCTGGTTTTTTTTGTATTTTTATGTTGGGTATGAAATCTAACCACTGAATGAGTAGAGGACAGAAGTGGAGGTGAAGCCTTAAAGTGGACTGCAATTATTTGGAAGATCTTTGGAATTAATACATGCTGTGTTTGCCTAATCTTGTAGTGATGTAGGCAAGTACTTCCAGTACATGCGTTTTTCTGTATTGGTGGTGGTGGTGGTCACTTTGAATCAAAGAGTTTTCTACACTTAGAATAATATCGGAGATTAGAACTTTTTAGTCAGTACATCGTTGGATTGTTTTATTTTAACTTATTTAATTTGAAATTGATTTTGGTTAAAGATATTTCATGTATTGCTAGGAGGACTTTATTTGAACACAATACTTTTGAAATTATTTATTGTGCATACATTTTCACATAAAATAATTTACATTATTGAATCAGCACTGTAATTATTATTTTATTATATCACTTAGGAGTTTATATTTATTTATAGCAGCTGGTTTTTGGTAGAAGAATAAGTTATTTGGTTCACAGTTATTACAGTCATCAGCGCAAAAGGGTTTATACATTTATTTGTTTCTAAAGTCTAACAGTTTTGCAGGGAATGCATTAGGGTTTAAAAAAACACTAACTCTTATCCCTTAAACACTTAGCTGAGTACCATTAGCAAACTCTTCTCCCCTTGCTTCCTGGTTGCACAGGAGACACAGGCAGCAGCGGGAGCTGCTGTCAGTCAAATCCTGTAAGAAGGAAGCAAGGGACATGGCCAAGCTGTGTGTGTGAGTTCATGGATGCACACAGCCTGGCTCGGAAGTGCACCTGCACAGGTACCCCCGTAGCAAACTGCTTGCTATGGAGACACCAACAGGAAGAAGAAACAAACAGGCATCTCTCTGTGCAATACCATTACACAAAGTAGGTAAGTATAATGTTTTTTTTTTTTAATAAAAAACATAGGTTTTGCCCTCCTGAGGATATACCCCCCTACCAGACCCGGCCTCTTTTTGCAATACAGCATTGCACTATTTCAACTGATAATTGCACAGTCATGCAATGCTGTATCCAAACAATATGTATGTCCTTTTTTTCACACAAATAGAGCTTTCTTTCTATGGTATTTGATCACCTGTGCACTTTTTATTTTTTGTGCTATAAACAAAAAAAAAAGAATGAGAATTTTGAAAAAAAAAAACATTTTTTTTACTTTCCGCTGTAAACAATATATAGCAAACTGAAAGTTAGTCATAAATTTAGGCCAAAATGTACTCTGCTACATGTTTTAGGTAAAAAAATCCCAATAAGTGTATACTGATTGCTTTGTGTGAAAGTTATAGCATTTACAAACTATGATATAGATACTGCAATTTACTCTATTTGTTGCTATATAGTGCTGCGCTAATTTAACTGACAATTGTGTGGTCATGCAATGCTGTACATAAATGAAATGTATGCCCTTTTTTCACACAAATAGAGCTTTCGTTTGGTGGTATTTGATCAGCTGTGCGCTTTTTATTTTTTGTGCTACAAACAAAAAAAGACCAAAAATTTTGAAAAAAACTATATTTTTTACTTTCGGCTATAAAAAATATATAGTAAACTCAAAGTTAGTGATACATTTAGGGCAAAATGTATTCTGCTACATGTTTTTGGTAAAAAAAAATCCCAATAAGTGTATATGGGTTGCTTTGTGTGAAAGTTATAGCGTCTACAAACTATGGTACAGATACTGCAATTTACGCTATTTGTTGATATACAGCGCTGTACTAGTTTAACTGACAATTGCGCGGTCATGCAATACTGTACATAAATTACATTTATGTCCTTTTTTCACATAAATAGAGCTTTCTGTTGGTGGTATTTGAACACCTGTGCACCTGCGCAATTGTTAACGCTATAAACAAAAAAATACCAAAAATTTTCTGTCATACAAATAAATCCAAAAAAATCCAAAAAAATCACATTTCTTCATAAATTTAGGCCAAAATGTATTCTGCTACATGTTTTTGGTAGAAAAAATCCCAATAAGTGTATAGTGATTGCTTTGTGTGAAAGTTATAGCGTCTACAAACTATGGTATAGATACTGTAATTTATGCCTTTTTTTGCTATACAGCACTGCACTAATTCAAATGATAATTGCGCGGTCATGCAATGCTGTACCCAATCGAAATTTACGTCCTTTTTTTCACACAAATAGAGCTTTCTTTTGGTGGTATTTGATCACCTGTGCGCTTTTTATTTTCGGCGCTATAAACAAAAAAATACCAAAAATTTTCTGTCATACAAATAAATCCAAAAAAATCCAAAAAAATCACATTTCTTAATAAATTTAGGCCAAAATGTATTCTGCTACATGTTTTTGGTAGAAAAAAATCCCCAATAAGTGTATAGTGATTGCTTTGTGTGAAAGTTATAGCATATACAAACTATGGTATAGATAGTGGAATTTATACTGCTTTTACTTTCTGACTGCCTATCACATTTCTTGAGGTGCTAAAACACCAGGACAGTACAAACACCCCCAAATGACCCCTTTTCGGAAAGTAGACACCCTAAGCTATATGCCTCTCAGCATGAGTCCATGAAAGATATATATTTTTTTCCATAAGTCTTTGGAAAAAGACAAAAAATTTTTTTTTTGTTTACACAAAGTTGTCATTTTAATGATATATTGCTTACAGAAGCCATGGGTATATGTGGAATTACACCCCAAAATACACTCTTCTACTTCTACTGAGTATGGGGATACCACGTGTGTGAGATTTTTTGGGAGCCTAGACACATACAGGAGCCTGAAATCCAATGACCATTTTGAAAGCCTGAAGGTGCATAACTTCATTTCACTTCCTCACTACCTATCACAGTTTTGGAGGCCCTGAAATGCCAGGATAGCACCAAACCCCCCCTTTTTGGAAAGTATACACCCCAAGGAATTTAAAAAGAGGCATGGTGAGTATTTTGCAGATCTCATTTTTTCTCAGAAGATTTTGAAATATAAAAAAGAAAAGAAAAATATGTTTTTGTTTTCTTTCTTCATTTTCCAAAAACTTATGGCAACAAAAGAGATCTTCAAAATACTCACCATGCTTCTTATCAAATTCCTTGGGGTATCTACTTTCCAAAAAGTGGTCATTTGAGGGGTTTAGTTCTATCCTGGAATTTCAGGGCCTCTGAAACTGTGATAGGTAGTCAGGAAGTGTAATGAGGAAATAAAGCCCTTTAAACGCCTGAAGGTGGTTATTGGATTTTGGGGTCCTGTACTTGGCTAGACTGCCAAAATGTTTTTTACATGTGGTATCTCCATACTCGCTAGAAGTAGAACAATGTATTTTGGGGAGTAATTACACATGTACCTTTGGCATGTGTGAGCAATAAATCATTTATGTGACAATGTTGTGTAAAAAAACTATTTTACAAAAACTTGTGGTAAAAAAATACATTCTTCTACTGTATTGACTCAACATGCCTCTAAGCAAATAGTTGGGGTGTCTACTTTCCAAAAAGGGGTTATTTTGGGGGGTGAGGGCATTTTATCGCCAGCATTAGAAGTTTATGTCACGCATCACTTACTCTTCTAACCACCTGAAGATCAAGCCTTTTCTGACAATTTTGTTTACATGAAAAAAATTGGTATTTTTTGCTAGGAAATTAATTTGACCCCCGAAACATTATATTTTTTTTTAAATCAGATACCCTTGTTAATTTTAATGGTGGGTGCTACAATTTTTCATGTCACATAGTACTCTTGCAGGGATTTTTCAAACACAAATTTAAAAAAATACACTTTTTTACTTTTAATGCACAAAAACACAATATATTGCCCAATTATTTGGTATAATATAAAAGATGATGGTATGACGAGTAAATAGATACCAAACATGACATGCTTTAAACTGTGCATGCCTTGTGGAATGGCGACAAACTGCGTACATTTTTAATTTCCATAGGCCATGCTTTAAAAGCCTTTACAAGAAACCATTTTAGATTTACAGAAGAGGTCTAGTGCTAGAATCAATGCCCTTGATCTGATGTTTGCGGTGATACCTCGCATGCATGGTGCAACTGCTGTTTACATACTGGCATAGGGTCAAAGTGTGCGCGCGCGAGGGGGACAAGGGTGCTTTTTTTTAAGTTAATATGATTTTTTAAATTATTTTTATACTGTCCCTTTCATTTTTTATTTTTTTATCACTTTTAATGCTATCACACAGAATGCAAATATCTCCTATAACTTCAATGAGCATTGTCATATATTCTTTTTTGAGAAATTTGGGGTCTATCAGACTCTAGATATCTCCTCTGCCCTTACATTATCTAATCTTACCAAGATCGGTGTGATCAGATGCTTTCCCAATTACAAATGGCACTGTTTTTTTTAGCAAAGACCTGTAACAGAATATATTATAGGCTAAATTTATTGCGAAATTAGATTTTTACATTTTTTTACTGGATATGGTTTATAGCAAAAAGTCAAAAATATTGTTTTTTTTCCAAAATTGTCGGCATTTTTATGTGTATAGCACAAAAACTAAAAAACGCATAGACAATCAAATACCACTGAAAGAAAGCTCTATTTTTGGGGAAAATGGACATAAATTTCATTCGGGTGCAAATTTGCATGACCGCGCAATTGTTAGTTAAAGTAATGCATCGCCGTATCACGACAAATGGCCTGGTCAGGAAGGGGGGTGAATCCTCTTGAGGGAAAGTTGTTAAGCAGACTTTATGATTTTGGCAAATACTCTCTTTTATATGCCAGGGGAAGTACAACCGATGTTGCTCCAATGTAAGTGATGCAGGCCTATGGAGTTACAATCATTTCAAAGCCTCCCTATACTCGTGTGCCTTCACAAAGTAAAGAATGGGGCTTTGTGATTTGCCTGGAGGAGAGGACTGTGGAGACATGACCTAAGCACTTAGCATCAGAGACCTGCGGCACTAAAATATGAATGATCCAGAAAGGATTTGGGGAGTGGGATTTGTACTTTCCCAGGTATATAAAAAAGCAGGTTTAACAAATACAGGAATAATTCATTATTTTCAAGGAAAGTAAAGTATAAGTATTTGAATCCTAGTAAGCTAGTTGTGCCTTGAATTGGTCCTTAAGGAACCTTTTTGAAAGAAATCCTGATGATTAAAAAAAAATCATCTCAATGGTTTACAAATGCAAGAAAGTCAAAAATTTGGAAAATAGGATAAGTTGCTTGTTTAAATGCATGCAGACTTTAAAGGAAAAAAATCAAGGATCAAACAAACTTAACCTGTATAGTAAACCTCCTTTTGGTTACCTTTTTCATGTTTTGGGTGCCAAGGAGTTAGCCATGAGAAAGGGAAAAAGAAACAGATAATTACCTACCCATGGAGCAAAGAGCTGTCTTCTATGCAGCTGATTCTTCTAAAGGCTTCTTTTCCTCCATGCTGCCATCTTGTTTTTTGAACAAGCTTTAACTTTCTGATATCTCACAGCCACCTCTTTACTGCACATGCCCGCGATCATGGCATGCAGTTGGAGTAATCCTGCAGCCTCCTGATATGTGTGTCAGGAAAGAAATATCCACTTACACAGACACCCTGGATTAAGGAACTCTGCCTGTGGTTGGATCGCAGGTGCACATGCACGAGTGAACGATTGCGTGAGTATGCAATAGCACCAGGAGGGCTACTTAAACTGCACTGTGGCATGGAGTATTTGCCATTTGGTCTACTACATTTCCTGAAGCTTATGATACCTGTTCCTGTGTTGACCTCCTGATACTAACTCAATCTGCCTCTGACCCTGCCTAAGCGCTGCCTGTCTGACCCCTAGCTTGTCTCTGGATTTCGTCTTTGTCTGCTCCTTCTCTTTATCCACCCATCTGCCTACTATTATCAACCCTAGCCTGACCTTGACTATTTGTCTGCCTGCTGCATTGTACTCTGTTTTGCCTGTCAGTTGCTGACCCGGACTGCCTGACCCTGCTCTCCTGCATCTGAACCTGCTGTCTTGTGCCTGCCTTCTGTTCCGGTCTTCCACCAGCACAGCCTGCTCTACAGCAATGCACAGCCTGCTCTACAGCCAAAAACCAGTGAGCACAGCCTGTTCTTCTGCAAAACACAGCCTGCTCTTCAGCAAAGCCCAGCCTGCTCTCCAGCATCCTGCAACGGAAGACCAGTCAGGCACTTTACCAGGGCTCCTGAGCCAGAGGTGTAAGAGAAGCCTACCTCCATACATCAGTCTCCACCACCAGGTACATTACAATTTGTGTCCCAGGAGGCTGCAGGTGAGAAGGGGGGAGGATCAGAGGCGACATGTCATCCTCATCTAGGTGAAGGACAAAGAGAAAGTTGGAAAAATGAAAAAAGGTACCTTCTCCCCACCCAAAAAATAAATAAATAACAACTGCTCTATCTGACCAAGCTGGCTGAGAAAAGGTGCCAGAAGTTAGGATTGATTTTAAGGTGAAGATTCACTTTAAGTCTTAGGTATAACAGAAAAAATATGTGAAAGCCACTTATCTTGAGATGCACAAGTCACAAAGTTATCAACAAAAGTTTTGTAACATTAATAAATAGTTAAAATAATTATATATATTGATGGGTGTCATAAAACATTGCAAGACAGTACTGACCAAAGTCATAAGAGTTTAATGAACAGAGATATTACTTCAAATCCACAAACATTTTATGATATCAAAGCACAGAGTTTTATTCATCCAAATAAAGTGAAAGCAGACACAGCATTAATTAGGGTCAATAGCTTACTCAAATTTTAGGAGCAGGTCAGTATCATCACAAAGCCATAAAGGAAAGCTGCAAATTTTGCATTAATAGGATAAACATATCAATGTTATATTTTTAAGACAAACAGACCTTAAAACACTTATACTACAAGATAATGTTGCTAGAGTAACTGAAAATTGGACTGTGCTTGTAAGATTTTTGATGGGAGTGTCTTGGGGGCTTTATTTGTGTTTTAAAATAATAATATTTACTTTTAAGTAAAAAATAACAATCAGGCTGAAAATCTATATGGTACCATATTTTACAATTTAAATGTATTTATTCGTATTTTAGGAATCTATTTATAAAACAATTCAATGTACGAATGTCTGAGCATTTGCATACCCATCACAAGTAAACCCTATAGTTTTTCTAATGTTTATTTCCAATGATCATCAGCTCTATGGGCCATACTGCATTATTTTCCTTATTGAGGTATTTCAGGAAAATACCGCATTTTGCCCACTGTATTAGTTGTTACAGCTGTGCAAATGCTAAATGAATTTGGTATAAATAGTCTGTCAGATTTATTAACCAGTTCCCAACCGCACTATAGCCGAAGGACGGCTACAGCGTGGTTGTCTGATTCTAGGACGACGTCCATGTACGTCGTTCCAGAACACGCCCCCCTGCACGCACCCGGTGGCGTCAGTGATTGCCGTGTTCTACTGACACATCTGACCACGTCATATGGTAAACGGCCAATCAAGGCAGCCTTTTACCATGTGATCAGCTGTGTCCAATGACACAGCAGATCACTGGGTAAATAAAGTTGCCAGTTATCGGCTGCACTTTCCTCATGCTGTCACAGCGTGAGGAAATTACTGCCGAGAACCGGCAATTGTCAGTGAAGGGATCGGCACTGATGATCAGTGCCCTGATCATCAGTGCCCAGAAGTGCAGCACACCTTTACCAATCAGTACCACCCACCTGTGCCCATCAGCGTCACTCATCAGTGCCCAACAGTACCACTCATCAGTGCTGCCCATCAGTGTCACCTATCAGTGCAGCATCATCAGTGCCCATCGGTGCTGCCTATCAGTGCATATCAGTGCTGCCTATCAGTGCAGTCTCATCAATGCACATCAAAGAAGGTGAAAAATTACCTGTCTGCAAAAGGTTATAATAGAAACAAAGAAAAACTTTTTTTTTCAAATGTTTTGCTTTTTTTGTTTATAGTGCAAAAACTAAAAACACCCAGTGGCAAGTAAATACCACCAAAAGAAAGCTCTATTTGTGTGAAAAAAATTATAAAAATTTCATATGGATACAATATTGCATGACCAACCAATTGTCATTCAAAGTGTGACAAAGCTGAAAGCTGAAAATTGGCATGGGCAGGAAGGGGGTAGAAGTGCCCTGTAGGCAAGTGGTTAAAGGGATTTAAAGGTGCCTAAACAAAGAATGTGTGAAGTAAACTGAATAATGCAGGTGTATAGGGTTTCCATATAAAGGATTACTGGACAAATATTGTGCCTTGAGAAAGAAAAGTGATCTTGTTCTGAAAGGTTAGATGAAGGATTCCAGAGTCCAATTCATCACTTTCATGCTCCACAGTATATACAATTGATGACAAAAAAAGCCAATTTAATGGTAAAATGTAATATTTATGAATACATTGCAAATTTTGTAAATATTGTTTTAATAGTTATTCGTGGAAACAAATAATTGAATATAGTTATTACATGTTCAATTATGTGCTGAAAAGGAATAGCAGTCTGTGTTAAAATAAGAAATAAGTGCACAAAAAGAGTTCTGTGGAATAATAAATGTGAATGCATACACATTCAATTTATTGTAAGGGTTTAGAGAACAGACGATATGTTCTATTAAGTAATGTAAAAGAGTATAATTTAGAGCAATATGTATAGCAAATGAAAACGTGCAAAAGATATGAGAATGACAATAAGGGCCAGTAAAGGATTAAGGAGGTCATCATACAGGGCTATAGTAAAGAAAAGTAAATCAGAAGGCATGACATTGGTCAGTATGTGCAAGATTGTTGAAAAAAAGAGGAATGAGCTGTACATTACAAAAAACAATTAGTGATAATCTAGACAGTTCTAAATAATTTGAAATACACATTTAGTATGAGGTGTATTGTAAATTATGCATTACAATTTTTTGGGGTGGGAGTATTGTCAGACAATATAGGTATGCATACTGGCAGGGGCAGACTGACAACTCATGGGGCCCCCGGGCAATAGGGGATCATGGGGCCCCTGTGTCCTTGCCCAAACTCAAAAAAGCCTATGAAAAAGGTACCATGGGCATCTCATGGGGCCCCCTACTGACCTCGGCCCTCGGGCAGTGCCGGAGTTTCCAAATGGTCAGTCAGCCCCTGCATACTGGTGAAGTGTGGTATTGATAATGAAGAGATAGTCCAACTTAAAAGACATTAAAGGAAAGTGGACAGATTTTGAGTGTGTGAAAGCACTGTGCATTTAGATCAGCCTTTCTCAACCTTTTCAATACAGAGGAACCCTTAACCTCCCTAGCGGTCTGATTATGTCAGTATTTCTGTGCCCAAATCGGTACATTTTTTTACATGGAAATATGTAGTTTTTTACTGTAGGCCTGTAATTTTTAGGAATAACTCCCTGAAATCTGTCCGAACAAGAGTTTAGTAAACATCCTTGGTATGTGAAATTTGAAACACAAAATCATAAATTATAATTTAATAAATAATCATAAAAAATAATAATATAATAATAAATTTAATTCAATAATATAATAAAACCAAAAACACTGACATTTGAAATATAGCGCCAAGTTCGCACATCACTGAGCAAAGTCGTAAAATCGTTTTCAGTGTCTGATGACGAATTTCCCCAAGAATCATTATCACTCAATTCTGCAAGTGGTTCTAATTTACTATTGCTGTTCTCTAGCTGGTCTAAAACTGCTTTTGACCTAAAGGGATGCTTTTTGGACGCCATGGACATGTCTCAGTTTCAAGGCAGAAAAAACAGTAAAAATGCAGGCAGGGCACAGGACAAAACACTAGCGACAAAATGTATGTGAAATGGTTTGATACAGTAATGTTTTACTATGTGATTTTAGTGTATTTAGTGAATGTCACTTTTTGACATTTTTAAATTGCCTACCAGTTCCATCCCTGTATGTCCTGACATCGCAAGGAACGGAACCCGGAAGACAGATGCCGGAATTGGCCGGAGGACATTGCCGGGGACGCTGCAGGGGGGACATCACGAGAGCGAAGGACAAGGTAAGTGAAGAAGAGATCCAGGAGCAGCGCCGCAAGGTAAGCCCGAGTGTAGCTCGGGGTCACCGCTTGTGGTTGCTGAAACTTTACCCCGAGTTACACTCGGGAATACCGCCAGGGAGGTTAATATAACTTTTCAGTCTCCGGGAACCCCTACTAAAAATGACCATATCTACAACTCATGATTCATTAGTGATGGTCAGTGGGAAGAATGACACCCTTACAAATAGCTAAAAAGATCACTGGTGTCAGTGGGAACCAGGGGCGGACTGACCACTCATGGGGCCCCCGGGCAATAGGGGATCATGGGGCCCCTGTGTCCTTGCCCAAACTCAAAAAAGCCTATGAAAAAGGTACCAGGGGCATCTCATGGAGCCCCCTACTGACCCTGGGCCCTTGGGCAGTTTCCAAATGGTCAGTCCGCCCCTGGTGGGAACTTCTCTGAGAGGCAGAAACTGCTCATTGCTCAAGGAACCCCTAGCAACCTCTGGAGGAACCTTGGGATTCCATGGAACCCTGGTTGAAAAACCCTGATTTAGATAGTCATAGATGCCTTTTATTTTGGCTTTGGATGTTATAGCATAAAAGCTTCTAGATTTGAATGGGACTTTACAAGCATTCCACATATCTACATATGTAAATACATAAAATCTATTTTTTTCAAAACACATTAAACATGGATGTTATAAAAACTATGCACAGGGCCACAAAAATGTGATCAAAACATAGTGGGTACAGTTCTCTTCTAACTCGACACACTTTGAACAATGCTTTCTTCCTCTGGTGAAACAATAATCTGTAAACTAAAAAACAGTTATTAGTAAATCAGTAAACACACAGTACTTTCTGCAAAATCAATTTGTACAAATAATATCATAAAACACTTACAGACCCAGTTGATGACAACAGAAATGTGGTCATCAAAGTCATCACTGTGTTAAAATCTCACCCAGCAAGCCCCCCAGGGGAGCTCCAATATAATTGATTTGGCTGTGGAGCTTATGTGAAGTGGTTATGGTTGGTTGTTTTTTAGTTTGTTTGAGGTGCTATGATAACTGGCAGTTATAGGTGGCCACTGGAGGGGGTGGGGTGTTTTAGAGGTTTTTAAGAGAGCTGTTGATAAAGAGCAACAGTTGTTTAGGAAGGGGTGGGTGAGATGTTGTGTGCAGATAAGTGAAGAATTGTTTTAGAAGGCTAAGGTTGAATGTAGTATAAGTGTAATTTGAAAATGTACTAGAAAGTGGCAGTGCATAAAAATACATTATTACTCAAGACTGAATTACATATTCAAATGTAATGTGTGACTTTACACATTGAATTTAAATACTAAAAATGTACACATTTATATAAAATTATGAGTTTGATTAAGAATCGCCATCTGCTTTAGCTTCTTTAGGTTCACAATCACTTTCATTAGATTCCTAAGAAGTATGAAAATAAAATACGCAATGGACACAAAAAAATGCTAAAATGAATGTTTAAAAGGCCTAGGTAAATATTTCATTTGAACGCTGTGTGAGGTGAAGCATACATTGTTTTATATGACAATCATAAAAAGGAAATGTTATTGTCTTTACCCTGGCTCCCACAGGCTTCTTCCAAACTGTATGAATGGTCCCCCAAAGCTGCTTCTCTTTGCCGCTCCATTAATTTTAGGTAGTCTAATGTCATCCCAAAATTTGCAGGACAAGCAGTTCAGCATTGTAAGTGAAAATGCCAAGGGCCAGTGCACAACCCAGAGCTTAATGAAGAAGAGGAGGGCTAGAATTTTGTGAACTAATGACTGGAAATCTTATTATGTCGGGTTCCCTGCTATATTATATTTAAATACCCAATCAATTAAGGAACAAAGGCTGTTCAGTTGTTTTTAATTATTGGCCAGTAGTTGTGTTTTAAAACACATTTAAACATTTCTTCCACATTTTCTAGCATTTTGAACAAAACATGTCACAAGCACTGTTCTGATACAACTACCTAGACTGCTTCAAAGCATTGTAACTCTATGTTCTCATATCTGTTGTGTGGTAGTTTCATATTTTACACACATTTTCATGGGTGTTCTCTTTTTCTTGTCTATGTCCTTTGATATTTATAAAACTAATAAAATTATATTCCACAAAGAGTGTTTCTAAGCATACCTTACTATTTGTTAATATACATATATTTTGAGGCTGTAGTAGAGTTGTGTATAAGCCAGGTTTTTATTTTTCAAGATGTGTATGAGATTGGCAATACTGGTGACTGCTCCTAGTTCATTATGTATTACTAATTATTTCTCACACCTTGTTGGGGACTTGGAAGATTATTTGCCTTAGTATTAACTGCGATTCCAAAAATTACGTCCAGCATTAGTGTCAATGAGTTGAATAATAACCCCCATCATTATTTCCCTATACCGCAATAACAACCACTAGTATTGTTACAAGTGAAAGTAATAATAACCCTCAGCAGTGATGCCATTGATGGCAGTAATAACCCCCGGAATTGGTACCAGTGACCTCAATAATAACCCACAGCCTTGGGTTATCTTTATATCATGCAAAAAATGTATTCAAAATAATTGTTTTTTGCATCACAATGTAGCGTCAAAGGAGAATAAAGCTCTCCTAAACTAAAACACTTATGATCACTTTAATATTTACCAATCCACTACATGATATAAAAGTTACACTAATATGATAATGTCTTAATCACCAGACTTTGTGGATTATATTTCAGGTAAATATATTGGGTTGCAGAAATTTTGTAGAGACATTGCTGAAAAAAAAATATTCTGGGACTCAAGGGGATTTAGGTAGGAACAGGCCTGGGGACTGAAATTGTCACCTCTAATAAGGAAAAGTCAGGTCAAAAACCTGCTGTGCAAAAAATCATGTTTGGAAAGTCGCCATCTTTACTATATAATACTATACTATATGTATTTCAACTTTGTATTCAGCTGTTGCTTAAAGTTCAGATTTACCATCTCATGTACTTATATAGTAAATGTCATTTTTAGATTATATTTTATAGCAAAACAAATCAAACTGTTCTTAAAAACATACACTGACTAAAAATAAATGAACACTAATTCATTATTCCACTTGAATTATTAAGAAACCTGAAAATATCTGCACCATAAGCCTATAGTTATCTATCTCCAGTGGCATGACCAGCTAACTTTATAGTGTGACTGACTGATCCATCATCTGACCCTGAAGGTTTTTGATGACCCAAAGCTTTTACAGAAGATAGCACTTCTAGCATGCCCCACATGCTTACAGAAATGAATAAAAAAGGAAAAGATGTCATCTCTGATGTTTTATGATTATCTGACATGATTTGGCCCCTTATCAACCATGCAGAAAAGATCTGTGCCCTAGTTTTGCTGCCCATACTGACTTCAGGGAGTAGATGTTAGCCATGTATGTAGTTAAACTACCTACTGTACATCCAGACACTTACACTTGCCATGATTATACTATCACTAAGAACCACATCAAATTGTCTGGAGTTGAATAATTTCCTTTCAGCTAATATTAATGACTAATTAGTGTTGCAACAGTACTAATTTGTCATAAAACATGCCTTCACAAAGCAGAAAAAAAGACTAAGTGCTGCTAACAGTTGTTAACATTTGTTGCTAATATAAACAAACAGTTTTCATGGTGGCACAGGTACAGTGGTGAGGTCTAGTGACAACATTTGGTATTTTTGTTACAGTCGGCTAAAGCATGTATGCATTACAGAGATAAAAAATTACTGAGTATCTGAGATAAACATTAGAGTCATGTTTAAAAAAGCCTGAACTTTATTCCACACTCAGTGTATCCCACTGGAATCAGTACCATCTCACTAAAAGAGCATCAAAGGTGGCATAGATATAGGAGCTGACCTATGAACTAGGCTAAAATTTTATCAGCACAGACCAGGTATGTGAAATATTTTTCTCAGCAACTCCCAATCATTTACCCACAAAACCAATGGACTCAGGTTGAGAATTACCTTGCACAAAATTAACAGCTGTGTGATGGTTATACAGAAATGTGGCTAGATTGCTCCATCACTGACGTGGCTATGAGATGCATTTTCAGGGGGTTATGATTACATATAAAGACTTTAATATGCACTAAATGAGATTCACACTCTTTAGTAAAATCAACGTATTGCTTTATTCCAAAACAAAGGGAAACCACTGCATACATAATGTCTCCACCCAACAAGCCACACTCTCTTGACATGTTTCACCCAAATGGGCTTGATCACAAGAGCAAAGGTTGGTACCACCTCTATCCCTCTGAGCAAGCCTATTGTGGGTGAATCACATCTGGGGAGTGTGGCTTGTCAGGTGGAGACACTATGCGAGAGATGTACTAATTTAAGCTTGTTCAATTAAACTTTGACAATAAAGCCTAGAAGCTTATTGGCTACTAGGCCAGATTTTGTGTGCACCAGTTTTAGTAAATCCCCCCCTCCTATATGTATATGCAGCAAATCTCTTTTTTGTCATGGAATTAAGCAGTAAGGTGATTTTCCTCACTCCAAATTTGTCATGAGAAAGCCACCTCACTCTTGCAAAAATGTTTTAAAATCACACACTGAGACATGTTTTACAAGATGCAGATTTAGAGCAAAATTATGCATATGTTTTGACCTATATACACCTCTGTACTGAGACTGTACTAACCACCAAATAAAAAGCCATTTCTCGATGGAAAAGTAAGGGTCTGCTCAGAAAACACAATTCTGTCTTTACTTTCAATACTTCTTTAGTAAAGTTTTTTTATATTGAGCAAAGAATGACTTGTATAATGCAATGGTATGTCAATTAGTCATTCAAGTATCACAAAAAGGACAATAAAAATAAATGTCCAAATAAATATTAGCATAAATATTAATATCAAAATAGGAGCAACATATTCAATATGCACAATTCAAAAAAAGATAGTACACAGATTATTCAAGAGAATTACCCTGTGATTTGTACCATTGTGACCACAGTTAGCTGCTAACAAGACGTGTTACTATTGTTTGTAGAGAAGGTGGGATGTTCTCTATCCCTCTATTCAAAATGGCTAGGATTGGAGAGATAGTGAGATAGATATGATTTTGGAGAAAATCTTAAAAATAGTAGTCCAAAATTATACTAGATATTCGCATGACCAAAATTGGTGATACAAGGTGCCCACTTGTCCACATCCTCTCCAGCATAAGTTAGAAAAAGAGGTATTAAATTTAGAGATGCAATGGGGTGCTAAATACCAGTGTAAGTAAATGTTTTGCATTAATTCCCAGAGATTCATGTTTCTAGTGGCTTTATAGATAGGAATTGGAATGCATACATCCATTGAGTAGGGGCAAATGTTGTTTCCACATCTATTGCCCATACCAAAAAAGATGGGGATTTAAGAAAAGTATTTGTTATCTTGTAGCATTGAGTATAAAAGAGATATACCCCCTTTTGGGTCTTTGTATTATTGGTAATATTGCACAATTTTACTTGGAAGTTGGCAGGAAAATGATGGGTTATGATTAGAGATGAGCGAAGTATTCAAAAATTCGATTCGACTGATTCGGCGAATTCATGGACAATATTCGATTCGAGTCGAATATATTCGCTGTGAATTTAACTTAAAAAAGGGTGTTTCTAGGCTTCAGAGAGACTTAATATTAGTGCAGAACACTGTACCTTTAATTTAAATGCCCTTGGAGTCTGCTGGGGAAGAGAAATAATACTGTCAGTCAGTATGACATGCAGATGAGTGCCGTCGATCTTAGAATCACCGCACACTTCACTCATTTGGCCAGTCACGGGGCCAAAACCAGTGTTTGGAGCCACAGTGTGGCGGTGGAGGCAGCAGCAATGGGAGGCCATACAGCAACCTATGACAAAATGGAAACCAGCAGGAGTGTGAGGAGACCTCAAAGTGGCACATGGCAGAGTGGGAGCAATGGGAGGCGGTACAGGGACCCATGTCACACTGTGGACCAGGCGGTACGGAGGCCCATGGCAGATTACAGGCCTGGCAGCAGCAATGGGAGGCCCGTAATCTGTCAGCACCCTATGACAAAATGGAACCCACCAGCAGTGTGAGGAGACCTGAAAGTGGCACATGGCAGAGTGTGGCGATGGAGACAGCAGCAATGGGAGGCCGTACAGGGACCCATGAGAGACTCTGGACCTGGTAGCAGCATGAGGAGGCGGTATAGGGGCCCATGGCAGATTAGGGGCCTGGCAGCAGCTATGGGAGGCCCGTAATCTGCCAGCACCCTATGTCAAAAAATTCAACACACCAGCAGTGTGAGGAGACCTGAAAGTGGCACATGGCATGAGAGACTGTGGACCTGGCAGCAGCATGAGGAGGCGGTATAGGGGCCCATGGCAGATTAGGGGCCTGGCAGCAGCTATGGGAGGCCCGTAATCTGCCAGCACCCTGTGTCAAAAAATTCAACACACCAGCAGTGTGTGAGGAGACCTGAAAGTGGCACATGGCAGAGTGTGGCGATGGAGACAGCAGCAATGGGAGGCCGTACAGGGACCCATGACAGACTCTGGACCTGGCAGCAGCATGAGGAGGCGGTACAGGGGCCCATGGCAGATTAAGGCCTGGCAGCAGCAATGGGATGCCCGTTAATCTGCCAGTACCCTATGACAAAATGGAACCCTGGGCTGGGGCAGGCAGAACCGCCGTATCTTTATCACGGTTTTCCCAGGCCACCGAATGGCGACACTGCATATGCTGACGCAACGCTGTAGTCCCAACATGGGCCCCCGGGCCACGCTTGACTTTCTGGCCACATAGTCGACATACGGCTACGTTTACTTCCTCGGGCGGCTTGACGAAAAATTGCCACACCGCCGAGTAGGAAACTTTGCCCCCGCTACTCCTCGCTGGCTGACTGCTACTTCCTCCGTGCACACCGGCACCACTACTGGCCGTGGTGGTAGGCTGCAGTGGAGCTGGTGCTCTACTCCGTGGCCGTTTGCCTCCACTGACACTGCTGCGACCCTGCTGCCTCCTGGCAGCAGCAATGGGAGGTCGTACAGGGACCCATGACACACTCTGGACCTGGCAGCAGCATGAAGAGGCGGTACAGGGGCCCATGGCAGATTACGGGCCTGGCAGCAGCAATGTGAGGCCCGTAATCTGCCAGCACCCTATGACAAAAAATTCAACACACCAGCAGTGTGAGGAGACCTGAAAGTGGCACATAGCAGAGTGTGGCGATGGAGACAGCAGCAATGGGAGGCCGTACAGGGACCCATGACAGACTCTGGACTTGGCAGCAGCATGAGGAGGCGGTATATAGGGGCCCATGGCAGATTAGGGGCCTGGCAGCAGCTATGGGAGGCCCGTAATCTGCCAGCACCCTATGTCAAAAAATTCAACACACCAGCAGTGTGTGAGGAGATCTGAAAGTGGCACATGGCAGAGTGTGGCGATGGAGACAACCCACCGACTGTTTTGCTCGCTGCCAAGCTGCCACCCTCTTCTCCTAATGATGCGGAAGCAATAGCCTGATGACGACGAGGCTGCCAAGTGCGATCAGCCTCATCATCATCAATTAGGGTCTCCGCCTCACTACTAGCCCCCTCGGCTGCGTGTGGGTCAGGAGACAGACCTGTCTCTACACCGGCTACCGAGCCACTCTCCTCGCCACTACTTCTTCGCCTGGCTGCTGAAGAGGCGGATGTCTCCCCCCGTTCCTGACCGCCCTCTGTTAGCTCTTCCTCACTGTACTGGATGACACCGGGAGCACTAGCCTCTGGCTGCGAATAGTGCTGCCTCGACCCCTTCCTCTGCTGCCACGTCTGCTCGCTCCTAAAACATTGCCTCCTCTGCCACGCCTCTGCATGTTGTCTGACATACTCTTTAATTAAACGATTCTGTGTCCCTGAGTAACAATTCTGTGTCCCTGAGTAACGTTTCTGTGGCCCTAAGTAACAGTTCTGTGGCCCTAAGTAACAGTTCTGTGGCCCTCAGTAACAATTCTGTGTCTGTCCCTGAGTAACAATTCTGTGTCCCTCAGTAACAATTCTGTGTCCCTGAGTAACAATTCTGCGTCCCTGAGTAACGTTTCTGTGGCCCTAAGTAACAGTTCTGTGGCCCTAAGTAACAGTTCTGTGGCCCTCAGTAATAATTCTGTGTCTGTCCCTGAGTAACAATTCTGTGTCCCTCAGTAACAATTCTGTGTCCCTCAGTAATAATTCTGTGTCCCTGAGTAACAATTCTGTGTCCCTGAGTAACGTTTCTGTGGCCCTAAGTAACAGTTCTGTGTCCCTCAGTAACAATTCTGTGTCCCTCAGTAACAATTCTGTGTCCCTCAGTAACAATTCTGTGTCCCTGAGTAACAATTCTGTGTCCCTGAGTAACGTTTCTGTGGCCCTAAGTAACAGTTCTGTGGCCCAAAGTAACAGTTCTGTGGCCCTCAGTAACAATTCTGTGTCTGTCCCTGAGTAACAATTCTGTGTCCCTCAGTAACAATTCTGTGTCCCTCAGTAACAATTCTGTGTCCCTGAGTAACATTTCTGTGGCCCTAAGTAACAGTTCTGTGGCCCTAAGTAACAGTTCTGTGGCCCTCAGTAACAATTCTGTGTCTGTCCCTGAGTAACAATTCTGTGTCCCTCAGTAACAATTCTGTGTCCCTCAGTAACAATTCTGTGTCCCTGAGTAACAATTCTGTGGCCCTCAATAACAATTCTGTGTCCCTCAGTAACAATTCTGTGTCCCTGAGTAACAATTCTGTGTCTGTCCCTGAGTAACAATTCTGTGGCCCTAAGTAACGGTTCTGTGGCCCTCAGTAACAATTCTGTGGCCCTCAGTAACAATTCTGTGTCCCTGAGTAACAATTCTGTGTCTGTCCCTGAGTAACAATTCTGTGGCCCTAAGTAACGGTTCTGTGGCCCTCAGTAACAATTCTGTGTCCCTGAGTAACAATTCTGTGTCCCTCAGTAACAATTCTGTGTCCCTCAGTAAAAATTCTGTGTCCCTCAGTAAAAATTCTGTGTCTGTCCCTGAGTAACAATTCTGTGTCTGTCCCTGAGTAACGTTTCTGTGGCCCTAAGTAATGGTTCTGTGGCCCTCAGTAACAATTCTGTGTCCCTCAGTAACAATTCTGTGTCTGTCCCTGAGTAACAATTCTGTGTCTGTCCCTGAGTAACAATTCTGTGTCCCTGAGTAACGTTTATGTGGCCCTAAGTAACATTTCTGTGGCCCTCAGTAACAATTCTGTCTGTCCCTGAGTAACAATTCAGTGTCTGTCCCTGAGTAACAATTCTGTGTCTGTCCCTGAGTAACAATTCTGTGTCCCTGAGTAACAATTCTGTGTCCCTCAGTAACAATTCTGTGGCCATGAGTAACAATTCTGTGGCCCTGAGTAACAATTCTGTGGCCCTGAGTAACAATTCTGTGGCCCTCAGTAACAATTCTGTGTCCCTCAGTAACAATTCTGTGTCTGTCCCTGAGTAAGAATTCTGTGTCTGTCCCTGAGTAAGAATTCTGTGTCTGTCCCTGAGTAACGTTTTTGTGGCCCTAAGTAACGGTTCTGTGGCCCTCAGTAACAATTCTGTGTCCCTGAGTAACAATTCTGTGTCTGTCCCTGAGTAACAATTCTGTGGCCCTAAGTAACGGTTCTGTGTCCCTCAGTAACAGTTCTGTGTCCCTGAGTAACAATTCTGTGGCCCTAAGTAACGGTTCTGTGGCCCTCAGTAACAATTCTGTGTCCCTCAGTAACAATTCTGTGTCTGTCCCTGAGTAACAATTCTGTGGCCCTAAGTAACGGTTCTGTGGCCCTCAGTAACAATTCTGTGTCCCTCAGTAACAATTCTGTGTCTGTCCCTGAGTAACAATTCTGTGGCCCTCAGTAACAATTCTGTGTCCCTGATTAACGTTTCTGTGGCCCTAAGTAACGGTTCTGTGGCCCTCAGTAACAATTCTGTGTCCCTCAGTAACAATTCTGTGTCTGTCCCTGAGTAACAATTCTGTGGCCCTAAGTAACGGTTCTGTGGCCCTCAGTAACAATTCTGTGTCCCTGAGTAACGTTTCTGTGGCCCTAAGTAACGGTTCTGTGGCTCTCAGTAACAATTCTGTGTCCCTGAGTAACAATTCTGTGTCTCTCCCTGAGTAACAATTCTGTGGCCCTAAGTAACGGTTCTGTGGCCCTCAGTAACAATTCTGTGTCCCTGAGTAACGTTTCTGTGGCCCTAAGTAACAATTCTGTGTCCCTGAGTAACAATTCTGTGGCCCTAAGTAACGGTTCTGTGGCCCTCAGTAACAATTCTGTGTCCCTGAGTAACAATTTTGTGGCCCTAAGTAACGGTTTTGTGGCCCTCAGTAACAATTCTGTGTCCCTGAGTAACAATTCTGTGTCTGTCCCTGAGTAACAATTCTGTGGCCCTAAGTAACGGTTCTGTGGCCCTCAGTAACAATTCTGTGTCCCTGAGTAACAATTCTGTGGCCCTAAGTAACGGTTCTGTGGCCCTCAGTAACAATTCTGTGGCCCTCAGTAACAATTCTGTGTCTGTCCGAGTAACAATTCTGTGGCCCTAACTAACGTTTCTGTGGCCCTAAATAACAGTTCTGTGGCCCTCAGTAACAATTCTGTCTGTCCCTGAGTAACAATTCTGTGGCCCTAACTAACGTTTCTGTGGCCCTAAGTAACAGTTATGTGGCCCTCAGTAACAATTCTGTGTCTGTCCCTGAGTAACAATTCTGTGGCCCTATCTAACGTTTCTGTGGCCCTAAGTAACAATTCTCTGGCACTCAGTAACAATTCTGTCTGTCCCTGAGTAACAATTCTGTCTGTCCCTGAGTAACAATTCTGTGGCCCTAACTAGCGTTTCTTTGGCCCTAAGTAACGATTCTGTGGCCCTCATTAACAATTCTGTGTCCCTGAGTAATGCTTCTCTGTCCCTAAGTAACGTTTCTCTGTCCCCAAGTAACGTTTCTGTGGCCCTAACTCTGTCCCTAATACAGAGCGGTCTGCCTCTCTTGAATGACTGGAGGCAAATGAAGAATTCTAAAATGGCCGCTATTTATAGCTCGACCATTACACAGTGCTGGCTGGCTGGCTGCTGATTGGCTAATGCGATCACATGTCATTAAGGAATGCATTATGGGTCAGCGCACCTTGTATGCGCGCCTTCCCAGACATCCCCGCTCCATCGCCGCACATGTCCGCCGCCATTTTAGGAAAAATTTCGATTCGCGCTTCCGAAGTAGGCTATTTTTCGGATTCAGCGCGAATCGAAAATTTTCCAATATTCGACTCGAATTCCACTTCGCCTACTTCGATTCGCTCATCTCTAGTTATGATGAAAATATGAAGCAATCTGCAAGTAAGTATATTATTCTGTATGGGATATTTGATATTCACGTTTAAGGTCTGGGAAAGATTTCAGGGAGTTATCTTTAAATAAGTTATGGAACCACAAGATACCTTTGCTGGACCAGTTAACTAGGGATATATTAGGATCAGCATACAGCATACAGATAATGGAATAGGCAGATTAGTTATTTGATTAGTCTTAGGTAGAGTTAGGAGAGTTTTCCAGACATGTAAAGTAGCTTGGATGGTAGGTGATAAGTGGCACGCATTATATGCTTTGAGTGAATATAGATACAAAAAGGTTAATAAGTTCTTTCCTGGTATCCGTTTAATCTCAATTTCTGCCCATAACAAAGTTGGAGGTTGAGCAAACCAAACTTTAAGTTAGAGCAGTATTGTGGCACCGATATGGGCAATGATCTAAAAAGGTACAGAAATTAAAGGTAAATATGCAATTTAAATGCTGCTAGTCTACCTGACCAGGAAAGTTCATGGTGAGATAGTTGAGTTGGAGTGTAGATTCTGCAAGAATAGAACATAGTTTTCTTTGAAAAGTAAGTTAACTGATGTAGTGAGTGTTATCCCTAGATAAGTAATTCCAATAGCTTTCCACACAAAGGGAAATTGGGATTGAAGCTTGCGTTTAATATGGGGGGGTTGAGCCTAAATCCAATATGTAAGACTTATTTGTATTAACCTTGTATTAAGATATAGCATTAAACAGTTGTAAGGTATTTTGCACTGCTCCCAGGAAGTCTCAGTTTTAGTTAGCATGAGAATAACATCACCAGCAAAAAGGCTGATGACATGGTTGCGTTTAACAATTTGAATGCCGGAGATATCTGGGTGGGATCTGATGTAAGTGGCCAATGGTTCCAAAAGTAAATTAAAAATGAGAGGCGAGAACGAGCAGCCCTGGCGCATGCTATTGGTAATCAAAAGGAGTTTTGATAGCATACCTGATATGTAAACCTGGGCAGAAGGAGGTGTAAAAGACTAACATGGCAGATAGTACACGAACATCAAATCCATATTTCAATAGTACTCGAGTAAGATAGGTCCAATGGATCCTATCAAACGCCTTCTAGGCGTCTAACGCCAGGACGAGAAAAGGTGTTTTAGAGTGTCTAACAAAATGGAGAACATTCACAACCCTTCTAGTGGCATCAGATGTCTGTCTGCCTTTGGTAAATCCTGAATGATCAGGGTGGATTAAAGTATGCAAGATGTCCACCAATTGGAAAGCTAAGAGTCTGGCATGTAGTTTTAGGTCTGTATTTAAAAGAGATATAGGCCTAAGGTTTTGGGGTGTATTAGGATCAGTCCCTGGTTGTGATAGAGTGATAATAAAAGCATTAAGCATCTCTTGAGGAAAATAAGAGGAGGCAGCAGCAGAGTTGTAAATCAATTCTAAGTGTGGGCCTATTGTAGTTTTAAAGGTCTTGTAGTATTCTCCACCTTATCCATCAGGGCCTGGTGATTTGTTGTTAGGAAGTGAATCAATGACTTTAAATATCTCTGTTAAGGTGAATGGAGTGTTTAGATTTTCAAGTTGAGATACATTTCATTTAGGCATGTTTAGGGAGGCTAGAAAGTTGTCTATATCGGATAGAGATGGCTGTATTGTTGGATCACTGTTAAGATTATATAGAGAGCTATAATAGCAGCTAAATGCATATATGATCTCTTGTGGTTTGTAAGTTTTACATCCGGAGGTGGGATGATAAACATAAGCAATTTTAGATTTGTTGCGGTAACCCTGTAGCCATCTAGCAAGGGATTTTCCAGCTCTATTGTCGGTTGCATAGTGCATAGTTTTCATATGTCTAGAGTTCCTCTCAAAACTTTCAAGCAACAATAGACGTAATTGATCTTTTAAGATAGGATCAGGTGTAGATTTATTTAGAGTCTCAGTTGCCTTATATCTGCTATGAGACAATCTAAATGCTGCTGCCTTCTCCTTTTAGCCCTGGAACAAAGTTTAATAAACATGCCTCTGATAAAAGACTTGTGGGCATTCCACAAGATGAATGGATCTTGCACAGTGCCCACAATGAGTTTAAAGTACTCCACCAATTGAGTAGTTAGGATACCTCTGTTTTCTAGGGACTGCAATAAATACGGATTAAGTCTCCACATGAGCACAGGACAAGGAGAATCTAAGATGTTAAGAATTATAGAGGCGTGGTCTGACCATCTAATATCATTGATTGTTTAGTCCTGTGCCTTCTAAAGTG
Organism: Staurois parvus; assembly: GCF_062004578.1. NCBI lineage: Eukaryota > Metazoa > Chordata > Amphibia > Anura > Ranidae > Staurois > Staurois parvus. Next base: position 6,627,079 of record NW_028317803.1, read on the forward strand.
TCCACATATCAACTAAAAATAAATCAATCCTGGAATAGGAATTATGGCTGGTAGAAAAGAAGGTAAAGGCATGTAAACAACACCAAATTGCAAAAAGATCATGGCAATATAAAAAGGCTTGCAGAGATGCTGGTTGGCATTTAGGTTGTGCATTTTTGTCCATTACAGGATATGGTGTCAAATTAAAGTCCCCACAGATTATGAGTGAGCCTTGTTTAATTTTTTTCACTTTGTGCATTAATTTGGTCATAAATCTAACATGGTGGGTGTTTGGGGCATATACGGTTACAATCGTATATATGGCTGAGTTTAGGTCGCATACCAGACCTAGATACCGGCCTGCAGGGTCTTTGAATTCTTCAATCAGATTGAAGACTACTGTATCAAGAATTGTGAGTAGTACTCCCCTCTTTTTCGTTGGCATGGAGGCAGAGGCAGAGGCAGAACATTACACTGAAATTGGAGGGCTTCTTTCCAAAGGGATGAGTGCTTGGCAGGGTGGTTGAGTCATTTTGCATTGATGGATAAGAACTTAATAGACATGCTGCTGAAATTAATGTCCACTGGGTGTTCAGCTGAAGACATTTATCGGTAATTAGTTAAGTAAGGAGGAATATTGTTTGGGTATTCACTGTTATCTAATTTATCTGTATATATCGTTCTAGGTGAAGTGAAAGAAACTTTAGTAGAGTTGCTCTGGTTGTAAAAAATTCAGGTCAAGAAATAAAAACAACACAACTACAGAGAAACGGTTAGGTGACAACTTTGTGTAACTAGATAGAACCAAGGATCCACTGCACCAGCGTAGGGTCTGATAATGGGTCCAAGGATTTCATCCCGATACCTCATGGCAGTCAGGGTGCCATTGTCTAGCTTGTAGAGGTCTGTGCCTCCCTCCATGGATATGCCTCCCCAGACCATCACTGACCCACCAACAAAAAGGTCATGCTGAACGATGTTACAGGCAGCAGAACATTCTCCATGGCTTCTCCAGACCCTTTCTGTCATATGTGCTCAGGGTGAATCTCCTCTCATCTGTGAAAAGCACAGGGTGCCAGTGGCGAACCTGCCAATTCTGGTGTTCAATGGCAAATGCCAATTGAGCTCTATAGTGCCTTGCAGTGAGCACAGGGCCCACTAGAGGATGTCAGGGCCCTCATGCCACCCTCATGAAGTCTGTTTCTGATTATTTGGTCAGAGACATTCACACCAGTGGCCTGCTGGAGGTAATTTTGTGGGGCTTTGGCAGTGCTCATCCTGTTCCTCCTTACACAAAGGAGCAGATACCAGTCCTGCCGATGGGTTAAGGACCTACTATGGCCCTGTCCAGCTCTCCTAGAGTAACTGCCTGTCTCCTGGAATCTCCTCCATGCTCTTGAGACTGTGCTTGGAGACACAGCAAACCTTTTGGCAATGGCACATATTGATTTGCCATCCTGGAGGAGTTGGACTGTTTGTGCAACCTCTGTAGGGTCCAGATATCGCCTCATGCTACCAGTAGTGACACTTACCCTAGCAAAACTAGTGAAAAACAGTCAGAAAAGATGAGTATGGAAAAAAATGTCAGCGGCCTCCACCTCTAAAACCATACCCGTTTTGGGGGTTGTCTCATCATTGCCCATCTAGTGCACCTAAAGGTAAAGTGTTCCTTTAAGTTTTTTGAGCAGTGTACAATAAACATATAAGGAGGATATTAAGGGAAAATTACGCAAATTAGGCATTTATCTCACTATGCACTATAACAGAGCGACCATAAGGGTCCTGTATTATTGAAAATGGGTATACAAAAATTCTAGATGATAATAATAATGCTACCTATGCCATTTGGAAACAATAAAATAATGTATGATGACCAAGATAGAATATAAATAAAGGATAGAAATATATTAAGAATCTTCGAAGGATGGCCAACTACCAGAAATATTAGGAAATGGATATAACTATGTATAAGCTGAAGCACTACAGGTATCAATTGAGTAGGTGTAATCATAGAGTATATGATAATCACTAGCTGGCACAAACAAAGCACATAGTGTACAAACAAACATGCAACATGTGGATTTACTATAGTGCCGATAGACAAACAGGAGGGGCAATGGAACCCCCACATACAACTCCTCCTTCAGTGTGCATACCAGGCAGACATCTACCTGTCAGTGCTCCGCCAGCTGCCAAGTATCAGAGCGGTGTTCATCCTCCTCTCCTGGAACACCCGATTTACATCCCCAGTCCCCTAGGCACTATACAACCACATGGATGGATATGTGCACTGATTGACATCAATCTCCACATTACATCTGGATCTGCTCTATACATAACTTTTTTACTAATAATGCTGTGAAAACCCAGGAACTTCCTCCCATCCATCATAGTGCCTTACATTTACATCTCTGATGGCACTTGGATGCTGGCATTGTTTTCATTGACTTTGTTTTTAATAAAAATAAAATTTCTTCATAGTACTTTGAATTTGGACTGGGTATTCATTATCCCTGTATATATATACATATTTATATAACTTTGAATGGTTTGCCCACAAACCTTCAGTGAACTGCCTTGTCTTCTCTTGAACTTGTGATATGTTTGCTGAACCAAACCCTGGTACATTCAGCCCATCCCTAGTAGTATCAACAGCACAACAGAATATAGGTACTGAAAAATTAAACCTGGATACTGTGTATGATGGTCGACTAAAGAAAAGGGATAACAGCATCAGCAAACATCCAGCTCAACCAGGTATGTTTATTCCAGTTCCACCAGAAAAAAAGATACAGAGGTTCACACATACATATTGAAGTACAGTATATTCCCAGAGCTGTAATACCCATTACTCCATCATATACAGACTCCCAAGAATTTTACCTCACCTCAGCATTTTAACATTTATATGTAAATATTGTATTACTATCTATAGTATTTTCATTACTTTGAATATGTTTGTTTTATTTACATGGGCTATCTATCCATTGCTTTTTCATGTCACTGTCCAGTCAAATCTCCTGCCCTACTAGATAGAGCTATGCTCTTATGTGGCAGAGCTATGTAAATCTCTGAACTGGAGCAATAGAAATACAAATTCCAGTCCTAATAAACTGTGTGTATTTAATTTTTTCATTTAGCCATTTGACTGGAGTTTGATTAAAGTATGATCCTGTCATCAAGAACTTAGTTATAAAACAAAGCACATTATTTAGAAATGTATGTGGTCATTGTACGGAGATAAGTTTGCAATTGATAAATACTGCAAATTAACATCAAGGTCTTGAGCTGAATATATGTCTCAAGTCAGTTCAGATTTTATTGAAGTTGCCAGGACGCCAAACCTTGGAAGTCCCAAAGCAGAAATTTATTTCCCTTCAGGCTCCAGTCAGAAAAGAACAGCAGGGTCTGTGTTGTTTTCCATTTTTTGGCAGATTTCCACAATTCCCATAGCTGAATCAATGTTCTTTAAAACAGCAACATTGATTTGTTCATTTCATTTGCTTGTTTTACTAGTCTAGCACACAAGGATGCTTTTAATTTCTTTTATCTTAGCTTTTTGTGTAGTTTTTCTTACTTCTGACTTACTAATTTAATGCCAAGAAAATATTGAAAAGTATCAAGTTTGTTAATATGGTATATATGGTTTATGAATATATATATATAGCTAGCTTACATAACGAAAAATGAGCCAATTATTGTAAATTAATTATATAGGAAATTAGGGAAACAAATCTGTAGGATATTGTGGGGAAAAATCTAACACTGTTATGTGATAATTAATTATGGCCTTGACCTTTAAAAGTTTTGCAACATGTTAAGGTTTCACTTGTAATGATTAAACAAGGAATGATGGCATCCTGGAACAGTGCTATTGCATGCTAGAACAAATTAATTGTTTCATATTAAAACACAGACTAAAATTCAAAGCATTAAAGCAGTATTAACTCCAAAAGCAAACTTTTAGTATATTGCAGAATACCTATTTATACATGTGATGGCTGTATCAGTGTCCTTTTTTAGGTTTTCTTTCTAATTTCATCTGGTGATTTAGCTGCAAGCCTGTTGTGTTTCAGAAGCTCACGCTCTAGCAAAATGTATCAGTTTACATGAATGAGACCATCCATTTACCATTGATTAAAATGATCAGCTTTTATGTACTCATGTGCTGTAAATCCTTTTATCTCAAAAGGAAAAAACTGTTTGCTGTAACTGGTTATAAAGTGTGAGCTGGAGTTTGGCTTCAGTTTTTTTGGTGCATTGAAATATGCTAACATATTGAACATCCCCTCATCCCCCCAGACTAACAATTCTGCTGTCTGCTGTGTCCTGCATGCATTCCTTCAGAGTGGTCTCTCACTAATTTTGAATCTAAAGTTTGGAGTAAAATACAGATTTCAGTAATCAGTGGGCACTGTTAAAGTGTAAAATTGTGGATGCTACTAGATTATATGTCAAGCAAATTTATAAGAGTAAATGGAAGAAGAAGAAAAAACAATATGGCTCACTAAAGAGGTAAGTAGAATAGCAAAGTAGAAAAAAAAATCAGCTTGTAGAAGAGTCAAGGAAACAGAAAGTGTAGCTGAAAGACAAGTGCATAAAAATAGACAAAAGGAAGCCAAACATATTATCAGTGTTGTCAAAGTACAAAAAGAGGTGGAAATGATTAAATCTCTTAAGAAAGGAGGAACAGCCTTTTTTTAGGAACATCAGTGCTAAAAGGAATCAATGCAATGGCATCAATGAAATGAAAACTGGGCACAACACTTCTGATGATGGAGAACTGAACGTAGCAAACTGTATCAACAATTTATTTTCAATCATCTCAGAAATAACAAGTTAGGGGATCACTTTGGTCCTAGTAATGATGGTTCATTTTCAGGATTTCTAGAGATGGAGGTAGTGAGGAACTTTGAGTTCTAAGAGAAAGAGAACTTTGAAGTATAGTTGTTGGACCATTAACGGGTCATTTGTAAAAAAAAATATATATTTCTTTTTATTAATTTCTAGTACAACACATATAAAATAACAAAAAAAAAAAAAGAAAAAAGGGAAACAAAAATACACATCATACTTAATACATTAAAAACTCAGACATGACACAGAAAGGAAGACACTAACAAACATACATACAAGAAGGTGTATTTCCAGAAAACCCCAATCATTTATTGTAACAAGAAAAAAGGAACAAGAAAAATAACCCTTGATTTTTAAAAACGTGTTGGTCTCCCTAAGCTTGTCCAAGAGAGCTTGCTTAAAAAAGTAGAGCAAGAGGAAGTGAGCTCTCTTGGCTAATGGGTCATTTTAATGAATCTCTTCTAACAGAAGTTCCCCTAATACTGGTGGACAGCTAATATTGTACCTATCCACAAAAAGAGTAGCAAGGTAGAAGCTGGCAATTACAGCCCAGTGAGGTTAACATCTGTTGTAGTCAAGTTAACAGAATCACCCCTTAAGAGAAGGATCATTGATCACTTAAAAACACACAGTTTGCTGAACCCAAATCAGCATGATTTTACTGAGGGCAAATCATGCCAGATTAATCTGATTGAATGTTTGCATTACATCACTAATGTTTTGGACCAGGGTGGTGCTGTAGACATAGTCTATTTTGATTTCAGAGAAGCATTGATACAATTCCCCATAATGATCTAATAAACAAGTTATACATGCTAGAACTTAAACCTTGGGTTGTTCGGTGGATATGCAGTTGGCTAAAGGATTGATACTAGAATGTGGTTGTAAACAGGGGACAGTCACTAGTGGTGTACCACAAGGCTCTGTATTAGGTCCTGTTGTATTGAATCTATTTGTAAGTGATATAACTTAAAGTTTTGTGGGTAAGGTATGTTTTTTTGCTGATGACACAAAAATGTGCAGTAGGGTTGCTATACCTGGAGGTGTCTGTAGTATGGAACATGATTTTTTTATTGCTATAAGATTTGGAAATGCAGTGGAAACATAAGTTTAATGCAGGGACGGACTGACCATTTGAAAACTCAGACACTGCCCGAGGGCCCGGGGTCAGTAGGGGGCCCCATGAGATGCCCCTGGTACCTTTTTCACTGGCTTTTTTTAGTTTGGGCAAGGACACAGGGGCCCCATGATCCCCTATTGCCCAGGGGCCCCATGAGTTGTCAGTCCACCCCTGGTTTAATATTTGTAAATGTATAATAAATGCACCTAGGGAAAAAATCCCTTGATAGAGTACATGTGGGGGCATAGTGTTGACCAGCACCAGAGTGGAAAAAATTTGGGAGTACCGTCTTCCTGCAAAATAAGCAAAGAGTGAGTCCATGCAGTGGGAAAAGTAAATAGAATTCTAGGTTGCCTAACTAGAGGGCTCACCAGTAGGAGGAAAGAGATCCTGATTCCCCTATATAGATCTTTAGTTAGACCTCATCCTGATTCCCCTATATACAGTGAGGAACAGAAGTATTTGAACACCCTGCGATTTTGCAAGTTCTCCCACTTAGAAATCATGAAGCGGTCTGAAATTCACATTGTAGGTGCATTCCCCCTCTGAGAGACAGAATTTTAAAAAAAAATTCAGGAAATCACATTGTATGATTTTTAAAGAATGTATTTGTCTTGCACTGCTGAACATAAGTATTTGAACACCTAAGAAACAGCAAGAATTCTGGCTCTCAAAGACCTGTTACTGTGCCTTTAAAAAGTCCACCTCTACTCCACTCATTAATCTAACTTAGTAGCACCTGTCTGAGCTCTTTAAAGACACCTGTCCACCCCACAGTCAGTCAGACGCCAACTACTACCATGGGCAAGACCAAAGAGCTGTCAAAAGACACCAGAGACAAAACTGTGGACCTCCACAAGGCTGGAAAGGGCTACGGGGCAATTGCCAAGCAGCTTGGTGAAAATAGATCAACTGTTGGAGCAATTGTTAGAAAATGGAAGATGCTAAAGATGACTGTCAGTCTCCCTCGGACTGGGGCTCCATGCAAGATCTCACCTCGTGGGTATCACTGATGATAAGAAAGGTGAGGAATCAGCCCAGAACTACAAGGGAGGAGCTGGTCAATGACATGAAGAGAGCTGGGACCACAGTTTCAAAAGGTCACTGTCGGTAGAACACTACGCCGTCATGGTTTCAAATCATGCATTGCACGGAAGGTTCCACTGCTCAAGTCATCACATGTCCAGGCCCGTCTGAAGTTTGCCAATAACCATCTGGATGATCCAGAGGAGGCATGGGAGAAAGTCATGTGGTCAGATGAGACCAAAGTAGAACTTTTTGGTCTAAACTTTGCTCCGCGTGTTTGGAGGAAAAAGAAGGATGAGTTGCATCCCAAGAACACCATCCCTACTGTGAAGCATGGGGGTTGGTAACATCATGCTTTGGGGGTGCTTTTCTGCGAAGGGGACAGGACGACTGCACTGTATTAAGGAGAGGATGAATGGGGCCATTTATTGTGAGGTTTTGAGCAACAACCTCCTTCACTCAGTCAGAGCATTGAAGATGGGTCGTGGCTGGGTCTACCAACATGACAACGACCCGAAGCACACAGCCAGGATAACCAAGGAGTGGCTCTGTAAGAAGCATATCAAGGTTCTGGAGTGGCCTAGCCAGTCTCCAGACCTAAATCCAATAGAACATCTTTGGAGGGAGCTGAAACTCCGTGTTGCTCAGCAACAGCCACGAAACCTGACAGATTTAGAGGAGATCTGTGTGGAGGAGTGGGCCAAAATCCCTGTTGCAGTGTGTGCAAACCTGGTCAAGAACTACAGGAAACGTTTGACCTCTGTAATTACAAACAAAGGCTTCTGTACCAAATATTAACACTGATTTTCTCAGGTGTTCAAATACTTATGTTCAGCAGTGCAAGACAAATAAATTCTTTAAAAATCATAAAATGTAATTTCCTGAATTTTTTTTTTATTCTGTCTCTCAGAGTGGGAATGCACCTACAATGTAAATTTCAGAACCCTCCATGATTTCTAAGTGGGAGAACTTGCAAAATCGCAGGGTGTTCAAATACTTCTGTTCCTCACTGTAGATCTTTAGTTAGACCTCATTTAGATTACTCTGTTCAGTTCTGGAGACCTCACTTTCAAAAAGATATTGATAGGAGGCAGGCAAAAAAAATAGTTAAGGGTCTCAGGGATAAAACATATCAAAAGAGACTTTAATAACTTAATGTGTACTGTCTAGAGTAAAGAAGGGAACGGGGAGACATGCTTGAAACCTTTAAATACCTCAAAGGGGTGAATAAGGTTCAGGAGGCCAATATTTTCAATATAAAGCAAAAATCAAGAACACAGGGATATGACCTTAAACTAGCAGAGGGAAAGCTCAAAGCTAACCTTAAAAAAAATATTATTTTACTAAAAGAGCTGTTGAAGAAAATTTGAAGAGACTTCCAGAAGAGGTAGTGAACAGTAAGTGAATTCAAACATGCTTGGGACAAACCAAACATATACTCTTTCTCTCTCTCTCACCTAGGCATGCAGACTGCTTCTACAAACATTTGTGAAAGAATTGGTTGCTCTCAGGAGCTCAGTGAATTCAAGCATGGTACCGTGATAGGTTGCCACCTGTGCAATAAGTCCATCCATGGAATCGCCTTGCTACTAAATATTCCACACTCAACTGATAGTAGTACTATAAAAAAGAGGAAGCAACTGGGAACAACAGCAACTCAGACACAGAATGGTAGGCCACGTAAAATGACAGAGCGGGGTCAGCATATGCTGAAGTGCACAGTGCGCAGAAGTCACCAGCTGTCTGCAGAGTCAATAGCTAAAGACCTCCTGTCAGGAGCTGGTTCTCCCCCCCCCATCCTCCAGGCTTGCTGTCTGCCACCCCCCACCCCTCAGCAGCCCCTCAGTACCCTGTCACCGGCAGTCTGGCCCCCTGCTGAGGGAGCATCCTGCTTCCCTGGCTAGACACCAGAAAGTTGCCCCCCTGCTGTGGGAATCCACAAGCAGGCCTCCTCCTGTCACTCCTCCTCCCTGCCCGCTCATGCAGTCTTCCCGGGCTCCATGCCCGACAGGGACAAAGGCCGTGTTCCCTGGGCGGGTATGGAGACGAGGGGGACGTGGCCTGTTACCACGGCAACAGCAATGCGCCCCTCTCTGTACTTAAGGGAGAGCAGGGCAACCGGCCGGTGGTTCTCCTGTGTCCTATGTCTGAGAGAGGACTGTGCTGCAGCCAGCTTCTCAGGACTACCATCCCCCAGCTCTCCTCTCCTCTCCCTGGCTGACCTGACTTCCAGTCTGCTGCTGGATCTCTCCCCTGTGTGGGTTTAACTCTCTGGTACTGGTGAGTCCCTGGATTGCTACCCTGTGAACTGCCTTCTGCTGTGTGCCCGGATTACCCATTTCCTGCCAGCCTGCCCCCTGCTGTGTGCCCGGATTATCCTGCCTGCCTGAACTGCCCTCTGCTGTGTGCCCGGATTACCCTGCCTGCCAGAGCTGCCTTCTGTGTGACCGGATTCCCCTGCCCGCCAGCCTGCCCCCTGCTGTGTGCCCTGACTTACCCATTGCCTGCCAGCCTGCCCTCTGCTGTGTGCCCGGACTTACCCATTGCCTGCCTGAACTGCCCTCTGCTGTGTTGCCCGGATTTACCCATTGCCTACCTGAACTGCCCTCTAATGTGTGCCCGGACTTACCCATTGCCTGCCTGAACTGCCCTCTGCTGTGTTCCCGGCTTACCCATTGCCTGCCTGAACTGCCCCCTGCTGTGTTGACTGTGTGGACTGCAACCCTCCATGTCCAGCTCCCCGCATCCAGTAAGTGGACTAACCTTGTGCTGCCCAAAAGACTGAGCCCAATTCTCCCCAGGAACCCGAAGTCCCACGAAACCGCCATGCCCCTGTCTTACTGAACCCTGTGGACTACCAGCCTCCTGTTGTTCCAAATTGCCTTCCAAATAACTTTACTGTGTTGCTGTGTCTGGTGTGGATCTGTAGACTAACGGATCTATTGTTTGTACCCCAATAAATGCCCGCACATCGGGTTCCGTGCAATCTGTCTCCGTGTGCTCTCTCCCTGAACTCTCGGTTCTCGTGACACCTCCAAACTTCATGTGGCCTTCAGATTAGCACAACAGCAGTGTGTAGAGAGCTTCATGGATTTGGTTTCCATGGACGAGCAGCTGCATCCAAGCCTTACATCAGCAAGTGCAATGCAAAATGCTGGATGCAGTGGTGTAAAGCATTCCACCACTGGACACTAAAGTAGTGGAGACATATTCTCTTGAGTGACCAATTGCTGTTCTTTGGCTGGCAATCCGATGGACATGTATGGGTTTGGTGGATGCCAGGAGAATGGTACTTGCCTGACTGCATTGTGCCAAGTGTAACGTTTGGTGAAGGGGGTTTATGGTGTGGGGTTGTTTTTCAGGGATTGGGCTTGGCCCCTTAGTTCCAGTGAAGGGATCTCTTAAGGCATCAGCATAACAAGACATTTTGGACAATTTCATGCTCCCAACTTTGTGGGAACAGTTTTGGGATGGCCCCTTCCTGTTTCAGCATAACTGTACACCAGTGCACAAAGCAAGGTCCATAAAGACATGGATAAGCAAGTTTGGGGAGGAGGAACTTGACTGGCCTGGAAAGAGTCCTGACCTCAACCCGATAGAACACCTTTGGGATGAATTTGAGAGGAGACTGCTAGCCAGGCCTTCTCGTCTGACATCAGTGCCTGACCTCACAAATGCACTTCTGGAAATATGGTCAAACATTCCCATAGACACACTCCTAATCCTTGTGGGCAAAGGGTGGGCCAACTCAATATTGAATCCTACGGACTAAGACTGGGATGCCATTAAAGTTCATGTGCGTGGAAAGGCAGGCATCCCAAAACCTTTGGCAATATAGTGTGTGTGTATATATATATATATATATATATATATATATATATATATATATATATTGTCTATCAGACTCAATGGACAACTTTTTTCTTTGTTTTTTTCTACTGTCATTCTTCTATGTCTGGGGGAGGGGAGTGTTGTATATACTAGCAGATTTAGATTAGATACACTAGTGAATTGAAAGCAAATTCCAGCTACCACATTTTAACTATTAAAGCAAACAGTTTTGTTCCTTTTGGGATAAAGGTTTTACATAAATAAAATGTGATTATTGTAAGCTCCCCTGTCAGTGTTAAATGGTTTGTCTTGACCCTCTAACTGCTATATCTGCAAGATATATTGTTCTGTTGAAACACAACAAACTTACTGACCAGATCACCTGGTGAAAATAGGAAAAAGCTAAAAAAAAGAAAAGAAAACAAATGCAGCCACCACATAAAGGAATTGGTAAGCTGCAATATAATAAATGTTTGCTTTTGGGTTTAATATTGCTTTAAATTGTATTTAGTGCATACATTACTCCTCACTAGACATATGTGATCAATTTATTATTTTAAGTTAGGTGAATGTGTCTATAAATGAAAATATGAAATGTGAATATTTAGATACAAATACTTGGAACTGCTGCTTTCTACCCCTCTGTTCATGTCTTCATGGCAGCTTAATATATTGCATTTTTTTGGTGTTTCAGTAAATTAACTGCTCTAAATGACTTGCAATTTTACCCGACAATAAATCATTTGGCTTAACACTGTGACTATTAAGATGTTAACAAATGTTCTGCAGTTTTCAGTTGTTTGCACCAGATCATATTTGCTTGATTCATGGTTTATTTAACTTTCATGGAGGAATTTTACCAAGGCTATGATAGCTGCGAGACAATCAGTTTATTCCACAAATGTTCCGAAATATTCCAGAGCATATTGCAAGTAACTATACCGCACATTGTAAAACTGCTTTTCAGATATTCCAAGCATCATTCGTATAATGGCTAACTGAATGTCTAATGTACCTGATGAGAAAACTTGCCAGAAAAGGACAACACTAATTTCTTTCAAGCACCATTTCACAATTGTGTAGAACAGAATAATAAACAGCAGAAATTATACTAACTTGCCACATTATTTACACAGCAATAGCAATTCAGTTTGCTCAGTAAGCTACAATGAACACATTTTAGAATTTTAGGATAGTCTATAAATGAAATATTAAAATGTCCTCTTTCAAAAATCCCGTCTGTCTTATTTACAACTCTCTAATGCTGTTAGAAAAGACTCATATGTTATATTCTACAGCAATCAGAATTTGTGGTTATTGGAGCTATTTATTTAAAAGCCTTTTACGTGCACAGAGTAGTCACTGCTGAGTCATTTAAAGTGGAACTCCAACAAAAAACTGCTTAAATAGATGTTTATTTATTGTTAACTGATTTACACACACTTGTCCAATTGCAATTTGGGGCAATTTTGCCCTGGTTTAGCAGTTCAGCTTCCACATTTACCTCTCCACCGCTAATTGAACAATTAATTTTCATCTTTGTCTTGATTGCAGGAAAGCGATATAGTGATGCAGGAAGGTGATATAGGATATTGTAAAATTGACCAAGAAGATTTGTAGTGTAGCAGAAATATGCAAATCACATGGCAATCTGTACAGAAAAGCAAATCATTTTGCAAGTAAAACAGTAAACATGCTTTATATGTGTTTAAGCTATATGATGAGTTATTTGATTAAAAGAGAAGTGGGGTATATTGAAAAAAAACAAACACACATACTTACCTACAGTTGCAAGAAAAAGTATGTGAACCCCTTGGGATTACGTGGAGATTTGCATGAATTGGGCATAAAATGTGCTCTGAACGTCATCTAAGTCACAACAATAGAAGAACACAGTCTGCTGAACATAATACTACACAAACATTAGATGCTGCCATGGTTTAATTGCACATAACATGTAAAAATTCACAGTGCAGGGAGGAAAAAGTATGTGAGGCCCTAGCTTAATGACTTCTCCCAGAGCTAATTGGAGCCAGGAGTGAGCCAACCTTGACTCCAATCAGTGTGATGATATTGGATGTGCTGCTGACAGCTGTCCTGCCCTTAAAAAACACACACCTGTTTTGGGTTTACTGGTTTCAAGAAGCACTGTTTGTTGTGAACCATGCCTCGCAGAAAAGAGCTCTCAGAAGACCTATGATCAAGAATTGTTGACTTGCATGAAGCTGGAAAGGGTTACAAAAGTTTCTCCAAAAGCCTTGATGTTCCTGTGTCCACGGTAAGACAGACTGTCTACAAATGGAGAAAGTTTAGCACTGTTGCTACTCTCCCTAGGTGTGGTCATCCTGTAAAAATGACTGCAAGAGCACAGCGCAGAATGCTGCATGAGGTAAAGAAGAATCCCAGAGTGTCAGCTAAAGACCTACAGAAATCTCTGGCACATGCTAACATTTTTGTTGACACATCTACAATAAGGAAAACATTAAACAAGAATGGAGTACATGGGAGGACACCACGGAGGAAGCCATTGCTGTCCAAAAAGAAGATTGCAGCACGTTTGAAGTTTGCAAAAGAGCACCTGGATGTTCCACAGCACTACTGGCAAAATATACTGCGGACAGATGAAACCAAGATTGAGCTGTTTGGGAAGAACACACAACACTATGTGTGGAAAAAAAAAGGCACAGCACACCAACATCAAAACCTCATCCCCACTGTGAAACATGGCGGAGGGAGCATCATGGTTTGGGGCTGCTTTGCTGCCCCAGGGCCTGGACGGATTGTTGTCATTGATGGGAAAATGAATTCCAGAGTTTATCAAGATATTTTGCAGGAAAACGTACGACCATCTGTCTGCCAACTGAAGCTCCGCAGAGGATGGGTGATGCAACAGGACAATGACCCAAAGCATACAAGTCATTCAACAAAACAATGGCTGCAACAGCACAGAATACGCCTTCTGGAGTGGCCCAGTCAGAGTCCTGACCTCAACCCCATTGAAATGCTGTGGCATGACCTTAAGAGAGCGATTCACACCAGACATCCCAAGAATATTGCTACACTGAAACAGTTTTGTGAAGAGGAGTGGTCCAAAATGACTCCAGATCGTTGTGCAGGTCTGATCTGCAACTACAGGAAACGTTTGGTTGAGGTTATTGCTGCCAAAGGAGGGTCAACCAGTTATTAAGTCCAAAGGTTCACATACTTTTTCCTCCCTGCACTGTGAATGTTTACATGTTATGTGCAATTAAACCATGGCAACATCTAATGTTTGTGTAGTATTATGTTCAGCAGACTGTGTTCTTCTATTGTTGTGACTTAGATGATGTTCAGAGCACATTTTATGCCCAATTCATGCAAAACTCCACGTAATCCCAAGGGGTTCACATACTTTTTCTTGCAACTGTAGATGGATGCAGCAATGCTCCATCTGCCACATCCAAGACCAAGAACTGAGCTATCAAAGACTGCTGATCACTCAGTTCTCAGTCTTCAATCATCTGCTCTCTTGTATGCCCCTCCAGCACTCTCTGGAATGCCAGACTGTAGAGGAGATGGGAATGGCTTGCTCAAGATCTCAGCAGGGTGCTGAGAGACTGAGGCAGCTGCCTGTCAGGCATCTGAGTGGATCCTGATATTTAAGTCAGGATCTCTCCAGAGTATGGATCGGCTGAGTAACATCAGCTGACAGTGGATTTTAGCCTGCTGTTGGCTGAATACAGGTCACAGCAGTGCAAAATAAAGTGTGCTCCTGTGATCTCCAGGAGAAGCAGAGCAAAAAGAGCTTTGGTCCTACTTATCCGTTAGTAAAAAAGAGAGATCAGCAAATGAGATTGTGAATTGTGCCAAATTGGACACATTCTTAATGATGAATTCCAGGTACGGATATGTTATACATAGTTACATTGGTCCAGATTGGACCAATTTACTATATACTGTATACCATTGGCCAATGCCCCTGGAGGCTGTAAATCAGTAGTAGTAGATACTGCTACTTCAATAGTCCCCACCTGATTCCAGGTCCAAGGCAAAGTGACTGCTGTGCTGAATTCTGAACACAGGAGAGAGGCTGTACAGCATGAATTTTATTCAGAGAATGCTTTGCGACTTCTGATTAAATGCAAAGCATTCTCTGATTGGACAAGGTGGGGAGCATGATGTCACCGCCCCACCTTTCCATCTCATCCAATCAGATAATGCTTTGCATTTATTCAGAAAATAAAAAGCATTCTCTAAATGGCACCCATGTCAACCAGCCAACCTTCCATTTTGGAATGCAGCAAGGTCCCAGAAACTAGTGGATTTACAACTTCCAGAGGCTTTGGTCAGGTATGCTGTGTGCATTGTTACATTGGTCCAAGTCACTGGTTGCTAGGATGTAGATGGCTGAACAACAGCATTGATTGCTGGGTTGCAAGCAGTCACTAGGGTCCTAGCAACATTGCTAGCCAGTTTATTTCAGATTGTAAGCAAGTCAGCGGACGGGCATCTCAGGGGATGTCATTGATGAAATGACGACTATAAAAAATGCAATGTAACATTTCTAAAAAAAAAAAAGCAGCCATCTTACATCAGACAATATACAGTCCACAATAATAAAATCACAAAGCTGTGGCACTCATAGGGCAACTTCCCTTTCATAAAACTTAAACTGTCCCAATTATCGTAACTCTGATGTTAATATGTTGCAATATTCTTCCACTTCACAAGCAATATACCTTCAACAGAGGACACCAGATGCTGTTGTAGTAACAAAATAAACATTCACCAGAAGATTAGACCTCACAGAGTCAGAGAGGTAAGGTCTCATTCATAAATCAGATATGAAACTGTTATTGTCATTCACCAAAGGTATGTGTGGCTTCAGAATGCAGCTAGCTCACCCTGTACCATTACAGATAATGGCACTCTCTACTCTTCTAGCTGAACTGCAAGCTGCACCCTATACTAATTACAGGTAACCTTGCACTAGCAAAGATGAACTCCATCTGTTGTATATTTGTCTGGAATTAGAAGAATTCTGTGCACCCGTGAGTGCACTCTGATATCATCAAGCATCCAGGTGTCAAAGAAAAAAAGGCTCTGTCATGTGAATACCACTCAGACAAAGCATTTAGCATGCACAAAAAATGTCCTTGTTAAATTTCAAACAGATTTGATATAAAATTCTATTTAGAAACTACACAAAAGGCACATGTGAATATAAGCAAATTAATTGCATGCTAGAAGCCTATATGATTATTATTACAGGTGCTGATATAGCGCTATCAATTTACACAGCGCTATAAACATATATATTGTACATTCACATCAGTCCCTGCTCTCAAGGAGCTTAAAAATCTAAGGACTCTAACTCACATCCATATTAAGGTCAATTCCAGTGGTGCCATGGTTGTCATTCAAACTGAAGACCCTAGTGCTGCCCCTGATCAGTGTTTATTATATTTCCATGGCATCTGGAAGTCCTCTATTGAAGGTATATCACTTGTGATGCAGCAGAAAGTTGCAATATATAAACATTATAATTGCAAATATAAAATAATTGAGACAGTATACATTTTATGAAAAACAATATTTTATTGCCGTATAAGCTTTCACACAGAGTGGTGTCTGCTCCAATCAGAAAGGGATCAGTGAGCAGATCTCCTGCTGAATCAGAACTGACTGGGATGGATGTCCATTTTCTCCTAAATCCATGCCCGTTTAGTTTGTGGCCGGCGGACATGGATAGACCCCTAGCAGTTCTGTGGGTGGCCTGATCTCAATGGATTTCACTGTCTGCTTACATTAGCCTATCTCTGATGTGTCATTTTTAGGTCCACAAAATAGAAAAAGATGTAGTCCTTTTCTGTTTTTTTTTTTCACTGGACTTGGAGGGACTCAGAGTTAGGTGGGTGTAAACGTACACAAGTCTGTTTACATTGCTTGTCCATAGGGCTGCATGGGACTTCCTATCAAATTCATGCAAAAACAAAACAAAAGATCTGCCCTGACTGGGTAGATGCCACTATTGATGTTATCAGCTGCAGTTACTGAAAGACAAAGTCTAGATATATAATGTAAGGTGTCAACAATACCAATCAATACATAAATAAATATGTAGAAATATATACATAAATATTTACATATAATGATATGAATGTGTAGTCAAAACCTCAAAAATTCATCACTGAATAGTGAATAAAAAACAAACAAATAAATAAATGCATTGACATGAATGCACACCAATGCATGAAAATTAAGTGTGTGCAAAAAAGTTCCCCTAAGTGGTATAAATAAATTCACAAAGTTCATATGCTAAAAATCAAAAGTTCATATCAGGTGCAAAAATGTGCAGTTCATATAAAACGCTGTGTATAAATTTCCCGAGTGCTGTAGTGCAAAATTTTTCCAAAGTGCTGTCCAGATTCCTCAGTGATCACCATGTAACCTTTCCCTGAGCACCCAGCGTAGTCAGGAATGTGAAACAACCAAAATAAAAATCAATACGTATGATGAAAGTGTCACATTGTTTCAATATAAACAAAAACCTCTCCAGCACATAGGGGGGGTTAATCTTTTTCATCCTATCTCATTGCATTATCTCATGTATACATACAGAGGGAAGAAAAAGTACCCATAGTATAAAAAGCTTCAACATTTATTAGGCATCACAAAAATATTGCACTTATGATCAGTGATGATCAGTGTCAGCCTGATACTTAGGATTACACGACTCAGACTCAGTAGCACTGTCGGCTCTTGCTGTTTCACCAAGCTGCGAGCAGGATAGGCTGTGCAGAAAGACGTATTGATCTAAGCCATACCTTATGCATTTCAGCGTCAAGCCTTCATCGGAGGTGGATGGACATGCTGTCACCCACACTAAATATATTGATCTTTCCATTTTAATAAACACATTTCAAGGATCAAAACACAAAACATAATTGTAGAGGCAAACTAGTAATACATAAATGCCACATAATAATCTCTTGACATCTTAATCTTACCCCATTGTTTCTACCTGCATAGAGCAATTGTGAATCTCTTAAGGGCCCATTAAAGTAGCAATCTACATAAAGATAAAAAAGTGAATACACATTTAAGCAGTTAAAAATGCTATTGTATAATAATTTTCAGATTGTTTTTCCCTCTCAAACATTGCTAATGGATCAAATAAAAAAATAAGAACTAAATATAATTAGAAAATTAAAAAATAAATTATGTAAAATAAAAATATATTGTATATTAAGACATATATATATATATATATATATATATATATATATAAATATATATATATATATTAATAAATTAAGATGCTCCAAACAGTTTAAATCAATATCGATGTTCATACCTCCAGGACAGGGAATCTCAGACTTGTAGATCCATTTTGTCTCTTTTTTAGATATTTCAATTATTCTATATCCTCCTTTCTAGTGGGTCTTATACACTCAATCCCATAAAAAAATCAAACTACTGGGATCTCTGTTGGGCGCTGCTCCAAAATGTCTCCCATGAAGACTGAGATTGATCTCTGTACTCACTTTTGCAGCAGTTGTTTTATTATTCTGGGTCACACCCACGTGTTAGCTAGGTGTTTCATCACACAGCGAAAGCTGTGAGAGTATTAATTCACTTCAGCTTTCAATTCGAAACATGTAATTACTTTCACACCTACAAATCATGTAGTGTTTTCATTTTTTGTCTAACCCCTGTATTTGCATTGTATTGTTACAGAAGTAGAGGGTAAGCAGATATTCTGCATTTGCACTGGAGAGCCAGGACAATTGATTTCTGGAGCACTTATAAAGATGTGTGTGTATCACCATTGGTGCAATGTCCTTTACCAGGTCAATAAGTCATTGCAATCAGCAATTGCAGTGTTGTGACTTCATGAACCACATCATATGAATGGTTAAACCATATGAGTAATATATATTTGCAAGCTAAACCTTCAAATGGTCATCTGTCCTATGAGAGATGTTCTTACACTGAAACTAATGAACTACTACAGATCTAGATAATGCTGTAAATATTAATGGGTAAGTATATTTTTGGGGGGTTTTTCAAAGGTTTTTAAATTGTGAAGGAATAGCTAAGCATTCTGTTGACAGTATGAAGTGTAATGTACCTCAAAATAATAACATTGTGTAATATTGCTTCAACATTGTTATTACTAAGAGAAATAGCAAAAAAGGCATAAATAAGAGAAAAAGGATAATGACTTTATTGGGGGCTGTAGAAGGATGAAATTGATAGTGAGAGGTACGCTGTACATGAAACAAATGTGACAGGGTATCCTGGTAGGGTTTTCACATTTTAGACATTGCATTGTATAAACGTACTGTATCCTCTGCTTGATACCTTGCCAAAAACATTTCAGCAAAGGTTTTAAGTTGAAGAATTTCTGATTTCTAGATCACTGAACAACTAATCAGTTATGATTTAAATATCAATTATAGAATGTGCTTAAAGCCCTTAAGGGGGCCTTAGATGGACTGAAATTCAGCCAGTTCAGCAGTGACTGGCTGAATTTCAATCCCTGTGTGGCCACTGCAGCTGAAAAAGTCAATCTGCCAAACAACTTCTGTTCAACCATCCTGTCAGATAATGACCACAGTACTGATCTGTTTATTCTGACATCAGGGGAGTCTCATCTTTGTCAGAATGCAATAGCACAGCAGGGAGGATTCCCCCATCCACCTCAAATGTGTGAATGGAGGAATTTGTTCTGTTTCTTTGTTCAGCCAGCAAACTGAACAAAAAAACTGAACCAGGTATGGACAGTTTTAAGCTGGGTATACACTAGTATAATTTTATTGGACATTTTTCTCTATAAGAATGTTACAAGAACATTCATTTTTTTCTCTCATCTTTGATGGGGTCAAATCGATGTTCATTTTTACCACAATAACGAGAAAATTTGGAGGAGCAGATGGAATTTTTTTCTCAAATATATGAATTTCTAACAGCATGTGTACTTTTTGTTTGTTAAAGTCCATTCAATCCAAAATCAAATATTAAAAGCATATAAAATGAACTAATTTCAAGAGGACTTTTGTACAAATTTTCCTAAGAATTTTAGTACAAATTTTCATTTGAAATATTAGTAGTGTATACCCAGCTTTAGAATCTTGAAGCACCTATTAGGTCTGCTTTTGACATTTGTGTATGGTGACCAGGCATAGGCTAAAAATTGTCAAGAAAAAACAATCTTACTCAGATTTTAGCAAGCTTTTTGCAAAAATTGTAGTACTCTTCATTATACTTTTGATATGAATGATATTTGCTGTTTTTACTGTTTTTTAAATACTGGGGCATGTCAAAGCTGGGACTCTCACCACACCAAATTTCAAGTTCTGTCCAAAATAATCCATCAGCAAAAAAAAAAAAAAAAAGTGAGGGTTTTAACTAAACAAACAGCATAGACCGCACGCACGATTGCAAAGAAATTACAACCAAAATGTAAGAAAACCATGGATGGCTGCAAAGAAATACATTTATTTTATGTTATTAGAATTAAAAAAGGCTAGCCCAGCAAATATATGTAGTATAAATATTTTTACCAAAAGGAGAAAGTTTCTTTAAATATAATTCTTGGGGATTAGTCTGTGGTATGTAACTCAAGATACTTAAACAAAGCCTTCCATAAATATTAATGTCAAACTGTGACTTTACTTGCTCTTTAATAACCATCTGCTTTACTGAAAGAAATTTTGAGAAAGCTTTAAACATAAACTTGATATGAAAGATTCTTTTGCTATATTGCTGTCAACAACCTAAATTTATGTAGCCGCTTATGTCAACAATATATAATTTCTCAGTTTGCTGGCTGTGTGTGTTGTTTGAATAAACAAAATACTGAGCTGCTAAATGCCTTTAACATGTTATATAAATAATATTTTGATAAAAATATGACAGGTTTTGCTGTATATTTGTGTAACATAATGTAAAAAATGTAATCACATAGCACTAAGGGCTCATTTATATTTACGCTGCTTTCTGGAGAGCAATCCATGAAGGATCACTTTTCAAAGAACATTTTACAGGTCCTGGAAGGCAAAATGTTTTTTCATCATCACCTGTTTTAACCCAGGAAATCTTGCACCACTGCGCCGCATTCACGAGTAGTTGTAGTGTGGCCCCAGTTGTGGTGTGGCCACTTGAATAGGTTACATTCAGTGGTGGTATTGCCTTCTGAACCTGACATGGGTAAAATTATTGGCGTGGCCACAAAGAAAAGCATCACGGACAAAGCATGTGTACAACTCCCTCTGCCGTTGTATTCAGTTAAGGGTGAAATGGTTGGAATGGTGTAAAACTGGGGCTCAACCACTTGTTTTTGCTATCTGCCAGTTGAAAGTATAGACTAAGTCTGTTTTTGTACTCATTGATTTAGATTTACAGTGTAAAACACAGTGGATGATTTTCTATTCATATTAATTCCAAAAGTGGTCCCCTAATATTTGTATATTATTACCACTTGACAGTCTGCAGGAGTTGGTAGACATTCAAAAGCAAGAAATAGAATAAATCATGGAATTTGCAATCAATTGGCTATTTAGGCTGTATTTGATAAACCAATGCACAAAAATACCAAGAAGCAATCTATAGCAACAAATTAGAGAAAACTGAGAAATCATTTGAATCCATGATATCATAAGTACAAGGGAAAAAAAATCCCCTTCTACATTTGTATATTACAATGTCACATAACAGAGCTAAATTAAAAAACAGAATTTGATGCTGTAAGCTTAAAGCTGATCTCCAGCCAAGCAGCTAAGTGCATGGTTTAAATATGTATTTGAGGACTTCCTTTCCTGCCAAACTGTTTGTAATTTCATTCAGCTCTTTTTGTGATCCTTGATTCCTTATTCCTTCCATGCAGCAGAGCAAGGAGGTTGATATCACTTACTTTAGCACAGCTAAAGATAAACTCCTGGAAAAAAGCCAAATACACAATAAAACTACATAAAAACAAGCTTCACAACCTGCTAAAGGATTTGTAATTTGGTCCAAGAAATCCTGAGATTTATACAGCCTAACCAGCTTAACCCTCACAAGGAAGGAGTACAGCTGGGAGTTTTTTGGTTCACCAAAATGTTTATTTGCTTTGTGTTAAAACTTTCCAAACATTTTTGCAGACCTAATACCCTTTCTTACATAAATAGTGACTTGTCTCATACAAATAATAACAATAATCAAATTAGTAATAAACATTTGTACAATTTCTTGTAAATTTAAATCTTGCCCACAACAGTTGGCAGCCATTGGAGCTTGCAAAGCTTAGCAAGTTGTAAATCAACAAAAGCTTGTTGCATACAGGGGCGGCACCTGGGTTGGTGCTTGGGTGTGCTTTAGCACCCCAAAAATTCTCCAAGTACCTCCATAGCAGCTCAATCAGTAGCCACCATGGGTGCCTCGGGGAAAAGATACACAGGGAGTTATTTACTAAAGCTGGAGGGTACAGAATCTGGTGCAGCTCTGCATAGTAATCAATCAGCTTTCATGTTGTGTTATCAAAGTTTAATTGACCATGCTGAAGTTAGATAATGATTGGCTACTATGCACAGCTGCACCAGATTATGAGTGCACCAATTTTAGCAAATCTCCCCCACAGTTTGCATCCCCCACCTGTCATAATGACTTTGGGCAGCCCTAGCTTTCTGATGTGGGCTGCTCTCCTGCTCTCCTGCTCCCCTGCTCCCAAGCCTGCCCCTATGTATACAGTTGCCCACACAGTAAAAAGGCACATCATCAACCTGATTGCTGATTTACCAGTCTACCCACTCATGGCATCCACTAGCAATTTTAGTATATTCTAAATATGCAGCAAATTGTGTGGAGGAGAGCAGCTAGCAAATGGGAGCATGCTATAATATTTGTAATGGAGCAAACTGCCCACCAACAAAAGAGGACATGCTAACTACCAATATAAGGGGACAGGACACAATATAGGAGGGAGTGCTCATCACTAAATTAGGAGAGTGCACTGAAACTAATACAGGCTCATGAGTGTGCCGTGTATGGTACATTGCCTTCGTACATAGAATTACTACCAGAAATACATCTGTGTCATCTCTAGAGATGAGCGAATCGAACATGACGAAGTGGAATTCGTTCCGAAGATTTGGAAAAATTCTATTCGCGACGAATCCGAAGATTAGCAAACTTCGGATGCACGAATCGAATTTTCCCAAAAATGGCGGCGACATGTGTGGCGACGGAGAAAATGGACAGAGAAGATGGGGCGGGGATCTCTGGGAAGGCGCGCAGACAAGGCGCGCTGACCCATAATGCATTCATGACATGTGATCGCATTAGCCAATCAGCAGCCAGCCAGCACTGTGTAATGGTGGAGCTATAAATCGTGGCCATCTTAGAATTCTCCATTAGCCTCCGGTCATTCAAGAGAGACAGACCTGTGTGTATTAAGGGACAGAGTTAGGGCCACAGAGACTTTAGGGCCACAGAATCATTACTCAGGGACACAGAATCGTTACTCAGGGACACAGAATCGTTACTCAGGGACACAGAATCGTTACTTAGGGCCACAGCTATCAAAGAATCAAAGATTTAAAGTGACATACACCCTTTTTTTTTTTTGGTGGCTGTCGTGCACAGTTGGTGCTGCAGTTTGCCGATTGTGCAAAATAAACTGACTTTCTGCTTCACAACCACTATTGTACGTTCAAAGAGTTAAATCCATTTACACGCCGGGTGGCGGTAATATTTTTTGGGTGATTAGTGCATTCCAGTGACATAAACGTACAGTTTCCAGCCAACGGCAAGCTGCAATTGACCGATTGTGCTAAATAAACTGACTTTCTGCTTCACAACCACTATTGTACGTTCAAAGAGTTAAATCCATACACACGCTGGCTGGCGGTAATATTTTTTGGGTGATTAGTGCATTCCAGTGACAGAAACGTACAGTTTCCAGCCAACGGCAAGCTGCAATTGACCGATTGTGTACAATAAACTGACTTTCTGCTTCACAACCACTATTGTACGTTCAAAGAGTTAGATCCATTTACACGCCGGGTGGCGGTAATATTTTTTGGGTGATTAGTGCATTCCAGTGACATAAACGTACAGTTTCCAGCCAACGGCAAGCTGCAATTGACCGATTGTGCTAAATAAACTGACTTTCTGCTTCACAACCACTATTGTACGTTCAAAGAGTTAAATCCATATACACGCCGGCTGGCGGTAATATTTTTTGGGTGATTAGTGCATTCCAGTGACCTAAACGTACAGTTTCCAGCCAACGGCAAGCTGCAATTGACCGATTGTGCTAAATAAACTGACTTTCTGCTTCACAACCACTATTGTACGTTCAAAGAGTTAAATCCATATACACGCCGGGTGGCGGTAATATTTTTTGGGTGATTAGTGCATTCCAGTGACATAAACGTACAGTTTCCAGCCAACGGCAAGCTGCAATTGACCGATTGTGCTAAATAAACTGACTTTCTGCTTCACAACCACTATTGTACGTTCAAAGAGTTAAATCCGGTTTTATTTTTGGGGTGCTTATTGAATTAAAGAGTATGTCAGACAACACGCAGAGGAGTGGCAGAGGAGGCAATGTTTCAGGAGCGAGCAGACGTGGCAGCAGAGGAAGGGGTCGAGGCAGCACTAGTCGCAGCCAGAGGCCAGTGCTCCCGGTGTCATCCAGCGGTCGTGTCTCCACCGACAACCCTGCCGTCATCGATTGGTTGACTCGGTCGTCTTCCTCTTCCCAGGTCACCTCTGACACCTACAGCCAACGGTCGGTGGGTACGTCAGACACAACCGTTAGTTGGCATGGCCCGGGAGCAAGCCCACTGAAATCACGTGTCCTCGACCTGCCCCTGTCCTTTGGTGTTCCCTCACCAAGCGAAGTATCGCATGCTGTGGGCTCAGCCCCACTGTACAGTGAGGAAGAGCTAACAGAGGGCGGTCAGGAACGTGGGGAGACATCCGCCTCTTCAGCAGCCAGGCGAAGAAGTACTGGCAAGGAGAGTGGCTCGGTAGCCGGTCTAGAGACAGGTCTGTCTCCTGACCCACACGCAGCCGAGGGGGCTAGTAGTGACGCGGAGACCCTAATTGATGATGATGAGGCTGATCGCACTTGGCAGCCTCGTCGTCATCAGGCTATTGCTTCCGCATCATCAGGAGAAGAGGGTGCCAGCTTGCCAGCGAGCAAAACAGTCGGTGGGTTGCCCAGGAGGCAGCAGGGTCGCAGCAGTGTCAGTGGAGCCAAACGGCCACGGAGTAGAGCACCAGCTCCACTGCAGCCTACCACCACGGCCAGTAGTGGTGCCGGTGTGCACGGAGGAAGTAGCAGTCAGCCAGTGAGGAGTAGCGGGGGCAAAACTTCCTACTTGGCGGTGTGGCAATTTTTCGTCAAGCCGCCCGAGGAAGTAAACGTAGCCGTATGTCGACTATGTGGCCAGAAAGTCAAGCGTGGCCAGGGGGCCAATGTTGGGACTACAGCGTTGCGTCAGCATATGCAGCGTCGCCATTCGGTGGCCTAGGAAAACCGTGATAAAGATACGGCGGTTCTGCCTGCCCCAGCCCCCGCTCCATCACCCGCTCCATTACTTGCTCTGTCACCCGACGTCAATCGCCCTCTATCAGCCAGTCAAGGCTCCAACACCTCTGCTGAGGGGAGTTGTCGCTCGTTGGCATCTTCCGCTTGTTCAGATGCTCCTTCTCCTGCTACTCCTCTTCACGGATTCCGTCAGCAGTCTTTCTTGGAATCCGTTTCCAAGAGACAACAGTTTGCGAGCACGCACCCGACGGTGCAGAAGCTGAACGTCCTCCTGTCCAAGTTGCTGGTGCTGCAGTCCCTCCCTTTCCAAGTGGTGGACTCAGCACCTTTCCGAGAAATGATGGCTTGTGCCGAGCCGCGGTGGAGAGTGCCAAGCCGGCATTTCTTCGCCAAAAAGGCAGTGCCAGCCCTGCATTCACATGTAGAAGAGATGGTGGGCCAGTCTTTGAGCATGTCGGTCTCTGCCAAAGTGCACGGCAGCGCCAACGTGTGGAGCTGTAACTACGGTCAGGGACAGTACATGTCATTTACGGCCCACTGGGTGAACGTGGTGCCGTCACAGCCGCACCAGCAACTTGGACAGGTCACGCCGCTTTTGCCTCCACGTTTGCACGTCCTTGGTCCAGCAAAGATGTCCGCCTCTACCACCTCTTCTTCCGCCGTGTCCTCAGCCGCCACCCCCGTGCCAAGTCCCATTACCCGACTGGCATATCACATGTGCAGGGCGCAACGGTGTCACGCTGTGCTGCACCTGTTATGCCTTGGCGAACGTAGACACACAGGGGAGGAACTTCTGAGTGTAATGAACAGAGAAATCGACAGATGGCTGTCTCCGCGCAAACTGAAAATCGGAACCATGTTGACCGACAACGGAAAGAACATGGTGTCTGCTCTGCGTCAAGGAAGGTTGTGCCATGCGCCATGCATGGCTCACGTGTTCAATCTGGTTGTCAAGCGGTTCCTAAAATCCACCATCCCACTGCAAGACATCCTTAAAATGTCACGTAAACTTTGCATGCATTTCAGCCATTCCTACACCGCAAAGCACACCCTCCTTGAGCTGCAGCGGCAGAACGGAATTCCACAGCATCGCCTGATCTGCGACGTTGCAACAAGGTGGAATTCAACCCTACATATGTTAGACCACCTTTACGAACAGCGAAAGGCCATCACCGATTTCCTGATTTTACAAGCGGATAAAGGTACTCCCCTGTGTAACTTAGATGTCAGCCATTGGCAGCTCATGCGTGACACCTGCCGCTTGCTCAGGCCCTTTGAGGAGGCCACGCTATTCGTGAGTCGGCAGGACTATGGGATGAACGACGTCATTCCTCTGTTGCACGTCCTGGAACAAATGCTGTTAACAATGGCTGGTCAGGGTGCGGTAGACGTGGCGCACAGATCTCAACGCCACATGACCCCTGTGGGGGCAGGACAGGAAGAAGAGGAGGAGGTAGAGGAGGACATTGGTGCTCAGGAATTATTGAGTGAAATGGGTGGTTTTTCCACTCAGCGGACAGGAGTGGAGGAGCAGGAGCATCTGGTAGAGGAGGAGGAGGAGACAGAGGACCCAGACGCACCGTGGCAGTATGCTGTGGAGATGGAGGCAGGGAGTCCCTCGCATTCCTTGGCACAAATGGCCCATAGCATGCTCGGTTGCTTGCGTAGCGACAGTCGAATAATAACCATCAGACAGAGGGATGACTTTTGGCTGTCCACCTTGTTGGACCCTCGCTACCATTCAAAAATGGTGGCCTTTTTCACACCTGCTGAGAGGGAGGCCAAAATAAAGTACTATAAAAACCACCTATGTAGTCAGTTGGTCTCTGCCTTTCTGCGCCAACGTCCATCCTCAGACACTGTGGGCCCTGTGCGCTCGCGTTCCGCTGCCATGGCAGCAGGGGAGGGGTGGGGTGGTAGGAGCAGTGGCAGCTCCACCAGCAGCGGCTGCCTCAGTCTGCAGTCGAAGATGAGTAGCTTTCTTCACCAGCGCAGTGAGGAAACTACTAACCAGCCGCAGCATCAGGTGGACCTGGAGCAGGACCTCAAACAACAGGCTTGGGCCTACTTGGACAGCACCCTGCCAACCGAGGTAGACAATCCCCTTGACTACTGGGCAACGAAACTTGACCTTTGGCCCCAACTAGCTGAATTTGCCCTTGAAAGGCTGTCATGCCCGGCCAGTAGCGTGGCATCAGAGCGCGTGTTTAGTGCAGCAGGAGGTATTGTAACTCCGCGGAGGACACGACTGTCCACCCAAAGTGTGGAGAGACTCACGTTTGTGAAAATGAATCAGGCGTGGATTAGTCTGGATTTCAAACCACCAGTTCCTGACACAACTGACTAAATCCGCCATGAATCATGCCCCAAACATGGTATTAGGGACAAATGGAAGACCTCCACCTGATCCGTACATTTGTATATATATTTTATTGAGAGGCTGC
Organism: Staurois parvus; assembly: GCF_062004578.1. Lineage (NCBI taxonomy): Eukaryota > Metazoa > Chordata > Amphibia > Anura > Ranidae > Staurois > Staurois parvus. Next base: position 6,654,857 of record NW_028317803.1, read on the forward strand.
TGGTCGGCCGACTCATGTTTTGCACATTTTTAATGACTTATACTCTGCAGGTCGGGCCCCTCATGAATTGGGGTTTTTAAATTATTTATACTTCGCTGGACGACCGTCACATGAATTGAACCTTTTTAATGACTTATACTCTGCTGGTCGGGCCCCTCATGAATTGGTGTTTTTAAATTATTTATACGTCGCTGGACGACTGTCACATGAATTTAAACTTTTTAATTATTTATAGTCGACCAGTTCCAGACCGATGGAATAGCAATTTTTTTAAATATTTATTTGACACGTGTTGTCCATCTCATCAATGAGGTGGACTGTTTATTTATTGGCCACGGTTTGGCCCCCTCCTGTTTCTTACATTGTTAACTTGTTGTATCGGTCACGGTTTGGCCACATGTTTGGTTGTCTTGTTAAGATTTTCTGTAATGTACACAGTTACGCTTGACTTGTCGACTTTCCACAATCTACTAAGGTATAGCATCGCATCAAAGTTTTTTTTTTTTTTTGGTCTAAACCATTTCTTATAATGTCAATGTGTAGGATACGCCGCTGTAAGGCGACCTACTTTTTTGTCACTGTGTAGACATCTATTTATAGGCCGATGTTTGCCAGAAAGATATATTTAGTAATAACCTAGCCGTTCAAGCCGCTCACTGAACACCTCGGGAATTGCTTTGTATATCTGTCGCCTTAGGGGCCGCTGTCTGGCGACATATTTTTTTGTCACTGTGTAGACATCTATTTATAGGCCGATGTTTGGCCACAAAAATATATTTAGTAATAACCTAGCCGTTCAGGCCGCTCCCTGAACACCTCGGGAATTGCTTTGTATATCTGTCGCCTTAGAGGCCGCTGTCTGAACAGCTCATGAATTGCTTTCTATATGTGTCGCCTTTGAGGCCGCTGGCTGGACAGCTGATGAATTGATTTGAATATATGTACTTATTGTCCGCTGTCCGGACAGCTCATGAATTACTTTTTGTATATAGCCTTCCAAACCACTCTCAGAATAAGTCATGATATTCATGCTGTGTATAGCCTTATAGGCCAATGGTCAATCAAGTCATGATTGTTATAGTGTGTATAGCCTTATAGGCCGCTGTCTTTACAACTTTATAATTCCATGCAGTATATAGCCCTATCGGCCACTTTCTGGCATCCAGTTGCTGTAGCCCCCATCACCACACTGTGCCACGGGCCCCTGTACCGCCTTCTCATACTGCTGCCAGATCCATCCTCTGCCATGTGCGTCTTTGTCGTCTGCTCACGCTGCTGGGTTCCAGTTTTAAACCTAGGCCTGTGTATGGCTTCCGAATACTGCTGCCTCCACCGCCACCCTGCGCCATGTGCCTCTGTCGTCTGCTCACGCTGCTGACGGCTTCCGCTTTTTAACCTAGGCCTGTGTATGGCTTCCGAATACTGCTGCCTCCACCGCCACCCTGCGCCATGTGCCTCTGTCGTCTGCTCACGCTGCTGACGGCTTCCGCTTTTTAAACTAGTCCTGTGTATGTCTTCCGAATACTGCTGCCTCCACCGCCACCCTGCGCCATGTGCCACTTTTGGGTCTCCTCGCACTGCTGCCAGGTCCATACTGATTCATGGCCCCCTGTACCGGCTCCTCATGAACGTGGTTCAGCGGGTTTGCATCACTTAACGGAAAATCATTGACAAATGCTGGGACGTTCAGTGTTGTGCGCATTAAGCCAGACACCAAAGGGCAGCACAGACCTGTTATTACTCGCTCAAGCATGGCTGAACAAAACCAGTCTCTACCACAAATTGGACCCAGACCTGCCCAGGGTCTCGTAACTAGATTGCACGGAGGAGTAGAGTCCGTTATCGGAATTAAATAGACAAAACGCCACACCAAAAAGAGTGGCCATTTCCAACACTTATTCCAGAAAGAGGAACAACCCATTTCATATACGGCCCGTAGACGTTTCACGTCTGCCACATTCAGTCGATTTAAGACGCAAGCTCCACTTCCTGTGGTCTCTGACCGTCGATATACCTTTAAGTGTCAGCTTTGAAGCTATATTCCCTCCGGAGCACTGACACTGGTGCCCTTCCGTCAACATGCCTTTAAGTTTCAGTTTTCAACCATATTCCCCACAGAAGCCAAACTCTTGGGTATCCCAGAAGCTGCTCAGCGGGTCAGGGTAATAAAGCTCCCGGTTCGCAGGTTGTTCCGTCTTATGGATGGAAGTACGACGGTATATGATCTTCTTCGCACCCACGGCATTACCTCATAAAATTTCTGCATTGCATCTGCAATCACAACGCTGACTTCCCGGATCGCCACTCAGCCATTGGACTCTTGATAGTCGTCTCCCCACACTGCTGCTGGGGGGACTTTTTAACCTAGGCCTGTGTATGGCCTTCAATTGAAGCTGCTTCCGCTCCGCCACTCTGCCATTGGACTCTTGATAGTCGTCTCCCCACACTGCTGCTGGGAGGACTTTTTAACATAGGCCTCTGTATGGCCTTTAATTGAAGCTGCTTACGCTCCGCCACTCTGCCATGGGCCTCTTGGGTATCCCAGAAGCTGCTCAGCGGGTCAGGGCAATAAAGCTCCCGGTTCGCAGGTTGTTCCGTCTTATGGATGGAAGTACGACGGTATATGATCTTCTTCGCACCCACGGCATCACCTCATAGAATCTCTGTATTGCATCTGCAATCACAACGCTGACTTCCCGGATCGCCACTCAGCCATTGGACTCTTGATAGTCGTCTCCCCACACTGCTGCTGGGGGGAATTTTTAACCTAGGCCTGTGTATGGCCTTCAATTGAAGCTGCTTCCGCTCCGCCACTCTGCCATTGGATTCTTGATAGTCGTCTCCCCACGCTGCTGCTGGGGGGACTTTTTAACCTAGGCCTGTGTATGGCCTTCAATTGAAGCTGCTTCTGCTCCGCCACTCTGCCATTGGACTCTTGATAGTCGTCTCCCCACACTGCTGCTGGGGGGACTTTTTAACATAGGCCTCTGTATGGCCTTCAATTTAAGCTGCTTACGCTTCGCCACTCTGCCATGGGCCCCTGTACCGCCTCCTCTTGCTGCTGCCAGGTCCAGAGTGTGTCATGGGTCTCTGTACGGCCTCCCATTGCTGCTGTCTCCATCGCCACACTCTGCCATGTGCCACTTTCAGGTCTCCTCACACTGCTGGTGGGTTCCATTTTGTCATAGGGTGCTGTATGGCCTCCCATTGCTGCTGCCTCCACCGCCACACTGTGGCTCCACACTCTGGTTTTGGCCCCGTGACTGCCCAAATGAGTGAAGTGTGCGGTGATTCTAAGATCGACGGCACTCATCTGCATGTCATACTGACTGACAGTATTATTTCTCTTCCCCAGCAGACTCCAAGGGCATTTAAATTAAAGGTACAGTGTTCTGCACTAATATAAAGGCTCTCTGAAGCCTAGAAACACCCTTTTTATAAGTTAAATTCGCAGCGAATATATTCGGCTCGAAGCGAATTTATTCCGCGAATTCGGCGAATCAGCCGAACCGAATTTTTGAATAATTCGCTCATCTCTAGTCATCTCATGTGAACATACCCAGCACTACCTTTAGTACTAAGAGGCCTATTTAAAGTTTAGCATAAAACCAAGTCTATCTAGCTGCCCCAAATGCAATCAATCCAAACCTACCTTATCCCATTGCCTGTCGTATTGCTCCAAAATAGCTAGTTTCTGGACACAAGTGAGAATATATATTCAATCCATCACACAGATATCACTTCTGGTTGACCCACTTTTCCTATTATTTAGCTACCAAGACCAACATTTGAAAACCCATAAATCCATTATGGGGCACAACCAAAGTTGTAAACATATTTGTCTCCTGGCAGCTAGGAGATGCATCATGAAAAAGTGGACTGTCCCTCAGCTACTTACCATCTCCGATGTTAAATTGTCTATCCATTATATACTGTATTTCCCAATGAAAAATTAAATGTAAACTTAACCCAGTTGTAGAATCATCAAATTTTTTTGCAAATGGGAAACGTATCTAGAGGCCACCCACAAAGAGGAGGAAGTAGAACAAATCCATCACCCCTTTGGCTTCACCAAATGGTTCCACAGATGGCATCTGTTGGATATCTCTGAATATTCAACCTCTCTTCTGACTGCTGTGGAGCTCTCCCCGGAAACATATAATCCCTCTTAACCACTTAAATACTGGACACTTTCACCCCCTTCCTGCCCAGACCAATTTTTAGCTTTCAGCGCTGTGACACTTTCAATGGCAATTGTGCAGTCATGCAATGATGTACCCAAATTAAATTCTTATCATTATTTTTCATACACATAGAGCTTTCTTTTGGTGGTAATTAATCACCACTTTCTTTTTTTTCTTACTAAATAAATGAAAAAAGTCTGAATATTTTGAAAAAAAATGCCTTTTTCTTAATTTCTGTCACAACATTTTATAAATAAATAATTGTTCTTCATAAATTTAGACCAAAAAGTATTCTGCTACATTTCCTTGGTGAAAATAAACCAAATTAGTGTTTATTATTTAGTCTGTAGGAAAGTTGAGTATATGCAGTATCTAAAAATCGAACATTCCTGATGTACTGACAGCTTCATTTCTTGAGACCCAAACATTTCAGGACATAACAAATATCCCCCAATTGACCCCTTTTTTGAAAGTAGTCAGTTCAAGGTAGTTAGTAAAAGGCATGGTGAGTTTTTTTGAAGTTATAAATTATTGTTATCAGGTTTTTTTTGTGTTTATGCATTATAATGGCTTATAGTAGTGAGTTTCACTGCTATAAGCAAGCATTTTTACTGAAAGTAATCGATTCATTCAGTATGTTACTGTATATTGTGACTAGCTGTGATTGGACACAGCTAATCAGATGGTGCAGATGGGCTGTGATTGCTCTGTCTGTACCATATGATCTCTGTGACCAATCATAGCTAGAGACACAATTGTACGGTGGACAAAGCCAATGACAGATCTGGGAGGACATCACATGACGTTGTTAATTAATTTCTAAGTTGTTTGCTACTACTCCCATGCTTTATATCTCTAAGCCACCTGGACTTTCTTGGACATTAAAGAAGCATTAGGAAGATCTTGGTACTTATTTTGAAGATGTCCAATATTTAAGCCTTTTATACTTCCAGGCTCTATTTAATCATGTTATCCTCTAAACCATGGCAGGCCCTGAGCATTTTCCATGTACACTCTATATTTTTTGATGCTTGTTGTCTATTGTACAGGAGATATGAGCCTGTAATAATTCAAAGATGCATTATTCTTTTGGATGTTTTATATTGTGAAAACTCATTGTTTCTTCCTGGTAGTTTGTGGAAGTTTTTAAGTGGTCTTTTCTGTTTACTATTTACTTATTGCTGCAAAACCCGTACTATGTTCATGCTCTTTATGTTACTGACCTGGCTTGCTCTGTGACCTGCTTTGGATTATTACTCTTCCTTTGCTAACCTCAGCTTTTTTTGCTATGATCCTGTTTACTGATTATTTTTGCCTTACTGTCTGCCTTTTACCAACCATTGAATTTGCTTTCTGTCACACTGCTGTCTCTGAATGCCCAAAAAAAGAAATATTTTCCTTATTTCAGTATCATATGTAATACCAAAGTTTTTGCTGTATCAATAAGCCTATAGCTGTAATGTGGAAAAAAGTTCTGAAGCTTAAAGCAATATTAAACACAAAACCAAAAATATTATATATTGCAGCTTACCAATCATTAGACGTGGTGGCTGCAATAGTATTTTTTTAGACTTTCCCTTCTATTCTCACCTAGGGGTCTGCACAGTAAGCGCTGATTCCCACATGCGTGGTGCGGATTGAAGCTCAGATTTCACAGCTAATTGACACAGTTGTTATTCAGTGGTTCAGCTCAAGTTTACATGAGGTTCAGGACAGGTTCAGAACAGGATTTTATCCTGTACCCTTTGAGGACGTGCATAGCACGAAACGCGTCAGAGGGTTCAACACCTGGACATCTTAAACCACCGCTGGTGGCTATTCATTTAAAGATTGCGGTCAGTATTTTATCTTCATGTTACACCATTACTCTTGAAATAAAGTGCTTTATGCAGTATCACGCTATGTGATGTCCCTTATTGGGCTCTTTATGAGCGCCACCCTTTCACAATACCAAGTTTAAGGAGGGACTCCAGAGGTGTATGAACCAGGGAACCTAACCAGGATGGATGACCAGTGAGGACCAGTGAGCGCAGTTTTACCTGAGTGCGGAGAACCTAGATGTACCTGATGAGAAAGGAAACTTCTTTCATGCGTATTTTAAATGCACTTCTGGTGAGTGCGCATTTAATTTATTCTCTGCTCACTTTTGGATCATTCACTCTGATTGGCAAAGGAGACCTGGCAGAATTGGCACATCACATCCCTTTTTTTATATGTTTATGGACATTAGACTGAACATCGTATTTATATTTATTTTTATGATGCATTTATGATCTAATGTCCTCATCTTTCTACTCTTGAAATTGAGTGTATGTTGACATTTCACCTTTTCATTATTAGCGCTGCACCTTTTTGTCTATATATTATCTTGGAAGGTTATGTTGGTTACCTTTTTTGGTGTTCTAGCGGCTTGTACCAAATTTTTACTACAGTAAGCGCTCGCTACACAACTCATTTTTAGGATTTTATCCTGCTCACACATGAGCGGTTTAGAAGTGGTTCCCATAGAAGTCAATAGCCTGTAATCCGCAGCTGAACCAGACCGTACTGCTAATACATCAGATAGAACTCTCTTTCAATCCTGACTGAATCCGCACTAGGAAGCAATGTTATTTCAAATGTCATGCAGATTGGATGGGTTTCAAACTGCATCCAATTCGATTATATGTGAACCGACACTAACACACCTCCTGTATTAGTGTAAGGGACCGCCTGGCGGTACCACTAGCACTCCACTGAATAGGCGTCCCCAGCGCACGGAGTCTAAGTCCCAGGGTGCTTGTTCACCAGGGCACCTGATGGTGGGGATGGACTTGGAGCCCCCCGAGACCAGGTCGTGGCTACTGGGTGCGTCCGTCAGTGGTAGTGGTATGCGCCAAGGGCTCCCACGGGGAAGAGTCTGGTATGAGGAGGTCAGAAGACCCCACTGCAAGGGACGGATGGATGGATGAGCAAGGTCAGACGGGCCGGGTCGGTAACAGAGAGGATGGCAAGGTACAAGGCAGCGGGCATAGAATGGTCGGGTCACACGCCAGGTCAGCAACAGCAGGTCAAATCCAATAGGGGGCATCCAGGAGAGAGGTCAGGCAAAGCAAGGGTGAGAATAGGAGAAAGCAGCAAGGTCAGGTACAATCCGGGTCAAAAACTTACAGGGTACAGGTTCGCAGGATACAGGATGCAGGAAAGACCAGAAGGCACTGAATGACAGCTCAGGGCCATTTAAATATCCCGCCCTGCGCTGCCATTGGTGCCCAGCGGAAAAACCTCCGGACAAGTCTGGGTGCATGGACATTATGGGCTGGCTCCCAAGATTGTCCTCAGGGCCATAGCCCTTCCATTTGATAAGGAATTGGGTCTGGCCTCCCCTCCTTCGGCACTTCAGGATTGTTTCTACCTCAAATTCTTCTTCTCCCTCGACCGTTATGGCTTCCGGGGGTCTAGATTCTCGGTCAGGGAAGGCATCTGGGATTACTGGCTTCAGCAGGGACACATGGAAGACTGGGTGGATCTTGAGCGTGTCAGGAAGGACGAGTTTGTAGGCCACTTCGTTAACCATCCGTTTAATGCAGAAGGGGCCTATAAATTTGGGTCCCAATTTCTTTGACGGGCAAAGCATCTTTAAATTGGACGTCGCTAGCCAAACCTTCTCCCCAGGCCGCAACACCAGATCTCCCCTCCGTTTCCTGTTGAATGCCTTCCTGTAGTCTTCCTGGGCCTGACTGATGGCCTCTTGAAGCTTCTTATTGTTCGCGGAGAAAAACATTACCACATCTTGCGTTGCTGGTACTGGGCATTCCGAGACCAAATCAGGGAGGAAGACTGGGTGAAAACCATAGTTGGCAAAGAACGGGGACTGTCCCGTCGCTGAGTGGCGGGCGTTGTTGTACGCGAATTCCGCTAGGGGTAGAAGTCATCTTGAGTAAACGAAGTGTAGCATCTTAAGTATTGCTCCAGGGTCTGATTGGTCCTTTCGGTTTGACCGTTAGTTTGAGTCGAATAAATTTGCTGTGAATTTAACTTAAAAAAGGGTGTTTCTAGGCTTCAGAGAGACTTAATATTAGTGCAGAACACTGTACCTTTAATTTAAATGCCCTTGGAGTCTGCTGGGGAAGAGAAATAATACTGTCACTCAGTATGACATGCAGATGAGTGCCGTCGATCTTAGAATCACCGCACACTTCACTCATTTGGCCAGTCACGGGGCCAAAACCAGTGTTTGGAGCCACAGTGTGGCGGTGGAGGCAGCAGCAATGGGAGGCCATACAGCAACCTATGACAAAATGGAAACCAGCAGGAGTGTGAGGAGACCTGAAAGTGGCACATGGCAGAGTGGGAGCAATGGGAGGCGGTACAGGGACCCAGGTCACACTGTGGGCCCGGCAGCAGCGTGACCAGGCGGTACGGGGGCCCATGGCAGATTTGGGGCCTGGCAGCACCTATGGGAGGCCTGTAACCTGCCAGCAACCTATGACAAAATGGAAAACCGCAGGAGTGTGAGGAGACCTCAAAGTGGCACATGGCAGAGTGGGAGCAATGGGAGGCGGTACAGGGACCCAGGTCACACTGTGGGACCAGCATCAGCGTGAACAGGCGGTACGGGGGCCCATGGCCGATTTGACCTCATTCATCCCATAGTCCTGCCGACTCACGAATAGCGTGGCCTCCTCAAAGGGCCTGAGCAAGAGCAGGTGTCACGCATGAGCTGACAATGGCTGACATCTAAGTTACACAGGGAGTACCTTTATCCGCTTTTAACATCAGGAAATCTGTGATGGCCTTTCGCTGTTCGTAAAGGCGGTCTAACATATGTAGTGTTGAATTCCACCTTGTTGCAACGTCACAGCATGAGGAGTCGGTACGGGGGCCCATGGCAGATTACGTGCCTGGCAGCAGCAATGGGAGGCCCGTAATCTGCCAGCACCCTATGTCAAAAAATTGAACACACCAGCAGTGTGAGGAGACCTCAAAGTGGCACATGGCAGAGTGGGAGCAATGGGAGGCGGTACAGGGACCCAGGTCACACTGTGGGCTCAGCAGCAGCGTGACCAGGTGGTACGGGGGCCCATGGCCGATTTGGGGCCTGGTGGCACCTATGGAAGGCCTGTAATCTGCCAGCAACCTATGACAAAATGGACAACCGCAGGAGTGTGAGGAGATTTCAAAGTGGCACATGGCAGAGTGGAAGCAATGGGAGGCCGTACAGGGACCCAGGTCACACTGTGGGCTCAGCAGCAGTGTGACCAGGTGGTACGGGGGCCCATGGCCGATTTGGGGCCTGGCGGCACCTATGGGAGGCCTGTAATCTGCCAGCACCCTATGACAAAATGGAACCCTGGGCTGGGGCAGGCAGAACCGCCGTATCTTTATCACGGTTTTCCCAGGCCACCGAATGGCGACGCTGCATATGCTGACGCAACGCTGTAGTCCCAACATGGGCCTACTGGCCACGCTTGACTTTCTGGCCACATAGTCGACATACGGCTACGTTTACTTCCTCGGGCAGCTTGACGAAAAATTGCCACACCACAGAGTAGGAAACTTTGCCTCCGCTACTCCTCACTGGCTGACTGCTACTTCCTCCGTGCACACCGGCACCACTACTGGCCGTGGTGGTAGGCTGCAGTGGAGCTGGTGCTCTACTCCGTGGCCGTTTGCCTCCACTGACACTGCTGCGACCCTGCTGCCTCCTGGCAGCAGCAATGGGAGGCCGTACAGGGACCCATGAGAGACTCTGGACCTGGCAGCAGCATGAGGAGGCGGTATATAGGGGCCCATGGCAGATTAGGGGCCTGGCAGCAGCTATAGGAGGCCCGTAATCTGCCAGCACCCTATGTCAAAAAATTCTACACACCAGCAGTGTGAGGAGACCTGAAAGTGGCACATGGCAGAGTGTGGCGATGGAGACAGCAGCAATGGGAGGCCGTATAGGGACCCATGAGAGACTCTGGACTTGGCAGCAGCATGAGGAGGCGGTATATAGGGGCCCATGGCAGATTAGGGGCCTGGCAGCAGCTATGGGAGGCCCGTAATCTGCCAGCACCCTATGTCAAAAAATTCTACACACCAGCAGTGTGAGGAGACCTGAAAGTGGCACATGGCAGAGTGTGGCGATGGAGACAGCAGCAATGGGAGGCCGTACAGGGACCCATGAGAGACTCTGGACCTGGCAGCAGCATGAGGAGGCGGTATATAGGGGCACATGGCAGATTAGGGGCCTGGCAGCAGCTATAGGAGGCCCGTAATCTGCCAGCACCCTATGTCAAAAAATTCAACACACCAGCAGTGTGAGGTGACCTGAAAGTGGCACATGGCAGAGTGTGGCGATGGAGACAGCAGCAATGGGAGGCCGTATAGGGACCCATGAGAGACTCTGGACTTGGCAGCAGCATGAGGAGGCGGTATATAGGGGCCCATGGCAGATTAGGGGCCTGGCAGCAGCTATAGGAGGCCCGTAATCTGCCAGCACCCTATATCAAAAAATTCAACACACCAGCAGTGTGAAGAGACCTGAATGTGGCACATGGCAGAGTGTGGCGATGGAGACAGCAGCAATGGGAGGCCGTACAGGGACCCATGACAGACTCTGGACTTGGCAGCAGCATGAGGAGGCGGTATAGGGGCCCATGGCAGATTAGGGGCCTGGCAGCAGCTATGGGAGGCCCGTAATCTGCCAGCACCCTATGTCAAAAAATTCAACACACCAGCAGTGTGTGAGGAGACCTGAAAGTGGCACATGGCAGAGTGTGGCGATGGAGACAGCAGCAATGGGAGGCCGTACAGGGACCCATGACAGACTCTGGACCTGGCAGCAGCATGAGGAGGTGGTATATAGGGGCCCATGGCAGATTAGGGGCCTGGCAGCAGCTATGGGAGGCCCGTAATCTGCCAGCACCCTATGTCAAAAAATTCTACACACCAGCAGTGTGAGGAGACCTGAAAGTGGCACATGGCAGAGTGTGGCGATGGAGACAGCAGCAATGGGAGGCCGTACAGGGACCCATGAGAGACTCTGGACCTGGCAGCAGCATGAGGAGGCGGTATATAGGGGCCCATGGCAGATTAGGGGCCTGGCAGCAGCTATAGGAGGCCCGTAATCTGCCAGCACCCTATGTCAAAAAATTCAACACACCAGCAGTGTGAGGTGACCTGAAAGTGGCACATGGCAGAGTGTGGCGATGGAGACAGCAACAATGGGAGGCCGTATAGGGACCCATGAGAGACTCTGGACTTGGCAGCAGCATGAGGAGGCGGTATATAGGGGCCCATGGCAGATTAGGGGCCTGGCAGCAGCTATAGGAGGCCCGTAATCTGCCAGCACCCTATATCAAAAAATTCAACACACCAGCAGTGTGAAGAGACCTGAATGTGGCACATGGCAGAGTGTGGCGATGGAGACAGCAGCAATGGGAGGCCGTAAAGGGACCCATGACAGACTCTGGACTTGGCAGCAGCATGAGGAGGCGGTATAGGGGCCCATGGCAGATTAGGGGCCTGGCAGCAGCTATGGGAGGCCCGTAATCTGCCAGCACCCTATGTCAAAAAATTCAACACACCAGCAGTGTGTGAGGAGACCTGAAAGTGGCACATGGCAGAGTGTGGCGATGGAGACAGCAGCAATGGGAGGCCGTACAGGGACCCATGACAGACTCTGGACCTGGCAGCAGCATGAGGAGGCGGTATATAGGGGCCCATGGCAGATTAGGGGCCTGGCAGCAGCTATGGGAGGCCCGTAATCTGCCAGCACCCTATGTCAAAAAATTCAACACACCAGCAGTGTGAGGAGACCTGAAAGTGGCACATGGCATGAGAGACTGTGGACCTGACAGCAGCATGAGGAGGCGGTATAGGGGCCCATGGCAGATTAGGGGCCTGGCAGCAGCTATGGGAGGCCCGTAATCTGCCAGCACCCTATGTCAAAAAATTCAACACACCAGCAGTGTGTGAGGAGACCTGAAAGTGGCACATGGCAGAGTGTGGCGATGGAGACAGCAGCAATGGGAGGCCGTACAGGGACCCATGAGAGACTCTGGACTTGGCAGCAGCATGAGGAGGCGGTATATAGGGGCCCATGGCAGATTAGGGGCCTGGCAGCAGCTATGGGAGGCCCGTAATCTGCCAGCACCCTATGTCAAAAAATTCAACACACCAGCAGTGTGAGGAGACCTGAAAGTGGCACATGGCATGAGAGACTGTGGACCTGGCAGCAGCATGAGGAGGCGGTATAGGGGCCCATGGCAGATTAGGGGCCTGGCAGCAGCTATGGGAGGCCCGTAATCTGCCAGCACCCTATGTCAAAAAATTCAACACACCAGCAGTGTGTGAGGAGACCTGAAAGTGGCACATGGCAGAGTGTGGCGATGGAGACAACCCACCGACTGTTTTGCTCGCTGCCAAGCTGCCACCCTCTTCTCCTGATGATGCGGAAGCAATAGCCTGATGACGACGAGGCTGCCAAGTGCGATCAGCCTCATCATCATCAATTAGGGTCTCCGCCTCACTACTAGCCCCCTCGGCTGCGTGTGGGTCAGGAGACAGACCTGTCTCTACACCGGCTACCGAGCCACTCTCCTCGCCACTACTTCTTCGCCTGGCTGCTGAAGAGGCGGATGTCTCCCCCCGTTCCTGACCGCCCTCTGTTAGCTCTTCCTCACTGTACTGGATGACACCGGGAGCACTAGCCTCTGGCTGCGAATAGTGCTGCCTCGACCCCTTCCTCTGCTGCCACGTCTGCTCGCTCCTAAAACATTGCCTCCTCTGCCACTCCTCTGCATGTTGTCTGACATACTCTTTAATTAAACGATTCTGTGTCCCTGAGTAACAATTCTGTGGCCCTAAGTAACGGTTCTGTGGCCCTCAGTAACAGTTCTGTGTCCCTGAGTAACAATTCTGTGTCTGTGCGAGTAACAATTCTGTGGCCCTAAGTAACAGTTCTGTGGCCCTCAGTAACAATTCTGTGGCCCTAAGTAACGGTTCTGTGGCCCTCAGTAACAATTCTGTGTCCCTGTGTAACAATTCTGTGTCTGTGCGAGTAACAATTCTGTGGCCCTAAGTAACAGTTCTGTGGCCCTCAGTAACAGTTCTGTGTCCCTGAGTAACAATTCTGTGTCTGTGCGAGTAACAATTCTGTGGCCCTAAGTAACAGTTCTGTGGCCCTCAGTAACAATTCTGTGGCCCTAAGTAACGGTTCTGTGGCCCTCAGTAACAATTCTGTGTCCCTGTGTAACAATTCTGTGTCTGTGCGAGTAACAATTCTGTGGCCCTAAATAACAGTTCTGTGGCCCTCAGTAACAGTTCTGTGTCCCTGAGTAACAATTCTGTGTCTGTGCGAGTAACAATTCTGTGGCCCTAAGTAACAGTTCTGTGGCCCTCAGTAACAGTTCTGTGTCCCTGAGTAACAATTCTGTGTCTGTGCGAGTAACAATTCTGTGGCCCTAAGTAACAGTTCTGTGGCCCTCAGTAACAATTCTGTGGCCCTAAGTAACGGTTCTGTGGCCCTCAGTAACAATTCTGTGTCCCTGTGTAACAATTCTGTGTCTGTGCGAGTAACAATTCTGTGGCCCTAAGTAACAGTTCTGTGGCCCCCAGTAACAGTTCTGTGTCCCTGAGTAACAATTCTGTGTCTGTGCGAGTAACAATTCTGTGGCCCTAAGTAACAGTTCTGTGGCCCTCAGTAACAGTTCTGTGTCCCTGAGTAACAATTCTGTGTCTGTGCGAGTAACAATTCTGTGGCCCTAAGTAACAGTTCTGTGGCCCTCAGTAACAATTCTGTGGCCCTAAGTAACGGTTCTGTGGCCCTCAGTAACAATTCTGTGTCCCTGTGTAACAATTCTGTGTCTGTGCGAGTAACAATTCTGTGGCCCTAAGTAACAGTTCTGTGGCCCTCAGTAACAGTTCTGTGTCCCTGAGTAACAATTCTGTGTCTGTGCGAGTAACAATTCTGTGGCCCTAAGTAACAGTTCTGTGGCCCTCAGTAACAATTCTGTGTCCCTGAGTAACAATTCTGTGGCCCTAAGTAACGGTTCTGTGGCCCTCAGTAACAATTCTGTGTCCCTGTGTAACAATTCTGTGTCTGTGCGAGTAACAATTCTGTGGCCCTAAGTAACGGTTCTGTGGCCCTCAGTAACAATTCTGTGTCCCTGAGTAACAATTCTGTGTCTGTGCGAGTAACAATTCTGTGGCCCTAAGTAACAGTTCTGTGGCCCTCAGTAACAATTCTGTGTCTGTCCCTGAGTAACAATTCTGTGGCCCTAACTAAAGTTTCTGTGGCCCTAAGTAACAGTTCTGTGGCCCTCAGTAACTATTCTGTGTCTGTCCCTGAGTAACAATTCTGTGGCCCTAACTAAAGTTTCTGTGGCCCTAAGTAACAATTCTCTGGCACTCAGTAACAATTCTGTCTGTCCCTGAGTAACAATTCTGTGGCCCTAATAACGTTTCTGTGGCCCTAAGTAACAGTTCTGTGGCCCTCAGTAACAATTCTGTGTCTGTCCCTGAGTAACAATTCTGTGGCCCTAACTAAAGTTTCTGTGGCCCTAAGTAACACTTCTCTGGCACTCAGTAACAATTCTGTCTGTCCCTGAGTAACAATTCTGTGGCCCTAATAACGTTTCTGTGGCCCTAAGTAACAATTCTCTGGCACTCAGTAACAATTCTGTCTGTCCCTGAGTAAGAATTCTGTGGCCCTAACTAGCGTTTCTTTGTCCCTAAGTAACGATTCTGTGGCCCTCATTAACAATTCTGTGTCCCTGAGTAATGGTTCTCTGTCCCTAAGTAACGTTTCTCTGTCCCCAAGTATCGTCTCTGTGGCCCTAACTCTGTCCCTAATACAGAGCGGTCTGCCTCTGTTCAATGACTGCAGGCAAATGAAGAATTCCAAAATGGCCGCTATTTATAGCTCGACCATTACACAGTGCTGGCTGGCTGGCTGCTGATTGGCTGATGCGATCACATGTCATTGAGGAATGCATTATGGGTCAGCGCGCCTTGTCTGCGCGCCTTCCCAGACATCCCCGCTCCGTCGCCGCACATGTCCGCCGCCATTTTCGGAAAAATTTCGATTCGCGCGTCCGAAGTAGGCTATTTTTCGGATTCGGCGCGAATCGAAATTTTTCCGATATTCGACTCGAATTCCACTTCGGCTACTTCGATTCGCTCATCTCTAACTATAAAGTCTAACGAGATCTTTTGCCAAGGCCGTTCAGGAATCGGTAAGGGTCGCAGCAGACCCCAAACTTTGTTTCTTGATGGCTTGTTCTTCTGGCAGGTGATACAGGACCTTACATAGCCCTTACAATCTTTAGCCATGTCCGGCCACCAGAAGGAGCGTCGGAGAAGTTCCAGGGTCTTTTCTGGGCCAAAGTGCCCCGCCATCGGGTGGTCATGGCAATGCCCCAAGACCAGGGTTCGGGCTTCCTCCGGCACCACAATTCGATCTCCCCTCCATAGGAGCCCCCCCTTGTTCTGGAGGGGCCCTCCGCCTGGGGTAGAGACGGTTGTGGATGCCTCCATTATCTTGGAACGAAGGTCCGACTGAAGGGCCAAGAAGTTACCCGAGGACAGGATGGAGCAATTCCTTGGTGCCTTTCCGCTGGGAGAGGATGGAACCTACCGCATTCTCCGATGCATCCACCTCCAAGATATAGGGCAGGGCGGCATCTGGGTGACCCAAAATGGGTGCCGAGGTGAACAGCTTCTTCAAGGCTTCAAAAGCTTCCTGCGCCTCTGGTGTCCTTCTGAACCGGGTTCCCAGCTTGGTTAGCTGAGTAATGGGGGAGACCCATTTGCAAAACCGATAAATCGTTGGACGCCTTTCCTGTCCGTGGGTTCAGGCCAATCCAGTATTGCAGCGACTTTCTGAGGATCCATCGCGACCCCCGTGGTGGAGATAATCAGACCCAAGAAAGTAATGCTGGATTGTTCGAAACAACACTTCTCTGCCTTGGCGTACAACCCATGCTGCCACAATCGCCCCAATACCCTCGCTACATGTATTCTGTGTTCCCCTAAAGAAGGGGAGAAAATCAAAATGTCGTCTAAATAGACGATAACAAAAACATCCAGAAAGTCCCTAAAAATATCATTCACAAAGTGTTGAAAAGTGGCCGGAGCATTGCACAACCCGAACGGCATGACCAAATATTCAAAATGGCCGAAGCGGGTGCGGAAGGCCGTCTTCCACTGGTCCCCCTCCCTTATGCGAACCAAGTTGTACGCTCCCCTCAAATCCAGCTTTGTAAAAACCACTGCTGTTTTTAAACTTTGGAATAACTCCGGTACTAACGGCAGTGGGTAACGTTTTTTTATCATGACCCTGTTCAATTCACGGTAATCGATACACGGCCTTAAGGTTTTGTCCTTCTTTTCAACAAAGAAAATTCCCGCCCCCGCCGGTGAAGTGGAGGGGCGGATGAACCCCTTCTGGAGGCTGTCCTCGATATATATTCCTTTAGGGCCCCCAATTCGAGCTCTGAAAGGGGGAAGATTCGCCCAAAAGGAATTTCTGAACTGGGTAACAGGTCAACAGGACAGTCATAAGGGCGGTGGGGGAGTAAAGTATCGGCTCCCCGTTTGCTGAACACATCTAGAAACTCATGGTAGGCTGCAGGGATTGCTTGTTTTAATTCGGCTTCCCCCTCAGAGCATGGGAGGATTTGGGGGACCCCCGGGTCCGAAGTGTCGCAGTATACCCGACAGTATGGGGAAGGGAACAAGATTACTCCGGTCTCCCAGTCAATTTGGGGGTTATGGGCCCGTAACCATGGGAGCCCCAAAATGACTGGGAAGAGGGGTGAAGCTATAGCATCCAGGCGGAGGAGTTCCTGGTGCTGGCCGGCAATGACAGTGGCGATGGAGGGGGTTTCCTGGTTCACTACCCCCGATTTTATTCGGGAACCGTCGGCCAAATAAATATTGAATCCCTTCTGTTTCAATTGGAGAGGAATACCCTGCTGGTGAGCAAAATTAATATCCAAGAAGCAGCTGCATGCCCCCGAATCAACTATGGCCGATACTTCCATGGTCCTTTCTGGAAGCTGAAAGGAAAGGGGCACCACTAAGTATTGGGATGGACCAACATTGCCAATGGATAAGGAAGAAGTGCACTTTTTCTGCGGGCAGGATCGTACCATATGACCAGCTTCACCACAGTAGAGGCACAGGTTCTGAGATCATCTGCGCTGGTGTTCCTCTGGAGATAGTTTAGGCCGTGCCAGGCCGAGTTGCATGGGTTCAGGGATATCTCCAGGTGGCCGGTTCTGGATGTTTGGTCTCGTTGCTTGACTGGGACCTTGAAATGACCCCCAGGGATTTCCATGACCCTGGCCGGACCTCTCAAACCTGCGTTCCCGCAGTCTACGGTCAATCTTAATGGTCAGCGCAATTAAGTCCTCTAAAGTCTCAGGCACCTCCACCCGGGCGAGCTCATCTTTCAGGCCTTCTGATAGGCCTATACAGAACTGATGCAGGAGTGCGAACTCATTCCAGCGTGTGTCCCCCATCCAGCGCCTAAACTCAGACGCGTACTCCTCCGCCGCTCGGCGGCCTTGCCGGAGCGTGTACAAAGGGGGTCATCGTATAGGATGGCCATTGCGTCAAAAAAATTGTCAACCAAACTAAGGTGAGGGTCATTTTTTCCCCGCAGTCGGTGGGCCCAGTCTTGGGGTTCACCCTGCAGGAGGGAGATGATGAACCCCACCTTCACGGATTCAGTCACGAAGGTCCGTGGTTGTAACTCAAAGTAGAGAAGACAGGACTCACGGAATGACCTGAAGCGTGTGCGGTCCCCGTGAAAACGTTCCGGTAAGGGTACTCGGGGTTCGGCCACCGGGAGTGGTGCGGACGCCCCAGGAACCGGCACAGGGGCTGCTACGGCCGGGGGTGCGGGGACCGTGGCCTGTGGGGCAGGAATGGATATAGTGCAGGTCTGGAATTGATTTTCAATCTGCTGACATCTGTCCTGCAGGGCCGATACGGCCTGTGTCAAATTAGACAGGTGCCTGCAGATCTCCTCAAGCGGCGAGGGCCCTCCTCTAGACTCAGTCATGGCCTTCTGGTACTGTAAGGGACCGTCTGGCGGTACCACTAGCACTCCACTGAATAGGCGTCCCCAGCGCACGGAGTCTAAGTCCCAGGGTGCTTGTTCACCAGGGCCCCTGATGGTGGGGATGGACTTGGAGCCCCCCGAGACCAGGTCGTGGCTACTGGGTGCGTCCGTCAGTGGTAGTGGTATGCGCCAAGGGCTCCCACGGGGAAGAGTCTGGTATGAGGATGTCAGAAGACCCCACTGCAAGGGACGGATGGATGGATGAGCAAGGTCAGACGGGCCGGGTCGGTAACAGAGAGGACGGCAAGGTACAAGGCAGCGGGCATAGAATGGTCGGGTCACACGCCAGGTCAGCAACAGCAGGTCAAATCCAATAGGGGGCATCCAGGAGAGAGGTCAGGCAAAGCAAGGGTCAGAATAGGAGAAAGCAGCAAGGTCAGGTACAATCCGGGTCAAAAACTTACAGGGTACAGGTTCGCAGGATACAGGATGCAGGAAAGACCAGAAGGCACTGAATGACAGCTCTGGGCCATTTAAATATTCCGCCCTGCGCTGCCATTGGTGCCCAGCGGGCGGCCGCGGCTTCTACTGCACATGCGCGAACTCGAACGCTGCGGCCGGCCCGGACCTAGTGCCCGTGTCCTTGCACAGGGCGGTGCACTGCGCCTGCGCCGGGACCATCGCGGCGGGGATCGAGGAGATCCCTGACAATTAGAGTACTCCCACTCTGGATGAAGAAGCACAGGAGCACCTTTGGAGAGATTTTCAGTCTAGTGGGAGGGTAATGGTAGATGTGCTAGCAGATTTAGGCATACTAACAAATTGTATCCAAACTATACCTTACACTTTATAAGCAGTTACAGCAAAGTGTTTTTTTTTTCTTTTCAGATAAAGTTTGTACATACTGTAAATAAAAGTTGATCATTGTAAGCACCCTTATCAGTGCTAAATGCTTTGTCTCATCCCTGTAACTGATACATCTGTAGGAGAGATTTTTTTTTTGAAAAGCAACAGACCTACTGGCCAAATCACTAGGTAAAAAAAATAAAAGAAAGCAAGCCTAAAACAGAAAATGAATGGCACCATCACTTCTACGAATTCATAAGCATCAATATAATAAATGTTTGCTTTTTGGTTTAATACTGCTTTAACTCGTTAAACAGAGCTAAAAAAAAAAAGCATCATCCATCTACCACTAGCACCAAAGAGCTTTTGGCCATTTTTTCTAAAAGTACAAACTACTTTTCGTGTGGATTTGTAAAAGTGCAATATGGTAATAGGATCTAGGTCTTTATTATAAGAAAGCCTATATTAATTACTTAATAAAGAGAACCATTGTTTGAGGTGGGGGGATGGGCTGAACCAAACTAGACAAAACTGGGTTCCTTTCAAAACTTTCACCTGGAAATTACCAGAAGCAGGAGAAATAATAAACTTTGAAAGTACTGTAAACTGTCCTGAGTTTAACAATGAGGCTGTTATAGTGCAGGATCTGTGACACAGAAAAAAGGCTCAAGAGCAGGTCCATCACCCTATCACTCACAATTCTGCAGTAAGATGCAGGGGCGGACTGACCATTTGGAAACTCAGGCACTGCCCAAGGGTCTGTAGGGGGCCCCATGAGATGCCCCTGGTACTTTTTTCATAGGCTTTTTTGAGTTTGGGCAAGGACACAGGGGCCCCATGATCTCCTATTGCATGGGGGCCCCATGAGTTGTCAGTCCGCCTCTGGTAAGATGTAACAGCAGCAAAACGGGTACAACAGCTTCCTATTTCAAAAGTCTTTTTGCCTATGCTCAATCCTAATCCTTTATCAACTGAACAGACCCTCCCCAGAGCTACAGCCTAACTAGACTGACTATAATAAAGCATTTTTAATAGTCTTTATAATAATATTATAAATACTATTATAGGGTTTCTGACAAGGTGGTATGAAGGCGCAGATCTTCTCATTTGATACTCTCCTCTTTAATTGGAGGAAGTATTTATTAAAATTTCGATTTCCATAACATATTTAAAGTGGTTCTAAAGGCAGAAGCTTTTTTACCTTCATGTATTGTATACATAAAGGTAAAAAACCTTCAGTGTGCAGCTCCCCCCTGATCCCCCTAATATTTACCTGATCCCAATCTTGATCCAGGGATGTGCATGAGAGCAGCAGCTATCTCAGGTCTTATAGACACAGAGAGGTGGCTCAGGAGGGAGCACATACAAGTGCCCCCAGAGCAAAATGCTTGCTCTGGGTACACTCAGCAAGAAGGAGGAGCCAGGGCTACTAGCAGGGAACCCAAGAAGAGGAGGATTGGAGCTGCCATGTGCAAAACAATTGCACAGAGCAGGTAAGTTTGATATGTTTGTTTTTTTGAAACAAAAAAATCGGAACCTTTAATATGACTTTAACGTCAAATATTTGCTCATGATTGTCACAATATAAAAGCAGAGGTATAGCACCGATGTTGATAACATATTTGTAGTTATAAACAAAGTTGTGCACAATGCATTATTTGGAGTGATTCTTTTATAAGGATTTGCTATCTGGAAATGTTTGTTCTATAGCTGTATAATTTTTTAGGGCTTTTTTGTCTCCTTTCTTGCATATAAAAATATACTGTATTTTAATAAAATATAAATAAATTCTGAAAAAATAAATAGCAAATAGTGTTTATAATATTATAATGATACATAGGGATGACGTTTTGATGAAGTTCTACATACCACTGCTGCTGTGTACTTTAGGTGATGCAGTAGTTAATACAAGCCACTGGACTTGTCACAGACACTTATCAAAAGTGTTGACTATTATTATTATTATACAGTATTTATATAGCGCTAAAAGGTTTGCTCAGCGCTGTACATTATAGTGGGGGACAGAACATGAGACAATACAGTAACAAAACAAAACACGAGGGGTTCAAGGGCCCTGCTCTTTCGAGCTTACAATCTTCCTAGATTGGGAGGGGATAGTGGTACAGGAGGAAGTGGCTGTGGGGGATGGAGTGGTAGGAGGAGTGGAGGAGATCAGCTGTTAGGTGAGGTAGGCTTCCCTGAAGAGATGGGTTTTCAGGGTGCACCTAAAGGTGAGGAGGGTAGGTGACAGTCTGATGGATTGGGGTAGTGAGTTCCAGAGGATGGGGGAAGTCCTGGAGAAGTCCTGCAGTCGGGCGTTGGAGGTGGAGACCAGGGAGCTAGAAAGTAGGAGGTTTTGTGAAGAGTACGGGTTGGGTGGTATTTGGGTATCAGGTCGGTGAGGTAGTTTGGGGCAGCGTTATGAATGGCTTTGTATGTCTGTGTTAGTAGTTTGAATTGAATGCGTTGGGCAATCGGAAGCCAGTGGAGGGAATGACAGTGGGGTGGCAGATGAGGAGCAGTTGGTAAGGTGGATGAGTCTGGCCGCTGAGTTCAGGATAGACTGAAGCGGGGATAGTCTGTAATGAGGTAGGCTGGTGAGGAGGGAGTTGCAGTAGTCCAGACGTGAGATAATAAGGGAGTGAACGAGTTGTGCCCACCCTTTTTGCCTCCTCCCCCAATCTCCTTATAAAAGCCATACTATTGCTTTTCACTTTCAAAGAAAAGCACTCTATGAATGGAGGAGGTGGACCTTTTATTCATTTTCATTATGAAAACAGTAGTACAGCTTCTGTGAATGGAGAAAGGCAACAGCAAGAATAGAATGGGCATAGTCAACACTTTTGACAAGTGCCTGTGACAGATCCAGCAGCAACAGTGAAAGAAAAAAAACAGTGTGCACTTAAACCACCTCACAATATATCCCGTTCACTGCAGCCCCATATCTACATAGTAAAAACAACAGTTAGGCATACTTTGGTAAGGTCTGTTTGCCCTGAGTAAAACACTGTGCTGCTAGACAATGTTACAAAGTTCTACCAATTGTGAGCTGAGCTCTTATTTCTTGAAGGAAAACACCTGCCTGTATCTCTACTGCTACATTTTTTGCTTCACAATGTCTTTTAAGCTGCCCATTTTTTACTCAGCTGTATCTTAGAGTCTTGACAGAAATTGGGCATTTTTGTATCTGAAAACAGGGGCAGCTTCAACAAGCCATTGGTCAGTTTCTACCCACCAGTTAAAGCAGGTCAATTGCTGTTTGATGAAAAAGCAGGTGTGCTGCGAAAACTACCTAAAAAATTTAAATTAATCAAATTGGGGTGCTGCTGTGTTTAAGAAAATGTATTTAGTAAACAAATAAATAAATTCCATAGTCTATTTTTACAATAGCTGGCCTATTAGACCTAAAATATCCAGAATCAACAAACGAGATTCGACCCCCCCCCCCTTTCCTTAAATACCTAAAAGAGATTTGCGCCAATGTTTGGCTCTTCTGAATTTCTAGCACAATAATTAAACCCTGAGATTCACTGTTCAATGTACTCAATAAATTTACATGGTGCTTGATATACATGATGTCATTACCACCCAGTGCTATACTGTATATTTGATCTAATATCCTATGAAACAAATCAACAAATCAGTTTTGGAATATTTGTTTAAATGAAAGGGTGCAGGCTTAGCAGATAAATACTGTACCCAAAAAAGGGCAGCACAGTGGCTTAATGGTTAGCACTTCTGCCTGGCAATACTAGGGTTGCTGGTTCAAATCTCAACTACAGCATCACCGGTCTGGAGTTTGCATGTTCTCCCTGTGCCTGCGTGGGTTTCCTCCATGTACTCCAGTTTTCTCCCACACTCCAAAGGCATGCTGGTAGGTTAATTGGCTCCTGTCTAAATTGGCCATAGTATTTGTATGTATGAAAGTGAGTTATATTATATTGTTATACTTATATTTTACACCCCTTGAGGGTTAGGGACCGATGTGAATGTACAATACATGTATGTAAAGTTCTGCGTAAATTGACATCGCTATAAGTACCTGAAATAAATAAATGTTATTTATTTATATATATATATCTGTTCTGTTTTGCAAACTTTTTGTTTGCACCCATGTGGGTGAGAATCAGTAAAGAGCAAATATATGCACAAATCAAATGGATCAGGGAATCGGTAAAAAGTTTCTCTTTTGCCTTGATATATATGTGTAATTTCACAAATATATGCACAAATCAAATGGATCAGGGATCAGGGAATCAGTAAAAAGTTTCTTTTTTTGCCTTGATATAAATGTGTAATTTCAATTCTGTCTAACTAAATCAGCAATTTTCCTGAATCAGTTACATACATATATATATATATATATATATATATATATATATATATATAAATATGTTACTTCTCCATTTTACACATTTGCATTGGAAGGATCAGCTGAAACAACTGGTAAAAGTTCCTAAAAAGTAGGAAGAAGTTAAACATGATCTATATATATCTATATATATCTGACAGCTAAATCACTTCACACTTCTCTCTACCCTGCATCTTATCCTTTTCTGACCTAGTATACACCAGTTTGAGAAATCATTATGTTATGAATAACCAAGATAAGTGCTTTTTGCTCAGATTTTCTCCTTATCAACTTTTCATGAAAACTAGTGGCTCGGAAGACGCATGCTGTTATCTGCTATCTTTACAAGTGACTTGCTACCCTTTTATTTGTCTCTCCAACCTATCAGCAATAAAAGAACACAGAGAAAAAAATGACTGGGTTGAAGGGCAAAGCTTAAAATGAATTGACAAGGTGCATCTTTCTTTAGATATTATAACAATTATTCTATACTTACATGACTATAGTTGAATGCAAAGCCGCAGGGAAGATTTTTTTTCTTTTTTTACCCAAAATGAGAACACAGCATTTACAGTGGGAGGCAGGTGTGTGCACCAGCGAAAGAAGCATCAGTGTGATATATTTAGAATCGCAAATGGAAGTAAACTACTGTATTTCTACCACAGGGGAAAATGAAAAAGCCTGAACATAGAGAGAAAAATCCCTGCTTGTTAGCCCAGGAGAATTTTAATTTACTGACAAGAAGAAATATAATCTCATCACGGTAGGTACAGCAAGAACCAGGTGTTGTTCACAATATTGTATTTGAATTGATGGTTTTCCATAGCAGTGAAAGGATGTAAAACAGCTGCCCTGACCATGTGCAAAGAAGGATGAGAGCTTTTAATTAGCTATAAGAATGCTGTTAATTTCACTGAAACCCTTCTTTGCTCACACACTTGTTTGAAATAGCAGCAGGGCTCTTATTGCTCCAAAAGTAAGAGATTTACAAAGCAAACAAGAAATGCCATTTGGCCAGAAATTAAATAGAGTTTTGATGTGGCATCAACAGAATGTGCACATTATTCTGTCAGGAAATGAAATGGCAAGGTTCTAGCGACACAGAAGGCAAAGATGAAGAAATTAATTTTCACTAATTGTCGTAACACGATATTTTATGCAAATGTATTCACTAAAAAAGACAAGCTGTGTAGGTAGAAAAAAATTAATAGAGATTAACTGCTTAAAATATGGCCAGGAGTTATGTTGCTTCCCCCCATGTAGCCTCCATGAAGATATACCTAGAAACATTACATTACAAAGAAAATCACTGCTCTGGTGGAGATAACATTCCGTTGCCTATATTTTAAAACAAGGGGCATTCACATACTGTATGACTAACATTAAAGGTAATGTAGCCATTAAAGGGATGGTTACCCATTTAAGAAACACCATACAGAAAAAAATATGGAGGCTTTTGCACTTCATTGGAATACCTTTGATAGCCCTATCCCACAGATTAACCACTTCCCATCCGGCCCATGTATATAAACAGCCGGAAGGGAGCAGTGCAGGTGCGGGTGGCCGTTTATAAATGTCCTCCCTGCTTCCCTGCTTGTGCGCACTTTCTGGGAGCGCGCAGCACCGCAAACCGGTGCCCGCTGTGTCCTCCAGATACAGCGGAACACCGATCGCTGTATGGGAGCTCTGTGTGAGGTCCTGATCATGTGATCACTGATTGGCCAATCACTGATCACATGAATAGTGGTAAGCAAGATGTGACTTCTGACATCATTGCTTACTACTGGTGAAATCTGTGAATGATCACAGAGGTCATATGTTACAAAGCTATTCACAACAGCCTTGTACCATGTGACAAGCTGTGACCAATCACAGCTTGCACAGAATTTTTCAATGGCTGCAAGAATGCAGAACAGTTTACAATGTATGGTATGCAATGTACAGCAAAGCTTAGCCATATAGCCATAACTATGTCATATAAAGCACAGCATACAGAGTAAAGCAGACGGGAGATTCTAACATAAAATACAGCTTACAGAGCACAGTGGTCAGTGCTGTATATATTACCTCAAAGTCTGTTAGGTGCAGTGTAGGTATGTAATGTACAGTACAGTTTAGGTAATGTAGGGGTTTCAGAGTAGGTAATGAACATCACAGCTTACAGCATGCATCTTTCAGAAGTATGATATGTGCAGAGTAGGCCCCCCATTTATATTGATGGCCAGTGATAAGTTTTTCTTTAACCACTTCAAGTTTGGATACTTTTACCCCCTTCCTTTCCAGGCCAATTTTCAGCTTTCAGTGCTATCACACTTTGAATGACAATTGCACAATTATGCAACACTGTACCCATATGAACTTTTTAGCATTTTTTTGAGACAGATACAAATTTATTTTGGTGGTATTTATTCACCACTGGAATTTTTTTTTTTTGCTATATAAATGAAAAAGTAAAAAAACTATGGGAAAAAAAAGTGTTTTTCTTATAAAATTGTGAAAATAAATACCTTATTTTTTGCTCCATAAGACGCACTTTTTTCCCCCCAAAAAAGGGGGGAAAATGTCAGTGCGTCTTATGGAGCGAATGGAAAGCAGCCGGTCTAGTATTTCTGCTGTCACCATGTCAGAATACCGGGCCAGCCGCTCAGCTCTTCTCTCCTGCAGGACCCTACCTGTTCCTCGCTCCAGTGCTGCAGTCTTCCCGCGGCGGCTTCTGTGACAGCCGGGTGCCCACTGCGCATGCGCAAGAAGCGCTGCGTTTTGTGAATGGTCCGGCATCTTCTGGGACACATGGCAGGTCCCAGAAGGCTCCGGGCCATTCACAAAGCGCAGCGCTTCTCGCGCATGCGCAGTGGGCACCCGGCTGTCACAGAAGCCGCCGCGGGAAGAAGAAGGAAGGACAACTCTGTGGAAGTGGGAGCGGGTACCTGTCAAATTCAAGTACCCGTTCCCCCTCCCTCCCCAAAGGTCCGCAGTCTCTGGTAATCTCCTTTACTGTCTGCAGTCTCTGGACATCCCCTGCACTGTCTGCAGTCTCTGGTCTTCTGTACTATGTCCACAGTCTCTGGTCATTCCCTGTACTATGTCCGCAGTCTCTGGTCATTCCCTGTACTGTGTCCGCAGTCTCTGGTCAGCTCCTGTACTATGTCCGCAGTCTCTGGTCATCTCCTGTACTGTGTCCGCAGTCTCTGGTCCATCACCTGTACTATGTCTGCAGTCTCTGGTCATCTCCTGTACTATGTCCGCAGTCTCTGGTCATCTCCTGTACTATGTCTGCAGTCTCTGGTCATCTCCTGTAATGTGTCTGCAGTCTCTGGTCATTCCCTGTACTGTGTCCGCAGTCTCTGGCCATCTCCTGTACTGTGTCCGCAGTCTCTGGTCATCTCCTGTATGATGTCCGCAGTCTCTGGCCATCCCCTGTACTGTGTCCGCAGTCTCTGGTCATCTCCTGTATTATGTCCGCAGTCTCTGGTCATCTCCTGTACTGTGTCAGCAGTCTCTGGCCATCTCCTGTACTGTGTCCACAGTCTCTGGTCATCTCCTGTACTGTGTCCGCAGTCTCTGGTCATCTCCTGTACTGTGTCCACAGTCTCTGGTCATCCCCTGTACTGTGTCCGCAGTCTCTGGCCATCTCCTGTACTGCGTCCGCAGTCTCTGGTCATCCCCTGTACTGTGTCTGCAGTCTCTGGTCATCTCCTGTACTATGTCCGCAGTCTCTGGTCATCTCCTGTACTATGTCCGCAGTCTCTGGTCATCTCCTGTACTATGTCCGCAGTCTCTGGTCATCTCCTGTACTATGTCCGCAGTCTCTGGTCATCTCCTGTACTATGTCCGCAGTCTCTGGTCATCTCCTGTACTGTGTCGGCAGTCTCTGGTCATCTCCTGTACTATGTCCGCAGTCTCTGGTCATCTCCTGTACTATGTCCGCAGTCCCTGGTCATCTCCTGTAGTATGTCCGCAGTCTCTGGTCATCTCCTGTACTATGTCCGCAGTCTCTGGTCATCCCCTGTACTGTGTCTGCAGTCCATTGATTCAGAATATTTTTTTTCTTGTTTTTCTCCTCTAAAACCTAGGTGCGTCTTATGGTCAGGTGTGTCTTATGGAGCAAAAAATATGGTAATCTTTCTTCATAAATCTTAATTCAAAATGTATTCAGTTATCTTTTTAGTAAAAAAAAAATAGCCCAAATTAGTTTATAGCCAAAAATTATATTTTTTTAAAATGTTTTTTACATTTTTATTTTATTTATTTATGTGTTTTTTTATAATATACTGTCCTCCTAGCAGTACAGTGTTGCCATAGTGACACTGTACTACTTGTGGGAGGTGATGAATATTTTTTTTTTTTTACACTGATTGCTTTTACACCCATAAAGGCTGTAAAAGCAATAATTTCTCCCTTCTTCTCCCTCCATTCTTGCAGCCATTGAAAAATACTGTGTGTGCTATGACTTGTCACAGCTTGTCACATGGTACAAGGCTGTTGTGAATAGCCTTGTACGATGTGATCTCTGTGATCATTCACAGATTTCACACATAGTAAGCAATGATGTCAGAAGTGGCATCTTGCTTACTACTATTCATGTGATCACTGATTGACCAATCAGTGATCACATGATCAGGACCTCACACAGAGGTCCCATACAATGATCGGTGTTAATCCTGGTGGTCAGTAATAAGCACTTTCTTACTTTGGTGCTCTGTGATGCATGCCCCTTTACATACAGTAGGTAATCAGTGGGGAGTGCCCCATTTTCTTGGTGATCAGTGTGAGCGCCTCTCATTAGTGGTTCGCTTGTTGGTGTTTAGGGGCTAGTGCCTTTTTAAGCTGGCGATTAGGTGTGAATTTCCTTGTCATTGATAATAAGAAGTGAGTACCTGCATGATTTGTGGTCAATAGAAGCTTAGTAAAATAGATATTTCATGTTCAATGGGTATTTACATGAAAAAGAAGCTTTGCAGGTTTTGTGTCACTGCCTCTTGCCTCTTTGGAGTAATGTAGTGCCCCTACTGAGTACCTACATGGACTGTTGGACAGAATAGCTCTAATTAGACTCAGAGCAGGATATCACATCGTACACTGCACAAGCAGAGATGCATTCAATTTAAATGTTTTCAAAAAGGCTTCAGGAGATGAGCAACACTGAACTGCAATAGTGAACTTTAAAAAACATGTGATCTGTGAAAACAAGTATTTTGTTAAATATAGCAAAAAGGCAATTGTTTAGGATACACAGCTCTTTATCAAATAAATGTCAATCGGTTAGGGTAAACATCTACTTAAAATAAATATTCCTTATTCAATGTTATGGTGCACGGAAAGGTCCAGGTAGACAGGAGTCACTGATCTTGTACAAGTCTTGCAATATCGCAATAATATCAGGGAACAAAACAAAGCAACATTACATTGTATGTCAATAAAAATATGCATTCATGCAATCACTACTGCTTACATAAATATATTTTATTATCAGTCAGCATACTGGGCCCGAAAACTCAATTTAAGGAAGCCACTCCCTTACATCTTAGGGCAGTGTCTATAAAAAGTTATATTCTCCATAAAAGGTCCATGGAGAAAAGCATGACCTTTTTATGTTGCTCACACATATGCCGGTTTGTACTGCAACCACAGGAGTCTTTTTATTACATCTATTTAATGCTGCATAAGGCCACTAAGAAGAATGACCTGGCCCTAAAAGGGCTCACCGGTGTTATCAACCACCATCTTTTGACTCCACTACAATGAGCTAGGCCATTGCAAATTAATGATGCATCCATGTGAATCAAGGTAGAATGATGAATTTCCACTATATTAAGTGTTCTTTTCAAGCCATAATGTTCTTTTAGAAAAATACAATTACCTAACTTAAATGGATTTTCCACTTTTATCATAAAGTAGAGAGCCCCTTCATTAAGTAAGCACGTGACACATCAATACTTTTTGGGTAAAAGCCTCAGTCTCAAACCCTATGATTCTGCTCGCAGCAAAAGTAATGTGACTTAGGTTCTTGGGAAATCTTAAAATTGATCCTATATGAGTTATTAGGATAGATCCTAGGGAGTCTGCCAACCAGTTAAAATACTTATCTATACAGGTGGTGATAAAGCTGCCAATCCCTGGGCACATCATCATGTTATGCTTTCTGAGCCAGCTCTTCTATGCTAACGTAAACCTTTAATTGTTGATTTATACAGATTGTACTTTAAAAATTAATATGTTTATAATAAATTCTCTGTGTTAGATTTATACATCTATAACAGTCAAGTTAATGTAAACTCTGCATGTTTTATTTATTTGTTAGTGGGTGCATGGGTCCATTATATCTCTGCAAAGAGGTCAGCCTGACCTGGCAAGTATCTCTTACTCCATTCACTTAGCTTGGTTCAGGTGACCCAGGCTATGAACAACACTGCTAGTGAATAATTGATAACAAAGATATCCATTGTTCCACAGCTCGGTGAAGAATGACAAGTCATTAGGGCTGAGAGAGAAAAACTTCAAAGACATCAAATACAGCACTAGCGTGTAAGGACATTTATTTTACAATGTAGTAGCAAAAACACGAGCTTGTACAAATTGTTATGAATTAACTAAAACCAGCTAATGTTTAATCCTGCAATTATAAAGGCATGATGATTTATATAAAGCAGTGATCTAATTCTAATGCCAAAAGCATAATACCCCAAAACAGGCTCTTATGGTAAAAAAAATTCCTTTAAAAAATATGTCATATATTTTTTTTTCATAATCAGAAGCTAGACACTGGAGTAGTGCTCTGTTCTTAAGATATTAGACTTTACACTAACCCTCCCAGGAACACCAGTTCTGTAAACATACCCCTTGTTTGTGTACCTGCTTCTGCACTGAAGATCAATCCTTCCTGTGCTGAAAGATATCAGCAAAGTGATCTTACCAGAATCTATCTTTGACATAAAAAACATATGAAATGCACCAAAAAATGCTAGATCCATGTGTCTAAAAATAAAATAAACAACATAGATCATTAATATCACTTCAAAACATTTAAAAATATTATTTGTGGCCTTTTGTGAAATTAAGTTTTGAAGTTTGGAATTGACTGTTCTGACTTAATAACTTTTGTGTATAAATGTCAAGCATAAGTCAATAAGTTCTGTAAAAAAATATGTTTTAAATGAGCAGAAAAAATAAAGAGTGTAAAGGAGCTTATAGCTCCACCTGTTGGCTTTAAAAAAAGAATAAAGAATATTAATATTCAAAATTTCTTATTCACCTGACTAAATACATACTGTATATTTTAAAAGGTTTTTTAGTATTGACCACAATAAAGAAAATATGTAAAAAATCACTAAACATCTATTTATTTTATAATATCTGCCTCAAAATAGCACTAGCATCAGGCCAATCCTAAGTAATGTACAGAATTTTCTGCTTATGTGGCTGTGCCAATGACAAATGATAACTAATGATTTAAATATCTGCCCCATATGGTATAAGAAAGTAAACCAAGTCCACACGATCTTCAAGCAGAGGACCAGAAACAAATAGTTCAACAGTTGTTTAAATTGTATACAATATTCAGTGCAGCCATGGTATAATATTTATTTTCTCACCTTGACAACTAGCGTAACATTTTTCTGCAATGTTTCATGGCAACAGTTATTATCTGATGGGAAGTAAAGCAAAAAGTTCCATATATCATGATACATTGGCCAAGCAAAGGGGAATGTTTTACTGGCAGTGCTGATTTTTTTAAGGGAGTTATGACCATTCTGGCTAAGCATGGTACTTTGTACATTGACCTAGCCAAATTGCTGTAAAGCAAATATCAAGCTGCACAGAATTTTACAAAATACATCAATAGTTCACTTACAAACCTTACAAGCGGTTAAAGATATCTTGATCTGTGGGCAATGAATACTTCTTACAATATCCTAAGAGTAGCATCTACCCAGTTTCTCTGCAATGCTCCACAGCAACTAGATCCTTTTCCAGTCTGATTTCCTCCAGATATCCACTGCATTTGAGGGCTTGGGTCCTTTCATATTATCAATTATACTTGCCCAGTTCTGTCAACTAAAGTATTAGTAACTTCCTTTTTGTATCATATTACTTTTTAAATATCTCCCATATAGTAATTAGAGGGTACTGGGCACATCATCATGTTTAAGACGTTTGTGCCAAAATGCATAGCTAATTAGTCACCTGCAGTTCAGTGACTAAAAAAATTTTTGAAAAGTGTTTTTTTTTGTAACATTTTTTGGCCTCTCCATAATCTATAGCATCCTCTAGGACCCATTAAGAAAGCTTGACCACCAGCTGCAGCAGCAAGGTTGAAGTTCATGGCAGATGGTTTGCATTCTGGCACCTTTCACCTATCAAAGGAAGCAGGAGCAAAGACATATCTTCAAGTAGCATAATGTTGGCATGGCTTACCATTATGGACTATGTTTAAATTAGTAGGGTTTAACAGTAATGGATTTTTGCTATCAGTATAGGAAAGTAATCAATACTATTTTAAGGAAAGTACTTTGATTGCAGAGACTACGTTTATTCAAATGCAAATTTTACCAATCTGTTTTTCTCAGTTGTTTTAACACAAATGAAAGAGAAATATGGGAGAAATGGTAATGCCTCATATCTGCATCCCAATACTTTATGGGTGGCTTCTACACTCCCGTTTTTCCTCTTGGCCGTATATTTTGCAGTCAATAATAAGAATTACAATACTGTTGTCATCAGATATGTAGCTAAACAAAAAATAGACAAGACTATCCATAATCTTCACCAGCACTGTTATAACCACTGCCACCATCTAAAGGTGTTATACTGGCAAGCCACCACCACCTTGGTATTAAGAAAATGGACAATTTAGCTGTTATGCTCAGAGACTATAGCCTTATGAACTTTAAGGAGAGAGAGGATGTCTGAAGAAGATTTCCCCTTCCCCCAAGCTCCCTTTTGTGTCTTTGTCCTTTCAATAAAGCTTTGAGCCTGTGAACTCTTTCCTCCCCCCTTATCCCTTTTTCTTATCCTACATCACACCCATGGTTTCTTGAAATGTTTTGTTTGAACAGTTTTATTTGCTTGCGGTGTCATGTAGGATGTGCAGGGCAGGGGTCTAACTAAAGCACTGCACATCTGACATAGCGCTCTAGGTATTCAAGAGGTACCCTAGGGGCCACATAATGCTTGCAGGGTAAAGTGGTGACATGCATGACATTATGGTTCTCTTTAGGCATCATACTGGGAGTGAATGTAATTTAATGTGTTAGTGAAACTGTATTGTAATGTAGAGTATTTATGCCCTGCCTTGCAGTACAGGGTTTAATGTACCCCAATTAAGTTTTTCTTTTATATATTTTATATAAAATAAAATATAATTTTCAACAAAAAATCTGTTTTTATCAGGAGGGAAAATGTAGTGTCCCCTGTGAACAGGGGGGGTCCTATCTAGTGTTCGCCCAATGTAATTAAGTGGGAATGGTGGGAGTGCCTTTTTCCTCCTGGGTTGATTCTGGCTTGGTGCACCAGGCTTGTCCCCAGTTTAAGACAAGGCTATCCCTAAATTCCATTACCCTTCTGATTTGAATAGGGCTGCATTTGCCTGGCCAGGGGCCAGGAAGACAGAGAACCCATGGTGTCAGTGCCCCCTGGGAGTTGGTTGCCCCAGAGGTGCTTTTAGCATCATTATAGAACCATGTCAGCTCATTTGTACTGCACTGCGTCTCAAACCCTAGCCAATGCACAGGCACTAGCACTTATTTATTTTTTCTTCATGTATGTGTGACTTTGTATTTTCTTTCCCTTTGACTCCGGATGGAGGGTGTGATCCTTGTGACTACTCTGAAGTCTAAGGAGAGGATGTGTGGTCATTAGGTTCGTTCCTCCCCTGAACCAAGGGGGTTCTCTTTGGTGGAGCCCCTCACCTAGTGCTCTGTGGTAAGCTTTGGCTGATCATGATGAGAAGGGTACACTAGGCTTTTTGGATAGGTGGACCATGAGTGAGCCTTACCGCTGTCAGGAGCCTTGTGCCCCAGAAGGGGGTCAGGGAGGGACCCTATCTCTTCGGGATGTGGACTAAAGACACACCCCTAAATGCACTTTTTTTGTTTGTTTCATGTGCAATTTTTTATTCATTTACATATGTTTTGTTTTTGTGCACCACATAAAAAGAGCTTCTCTCCTTCTTGAATTACAACCTAGTTCCATAGTCATTATTATTAAGTTTATTGCAAAAGGCCTAAATAGAGATAACATCTCTCTACCATTGGTATTGGATTGCCCTGTCATTGGGTTGTGGTCAGAGAATCTTTGTTGCTGTTTGACTTCCTATACTGGTGTACAAAGGGCTTGTGGTACTATGATAATGTGAGTGCGTAAATCATTGTTTTTATTGAAGCTTCTAATAAACAGAATTACATTATGGGCTCATTGTTCTTATGATTATTTTAATCATACTGGGGAGTACATTTGTGACTGCAATATTGAGGGTTGCATACAGGGGCGGACTGACCATTTGAGCACTCGGGCACTGCCCGAGGGCCCGGGGTCAGTAGGGGGCCCCATGAGATGCCCCTGGTACCTTTCCTTGGCTTTTTCATAGGCTTTTTTGGGTGTGGGCAAGGACACAGGGGCCCCATGATCCCCTATTGCCCAGGGGCCCCATGAGTTGTCAGTCTGCCCCTGGATGCATAATGCAGTCATGCAGATTACATCACTAAAATGCTTTTGACCTTCTGCAACAAAAGGTACATTTTTTTTAGTGATTTACTTTCCACAAGGTGGTGGAAAGTGGAGCACTGGGTGCAGCATTCAAGGAGCAGATATCACCTGGGTGAAATGTTTAAAGAGGCAATATCCCCTTTGTCAACTTATGCGTTATGCACCAGTGACAATAGGGATTCACATTATTGGAACATCTTTGGGGACCTTTTGTGTTTTCACATTACGTATATTCTATTTCATTATTATTATATGTAAAGTTCTTCGAAAATATTCACATTTGTGAAGCACTGTTTAATTCTGTTAAGCAGCTACTTTTGGCAAGTGTTGTAATGAAAGACTTGATAATATGTTTTATGTAAACATTTAATGGGACAGATTCTATTCCAGAGTTTAGCATACAGTGTAACATCTTTGAACCTAGTGTTCGATGTACTGTATAAATACATGTATTCTAGCAAAATACATTTATTGCATAAGGTACTGTTCGTTCTCTGCTATTTGTAAAAATAAACTGCTTGGTTGATGTATTCAAAATGTGATTGTTATTAAGTGAGATGCTCCAGATTGCTAAAGTATTTACTGACAACACTCATTTCATTTATATTCACTGTTTAATGCTTTATTTAATCAAAAACTGAATTTCCCCATATGCATTTATTTTAAAATATGTTTACTTTTATGGACTGTTAAGAAAGGTTTTGTTTTGTGCCAAGACAAAAATTAATAAATAATACTTTTCACAGTAAAAGTTGGAACACAAAAAAGTTATGACTATATTACAAACCTTAAAACAAATAAAATGTTACATCTCAAAAGGGGAACATTGATTGCTAAGAAATATCTGCTGGTGTGAGCTGTCTCATTTATAATTAATGAATATCTAATTTACTGTTAATTCAGATGGTGTTAATTAATCTAGCCTGATAACCTTGGAGGAATACATTTGATCTTCCAATGTACTTTAAAACAGAATCTGTATCTGATTCTCAAACATTCTTAGGGCACAGTTGATAAAGAACCATGAACTTGCACTAAAATATTATTTTTCAAGTTCCTGTTTCATAAAAGTTACTGTTACTCCAAACTGTTGCATAAAAGAGCTAAGTATTGCACTACAGAACATCAAGGGGGAAGTCCAGGCTGCTTCCTTACAAAAAATAGACAGGAATTTAAAAGGTTTTTTTATATATATTTTAAGATGACTTATGAAGACTCAAGATTTGTGTTCCAAGAATAATTTGAGTGCAAATTCACTCTGGAAAATATTTTTAAACCATAATGCGCTGCATGGCCTTTGAACTATAGCTGACAGGCATCGAAGAGCCAATAAAGGACTTTTTGCTAACCTCTTGCCAGCCACTTCCTTGCCAACCACTGTTTTCATTTCCTTTTTAGGCTTTCATTCTTCTATTTTCATCTGATGATTTAGCCAGTACCTCTGCTGTGTTTCAGAATCTCAAGCTCTCCAGCAGAATGTATCAGTTTATGGATGAGACCATGCAACACTGGCAGGGGTGATTAAAATGGTCAGCTTTTGTTTATTCATGCAAAACCTTTATCTCAAAAAGAAAAAAAATGTTTTCTCTTTCCTTTTTATTGTATTCATATCTGCTAATACATGTAACACTTTCATTCCCCAGACTGACACTGCTGCTGTCTGCTGTGTCTTGTACTCATTCCCCTAGAATGGTGTCTCACTAATACAAAATACAGTATGTGTTTCTAGCAAGATCACCAGGGAAAAAGCCAAAGAAAAGAAAACTAGGAAACTGACACAGCCACCACATCTTATGACTGGTAAGCTGCAATATAATACATTTTGGTTTTAATACCGCTTTAAAGCATGTACTGTATGAGGTGGCAAGAAAGGTGGGATTCAATCTCCAGTCACTGCACATACAGCATGTGTCCCTGGTGGCAGGAGAATTGTGCTCACTGAACACTCTTAGCACACGTATCGATCCTGTGAGCATGGTAAGAGTCATTCAAAGAAACTGCCTCAGTTCACTCACTAGCACGCAACAGCCATAGGGTCAAAGAATTGGAACTTGTTGATGGGAAAGCATAGGGAAAACAAACAAACTGCATAGGGGCAATTAATGGCAGTTAGGTAACTGTTGTTGAGTTCTGATTTATGGCTGCTTGGTAAATCAACCTCTTTTCTGCCTTGTTCTGCTGTTGGCCAACTTTACACTGCTGCATTTTGCCATATCCTAACGTTTGTTGTAAAACTCAAGCCTATGCTCCTTGTTGATTTGCTGAAGACAAATAGGCTGTTCATTTTGAAAGAGAAGTTTCTCTTTTCAAAAGAATTCTTTCCAGAGCTTAGTGAAAGTTGTGAAATTTCACTTTGAAAAGAATGCTCAATCATGTGCAAGGAAAATAGAAAAACAGCATCATTTTGAAAATTATTGGATCATGGAAGTCATCAGAGCTTCACCTTATTCATTAAGCTCTGATGAAAATTTCCTTGCAGAGTGAACAGTCTATGTCTTTAGAAAATCAGCCTATTTTCTCTAATAAACTTCAATCCAGTTATTAATATTTAAAATTGTTCTTCTGCTGGTCATTTTTGGGGTATAGTCACACCACATTGCTTGCAAGTTTGTTATGCGCTGTAGTGTGCATTTGATATTTTTTTTTATTTCCCTCCCTTTTGTACAGAGTTGTTCAACAGTATCAAAGCATATTTACAAGGCTGCAATTTCAAAAGTACAAACCAGATAACACTTCCATTAGGAAATAGAAATTAAAACATTTTATTATAGTGAAACACAGATAAGATGCACATTATGTAATCAGCTTTAGTAGTCAAGCTTTTAAGAGGGAGACACCAGGAAGGTTTTGATTAAGAAATCAAAATAACAGGGCATTGTTTCATTGAAAAAAAAAGAGAAACATAGTTCAGCACATGGCCATTATAACACTTGCTTTTGTAGTCTGTAGTTTACCAGGGAGACAAAAGACAGGTTTGTAATCAAGAAATCAAATGTACTTTACATATAAAAAACTTCAGTTTAGAAGGGACATATTAAGCAGGAATTCATAAAAAAATCTAAATTTTAGTGTATTATTTCAAAAATATTGCACATACTTAATTCAAACAATGTCAGCAGCTATAACAAGTCATGGTTTGAAAGTAAGGACCAGGGAGGTTGTAGACAATAAATCAATTTCATAGAAAAAAACATATACATTGTATGCAGAGTGTAATTTATCGCAGACTTTTGGTTGTCTCACTTTAACCATTGTAGTCTTTTGCAGTCCTAGATAAAAAAATTATTTGTGCTCAAACCCCAGTTTGAATAGGATCCCCAACATCAGTTTTTAAATCTAGAAATCAACTTTAAAGTGTCTTTTATTGTCAGGAAAAAAAATCCTAAAATATTGTATTAATCCCACTATTAATTTATTTCTGCTCAAGATCTTTGAATTTAGAACTCAACATTGCAAAATCATCTGTTTCTACAAAAAAAAAATTTAATATTTTCCCAGTGTTTATTTATTTGTGCTCAATACCAGTTTGAACAGGACTCCCAACAGCATTCTTAAAATCTAGAAATCAACAGTACAGTAGAATTTGTTTCCAGAGAACACCCCAAATGTTGTAGTGAGTACATTACCAAATTACCAAAGGTAATAATTCCACTCCCATTAACACTTTCTTTGCCCGCTCTACCTCTGCCTCCCATCTCCAGCAGCCTTCCAAGATGGCACCGGCTCCATTATCTCCTAACTCAGCCTCACAGGACTGCACCGCTCTCCCTCACCTCAGGGCTCCAACAGGCTCTCTGCCCATTCTAGAAGTGCCTCTCTGACCTCAGCATGTTCTAGAGATGGTTGTAACATCAAGGCCTATCTAAAATCCTTGCCTACTAAACAGGACTTTGATTCACTGCTCACCAGACTGGAACTCACATATATACAGTGGGGCAAAAAAGTACTTAGTCAGCCACCAATTGTGCATCAAAAAGATGAGAGAGGCCTGTAATTGGCATCATAGGTAGACCTCAACTATGAGAGACAAAATGAGAAAACAAATCCAGACAATCACATTGGCTGATTTGGAAAAAATTTATTTGCAAATTATGGTGCCCCTGTACCAGGCTGGGAAGACTGAATCTGCAATAGGCAAGCAGCTTGGTGTGAACAAATCAACTGTGGGAGCAATAATTAGAAGATGGAAGACATACAAGACCACTGATAATCTCCCTCATTGCCCCATTCATTCTGTCCTGTACATGGATCAGTCGTCCTGGTCCCTTTGTGGAGAAACAGCCCCAAAGCATGTTGTTGCCACCCCCATGCTTCACTGTAGGTATGGTGTTCTTTGGATGCAACTCAGCATTCTCTCTCCTCCAAACACGACGAGTTGTGTTTCTACCAAACAGTTCTATTTTGGTTTCATCTGACCATATGACATTCTCCCAATCCTCTTCTGGATCATCCAAATGCTCTCTAGCAAACTTCAGATGGGCCCGGACATGTACTGGCTTAAGCAGGGGGACACGTCTGACACTGCAGGATCTGAGTCCCTGGTGGCGTAGTGTGTTACTGATGGTAGCCTTTGTTACATTGGTCCCAGCTCTCTGCAGGTCATTCACTAGGTCCCCCCATGTGGTCCTGGGATTTTTGCTCACCGTTCTTGTGATCATTTTGACCCCACGGGGTGAGATCTTGCATGGAGCACCAGATCAAGGGAGGTTATCAGTGGTCTTGTATGTCTTCCATTTTCTAATTATTGCTTCCACAGTTGATTTGTTCACACCAAGCTGCTTGCCTATTGC
Source organism: Staurois parvus (assembly GCF_062004578.1). NCBI lineage: Eukaryota > Metazoa > Chordata > Amphibia > Anura > Ranidae > Staurois > Staurois parvus. The sequence goes on from NW_028317803.1 coordinate 6,693,770, forward strand.
AGATTCAGTTTTCCCAGCCTGGTGCAGGTCTACAATTTTGTTTCTGGTGTCTTTCGATAGCTCTTTGGTCTTCATCATAGTGGAGTTTGGAGTATGACTGTTTGAGGTTGTGAACAGGTGTCTTTTATACTGATAACAAGTTCAAACAGGTGCCATTGATACAGGTAATGGGTGCAGGACAGAGGAGCCTCTTAAAGAAGAAGGTACAAGTCTGTGAGAGCCAGAAATCTTGCTTGTTTGTAGGTGACCAAATACTTATTTTCCACCATAATTTACAAATAAATTCTCTCCAAATCAACCAATGTGATTGTCTGGATTTGTTTTCTCATTTTGTCTCTCATAGTTGAGGTCTACCTATGATGCCAATTACAGGCCTCTCTCATCTTTTTAAGTGGGAGAACTTGCACAATGGGTGGCTGACTAAATATGTTTTGCCCCACTGTATACTACAGGGTTTACTGTTGACTATGCTTATTCTTTCTCTACTCCATGCATTCTAAATTTAAATGATTAATAAAAACTATATTCAACAATAAATTTAGAAATCAACATTACAGCATTGCTTATTTGTAGAAAAAAATATTGTAGTCCATATGATCACAGTATTCATTTTTCTGCACTTAAGCCGCAGTTTGAACAGGTCTCCCAAATATTTTAAATCTAAACTCTCAAATACCTCCGTACTCTGCTAGGCAACCGTGGAACACAATATAGAGAGATTAACATAAAGAGATTTTGTATTTAACAATGAGCAATGAGAACCAGAATGAGCATGTCTTCTGTGAGCTTTCCCTAACTACTCCAAGGGGTTGATTTACAAAACTGGAGTGTGCAAAATCTAGTGCAGCTCTGCGTAGAATCCAATTAGCTTTCTGTTTTTGTCAAAGCTTAATAGAACAAGCTAAAGTTAGAGGCTGGTTGGCTACCATTCACAGCTTCACCAACTTTTTGCACTCTTCAGTTATAGTAAATCAACCCCAATGTTTGTTGTAACACATCAGGAACAAAAACTTGTGGAAACTGATTTTAATGGGGCTGAGGTGGGGCTGGAACATTGGGAAACTCCCATGACTGTCCTTTCCAAGCTACCTGAACAAAGTTTAGAGGTCAATAAATGCATTATTGATAATAGTTGCCATGATAAGTAGTTTAATATTTTCTCAAACAGCAGTTCAGATTGACCCAAACTTGTACCTATGTAATTCTAAAAATATGCATAGTAGCACCCCTCTTCACAACCAATTCATCTCAACATATCTAACTTCAGAGTCCTCTCATAGCTTTCAATTTTCGAGCTAAACTGATTAAGCTAATATTTGCTAATCACACATCCCTTTGTGAGTGAATGGAAGGAATGTCTCAGAAAGAACTTAAGCTGGGATAAGCCAAATACTACAGCATTCTTTATAGAAATATATAATTTTAGCACTGCTGAATATGTAAAGGTATAAGGAGCTGAATGACAAAACCATTAGTTAACCCCAATAGATGACCATGTAAAAGGATGGCAGATTGTCATAACAAGGGCAATTTCTACATGCCAGACTGAAGGAAGCACACTGCTTCTACAGGGTCAGCTGTCCAATGAGATATGTAGGCTTTCTTACCAAGTAAAGCTTCTTCAGTGACTTCCGCACCCTCTGCCAACATAGCACCTGCTAAAGCATAAGCAAGCTCAGTAAATGGACACCAGTGCCTCCACCTGCAAGACCATATTTCCCATGCCAACAGATGACCAGCATTTACCCTACACCCATGTAACCAACACACTCTCCCTCATAGCCTGTTGCTGAATGCTCACCAATGGGAGTGGTCCAGGACACTGCTCTCCCGACGTTAAGGCAATGCTAAAGTCCCTGCCCATCAAAAATGACTTGAACTTTTAGGTGCTGGAGATCAAAGAGGCAATAAAATTAGAGGCTGACACCATTAAACAACAGGCCTCCACACTGACACAAAAATAGAGGAATGCATCACCTCCTCTGATCAGTTATGTTCTTGTCTAGACTCAGTGGAATGATCAAAAGCCCACTATCACAGTACCTTTGTCTCCCTATGTCTAAAGTTGGAAGACAGGGAGAACTGGTCTAGCAGGAACAACATTTGCCTGTGGGACATTCCAGTGGTGGCCCCTGGCTTAGATTTCTGGATCTTTGTGACCATGATCTTTAAAAAGGTATTAGGGAAACCACCAATGGACCCTTTTGAACTGGACAGAGCTCACAGAGTGTCCAGCTCCAGGAGTGGCTCTCCATCCTGCCAACAAAATGTGTTGTGCATGGTCAACTTTTCTGGTGGACACTATGCAGCTGGCCTGGCACATGGGGCTAGTGGAGTTTGACTGGGCACACATCACCCTTCTGCCTGACCTCTCCAAAGCCACACTCACCATGCAGAGAGTGGTAAAATCCCTCCATTCTTGCTGTATTCCCCAGTCCAACTCCCCACCCTCTGCAGCTGTCTTGAAGCCAAGCTCATCATGGTCTGCAACTGAATTGACCTTCCTGAGGATGATAACTCTCACCTGCCATCATCTGCTCTGCCACAACCATGCCAATAGTCCAGGTCCACTTGTGGGGACCCGCAGTGAGCACCCGTCACCTTGTACTCTTCCACAGGATAACCTAGCATGTTGATTGGGACAAGGGCCTCTTCCCCAAAACCCTGGCTGATGGTTGTGGGGGTCTGTGCGTGGGGGGGATTTTGGAATCTGGAAGCCCCCTTTAACAAGGGGGCTCCCAGATCCCGCCCCCCCATGGGAATGAGCATGGTACTGATACCCATTCACAAAAGAAAAGGTGTAATTTAAGAAAAGACAGGAGACAGTCTTTGACAAGTCCTTTATTAAAATAAAAAAGAAAAGAAATGTCCCCCAAAGTAGATCCAATGTCAATCACGATGCTTGCCACCACAGCTGACCCGAAATAAGAAAAAAATCTGTTCCGCCCTCGACGCTGGCTCCCACATTCTGACAGCTGCATTGCGATGACAGTTCTTAAATAGGGTGATGAGGTTACAGCCCGCTTGTGACATCATCATGACCTGTGATTGGCCAAAGCATTAGGCCAATCACAATGCACTCAGGGTGCAGTGCAATGTGGGGTGCGGTGGGTGAACAGCCCATCGAATGCCTGTACCTTTTGTGTATTCAACAACACACAAATGGCCCATGTTTGAGTTGAACTTACGTTTGACTCGAACATGCAGCCCATCATTACTCGACAGTACTGCATTAACATGATGACCTGTGGGGATGTAGGAGCCATAACTTTCGCCCACTGACAGCCATCTTTCCATTTCTGCCTGACCACATGGCCACATCAATGTTCTACCCCCAACCTACTTCTGTGGGAGCTCTATACCACCTTCCTGGGGATTATGTAAATGGATGCCCATGGGTGACTACACACTTAGGTCCTCTACATCCCCCATCCTCTCAAAGCCTCTTTTTAATTAAATTTTTGATTGGGGGATGCTCAGGTTCTTTTGTGGTGCCATCTGGCTGACAACCCCATGTTGTTTGTTGTCCACCTTGGGCCGTACCATTGGCTTTAGCTCTCACTCTCTGGTGAGCTGTCTTATCTAATTCTCAAGCTGGTGACTTTTAGTCACATATGTAGTTTGGTAATACGTCTTATAAATCCACATAGGCTACATGGGGTGCACTGGGGCATTTCCCCTTCTCCTTTACATTCACCTTCATCGCCAGAAATTGCAAACTATTTTACAGAAGTTTATTTGGCACCGTATAATTCCCCAGACCCCCTGGAACACTTATCCCTTGACATGACAACCACTTTGATAAAAAAAACTTATCGGTATCTTCTTTTCCCAAGCTGACACGACTGGAATAGGTAACTTTCAACAAAGCACTCATGACAAGTACACTTCCGCCTTAAAAAGCCATGCTGACAAGAAAGCCAAGAAAGCTGAGGTGAGACAAATTTACTCTGCTATAATAAAAACCCTTCAACACTCCTTTGCCCCACATTTTGTAAAGGCATTCATCTCAATACTCCAAGGCTGCCCTATACCTTAGGACACACATAAAGTACATATTACTGTCATTCCTAAAGTAGATAAAGATCTATTGCTCTGTGCCAGCTATAGGCTGAGTATCCTTGCTGAACAATGATCTTAAACATTTTGCTAAGATCTTGGCCTCCAGACTCCTTCCCTATCTTACAAGTATCTTTTGGACCAAACAGGCTTTGTCTCTAGCAGAGAGGCAAGGGATAACACCTGCAGAGCCCTCAGTTTTATAAACCACTGTAGCTCCACTTCCCTACCAATGCTTCTGCTCTCAACAGATGTTTTGCAACTCTTGCCCCAGAGATCATCCAAACTTCAAACCCCCCCTTAAGGTTATCTTTAAAACCAGTCTCAAGGCAATCAATGTGGGTTTCACCTCACTTACAGTATATTCCCCATTTTTGGGAATCATGAGTTCCCGTCTGGACTTAAAGATTCCAAGTTCTGCCAGTTTTTCATGACAAAACTATTCCGATTGAAAGATTTCTGTGACTGCCAGCTAGAAACCTGTCTCAGCCATACAGTCAATGGTGGACCCCCCCCTTTACCTCCATGACAGGCACTTCACGTCAGACACTACCTATCATCCCTCCACCCTTGCTGACCCCACAACCTTTGAACTTAGTTGTGCAAACATTTCATCCCTCCAACATGGTCTTTCATTTGCTTATTCAATGCTTTGCACTCCTCTGGACAGAAACACCCCTACCTTCATATTAGGCTGGGAGATCAACTTAGTGTTATAGTTTAACGCAGAACAGAAGGAAAGTACATTAGTTCATGATTTTCGGATAATGTCCATGAATACGCCCTTTCTGGAAGGAAGTCTGTGCCCTGATCAAGGATCTAAAGGCTCTAACTTTGGACCAGGACCCAACCAGCACCTGCCTACTGCATCTTAGTACACTTCATAAACGGAAATATTGACACTCTCTGGTGTGGCATTTGGTCAATGCAGCCAGGGCCTGTATCATAGTGCACTAGAAATCAACCAAACTCACTAATACAAGCTTAAATCAGTTAATAAAAATACATATATGGTGGAACATACCTCTTCTTTGAGGAGATAAGAGGCCCACTTTAAAAAAACATGGTTTTACTGTATCCAGTTCACTTTTTTCTGATAAGTGAAAGGAACTTCTCAAGCTCAAGACTGTCAACTGAGGCTGTACTACTGTACTAGACCAAGGGGGTAGCCCCCCACAACCTCTTTTTTATCTCTCCCCCCTCCCTCTCTATCATTTCTCCTCTCTACCAGTTACACATTTCCCTAAGTTCTTTATTAGCTTTCTCCGAAAAAATATTCGGAGGAGGCCCTTAACCCTCCTTGCTAGGGATACTTTTATACTATTATACTATTAGCAGAACCTGGCACTTCCCTTTTTTTCAGGCCTGTGATGGACAGTCCCAATTTGGACAGTTGTCCCCTGAAGCAAATCATTCATTTGTACTCTTTTCTACTTGTCTGAGGTGACACTTCATATCATTTATTTTATGTAATCTCTTTGTACGTGAACTATTGTTGTTGACTGGAAGATGATTCCTCTTCTGTATAAATTGTTTATTTTATCCCCAAAAATAAAGCATTTGTAAAAAAAAATCCACACCAAAAGAAAAGGCTTTGTTTGATTAGGCTGAGAATATTATTTTTGTGGTCCATGGTATGAAAGTACATAGTATCATGTAAGACTTCTTCTATACACAAACATAGTGTACACAATATACATTTTGTTAGTACAATTAAGTTTGTTCATCAATTGAGTCCCAGCTGCTGTTTTAAACCTGCACACGGGGATAGGGTTTTTTTTCTCAGGGCCATTCTAGCCCAATTTTAAAATGGCAGTCTTTTCCACAGCACCCATCTGCTTTAGCACTAATACTTATAACTGTCTGTGACACTTGGGACCTAGCACTAAGCTCAGGAGTTGAAACAATGAGATCCTGGCCTGAAAATCATGCTCCATATGAGCATCTAGTGCAGATTTCTGTGAACACTATGATTACACATTGTGGTTGATTTACTAAAACTTGAAAGTACAAAATCTGGTGCAGCTTTGTATGGTAGCCAATCAGCTTCTAACTCCAGCTTGTTCAATTAATTTTTGACAAAAACACCTGGAAACTAATTGGTTTGTATGCAGAGCTGCACCAGATTTTGCACTCTCCAGTTTTAGCAAATCAACCCCAATTTATGTGATTTGTTTATGAGATAATCATGTGATAGTGGGTCAACTTTAAAAGAAAACTCTAATGGTTTAAGGTCAGTATAATTTAATTTTTATTTAGAGTCATAAAAAGACTGTTGATTTTTTCTTACATTACAGCTTTAGAAAATACATTTATAATAGAGACCTTTAGTGTCTCCTTTGAATCCAATATTTGTTGTCTTGCAGAGCTGGAGCTGGCACTAGATTCTAGATTCAGATTTACATTGGAAGAAAACTGAGAATACTGTCTGTTTATTGATATATTAATAATAATATAATTATTACGGTGCCCCCTCTTCCCAAAAATTGAATTCCCAGAATGCAGCAATGATGTCAGATGATCTGGATGCCATCTACATTTACTGCAAAACCATCAAATGCTCATGTAAGTGATTGCAATGTCATTCTGAATTTTGCTGTAGTGCTAATTTGTGCCCTTATTAATCTAACCTAATCCTAGCTTAATGTTTTAATAACAATTTATGCAAACCATGTTTTCTACAGCATGAGTTACAATATAGTGTCACAATGGGGCATACAGTTTTCTTAAAGTAGAGAGCATATGTTCACTTTGAGCTTTACATTGTTCTACATTTATCAACAGTCACAAAACAGCAGCACTGTCACAAGCCCTGTGTAAATCAATAGGTAAAGTCATTTTTAATTTACAGAGGAGAGCCTAGAAGCAGAATAGAGTAAAAGAAGATGATGCTGGGGAAGAGGGTGTTAATGCAAATCTGTCATTTTGCTTGCATGTGAAAAGCACATGTTCTATGTAAAGGTAAATATAGCATGTTTGAACCATGCCCTCTCTCTATTGTCTCAAAAAACTAATTGCCAGTAATAGAAATCCTCATGGACAGTTACAACGTTTTTCCCATAAACTGGCTTTATGTAAACTGTCAACTGTTATCTTAAAGTGGTTCTAAAGTCTGAATATTTATTATTTTTACCTTTTTACATTCTATGCATGAATGTAAAAACTTCTGTGTGCATCTTCCCCCTCAGCTCTCTCAAATACATATCTGAAACCGATCTCGATCCAGCAATGTGCACGAGAGCTGAAGATCTCTTGGATCTCTCCGTCCTCTTTGACTGAGACACAGCAGTGGGAGCCATTGGCTTCTGCTGCTGTCAATCACAGCCAGTGAGGAAGGAGCAGGGGTCGGGTCCGAGTCGCGCTTTGTGTGTCTTATAGATGCACAGAGTTGGCTCAAGAGTGAGCATGCATGATGGGAAAGAGCCAGAAGCATTGTTGAAGGACCCAAGAACAGGAGGATCAGGGCTGCTCTGTGCAAAACCATTGCACAGAGCAGGTAAGTATGACTTTTTTTTTTAAATAATCGAAACCTTTAGTATCACTTTAACAGCAGTTCTCCTTTAACATTTTTGTATACAGTATAAAATGATGTGAAGATCCAAACAAGTATTCAAATATATGTTTACCACTGCTCATGGTAGAGAGACTCACAATTTCCAAGCACAACTCCTCCTGTAGGTGCTAGCACAGCTTGCGCGCTTCAGTGGAAATACAGTGAGAGACTGGCAGGTAAATGCATTTCAAGCTAAAGACCGCGCTTATTCATTACAAAATGGGGTAATGAATAAGCGCTGTCTTTACCTTAAAACATGTTTACCTGCCAGTCCTCCACTGTATTTCCATTGTTTGTATTGGTTTCATCTTGGTTAAATGAAGTGGATTGTTTGTAACGCAGCCCATGGGATATTCTTTGTTCTCAAGTATTCAAATGTGTTCCTTGATTAATGGCTTTTCATATGATCTTTGTACTTCAAATGATCTGCCATGATATTCTGTACCACATACACTGCAATTACCTGTGCAAAGCTGTGGAAATTATTTGAAAAGTATATAACTCCCATCTGACCATCAATATTCCTTAGTATATTGTTCCTAATATATCACAAATTAGGTACTTGTGTGTTCCAAGGTAGAAAATAAACAGTTTTACTGCTGTCTGTTGGTCTGGCCCTAAAGTAACCCATTAGCCATATATCCTGTGATAACCTGTGTTGATACCTTCAGCACAACCCAGGACATAATTATCTGAAATCACAAATACCTTACACTCACCCAAACTTTAATGAACTTACACATTTCACTAATGGATCAACTTATTGCATTTCCTGCTCATCACAAATGTTCAGTCCAAGTTTTAAAGCTCCGTAATTTTGTTTAAATTATAGTCTATGATGCCCTGATTGTAGACCTGTGACCCACAAAATTAACTTTTAAAATAACAAAATATGTCATGAATTATTTAGTGGAATGAACTTTGAAAGTTCAGATAATTAGGTTTGGCTTTAATTCCAGGAATGCAGAATCGAAAAATGTGCATTTGTTTCAAGACCTGTTAAATGATACTAGGCCTTCAACAGTGTATCCGTATCTTTTTATTATAAAAAGTATATTTTGTATTTTGTAAAAGTCAGTTATTTCACAGACTATGCAGCTAAATCCAAATGCCCAACCTGAAGTTTTGGATCTGCTGCCAAACCACCATGATAATGGAAGCAGCTTAAAATAGCAATCTGTAAGACAGCATGGTGGCTAGGAAGATTATTACTACAGTCTGGTTGACAATCTGTTCATAAAGACTTCAATTTAAGTTCTGGCAGGCATCATCTTACTGTACTTTGTTCACATTTATTGCCTTGAATTAGTACCTCAATAATTGTTTTAAAATGACACTAGATAATTAGATATGGTCTCTGTATCACTTGTGTTCCTTCGTTGTATCTCCCAGAAAACAAAAATCACAATTGATAAATGTTAATATATTTTACAGTGTTTTGGTAAGTTGTGACAAAAAATAAAATCGTACCTGCCTTGTCAGTTGACACTAATAAATGATTCATTTTTTTCAGCAGTTTGAATTTTGTAACTTATAAAAAAAAGTGTGATGTCTTAAAAGAGTAACACCCACATAAATAGTTTTTATTAGTTGCTTAAAACATAAATGTGGACTGAACTATTTTGTTTAAAAAGAAAACATCTGTACATCAGCTCACGTATGCTAGAAGTAGAAGTGGGGTTTATTTGCCAAAGCTGGAGAGTACAAAATCAGACTCACTTCTGCATAGAAACCAATCAGCTTCCAGGTTTTATTGCCACAGCTTAATTGAACAAGTTGAGGTTAGAAGCTGATTGGTTTCTATGAAGAAGTGAGCATGACTTTAGTAAATAAACCCCAGTGAGCTGATATATATGAAATATTAGTTGTTATCTGACCTTTCAATTTTCAGTACTTTGTTAACGTTTACATCTACCTTTGTCACAGTGTAGCTAGTAATAGTAGTAGTAGTAAGTGGAAATCAATTTTATTTGTTCTGTAATGATGAAGATGTTTAACCACTTCAGAGCTAGCCTGCAATACCCCTTCATTACCAGGTCATTTTATTGTTTTCAGTGATGTGATAGTTTGACAGACAGTTTCTCAGGCACGCAACACTGGACCAAGATTACATTTTTAAGACAGATAGAGCTTTATTTTAGTGGTATTTGAGAATCACTTATTTATTTATTTGTTTGTTTGTTTCTTTGTTTATTTATTTAATTATTATAAAATAATTGAAGGGACAATACAAGTCCAAAAACTGTCTCCCTTACTTTGTGTTATAAACATAGCAAATGCCAGGACAGTACAAAAAAAACCCCAAACCACCCATTTTTTGAAAGTAGATACCCCAATGTGATCTCTTTTATTGTCACTTTTTTGGAATTGAAAAAACATGTTGGTATTGAGGGGGTTAAAACATGGAGCTTGATAATGGAGCACTAGATACATTAAATGTACAGGTCAAACAGAGAGGGAGGAGGTGAAAATGTTAATGTACTGGTCAGATACAGTGGGAGGGTAGAGCTGATAGGGATACTGTACAGATGTGCAGTATAAAGGAGGTGAAGGGGTTAATATGCAGGTAGCTGCAGAGACAGCATGGAGATTAGACTGAAAACTGCCACTGCTAATATTGATCTGGAACTAATGAAAAAGTTAATTTTTCATTGATTAGTTCCTCTTTCCTCCCCTTGTTGTAAGATGAAGGGGTGGGTTTTTGTTCACAGGAGTTCATTGGTGCAGCAGCTACTCAATGGTGGTTTCTGCAGTACACTGCAAAAATAGGTGCTGACCACTTCAACATTTTAAGATGGAACATAAGTGGTTAAACATTCCTCCATGTGGCTTCCCCAGGTTAAATGTATAGCTGGAACATACTCCAGCATTTATAGCTATGTGGGTAACTCAGTCAGTTTAATCCAATTACCATGGTTTCATGAAATGTGTCAAAAAGATGTTGTTTGCCTAAAAAACATGATGAGAGGTTTGAAAGTTTGTGAAACTCCCATGTATGAATTGCATTTAACATTCTCTATGGTGTCATGAAGTCAGGGACAGGTGTTCATGCTATCATAATTATTGGATTATGCATTTTTTTCAAAAGAAAAAATACAATGTACTAATATTATATGAAAGCTACATAAAAAAAACACCCATACTCATAATACATCCGCACAGACATAACGTGCAAATATCAGTCAGGATGCGCTCCTATACTGCTATATTTACGGTTTAACCACTTCCAGTCCGGACACTTTTACCCCCTTCCTGACCAGGGCAATGTTCAGCTTTCAGCGCTATCACACTTTGAATGACAATTGCGCAGTCATGCAACACTGTACCCATATGAATTTTTTATAATTTTTTTGAGACAGATAAAACTTTATTTTGGTGGTATTTATTCACCGCTGGGATTTTTATTTTTTTTGCTATGTAAATGAAAATGTCCAAAAATTTTGAAAAAAGTATTTTTCTTATAAAATTTTGCAAATAAATAATATTTCATCATAAATCTTGGCCAAAATTTATTCCATTATCTTTTTAGTAAAAAAAAATAAGCCAAATTAGCTTATAACCAAAAATTATAATTTTTAAACACTTTTTTACTTTTTAAATTTTTTTATATTATAATTTATTTTTTTACATACTGTCACCCTAGCAGTACAGTGTCACCATGGTGACACTGTACTATTTTTGGGGGGTGATGAAGATTTTTTTTTTTTTTTACACTGATTGATTTTACACCCATATAGGATGTAAAAGCAATAATTTCTCTTTCTCTCTGTCTGCATTCTTGCAGCCATTGAGAACTACTGAGTGAGCTGTGATTGGTCACAGCTTGTCACATGGTACAAGGCTGTTGTGAATAGCCTTGTACCATGTGACCTCTGTGTTCATTCACAGATTTCATACGTAGTAAGCAATGATGTCAGAAGTGACATCTTGCTTACTACTTTGCATGTGATCACTGATTGGCCAATCAGTGATCACATGATCGGGACCTCGTACAGAGGTCCTGTCCGACGATCATTGTTTCACTATGTCCGGAGGACACAGCGGGCACTGGATCGTGGCACTGCGCGCTCCCGGGGGGCAAGCAAAAGCAGGGTGCGGGGAGGACGTTTATAAATTTACATACATTTATATACATTAATAAACGGCCACCTGACCCTGCAGTGCTACCCTCCGGCCATTTATATACAACGACCGGTTGGGAAGTGGTTCAGCATAGTTTTTTTGGAATATAATTCTAGACCTATTCAATAAAGGTGTTTCAATACATATGGCAACCATTAGTATTTAAACTGGGCCATATTACATACTGTATTTTTCTAGTTTTTCTATATTACATAGTTTATTCTATACAACACATGCACACGTATAATATTTTGCTACACCTGTGACTTTCGAAAATAGAACAACAGGTTGTTTGCCGTGTAAATACGAATGACATAAGCTTATTACAAGGAGAAACCAATAAGGATAAAACAGCATGAAACATCACAAACCTGTCATTGTTATCTGTGAAGCATTGTCTTGGCTTGAATATGCATGGTTAATTCTGAAAACTAGCTCACTAATCTTCATTTATAACATCTGAGTTTTCTGAAAACAACAACAATCGTCTAGGTATTGAAAAAGTTGGAATATTGAACTAAAAGTCATTTTATAGAAAGTGTCGGTTTATAAGTGACATAAACCATTTTTTCTTTGTCTATATTTTCTAACTGTTGTAAAATGTTAGTCAATAAAGTATATAAACCATAATGAGGATTGAATTTCTAGGACTGTAGTCCTCTTGTGTTCTTAGAGTAACAAGGCAATAAAAGCTAATAATAAAATATTTCATGCCTTTTTTTTTGCTAATTTAATAAAGTTCAAAAGTCCAAAAGATACTTGCCCCACAAAATGTTTTTGCAAAACTCACCTCCTCTCTATCACATATAGAAAGTCTGCACCGAGGAAGGAGCCTGGCCAATTGCTTGATGCGGGAGCTCGACGTGAGGGCTCATGGCTCCCAAGCAGCTACATTGTCCTGCCATGAAGGGGAGAGATGTGTGGGAAGCCCTGGAGAGACTAGCTGAGGAGAGGGAGGGCTTGCCGGCGGGGTTTGTGGACCGAGGACCTCTGGGAGTAGCAGCCATTGCGGCGGGTCTTCCTGTGCTTTTGGCCCAGCGCTGTGTTTTCCCCGAGCTCAGTGGACGCCGGGCGATTAGGTGGTCTGTCGCAAGGGAGCTCTGGGAGACAGAGGAGCCAGCTGGTGTTCCTTGGAGCAAGGGAGACGCCAGCTCTCTTCCTCCTGCATACAGGACCATGGCAGATGGAGACACGCGGAAACGGGCTGGGTGAACCCCCCCCCTGCAATCCACTCATTGTGTGAGGGAAATGTTGAGTGCAATGTTCCCCAGAAGAGAGTACCTGAAGCCGCCTCACCCCTCACTTGCAATAAAAAAAGAGATGTCCTAAAGTGCGGGAAAGTCTTTCAGAGAAGTTCAATCTCTATAGAAACCAGAGATCTCACATGGGGGAGAAGTATTCCTGTTTCGAGTGCGGGAAATGTTTTTCATGTAAGTCCTATTTTTATATATACCAGTGATAAGTCAAGAGGGAGCAGCCATACCCACGTCCAGCCTGCATATATATCAGAGACCTCACATGAGGAAGATGCTATATCCCTGTTCTAAGTGCGGGAAATGTTTTCTCAGACAAAACTAGACTTTACATACATCAGAGATCTAACACAGGTGAAAAGCCATATGTCTGTCCTGAGTGCGGGAAATACTTTTCAGTGAAGCTTAGTCTTCACACACATCAGAGATCTTACACGGAGGAGAAGTTGCATACCTGTCCGAAGTGCGGGAAATGTTTTTTATGTAAGTCCTATTTTTATATATACCAGTGATAACACAAGAGGGAGCAGCCAAACCCTTGTTCAGAGTGTGGGAAATGTTTTTCACAGAAGTCCAGCCTGCATATATATCAGAGACCTCACATGAAGATGCTATATTCCTGTTTTAAGTGCGGGAAATGTTTTCTCAGATAAATCTAGACTTTACATATATCAGAGATCTTACACAGGTGAAAAGCCATATATCTGCCTTGAGTGTGGGAAATACTTTTTAGTGAAGCCCAGTTTTCACACACATCAGAGATGATACACGGAAAAGCTGTATTGGGGCAAGAGGGTGAGTAGGAGCGGCAAAAGTACTGAGATTAATATATTGCATGGGAACTGAACTGTATGTATTGAACTATATGTTGAAACTGAGGAGGGGTTCACCCAGGGGGTCTTAGAGGAAAATCAGAAGGAGGAAAATGTAAAACAGATAAAGATCTAGAAGAAGAGGACCTGGGTAGATAAGCCCAGGAGTGGGGGAGAGAAAAAGGAAAAAAAGAACTGAGAGGGGGATACCCATGGAAGACAACAAATTTTGATATCAAATCAAAAATAGACCTCCCCCCAAAACCAGGACTGCAGAACATTGAAATAGTCCCTGACAGCATGAAAAACAAAGTATGAAAGGGAGGATGGCCTAAGACTTCCCAAACAGGGTCAATTAAAAAATATATACCCTCACAGGAGAAACAGACTCCAGAGAGACAACAGGGAATAAGTGTAAGAGGTGAGAGGGAAAACGGCGGGGAATGTTCCAGACTATCCCTGGGAATAGCTAACAGTAGTCAACATATGGAAGAAGAAGTGGATATGGATAAAGTAGAAGAACAAGAGGAGAGCTCACAGATGCCTACTAAAGCAGAAATAGCAGAAATGTTTAAAGGACTTGAAAGATCCCTAAAACAGGAACACTCGAAATTACACAAAGACCTGGGGCAAATATTATCAAGGGTGGGGGAGACGGAAGAAAAACTAGATAAACATGCCCAAATTATACAGAAATTAGAATAATGGGCGATGGAAATGAGAAAAGAACAAAGAAATCTGTTATATAAATTGGAAGACCAGGAAAATAGGGATAGGAGATGCAATCTAAGGATACAAGTCTTTCCAGAGAACTCCCAAGGAGAAGATTTAACGGGAACAGGGGCGGACCGACCATTTGGAAACTCAGGCACTGGCCGAGGGCCCGGGGTCAGTAGGGGGCCCCATGAGATGCCCCTGGCACTTTTTTCATAGGCTTTTTTGAGTTTGGGCAAGGACACAGGGGCCCATGATCCCCTATTGCCCGGGGGGCCCCATGAGTTGTCAGTCCGCCCCTGGACAGGAATAATAACGAGAATGCTGAATACTATAATGGATCAAACTATAACAGAGCCTCTAAAAGTGGAGGGAGCATATAGAATAGGAAAAAACATACAAGAAGATAGAAGGGAAAAGCCAAGAGATGTAATAGTGCAATTCCATAATTTTTGGGATAAAGAAGAGCTTTGGAAGAAGATAAAAGGAAGAGCAATAATAAAATATGGAAAAATAAATATACAGATCTTTGCTGATTTAGCAGCTGAAACATTATTAGGAAGGAGAACTTTGAAACCGTTATTGGAACAGATGAGAAAACAGAATGTTCGATATAGCTGGGGGTTTCTAGCGTGTTTGATCGGATGGAGAAATGGACATTCAGCAAGACTGAGATTCCCTGAAGATCTGAGAGACTTTTGTGAGAGACTTGATATAGAGAAAATAAATATTCCTGGTTGGGAGGAAGAAGAAGGAGAAATGTGGGCTTTGGAAAATGAGGGGAGGCAGGCAGCTCTAAGGAGAAATAGAGAGTAGGAATAGTAAAGAGGAATATGATGGGAGGGAGGGGGGAGGGTTTTCTCCTTTTTTTTTCTCTCTCTCCCTCCATTGCTGCCTCTCTCTTATGATCTTTGAAGTTTACTAGAGTATAGCAGGGCACGGAGGATGAGACACGCCTATTGGGGAAAAGTTCAAGGTCAGAGCTTCACCTTAAAAGCTGAATCAAAGGTGGGGTTAGGACCACAAATGATTCATAGACAAAATGTAAGCCTAAAGGGAGATGGGGGGTTGGGGGTGGGACAGGGGAGGGAGAGGAGTGGGAGGGAGGAGGGGTGGAGGAGGGACGGGAGGGTATGGGGAGGAGATCGGTAGTTTAAGACTCTGCGAAATAGTGGGAGAAACATCAGTCTGGAGAAATCCTAGAGAACAAAGGGGAAGATGTGGAGGAAAGAGGAAGAGAGAAGAGATGGGGAAGATAGAGGTGTGGAGAGGAGAAGAATGGAAGAGATTCCCCTTTGTGACCTATAATGTTAAAGGGTTAAAAAGCCCTGGGAAGAGATTTGGGATTTTTAAAGAAATTCAACATAGATTTTCTTCAGTGGTTTTTTTTTTACAGGAGACACATTTGGTGCAAGAATCAAATGTGAAATTAAATTCCAGATATTATCCAATGTGGTTTTATGCAGATTCCCCAATTAAGCGTGCCAAGGGAGTGGCAATAGGTTTTGCGAAAAATAAAAGGTTTAAGCTGGAAGACAGATTGGTAGATCCAGAAGGGAGATTTCTCTTTCTGAAGGGAAAATTACAGGACATAGACTGTACATTAGCAAATATTTATTGTCCGAATAGGAAACCGGAGGTATTCCTAAAAAATACTCTGAGGAAGTTAATGGATTTCAAAAAAGGCAATTTAATTGTGGCAGGTGATTCTCTACATGGATCCCCAGATGGATATGATGTCCCCTGTACAAAGAGATGGTAGTAGGTCTCTGAAATCCTTGAAAAAAATGATATACCAATGTCAACTTGTAAATATATGGAGAACTAAGCACATGAACGACAGAGACTATACATTTTATTCTCATGCACATGAGATGTATTCAAGACTGGATTATATATTGCTGGACCATTGACTTATCGAGTCTCTGGTCAAAGTAAAAATAGAAGTGATGTTAATATCTGACCATACCCCTGTCACAATGCAATTATTATGGGGAAATGAGCAGATCGGGGGAAATTATGGAGGTTAAATGAGACACTTCTCAAATAATAAAAAAAAAAATAGAGCAATTTTTTGAGGAAAATTATTCTGGGGAAGTGTCCGTAGCAACAGTGTGGGAGGCTCATAAGGCCTATATTAGAGGAATCCAGATAGCGATTGGAGCAAAAAAGAAGAGGGAAAGAAGAGAAAAAATAAACACGCTTTTTAGTGAACTCTGTGAGTTAGAGCAGATACATAAACATAAAGTAACAAAAGAGATTATTCAGAGGGTAATAAATAAAATAAAAGAATTAAATAAATTTCTGGAAGAAGATAAGAGAAGAGTGTTCAATAAAATGCTAAGTGAGAGATACAGATGGGGAGATGGAGAGGCCAGGAAAGTATTTAATGAGGGCTCAGAGAAAAAGAAAGCCTGCACCACCCTGCTGCTGGAAAAAAAGGCATGTATGCTACAAATGTTTAAAATAATTACAGGTTGTGAAATTGGTAGTAGGGACAATTAGGGCCAAACCTTGGGGGGTCCAGGCTCCTTGTACACAGAGTTGGTATACATTCTCAATGACACGTCATTCTGAGGTTAGGCGTATACATACAAGCACACACACACAGTCATGGGCCACCTACCTTAAGTGCTGATTCACACATGTGCGGTGAGGATTGAAGCTCAGGTTTCACAGCTAATTGATACAGTAGTTGTTCACAGGTTCAGGTCTGGTTTACATCAGGTTCAGGCAGGGGCTGACTGACAACTCATGGGGCCCCTGGGCAATAGGAAATCATGGGGCTCCTGTGTCCTCGCCAACACTCAAACCATACCCAAAAAAGCCTATGAAAGGTACCAGGGGCATCTCATGGGGCCCCCTACTGACCACAGGCCCTTGGGCAGTGCCCGAGTGCTCGAATGGTCAGTCCACCGCTGGGTTCAGGACAGGATTAGCTCAGGATCTTATCATGTTTTCATAGATGCAGTTTAGAAACGGTTCCCATAGAAGTCAATAGCCTGTAATCTGCAGCTGAACCAGACTGCACTGCCCAGAAATTGAACATGACTCTTTTTTCAAACCGCACTGAATCTGCACTGCCAGTGCAGCGGTCATATGTGAACAGGCATCATAGGAAGCAATGTTATTTCACATGTCATGCGGATTGGATGCGGTTCAAACCGCATCCAATCCGCATATGTGAACAGGTAATAAAAGCATAGGCTCTCTATGTGTGGTTTGATTAAACTGCAAAAATATGTTTTTAAAAATGATACAATATAGGGCTCATGTACCTGCAGCTGATAAACTGATGTTCAGAAGCTTTTCTGTGTTTTTTTCAGCAGCCCCTGAACTCTCTCTAATGTTTTCCTATGTGTCCATGTACACATAGTCATTTACAGTCGTTTACAGTCAGTGGAGTTTACAGTTGTTTTTTTTAATGCAGAAAAATTGCGTTCAGGAGTAGATTTTACTAGTGTTTCAAACACAAATGCTTGTAAATGCGTGTAAGCGTTTGTAAACGCGGTTAGCCGTGTTTATAAGGGTTTGCGTTTACAGGTGTTTTTTGACTGGTCCATATCCAGGGCACAATTCACTAAGTGGTATCTTAACATATCTGAGAATGCGGTGGGATACCGCATAACATTTAAAAAAAAAACATTTGAATCCACTAAAAAAGGCTACTAAAATATCGCATGAGTTATTTTATCAAGCCATGCAGTATTTTAGTAGTGAAAAGCATGCATTAATGTTTCAGCTGTCAGCAGGGTTCACACTGACTGCTGAATGTAAAAGAAAGAATTGCCGGCAATTAAAAAATTATTTTAAAAAACGAAGTGGGGTCCCCCCTCCCATCCATACCAAGCCCTTCGGGTCTGGTATGGATTTTGAGGGGAAGCCCCATGCCAAAATTAAAAAAAAAATGGTGTGGGGTCCCCCCCAAAATTCATACCAGACCCTTATCCGAGCATGCAGCCTGGCAGGTCAGGAAAGGGGGGGTGTGAGCGAGCGCAAGTGCCCCCCCCCTCCTGAACCATACCAGGCCACATGCCCTCAACATGGGGGGTGCTTTGCGGTAGGGGGAATTCCCCCCAAAGCACCTTGTCCCCATGTGGATTGGGACAAGGGCCTCTTTCCCACAACCATGGGCTGTGGTTGGGGGGGTCTGCAGGTGGGGGGCTTATCAGAATCTGGAAGTCCCCTTTAGCATGGGGGCCCCCAGATCCCTCCTCCTCGCACGTAAATGAGTATGGGGTACATGGTACTGCTACCCAATCACAAAAAAAAGCTGTAGTGTGAAAAAAGACAGGAGACATTCTTTGACAAGTTCTTTATTAAAAGAAGGAAAATAAAAGAATGTCCCCCAAAGTATATCCAATGCCAATCACGATGCCTGACTCTGCAGCTCCGAAAACAAACAAAAAAAGTCTCCACTCCCGGCACTGGCCCCCCGCCCATCTGTCTCTATGCTGGTTTGACAGTTCTTAAATATGTAAGGGGTGGGGCCACCTGGTGACATCACCCATGTGACCCCCCTGTGACATCATTGACCAGGGCATGCTGGTCAATGACGCCACACAGGGACGGGGTCACATACGTGATGGCCCCGCCTCTTACATATTTAAATATGTAATACATATCTGCTCAGAGGCAGATGAGCAGGGGGCCAGCGTCAGGAGTAGAGCCTTTTTTTTTGGGTGGTGGCAGGCATCGTGATTGACGTTGGAACTACTTCAGGGGACATTCATACCCCCACAACCACCAGCCAGGGTTTTGGGGAATAGGCCCTTATCCCCATCAACCATCGCTCACCCCCTCCTTTCCTGACCTGCTGGGCTGCATGCTCCGATAAGGGTCTGGTTTGGATTTTCGGGGGGGAACTGCACACTATTTGTTTTTTAATTTTGGAGTGGGGCTTCCCCTAAAAATCCATACCAGACCCGAAGGGCTTGGTATGGATCGGAGGAGGGGACCCCACGCCGTGTTTTTATTGTTTTTTGATTGCCAGATATTCTTTCTTTTACATTCAGCTGTCAGTGGGAAATCCCGCTGACAGCTGAAACATTACTGCATGGTTTTCACTACTAAAATACCAATTGACTTGATAAAATACCTCATGCTGTGTTTTAGTAGCCTTTTTTAGTGAATGTACTATTTTTCATTGCATTCTGGGCATTTGGGAGGGTCTCCTGAGGTTATATTTAAAAACGCTTCTAAATACAAATGTGCATAAACGCAGCTAAACGAGCATAAATGCGGTAGGGAAACACGACTAAACTGATGTTTTTTAACCTATGTTTTCTAGCAGTCAGTTTCCAGCGGTCAGAAAAGTTTTTCAAATGCCCTGTGTACATGAGCCCATGCAGTACCAGTCTAGAGTTAAAACCATTTACAAATGATGGCCAGCAAAATATTACTTCCTAAGATATTTTATATCAGTTTTGAATAGAGGGAGCTCCTACTGTCAGGGGGCCCAGAAGGGTGCCACTTCTAAATCAAGCACTGGGGACAATAAGACTGGCGAAGAAGTCTGTGCCCAATTTGGATTTGGACTTTAATTGTACTGTTCATGTCCGGGGAATTAAACATTATTTCCATATTATATCAGTGAATTGAAAGTTATCTTCAGTCACTGCTTTTCTACCTATAACTACTGTAAGCTGCATCCTCAAGAAGGAGGGGCTATATCTGTTGGGGTTCTTCAGGC
The DNA here is from genome assembly GCF_062004578.1 of Staurois parvus. Classification (NCBI taxonomy): domain Eukaryota; kingdom Metazoa; phylum Chordata; class Amphibia; order Anura; family Ranidae; genus Staurois; species Staurois parvus. Next base: position 6,713,975 of record NW_028317803.1, read on the forward strand.
AAGTTAATCAGGCAAGTCAAGAACATTAAACCTCAGCTCCAGCCAAAACCTTTTTCCTAGAATTTGTTAGATTGTTTCCCCACTATCAAATTTTTAAAGCAGTCTTTGTCCTCATTGCGGAGATTTTTCTGTCAGATTTAAAATGCTCCCTGTGTTCCTAGAGAGGTGGTTCTTCCTCTCTTGTTATTCTGTTTGACAGATATTTTGGACAGAGTGAGGGGAAATGTCCATCATGGAGACATAAAAAGTGAACTTTCCCCACTTGTTTAGAAAATGTGTTTTTTTGCTGCCTGGGTATTTTTGTTTTCTGGGATTGGGCTTTAAATAGGAACTGAACTCTGGAAGCTATACTAAAAAATCAGGCAAACACTAGATACCAAAATTGTCTGTGTTCTCCTGATAACATCTGATATTTCCACCGTGTCTAGTAGAGGATTGCAACACCAGGCACACCGAGCTGAGCGGCCACGTTCTAAGGGATGTTCAGGAATGTCCCACATGGCCGTTTATGTGCAGTGGTCAGGTGGGAAGTGGTTAAATGACCCGCTTGAGTCATTTAACCCACAAAAAGCATACGCTGGCACCCATGGAAACAAAATGTGTAGCCTACACAAAGGTCACAATCTGATGTACTTCCACATGCAGGTGCTAATGTAGACATTCATCTTTTATTTTGTTAAGACCTTCCTGCTACCCACTCTTGGGACATTGTCCTCTGCCCTATAGCCAATTTACTGCTACAGGGTGAACTGTCTGTGCAAAACCACGCATATAAATGTGATTTTGCACTTCCACCATAGGGGGAGCGCACGCACTGCCGGAGTGCTGCCTCTGCTGTGATTGGACACAGCAGAAGCTTATCAACAGGTGCTGGCCAATGATCACCGGCTCCCATTGATCGCTGAGGAGACTGACAGAACACATCTCTGCCTATGTACAAAAGGCAGAGCTGTGTTCTGTCAGTGGCAATCTGATATATTTTCTTGCCCTGCAAAACTGCTCATATTAAACACAAAAACACTGGCTAGGCACACAGTTAACCCTTTGATCACGTAGATATTTAACCCATTCCCAGCCAGTATCATTAACTGCTTGCTCGCCACCCTATAGCAGAAGTATTGCTACAGGGAAAAAAGGGCTTAGCAAAGTCATGTATATATATATGTGATTTGTATTTCGGGTAGGGGGTGCACAGTTGCTGGCCTACCCGCGCTACTATTGGTGGCTAGGGATGTCAATCACTGGGTCCCAGCTGGCGATTGCCAGCCAGCACTCGTCGATCATCAGGGAAAGCTGACAGGGGAGAGACCTGTTTGTAAACAACACAGGTCTCTCTCCTGTCAGCAAGGACAAGCTGCTTTGTATTTCTCTGTACAGCAGAGAAATACAAAGCAGCATGTCTCCGTAGTAAAACACACACAGCACATAATGTAAAATACACACAGTTAACCCTTTAATTGCCCCAGATGTTAACCCCTTCCTGCCCAGTGTCATTAATACAGTGTCAGTGCTTTTTATTAATACTGATCACTGTATTAGTGTCACTGGGGATGTCAGTAGCAGTTAGTCAGTTCCCACCCAGTGTCAGAACGCGCGCCGCAGTCTTACAGTCCCGCTATAAGTTGCTAATCACCGCCATTATTATTACGCTATAACTTTCACGTAAGCCAATTAATTTACACGTATTAGGATTTTTTTTAGTAAAGACATGTATCAGAATACATGTTGGCCTAAATTTATGAAGAAATTAGATTTTTTTAAAAATGTTGTACTAGATATGTTTTATAGCAAAAAGTCAAAAATATATATACTGTATATATATTTGTTTTTCAAAATTATGTTTATAGCAAAAAAAAAAAATGCAGAGGTGATCAAATACCATCAAAATAAAGCTCTATTTGTGGGGAAAAAATGACATAAAATGTACAGCATTGCATAACTGTGCAATTGTTAGTTAAAGTAACGCAGCGCGGTCATGCAACACTGTACCCGTATGAAATTTTTAGCATTTTTTTTAGACAGATATAGCTTTATTTTGGTGGTATTTAATCACCTCTGGGTTTTTTATTTTTTGCTAAACAAACCAAAAACAACTGAAAATTTTGAAATAAAAAGTTTTTTCTTAGTTTCTGTTATAAAATTTTGTAAATAAGTGATTTTTCTCCTTCACGGATGTGTGCTAATGAGGCTGCAGTGATGGGCACTGATAGGCTGCACTGTTGGGCACTGATAGGCGGCACTGATGGGCACTGATGAAGAGGCATTGGTAGGTGGCCCTGATGGGTATTGACAGACATCACTGATGGGCACTGAAAGGCAGCCCTCATATATGGCACTGATAGGAGGCACTGTTAGGTGGCACTGACAGGTGGCACTGATTTGCAGCACTGATAGGTGGCACTGACTGGCACTGATAAGTGGCACTGAAAGGCAGCTCAGATGGGCACTGATATATGGCATTGATGTGCACTGGTAGGCACTGCTTTGTGGTATTGATGTGGCACTGATGGACACTGACAGGTGGCACTGATGGGGCTACACTGATTATCAGGGCACACTGATCATCAGTGCCCTGATGATCAGTGTACATGTCCCCCTCTGAGTAATGCTGATTACCGTCTCTCCTCTCCTCACAAGTTGTCAGCGTGACAGCTCGTGAGGAGAAAATTGCCGATAACCGGCATTTCCTTATTTACATGCGATCAGCTGTGTCTGGACACATGACAGAGCCAACGTCTCCGGCTCTTTCCGTTGATTGGTGATCTGCTGTGTCCCAGGGACACAGCACACCACGACCACCTCGCTGCTCGCCCCTGGGGGCATGCGCACATGGTTAGAATGGGAGGACGTCATATGATGTCCTTCCAGAACGAGAGAACCACCTTGCGCCCGTCATTACCTTATATGGCGGGCAGGAGGTGGTTAAAGTCAGGATCTTTCCCCAGCTTGGACCAGCTGAGTAATGTCAGCCAACAGCAGGCTTTAGTCTGCTGTCAGCTGAAAATGGGTCAGGGGAGTGCAGAACAAACTGCAATTCTGTGATTCACAGGAGAAATACAGCCAAAAGAGCTTTGGTTGTACTTCTCCTTTAATTATGGCAGTTTGATAATTTCTTTCATAATGAAATACGTGTTTTTTTATTTGAATGTGAACATTTCCTTTAACCAAAAGCTTCAACCCTCTGACCAATTTGTTTACAAAATTTTATTAGGTTCTGCTGACAAGGATCAATAGCTGTGATAAGGCTTTTTTACCTACTATATTAATTTTTAAATTCCACAGCAAGCTACTCACATGATCATCTTTATTTGTATATTTTTCTGATAGAGAGTAAGAGCATCATGGCTTGTGCTGAGATCTGCATTTGGAACTTCAGAAAGGGTGTAATGTCCAGGTGGTTTAAGAATTTACATAATATTCCTATTTTGTGGTGGACAGATAATTTACAGTAACTCAAATATATGATGTGACAGATGTAAATCATTTAGCAGCCTAGGAAAGAGAAACATTGTAAATGCACTAAATTTTAAAAATTATTCTGATTCTTGGTTTGATTATGTTGCACCTGAATTTGTTAGGCTGAAGCAACGACCTAGCAAAAGAAAACAAAAAACTGCAGTGTAAGTATTTTGATTGAACACCAATTTTTTTTTTTACAAGACTTAAGTTTTACCATTATTGTATTCTTGCCTGTGACAGTTATCAGTGTCTAAATCCTACTCATTAAGCCACAGGGGCTCAACTTTTTATTATTTCTGCTGAGAGAGAAAGTGTTCTTTGTTACCTCGTTCCCTGTTATCTTATTCACATTCCTGTTGCCAAGGAAGTGTTCTTTTAATTGCCATTTTCTTGAATTTTTCTGAACAAAAAAAAAAAAGATTGGTAAAATATAGTAAAGCTGCTTATGATGACTTAGGACTGCAGTGCAATATTAAAAACAAATAATATTGTGCACTGAACAGTTATTTCACAAATGACTTGTTTGGTCATTATATCATCATCTAAACTTCATTCTGAACTGTTTTTGCACATAGTGGTCAGAGGTTTCTTTGGACAATTCAGTGGAAAGGTTCCCCAATATAACCACACTGTGTCTTCTCAAAAGCTGTATGAGAGGAAGGAAATTGTGGGAAAAGTATCACATTAGGGCAAGACTATGCTTCATCTTTATGCTGCACTTCTGAGTATTAACTTAATGCAACACTGGGGCCCATGATTGTGTGGTTATATAGTTAAAATGTGTGGGAGCATATATCATTTCTGACATTCAAACATTCCCACTGCCCCTTACAATGCCACTCTGCTGAATGTTCCTTACTTGTGATAAAAGAGAAACCAAGTGACACAGAGGGGGTTATTCACTAAAACTGCATGGAGCAAAATCTGGTGCGGATCTGTATAGAAACCAATCAGCTTCCAGGTTTTATTGTCAAATCTTAATTGAACAAGCTGATGTTAGACACTAATTTGCTAGCATGCACAGCTGCATCAGATTCTGAGTGCATCAGTTTTAGTAAATCTCCCCCAGAGTGTGCAGAGGATAAGGATGCACATTTCTAAGATCCCTAAGTTGGAATTGCTAGTAGTCAATTACCTGCCAGCAAGACAGACTCCAGCCAATTAAGGGTCAACACTTGTTAGCAAGGCACAACTCACACAGGTACTACCTATCAACATGGTAGACTTCATTTATTTTATTTAACCTTGTGGATTTTAGAGAGAAGAAAGAGAAAGAGTGCACAGTGGAAGTTATTTCCATTTAGACTCCAACACAGATTTAGCCTTCCCATGGAGCAGATGTGGAGGAGAGGGGAAGGGGGTAATTTGACTCTAGAGCTCCACTTGTTGACCACAATACTAAATACTTTTATGACTAAAACTCAAAATATATTTTATTCCTGAACAAAAATAAATAAAGAAAATATATATGACAATACTATACGTTCCCTTTCAATGTGATACTCTGAAATACTAAGAGCAACATTCCTGCAACAAGTTCTCTTATATAAAGGTGCATTATTTTTTAGTGAAGTCATTGATTTGGATGACAAATTCTGATGCCTTCTGATTCTTCTGAAGCTGTTTCAAAGCCTGCAATCTTTTTATCTTCTTGTGTTAACAGAACATTTCTTTGTCTGTTGTGAGCACTTCATAGCCTTTTAGGGCTCTTTCTGTAGCTGAGTTTTTTCTTTTTTAGCTTTTCTTAGAGCCAGCAAAACACTGATGAAATAACTATTAACATGATTCATGACTCCTAAACATGCAAGGTTTTTAGATACTTTGCCTTCGGATTACTGGTTTGGGTGCATGGTACATGTTAACATTGGCACCCCAATTACATAGTAAAGCAAGTTTGAGCTGATCATCCATTTAGTTTTGCCAGCTTTAAACTTACTGGAATTAATACAATACAACTGAAGCAGTGGAAGTGCATATGTGGGAAAACAATACAAGAGTTTATTGATACTCCCACTCTTGAAGAAATTGCATAATATAGGAAAATGCTAAACCCTACAAAAACTCTACAAGCTTTGCTGAAGAGTATGTGTGGAAAACAACTGACATATGATATAGCATTTGCAGACATGCAAATTAAATATTTGAAAAAGCATCTCACGCTATCCTAATGTAACTTTTACTAAGCCTCCAACTTTGCCTGAATGCTAGACATGACCATAACATGGTCATGTTGTATGCTATACATACAGAAGAAAGTGCACCTCCAATATAAACTGCCTGCTGGATATTGTGCATGAGCAAAATTGAAAGTTTTGGTTTCCTAGAAATTTGGGTGAAAATTAGGTTTTGAAGACATTCCACTATTTCCAGAGCATGCATTGAAATCATTTAGAAAGGCAAAATTAAAGTCTAAGGAACAACAATCGATTAGGCAAAAAGAAAAAAATTGTACATACAGTCATGGCCGAAATTGTTGGCACCCTTGATATTTCTCCAGGAAATCATGTATTTCTCACGAAACGTATTGCATTAACACATGTTTTGCTATACACATGTTTATTCCCTTTGTGTGTATTGGGACAAAACAAAAAAAGGGAGGAAAGAAAGCAAATTCGACATAATGTCACACAAACCTCCAAAAATGGGCTGGACAAAAGTATTGGCACCCTTTCACAACTGCGGATAAATAAGAATGTTACAAGCATGTGATGCTCCTGTAAACTCACCTGGGGCAAGTAACAGGTGTGGGCAATATAGAAATCACACCTGAAAGCAGATAAAAAGGAGAGACGTTCACTTAACCTTTGCATTGTGTGTCTGTCTGTGCCACACTAAGCATGGACAACAGAAAGAGGAGACGAGAACTGTCTGAGGACCTGAGAACCAAAATTGTGGCAAAATATCAACAATCTCAAGGTTACAAGTCCATCTCCAGAGAACTAGATTTGCCTTTGTCCACAGTGCGCAACATTATCAAGAAGTTTGCAACCCATGGCACTGTAGCTAATCTCCCTGGTCGTGGACGGATGAGGAAAATTGATGAAAGATTGCAACGCAGAATAGTCCGGATGGTGGATAAGCAGCCCCAAACATGTTCCAAAGACATTCAAGCTGTCCTGCAGGCTCAGGGAGCATCAGTGTCAGCGCGAACTATCCGTCGACATTTAAATGAAATGAAACGCTATGGCAGGAGACCCAGGAGGACCCCACTGCTGACACAGAGACATAAAAAAGCAAGACTACAGTTTGCCAAAATGTACTTGAGTAAGCCAAAAGCCTTCTGGGAAAACGTCTTGTGGACAGATGAGACCAAGATAGAGCTTTTCGGTAAAGCACATCATTCTACTGTTTACCGAAAACGGAATGAGGCCTACAAAGAACAAAACACAGTACCTACGGTAAAATATGGTGGAGGTTCAATGATGTTTTGGGGTTGTTTTGCTGCCTCTGGCACTGGGTGCCTTGACTGTGTGCAAGGCATCATGAAATCTGAGGATTACCAAAGGATTTTGGGTCGCACTGTAGGGCCCAGTGTCAGAAAGCTGGGTTTGCGTCCAAGATCCTGGGTCTTCCAGCAGGACAATGACCCCAAACATACGTCAAAAAGCACTCAGAAATGGATGGCAAAGAAGCGCTGGAGAGTTCTGAAGTGGCCAGCAATGAGCCCAGATCTAAATCCCATTGAACACCTGTGGAGAGATCTTAAAATTGCTGTTGGGAAAAGGTGTCCTTCCAATAAGAGAGACCTGGAGCTGTTTGCAAAGGAAGAGTGGTCCAAAATTCCGGGTGAGAGGTGTCAGAAGCTTATTGATGGTTATAGGAAGCGACTGATTTCAGTTATGTTTTCCAAAGGGTGTGCAACCAAATATTAAGTTAAGGGTGCCAATACTTTTGTCCAGCCCATTTTTGGGGTTTTGTGTGACATTATGTCATATTTGCTTTTCTGCCTCTGTTTTATATTTGTTCCAATACATACAAAGGGAATAAACATGTGTATAGCAAAACATGTGTTAATGCAATACCTTTTTTGTGTGAAATACTTGATTTTCAGGAAAAATATCAAGGGTGCCAACAATTTCGGCCATGACTGTAAGCCTGTGTAGGCACACCTTTCTTTTTTTACAGAAATAATATTTAAAAACATTATAAACCAATATAAGGTCATGAAATCAACTCATAGTTAATGTCTAAATGTAGTGACTACTTACAATAAATAACAACTGAAATATATAGCTCAGTGCCTTCATTTGTGTGCTGAACTTCATGGGTCAACATGTTTCACATATCCGCTTCTTCAGGACACACAAAGAAATCAGAAATGATAACTGAGCAACTAGAAAAATATTTGTATAAGTATAAAACATACATACATTAATTTGAAAATGCTCTTTGTATAACAATCGCCCCTTGTGTGACTGTGCAGACACTCATGTAGAAATGCTCCCTGGGTGGGCTCTGGGATATCAATAGAGACCAATAAGCAGAGGCCAGCAGGAATTATTGGGCTACATAAGGAAAACATCTGCAAGAGAGCAAGTATAAAACATAAATAAACCTTCAACAACACATCTCCAGTTCAACTCAAGATGTACAGGTAAAAAGGTAAGTATAGAGCAACTCTAAACCTACAATCATAGGTACTATATAGTAGAGCTCCCAAATAACTTACTTGGATACACCACTTGCCTACTGGGCTATTTTACACCCTTCCTGCCCAGGGCAATTTTCAGCTTTCAGCACTATCACACTTTGAATGGCAATTGTGCAGTCATGCAACACTGTACCCATATGAAAATGTTATCATTTTTTTCATACAAATAGAGTTTTGTTTTGGTGGTATTTAATCGCCACTGGGTTTTTTACTTTTTGCACTATAAACAGAAAAAGAGCAAAACATTTGAAAGAAAAAAAGTTTTTCTTTATTTCTAATAAAAATTTGCAAACAGGTACATTTTCTCCTTCACTGATGTGTGTTGATGAGGCTGCACTGATTGGCAGCACTGATGGGCACTGATAGCTAGCACTGATGATCACTGATGGGGTTTCACTTATAGGCAGTACTGGTGGGCACTGATAGGCTGCACTGATAAAGAGGCACTGGTGAGAATGAACGGGGAGGTACTGATGATAATGCACTGATATGCAGCACTCATGGGCACTGACTGGCGGCACTGACTAGGGGCACTGCTGCGTGGTACTTATGGGTGGCACTGCTGCGCAGCACTGATGGCTGGCATTTGTAGGCACTGATGGGCACCACTGCTGGGCATTTTTGGGGCTGTACTGATAATCAGGGCACTGATAATCAGTGCCCTGATTATCAGTGCAGATGTCTTCTGTGACAATTTCTGGTTATTGGCAGTACTTTCCTCATGCTGTTACTTTCCTGAGGAAAGTGCTGCCGATAACTGGCAACTCTATTTACTTCGTGATCAGCTGTGTCATTGGACACAGCTGATCATGTGGTAAAAGGCCACTGTGATTAGCCTTTGACCTTGTCGTGTGATCAGCTGTGTCCATAGGACACAGCGATCACAGACAGCGCCGTGTGCGCAATGCTGGGGGGGCGTGTTCTGGGAGGAAGTCATATGACGCCCTCCCAGAACTGGACAACAGTGCTGTAGCCATCATTAGGCTATAGTGTGGTTGTAAAATGGTTAAGAAACAATATTTTCACCCTACAATTTATAACCCAGTTTGCTTTCGGCCCAACCATGGAAATTACAGCAGTGGGTTGGTCACACCAATCCAAAAACAGCAGAGAAGCTGGCAGCAGGCATTGAAAGTTGTAAAAAGGTGGGTAATTTTTTTTTTCAAAATAGTTTTTATTCAGTTTTATGTTGAAAAGTTACAAAATAGAGCCTTAGAGGCATACCCCAGCTCAACCTTTATAAACAAAGTAAAAGAAAACAAAACAGAACATAATACACAACTGAATGGATGCCCATAGGGTACAACTGCTCAGAAACAACAAGAGCCAGAAACAGGATAATGATGTAAAGCAGTACAAGGTCAACCTAGGTGACATGGGGAACACCAAAAGAAGGACCAAATAGGAGATTAGGAGCATCAAGCTATGACACTATCCCATACTATAGAGAAATAAAAGCAAAATACAATCCTGAAGAGGGAAGGTGGGCAGCTGTACTGGTGGATTTTATGCAACTTTGTAGGGTAGCCATGTGAATGATAGATGGCTTTAAATATAGGGAATACTGAGTTTCTGAAAGATTTCCAAAATGCTAAAATAGTGGCTGCAGTCACCTTCCATCAGATAACCATGGACTTTCTGGCATAATATAAAAGGAGACCTAAAAGGGTCCTAATCACCAATCCCAAAAAGCAGCTGTCTATCCTGCACGGCACTTGTATCATAGTTAGGAGTGTAAGCAGGACTGGAAAGAAGCTCAAGATTCCATCCAGAGCAAAGAACCCGAGTTCCTAAGAAAGAGGATAAGGTTTTCACGTAACAACAACTTCTCCTCAATGGACCCAATATAAATACCCTTCACTTGGGGAGAGCCACAAATGGCGGTAGCTATAGGTTCTGCCATAAGGGCAAACAACGCTGGAGAGAGGGGACAACCCTGACGGGTGCCCCAATCACTGGGAGCATAAGGGGATAGGTCTCCTCAAATCTTAACTTGAGCCATGGGTGTGAGGTAGAGAAGCTGAATCCATTTACAGAGATCCAGGTCACTTTTCCACCTCCTATAGGTAGTGGGGGCCAGATATCTAGATTCCAACAAGTTGTCCTCCAGACCCGCACATCCACCAGGTCAGGGATGTGGGAACCTCACCCTATAAATATGGAGACAAGGTGTTTTGATAGGAGAGCCCTTCTTGCAAGCTACCCTCCCCATGCTGAGGATATGGGGCCTGCTATGGTTCAGGAGGGGGGGGACATAGTGCATCCTGCCAGCCCGGCTGCATGCTCAGCCAAGAGTTTGCTATAGATTTTGGGTGAATCCTATGCTATTTTTGTTTTTGCTTTTGTTTTTTGCATGGAGTGCTCCCTTAAAATCCATACCAGACCCCTCTCTAGGATAAGGGTGTCACGATCCCACGATCGCTGCCACCAATATGTCATGATCGCGGGGTCAGACCCCAGATCTTCTCACCCAAACTTGTGACTGAAGGACTAGCCAATCTAAAACCGCGATGTGACGTGCGTAACAATGCCACGCCCAGCTGCACCCTGCACAATGATTTTCCAGCTAATGGGCCACAATCGATGTCCCGGCAGCCTGGGCGATTGTTACTGGGTCAGGTTAATTACGCAATTAACCCTTTACACTGCCACCACCTCCTTTTTGTACAGAGAAAGAGGAAACTCAGCGTTATCAGCTATAACACTATAATGATTGAGATAATCACAGTGGCAATGCCTGTGGTTTGTTAAGATTTGCATGAATACTCAAATCAGGTTTTACAGCAGGTTGGAATGACTAGGAAAGTTCCAACCTGGAGACAGGGTCTTGGGGTTGGTTCCAACCATGAAAGTTAATTTCTGGTTCAATAATAAGACCTGTTGATCCTCAAACAAGTCTGAGAGGTAAACTGTATAGTATTCCAGCTAGGTACGCAGAATCCAGAACAAACACTAGAAGAATGGATAGCGTGTGGCCACTCTAGTTAGCCAACTGCAGCCAACTGGTTCTTGGTTGTCAGAAGTTAAAGTGGCTGACATGTTTTCCAAAGTGCAAAACCAGGAAGTGAAATAGTTGCTGCAGCAAAACCAAGGGGCCATCTTAGATCTCCCAGTTTGTAGCTCTGTAATTACACATGAAAATCACAGAACCACAGGCTTGTTTTTGGTTATAGCCTTATCAAATTCCAGAAGCACAAAGATGCACAAAGGAGATGATAAATCTTGGGATAATAGAGAGGTGCAAGAGCAAGTGATCTCTTTCGATTAATTAATTAATAGGGAGGCAAGGACTGACCCAAGTCATACCCACTTTGGATCTGACTAAGTGATACCCGTACTTCCTCCTTATCAAGAACTTCAAAGAAAAGATCACTCTGCCACTCCAAAGCTTTGTGGGTTTGGATGCATTCTTCTTCAAGTTGGCAATTAGTGGAAAACACCCCTTGGTTTACCCAAGACAAATACTAAACCTCTTCAGAAAGCTATTACAGTGTAGTGCAGCAGGAGTGCCTGGTAATCAGGTGGAATTTGGAGTCCCTATGATGGTACATCTTAGGAAGGAAATTCCACCAGGTTATTGATTACTCACCACTCAAATTGATATGCAGGTGAAGGAGAAAAATGCCTGGGCAATGTCATAGTTTCTCAGATCAGGAAATGTCAGTGCTGCGCAGATGCCCTCTCTATGACCCACTGTCTCTTAGGGTCAAGTGTTTAACTTATTGGGTTCAAACAAATAAGGGTATGTGACAGACTCTGGGATAAATTGGCAGACAAGGTGATGGATTGGAGGTATTTGTTACCTATAATTTGGATTTGAGTGGTTATGGGCTCCAGGGAAGTCCAGTGAGACAAATAGGTCAGTCTCTATTTCAGAGACTGATCATAAAATTGTTCTTTTGGACCTGAATTTGGGGCTGCTAAAGATTCAGGCTACCCCAGGTCACAAGTCCACTAGTCAGGATACTTAGCTCATTAAAAGGGCAGGGATGTCTCACAGAAATGGGGCTGTGCTATGGACGTTTGAAAAGAAAATCTCTCTGGATAGTGAACTGACAGTTTTGTTTGCTGTGTGAGAGCACTTGGAGGGTTCAATTATCAGACTGGGAGTCACCTAGGCAATCAAAAGCTTACTGTATGGACTCAGGCACATCTGCTAAATAGGAATACTTTTTTTATGCTGAAGTGAAACATATTTTCTGTTAAACTGGTACTAGAAAATAAACATGGTATCAGCAATTCCTTAAAAGACTGTGTGGTATGCAACACAGTGGTTTTGGGGTACTCTACAATGAAAATGTGAAGGAGAAGGACAGGCCACTATACTTATCTTGGTATTTGCTGACACAAGAGCTTTCCTTGATGTGAACAGAGACTGTGGTGCACATTCATCAGTACAGGTCATCCAGATGCAGTGTAGCACTAGGAATATTTTCAGATACTTAATTTGTAAGAATATCCTGTGCCAAAAATCTTAAGGGCACTCTTGTGTTGACTGGCCCTAAGGCATGCCATAGTTGTGATTTTCTTTCATGCAACCACAGGTTGCAAGAAATAAAACTGCTCCATTCTCCAATCAACACAGGCAATGTTGGTGGGGAAATACCTCCTGTGGAGCTAATTGCGTACTCCCAAATGGGGGGCATGGGGAGCTGTCCTTGCTGGAAGAAAACAGTGATTACTGCCAACAGCTATAGCCAATGGCAATAATTGCATGTGAAAATTCGACATGCTGGTTGTACGCAAGTTGATCCATCGACTGACCTGAGTACAATCAGCCTACCCATAGATGGTTTGAATCTTGGCTGGTCCCTGCTGAACAGGCCAAGGTTCGGACAATCTATGGCCAGCTTAAGAGAACACTTTGCCTTCTCCATCCCTTCTTCCTCCAGTAGCTGCAAAGCTTTATCACAAGCACAAAGACTAAATAATCTGTAAGCCCTCCCTCTATTCTATCAACAGCACCTGCTGGGCAAGATACAGATTCACTCTTCCCTGTTTGAAACAATGACAGCCTATGCATATATCCCTCTTGAGACTTTGGGGTATTTAAAGGGAGGATTGTAAAGTAGGGAGAAGCACTAGGGAATCCATGTTATGACCAGAAAATTCAGATGAGTTGTCAGCTCTGCAGTGAAAATACATTTAAACTAATATTCAATAATGCATTTTATTTCTTAGCAGTTCTGCAATAAATCTATAAATAAAAGGCAAAGCTGTGGTCCAGCCATTTGTTTGGTGGGTAGTATGTGCAAGAGTTAACTTTTTTCTTTCTCCTGTGATACTATAGAGTAGATTTTTATTAATTTTCTATCCATGTAACACCTATACAAAAAAAGGAGGGTGTAAGCATTCCTGGAGCAGGAAGGCACAGACAATAAAAACACAGTATTTTTGTCTGTATCTCCCTGGACAGGTTTCCTGTTGTTTCCTTTCATGACAGTATGTGATGAGGAATATGGGGCATAGGGGCATATATGAAAGCTGACACAGACTGCAACCCTTCCCTGCTTTAAAAAAAATAAAATTAAATACAACTTGTTGGGTTCCATAATAATGGCCCAGGCATTACAAGAATGGAAAGAATGTGGTTTGCAAGTTATTTCAGGCTGTCAAGGAACCCGACAATAGTCATGTAGAAAGTTGTTGATTTTTATGGGTTTAGTCTAGCAAATAGCAACAATAAAGCTTTTCTATTTTAAGTATTGATATAAAAGGTAAAAAAAAAAAATACAATTGAAAAGGAAACCTCTAAAAAATCAAAGTCTGAAAAAGTACAGTCCAACTTTTAGTCATAACCACAATACATACAACACACTGTGCTAAACTCTTATTTCCAGAACTCCCTTGAGTTACTTATCAAAATATTTTCAAAGCAATGCAGTAAATTGTCACATATGCAAGTTTCACAAGAAACACAGTTCTCAATAAAGCTGCAACCTAAAATTTTCAATATATCCATGATAAAGTTTCCCAGAACATCCTTACTATGAAATAATTCTTGTGAGTTGCTAGAACGTTTGCAGCTATTTCTTACCACCCAGCACTAAGTCGTTCTAAACCAATACCCACCATTGTTACCAGAGTTGTACACTCACAGTAGATATTCCCTCTAACACCATACTGTGGTTACAGTACCTAAAACATGGCCCTTCAAGTCTCACTGTTAATAAGCTCTTCCTCAAGTTCTCTCAAAATTTGAAATGTCCAGTGTCACTATAATGGAAGATAAAAGCTCAATAGCATAGATCTGGATGTGTGTCCAGTATATTTGTCCAGTATATTAGTTTGTGATACTCATGAAGGGAACATTAAAAACAGCATAAGAAATCATATCTTGACCAGGATTCATCATCTATGATTCCTTAGAGGATAGTGGGCATCATCCCCTGAGGTACCCGAGAGGATGAAACCCAGGTTGTCATACTGTTTTTAATTTGATGCTACTCAACTATCAATACCAGATGTGCACATTCAACATCCAAATAAACATATCTCCAATCATCCACAATTGTTTTGATGCATCTAAGATAATTTCATAAACATCTATATATAATAATAAGCCATCCAGTTTTGCAAATATGACATATATTATTTCACATGCACCAATCTTGGCAATGGGCAATAATTTTTAAATAACTAAATTTTTTACAAGAAATCACCAATACTGTTACTTGATTCTAGAACTAAAGACTATATATTTTGCTTTAGTCCTGTTATTTCATGTTGCTATCTGGAACAATATCATTTTCTATTTCTAAATTTAGATTTTGTCTGCCGAATTATAGGCAATTATTGTTTTGCTATTATATTGTGTAGCTTGTGAATGGCACAAAAATACAAAAAGTTCCAAGAAGCTTGTACTTCTGTCTTTTAAAGGCATGTCCTGAACAAAGAATAACAGAGTTGGTTTTATTATCCACTAATGGATTTTCAACATGAAAACATTCTATACAGGTAAAGTTTAGAAATTAAAAGTGCATACTTGTTAATCTCTCATTCATGTGGTGCAGTTTTGCTATTGAAAAATAACAAAAAAATAGCAATGATGACATGCACTAATAGACTTTATTGAGGATATGAAAAATAAAGCTGTAGCAGTAAAAGCTACAAGAAAAGATCCAAAGGCATAACTGAAAAACACAGAAACATTTAAAAGGATGCCTTTTGCCTCTGCCCTATTTTACAACAATTACATCAAAAACTTTTATAAACTGCCCCACTGATTTTGTGCAAACAGAATCTGATTACTATTTTTTTAGTTCTAATTACCTGATACAGAAGGTGCTGTTTGGTCTACTTCCAGTTCTTTGTGATAGCTTTAGTCTTAGAATGAACTGTCTCTCAATATGTCAGTTCCATTTCTATATGACTAATTAATGTACATAATCACCACTACATATTGGAGATGAAAGATGTATGGATTTACATCTCACATGATACAAAATCATACTTCTATGCTTGCTTCTCTTTTTAGTGCTGTCTGTGCTAGCTGTTGCTTGACAAAACAGTCAAAAATCAGGTTGACTCAAGCATGTAAGTTATGAGCATGGGGCACATGAGTTGCAGGTACCAAATACCTAGAAAGTAAGATTGAGCTAAGCAGTGTAACATTCAAAGGTCATAGCCCTTTCAGTTTTTATTCTCACTGGTTGACAAAAAAAAAACAAGACTTTAACCATTTCCATGCCATACTATTGCAGAAATACTGCTAAAGGGTGGCACGGGTAAGCAAAATCACGCGGCTGTCAATGACCCATCTGCACTCAGCAGTCCCTGAGTATTACCGATGGGGGAGAGACCTGTGTATAAACAACACAGAGCTCTTCCCTGTCAACTCCAGCACACTGCTTTGTATGGTTCTCCATAGTATGTATGTATGTTCTCCATAGTATGTAAAGCACACACACAGCACATAGTAAAACAGCACACATTTAACCCTTTGATTGCCCCACATGTTAACCCCTTCCTGCCCAGTGCCATTAGTACAGTGTCAGTGCTTTTTATTAGCATTGAACACTGTATTGGTGTCACTGGGAATGTTAGTGACACCAAATTAGTTCCCCCCAGTGTCAGAATGCCCACCGCAGTCCTGCTATAAGTCGCTGATCATTACTAGAAAAAAAATTCCAGTATATATACCGCCATTTGTAAATACTATAACTTTCATGTAAACCAAATAATTTACACGTATTTGGATTTTTTGTGACGAAATTTGATTTTTTAAATTTTTTTACTGGATATGTTTTACAGCAAAAAGTAAAAAATATAGTTTTTTTTTCAAAATTGTCAGTTTTTTTTGTTTATAGCTCAAAAAATAACAAATTCACAGGTGATCAAATACCACCAAAAGAAATCTCTATTTGTGGGGAAAAAAAGGACATACATTTCATTTGGGTGCAGCTTTGTATGGCTGCGCAATTTTCAGTTAAATTAATGCAGCACTTTATCACAAAAAATGGCCTGGTCAGGAAGGGGGGTAAATCCTCTGGAGGGCAAGTGGTTAAATGAATTGTTAGTTGAGCACAAACAAAAAGAGTCATGTTAAAGGCTAATGCAATTTTTCTCAACAGACACTGCGGAACACCCTGAGATACTGTCTAAGGTCCCCCAGAGTGATGTGGAACAATTAACTAAGGCAGGCAGGTGGATCAACACTTTTTTCACAGGGGTGCATGTTCTACTTGTCAATGTTCATTTTTAAGACTAATGCAGTATTGCAAGCCATGATTCTGTGCAGGGCCGGCTGCCAAAGCCCTACCCATCAATATTGTTATTGGTTGCTAAGGGCACATCAATCACCTGCACACCATCCTTGGTTGCCCCCTCCCTGTCTCTTTCAGTAAATGCCAGGACCACTTGTAGATGTTTGGGGAGAGAAACAGAGAGAGAAGGGTGGCTAAAGGCTGCATATGGGCTCCTCTTAGCTTATACAGGTATAAGGGGAACTAAAAAAAGAGTTGCGCAAGTACAATGCTTCTGCAAGTCCTATATAATGAAAAAATTAAGCCGATGCTCCTACTAATTACCAAAGGGGCACAAGCCCATTTGTTAATAAGGAGCAATCCATTTTTTGTTCTGAGGATGTGAGAGGTACAATACAGAATGGAGATGCATGCTGTTATCTTACAGCCTTCCCCACTCCCCTAGCTCAGAGTGGGAGAGAGAAGGAGGATGTTAGCCTTGTGTAGTCTCTGCTCATGCTTTGTAATCACTGCACAGGAGAGAGACGGATCTGAGGTGCCTAATGACAGCTCACATCCTGTATAAAAGGTCACATCTGACAGGAATCTGCTGCACTTTTTATATTGAAAGCTGCTGTATTCCCTTGGTTAATTTAGTGCAGTCCCTGTGTCAGTTTCTAATTCACTTTGAAACTGAAACTGGCACAGTTGGTGCAGATAGACCTAAAACAGGTCTCTCTGCTTTGTTAATGTGGCACAAACTTAGTTAATTCCCCAAATGTCTGTAAAGTTAGAACTCTCTGGTTTGTAATTGTCAACAGGTGTTATGTTAACTATATATAGTCTCTTTTATATAACAGCATTTATTTGTTAGTTACTACTGATAACTGAACTCAGCTTTACCTACTACTGACCTCTGAACTCTGTGTCACAACTTACTGACCACTGAATTCTGCTTTACCTACTACTGGTCTATGAAGTCTGTATCACAAACTACCAAGCTTTGAACTCTGTGTCACAAACTAGTGACTTCTGAAGACTGGGTCACAAACTAGTGACCTCTGAACCCTGTGTCACAAACTATCAACCTCTGAACCCTGTGTCACAAACTAGTGACCTCTGAAGTCTGTGTCACAAACTACCAACCTCTGAACCCTGTGTCACAAACTAGTGACCTCTGAAGACTGTCACAAACCAGTGACCTCTGAAGTCTGTGTCACAAACTACGAACTTCTGAACCCTGTGTCACAATCTAGTGACCTCTGAAGACTGTGTCACAAAGTAGTGACCTCTGAAGTCTGTGTAACAAATAATTGACCTCTGAATTCTGTGTCATTTACTACTGACCCCTGAAGTCTGTGTCACAATCTACTGACCTTTGAATTATGTGTCATATACTACTGACCATTGAGCTGTTTTACTTACAACTGACCTCTGAAGTCTGCATCACAAACTATTGACCTCCAAATCCTGCATTGCAATCTATTGACCCTTGACCTCTGCATCACAAACTATGGACCTCTGAAGAGTATGTCACAAACTACTGACCGCTGAAGTGCATGTGACAAATTATTGACCTCTGAAGTCTACATCACAAATTTCTGATCTCTGAAGTTTGCTTAAAAACTGCTGACCACTGAGGTTTGCATCAAAAACCACTAACCTCTGAAGTCTACATTACAAACTACTCACCTCTTAAGAGTGCATCACGAACTACTGACCACTGAAGTCTGCGTCACAAACTACTGACCACTGAAGTCTGCGTCACAAAATTCTGATCTCTTACATCTCTATAACAAGCTAGTTACCTTTGAAGTCTGTGTCACAAACCACTGACCTCTGAAGTCTGGGTCACATACTACTAACCTATTACATCTGTATAACAAACTAGTAACCTCTGAAGTCTGCATCACATACTACTGACCTCTGAAGTCTGCGTCACATACTACTGACCTCTGAAGTCTGCATCAAATGCTACTGACCTCTGAAGTCTGCATCACAAACCACTGACCTCTGAAGTCTGGGTCACATACTACTAACCTATTACATCTGTATAACAAACTAGTAACCTCTGAAGTCTGCATCACATATTACTGACAAATCCAACACAACAAACACTTTACTCCTGCGCTAGGAAAGGACTCAGTAGACCCAATAGGAATGCTCTGGAATTTTCTGGAATATGCACTGCTTGCTGCCCTCAACAGACCGGGGTGGTCCGAATACACTGGATACAAATGGAGAAACAGAAAAAGGGCGCACCGACCTAGTGCATTATCGTTTAAAATAATTTATTAAAGAAACAAAAATAGGTATCATACTCACAATGGACATAATAACACAGGCATGTCAAACTGAACAAGGTGTATGATCCAAACAACATCTGTGTCCATACGATGGAACCCTGGATGACCAACTGACTAACGCGTTTCGAGGACACAACCTCTTCCTCAGAGCCTGAGGAAGATGTTGTGTCCTTGAAACGCGTTAGCTAGTTGGTCATCCAGGGTTCCATCGTATGGACTCAGATGTTGTTTGGATCATACACCTTGTTCAGTTTGACATGCCTGTGTTATTATGTCCATTGTGAGTATGATACCTATTTTTGTTTCTTTAATAAATTATTTTAAATGATAATGCACTAGGTCGGTGCGCCCTTTTTCTGTTTCTCCATTTGTATCACATATTACTGACCTCTGAAGTCTGTATCACATACTACTGACCTCTGAAGTCTGCATCACATACTACTGACCTCTGAAGTCTGCATCACATACTACTGACCTCTGAAGTCTGCATCACATACTACTGACCTCTGAAGTCTGCATCACATACTACTGACCTCTCAAGTTTGCGTCACATACTACTGACCTCTGAAGTCTGCGTCACATACTACTGACCTCTGAAGTCTGCGTCACATACTACTGAAGTCTGTGTCACATACTACTGACTAATGAAATCTGTGACCTAGGGCTGTGGACAAAGCGTTCCATGTCTGCCTCTCATCCATTCCTACCACAATAGAGCACTTGTATGTATTTTCCCAGACTCAGGTTTCCTATCAATGATAAGTAACATTTACTGATTTTTATATTTTCGACTGGTGTTCCCCCAATATTGTGCATCATTTTAAATGGTGCCTTGGCTGAAGAAAATTTGAGAAACACTTGGGTAATGTGATGACTAAGTTGGGACACTAATGAATATCAGGAACTAGAGGACAGGTTAAAGTCAACACAGGATCAACAGAACAGAATAGACAAAACGGAATCCTAAAACACAACCAAGAATCAATTGTAACCCTTTACTCAGACAATACTCTGTTTCTCTGATCAAACCTTTATCTGTAAAGTGTTTGGTGATGTCAAATGCACAATTAAAAGTTGTCTGTGCTGTGCTGAAGTATATAAAGAATATGTAAAACCCTAACTAAATGACATTTAGTTTGTCAAGTCCCTGTTTATCATAAATCATTGCGATTTTTTGTTAAATATTGTTTTTACCTTATATTTCATTCTTGTCTCTGGATGTCTCTTTGCAGCCATGTCCTGTCTACATCCATGCATTCCATTAACTGCTGCATATGGTTTCTTAAGAGGACTTAAGTGGCAGTAGTAAAACATGCCTGTGCAATGTCCAACCACATGAAGTCTGCATTGGAGGATTATGTGAAGAGTTGACAACGCCTGATCACAACCACAAGACAGGGACAGGGCATTGTCACTCATTACTAAATCTCATAGAGGTTTCATTTTTGGAGGAATCATCAGTGGAGGTGTTGGAAGTTCTGGATTTAGAGGTTGAGTTCACAGTGGGGTCCATAGTGGGGTCACCAATCAAAATTATATCTCCACTCAGCAATACATGATCTTGCTGAATTTTCCTGACTTTTTAAAAAAGTTCATTGAGAAAGTTGATTTGTTCCATGTTTGGGGCACAGACATTAAGGAGAGTATAGAGAACATTATTATGTTCACAGACAATGAAGAATCTCTCTTTATCATCTTAAACTGAATTTATGCATCCCAAGGTGAATGTTTCCCTGATTACTAATAACACTCTGCATTTTTTCTTATAGATGTGCAGAAAATGATGGATTTTGAGAACAGGGTGTTTGTTGGCAGCAAAGTGGAATTTCTGTGAGAAGAGAATGTCACCTTTTAGTGTCTCAATCTCCCTATAAAGAGATGATCTTTTGTATGGGCAATTAAGTTCTCTAGTGTTGAAAGAGATCCCTTTGAGTGACATTTCCCTCAGTAGTAATGTGGACATTGTTTTATTCATTTTTTGCGATACAGCAATACAGCAATATTTTAACTGACAAATGCACAGTCATGCAACACTGTACATAAATGAAATTTATGTCATTTTTTTCCCACAAATACAGATTTCTTTGATGGCAATTGAGCACCTCTGTGTTTTTTATTTTTGCATTATAAACAAAAAAGACTGATAATTTTGAAAAAAAAAAAACAATATGTTTGACTTTTTGCTATAAAACATACAGTATCCAATAACAAAATAAAAAAAATAAAATGTCTTCATAAATTTAGGCCAAAATGTATTCTGTGACATGTGTATTAAATGGTTTACGTATTGTATAAAATGTTTATTAAATTGTTTACGTGAAAGTTATAGCATCTTCAAATGGTTGAATGAATACTGTAATTTTGTTTTTGTTTTTTTCATACTAGTAATTGCAGCAATCAATGACTTATAGCCAGACTGCGGAAGGCATTCTGACACTTACTGACACCTCCAGTGACACTAATACAGTGATCAGTGCTAATAAAAAGCACTGACATGGTACTAAAGACACTGGGCAGGAAGGGGTTAACATCTGGGGTGATCAAAGGGTTAACAGTGTATTGTTTTGTGCTTACTGCCTGGTGTTAACTAGGGGACATGCTGCCTTCTATTTCTCTGCTTTGACAGGAGAGAGATCTGCGTTATTTACACACAGATCTCTCCCATCAGCTTCTCTGCCGATCACCGAGGCATCCTGTGCATGATTTACAGGCTGGAACCCAGTGATTGATATCTCTGAGAGCCAATGACCTACCTGTAATTGCAAAATCACATAGATTTATGTAATTCTGCACAGTGTGGCCACCCAGTAGCAGTATATCTACTATGGGGCGGTCTTTAAATAGTTATAATGGAACTGTGGAGCAGTGATTGTGTAGAGTTTTTTAGAAACTTGCCTAAGGTGCTGTTCACTGAGGCTGAACATTTGCAAGTTGAAAAAAAAAGTCAGTTGAGAATTATATTTATGGCATTGGTTAACAATATAAATAAATGTAACTAAACAAAACATGTAGCAATGTGCAGCAACAAACAGGATGTAACAAGAAAAGCCAGAAAACAATGTCAGGGACCATGGATTGAAATTTGGCCGGTCCCTGCTTAACTGGATGAATTTCGGTCCATCTATGACCGGCCTAAGGCAATCCCTGGATCAAGAATCTCTGGTGTTAGCAAAAGGTAATTGCTATATTCTGTGCATTCTGGAAGACATTCAACTTTTTTATTAAAACAAGGCTCAAAAAGAGTAGCGGCCCATACTTCTGACATTTAATGCCATTTTTGCCCTCTTTAGGAATAAGGATAATATAAGCCATTAGAGCAGAAGGCATTTGCTATCCAGCCAATCTAAAGATTTAGGGAAATTTTTTTTCAGAATCCGTGGCTTTCAAATTCCTATCTCCTCCACTGTGATGTCCTGCTCTAATGCTATAGAGCAGTGTTTCTCAACCTTTTTTGAGTCAAGGCATCCTTTACAATTATGCACAATCTCAAGGCACCCTATTCTAAAATGTAAAAAACTAACTTAATAGTTTTATATCACACAGCAACTTCCACACATGTAGGACACCCAACATTATTTATTTTTCCAAAGGCAATACACCATTGCAAACTGTTACTGACTAGTATTGAAATGTTTATCTCCCTTACTCAGCTAATGTGACCACAGTGCTGACAAAGATGGACAGGGTAGGGGCAAACAAGGATGTTGTGCAGGCACCCAACATCCTCTTTATCAACCATTGGTTAGGGCACCAGCGGCTGGAAGGTTGTAATGGAGCACAAGGAAAATCTGGGACTTTGTGTAACTAAGGTTTGATCCACCTGCTGGCTAGTATACCATTTTGGGCAGTTTTTAAGCATTTTGCCAAAGCACCCCTGAAGGTACCTGAAGGCACTCAGGGTTCCTTGGCACCCTGGTTGAAAAAGGCTGCTATAGGGGTTTCTTTTCTAAGCCCTGGGAAAGACACAACTTTAGGAGATTCTTTAATTTTGAATATAAATATATTGATAATATAATATTAGTAAAAAATGATAACAAAAATCTCTAAATTGTTGAGCTACGTATTTGAAAAATCTGAACAATTGGGTCACCCAAGGCTGTGGTACTTTTGTGAATTTTTTCAGCATT
The DNA here is from genome assembly GCF_062004578.1 of Staurois parvus. Taxonomy (NCBI): domain Eukaryota; kingdom Metazoa; phylum Chordata; class Amphibia; order Anura; family Ranidae; genus Staurois; species Staurois parvus. The sequence continues at coordinate 6,737,202 of NW_028317803.1, forward strand.
CTCATTAGCAGCTTACCACTCTTATTCCTATGTTCACAGAATGTTTGTGCAAAGAATCTAAGTTTTATATTGACCTGATTATGAAAATCTCAGTGTAATTGTAGGTGCATTGTACATAAATGCTGGAGTTCCTCTGTATCCCCACCCCTCATGCCTCTGTTCCATTTCTCCTATATGTTGTATCAATTTGAGGATGTGCACTTAACATTGCCTCTTAGGTCACTGTAATGAACTACCTGGCGGGACCTCTAGCAACCCACAGGATATGATTTCCCAGAGCGCGGAGTCTAAGTCCCAGTCCGCTTGTTCACCAGGGCCCCTGATGGTGGGGATGGACTTGGAGCAGACCGAGACCAGGTCACGGTCCCTGGGTACACCCACCTGTGGTAGAAGGGACCGCCAGAAGTATCTGCAAGATGAGAGCCTGATGTGAAGAGGCGGATGGCCTTGAGCGGGATGGATGGATGGATGAATGAGCAGAAGCGTGGTCAGACAGGCCAAGTCGGTAATCGTGGGAGCAGCGTGGTACAAGAAAGCGGACAGAGAATAGTCGGGTCACTCGCCGGGTCAGTAACAGAAGATCAAATCCAAAGGGGGGCATCCGAGAAAGAGGTCAGGCAAGCCAGGGGGTCAGAGCAGGAGAATTCAGCACAGTCAGGGACAATCCGGGTCAGCAACGATCAAATACAGAGACTACAGGAACAGGAACACAGGATAGACCAAACGGCAATCCATGTCAGCGCAGAGCGGATTTAAATACTGCACCCTGCGCTGTCATTGGTGCCAGGCGCACACCCGCTGCCACGAGTGCGCATGCATGAGTTCATCTCCGCCGCGGCCGGCCAAGACCTAGTGCCCGTACGCCAGCGCGAGTCGGCACATTGCACCTGCGCCGAGCCATTCGCCACGGCGGACCCTGACAGTCACTCACTCTGCACTATAAGTTCCCCACACCATAACGTTATGGGCCTCCTATAGATTTCCCATCTTTACCTCATCTGGATAATTTTCTGAAACTATTGAAGGTATAGTTTTCCTCCCTGGTGTGCCTTTCAGGAAGTTTTAGGGGTACAGAAACAATTTAATAAGCTAAAATGGTTATATGATAAATATCTTTGAATCATACCATATTTAAAGTATCTGTGGTCTAGAAGCATCAAATCTATTCTAAAATAGACTTTATGGGACGTCATACATAAACAAAGAATTCTCCAGCAGTGCAAAACCCCATTGTAGAGCTTCTTAAAATGTTTCTGGGCTGCTGCAGATAAAGAGGACTCCAGAGGAGGTGTCAAGGGAGAGCTCTGGCCTCACATTAAAAACTCCACCCACAGCCAAAAGGCTTTTAGTGAACTCAAGTAACATCTGAATAACTTTATCAAGGAAGGTTAGCAGTTGGGTATATGAGGCATATATGGTAGCAAAGTATCCTAATAGTTATATCAGGTACTTCTAAGCATGCATATTAATTATATGCTTGGTATGGCAAACAAAGGCAAGGAGACATTGTAGAGGGGGGTTCCCTGTAAAAACAACACCTGGCTGGCTTGAGAAAGAGGATGGGCCAACTTCCCACCGATTCTCTCCAGGCATTGAATGGTGCAGTATGTCTCATTAGTCTGCTTTTGTATGCAGCAACCTGTGCTGTTTCATATGCTTTTTGGTTCCACACACCTTCATGCTGCTGGCCACAGAACAGGAAGAAGTACAGAGGCATCCCTAGGGTTGGTGTCACCTGGTGCGGTAACACGTGGTGTCACCCCTCCAGAGAGGAAGGAGCGGTGCTGGTGTAGCGGTAAAATGAGTATCCCGACCCGTGAAGATATGTATCCCCCGGAGCAACTGTGCATGTCCCGGTTTCAGGCTGAAGGTTCAACCTATACGGGGTTTATTGATCTTGCAACCCATAGTGATCCGCAGGATCAGCTTTAGTGGTTTGCAGCCTGTAAGGGGTTAACTGTGGCAGCTCTGTGCTAAAGTCGGAGATCCAGAGATTGGCGATTGGCTTCTTTGCCTTGAAACCGGCACATGCGCAGTTGCTTCAGGGGATACATATCTTCATGGGTCGGGATACTCATTTTACCGCTACACCGGGGGCAGCTGTCGCTGTGCCGGGAATCCGGGATCACCCCAATAACTGGCCAGGACCTTCACAGAGCCCAGAAGCTCTGCTGGCATCCTGCTCGTGCACCCCCTGTGATGGTGTCACCTGGTGCAGTCCGTACCCCCTAGGGACGCCACTGAAGAAGTAAGAGTGATTTGTTCCATCCTTCGCATTGCGGTTGACTGGCACACATGGAAGAAATCTTATGTGTGATACATTTTTTATTAAAGGTGCTTCTACGACCCTGTCCAGCTCTCCTAGAGTAACTGCCTGCCTCCTGGGATCTCCTCCATGCTCTTGAGACTGTGCTGGAATACACAGCAAACCTTCTGGCAATGGCACATATTGATATACCATCCTGGAGGAGTTGGACTGCCTGTGCAACCTCTGTAGGGTCCAGGTCTCATGCTACAAGTAGTAACACTGACCCTAGCCAAATGCAAAATTAGTGAAAAACAGTTAGAAAAGATGAGTAGGGAAAAAAATGTCAGTGGCCTCTTCCTCTAAATCCATTCCTGTTTTGGGGTTCTTCTCATTGTTGCCCATCTCATGCACCTGTTGTTAATTGCATTAACACTAAGCAGCTGAAACCAATTACCAAACCCCCTCTGCTACTTAACTGACCAGATCAATATCCCAGGAGTTTAATTGACTTGATGCTATACTCTGATTAAAAGTATTCCTTTAATTTGTTTTGAGCAGTGTAGTTCTCTTCATGATATCCTTTATGAGTTTTTATCTTTATGAACATTTCAGAGCCCTGGCTTGCAAAAGTCCACAATTCTCTCCTCAAATGAGAATGAAAAAAGAGTCATAGCATTTGTATGTTCTACATTTAAGCTAAAATGATACTGTCCACCCCTCAAGACAACAAAAGAGTTTCTGGTATAAAGTGAACAAGCAAAAATATGTTGGACACTCAATACCCAGCGGCTGAAGTAAACAAGCAAATTGTTTTTTACCCAATAAACTTATTAAAAGGGCAAAGCAAATTAGATCTCACCAAGTTCCTGAGAATGGATAGCGTTTCTCATGTCAACTAGTGGTTGCAGGGTGCATATCTCAGCCAGGGGCGGACTGACAACTCATGGCTCCCCCCGGGCAATATGGGATCACGGGGCCCCTGTGTCCTTGCCCAAACTCAAAAAAGCCTATGAAAAAGGTACCAGGGGCATCTCATGAGGTCCCCTACTGACCCCGGGACCTCGGGCAGTGCCAAAGTTTCCAAATGGTCAGTCCGCCCCTGATCTCAGCTATTCTAAATTTTGGCTTCTCTGCTTCTTCAGGTTCCAACCACCAACACCCATGTGAGCTACTGCTGTGGTATTGGGAAATCTTCAATCTGTCACAAGAAATTCTGCATGAACCATCTGCACACTGCTGTAAACCTTTTCTAGGAAAAGTTGCAATTAAAGGACAGGGATTTTTGGCTCTCACATATTGCAATACATGTTTAAGCAGGCCAGTTGTGTCAAAGTAAACCTTTTATGGCCAGTCCCTAACCTGCTCTGCAAAATGCAAGTGCTCTAGTGGATATAGTGCCAATATGGGACAGATAGGTTCAAGATGGGGGGGGAAGCTACAAGTTCAGGTCTGGCCACTAACCTGCAGTGCAACAGAAATAAGATATACAGTACCTGTGCTAAAATCCCAATAGCTTGCACATGTAAAAATCTGTCAGGTGCTAATGGGGTGTGTCCACATGTTAACAGTAGAAATTCTAGCTGAACCCTCTGTACACTGCTATATACCCTTCCTATCAAACTTTGCAATGAAGAAACAGGGCTCTATAACAGTGTGCAGAGGGTTCGTCCAGAATTTTTGGTTAACATGTGATCACGCCCCTTTAGCACCTGATGGATTATGTACATGTATAAACTATTTGGAATTGAGCTAAGGTGTATCATATTTCTATTGCATTGCAGGGCATTGACCAGACCTGGACCTGTATGTTTTTGCATTAGCGCATGTTCTCAGGGCAGTGCTCAGTCCTCCTTGCCATTGATTTGACAATACCTTATCTTTTAGTCTGGAAAATCAGCAGAACAGGGCAGAATTTTAAAGACTGGGTTCCTATTGACTTCAAAGGGGTTTGGATCAATATTCAGAACTTTAGCACAGATCGATAAACCTCCTGCAAACTTATCGGCCCAAGTTTGGCTCTTCAGAAGAAAACTATGGAGTAATAAAAAGAAAATTATTCTCTTAGAAGACCACAGCTAAATATTACTTCCGGTGGACCATAATGCAATCCATCATATAATATGTAGGGCAACAGTAAAGTACAGAGTCTTTTATGCGTATATAGAGTGTGTATATATATATATATACACATATATATATACACACATATACATATATATACACACACACAGTATAGTATATATATATATATATATATATATATATATTTAGAGCAGTTTTTCATACCATTCATTTAGAGATACCTGTCAAAGCAATGACTAACAAACAGTAAATGCTAACTGTGAATACTTGACATATTTCTCCAAAACATCTCAATGTGAATATTTTATTTATTTCTGTGAAGATCACTAATCAATACAATTGTCTGGAAACATTAATCATGTCTAGTATTTGTATCTCTTGAAGGACATTGTAAAACCCTTTCCATTAGTACAGACATACTCTACTTATCATATTGATCAAAGCTGTCAAGTCTGTAAACTTTAAGAAGCACAGTAGTTTCACTTATGACATGGATGGTCAGAAAAGTCTGCTTAGCCGAATGTGTTCTCCTTTAATCTGAGCAAGTCAATATCTCAAATCTTTATTCTGTACAGTACATTGGGTTGAACATCTGAACTCTGCTTTTACATATGATAACAAACTTTTGCAATAATTACACTAACATGCCAAACCTAACATTACTCACTGCCCATGCTGTCATTCATATAGCGAAACAAAAGGACAGGAAGCACATTAGGGCAAAAAAGGCTGGGAAGCTAATTATAAGAAGCTACACCCTTGCTTCCACTGATAATCATGGTGTCCTCTAAAGAAACTACTGTATGACTCGGTAATGATGTCTAATTGTTAAATGAAAAAATATGTATTTTATCATGCATAGATAATTACTTTAAAACCCATTTTAGATGATAATGTTACTAAAACTTGTCTTTCTATTATAATTTGCAGGATGACATTGTTTCCTATGTAGGTCCAACACATATTTAAATTGCAGTCTTCTTTTTAAAAAAATAAAAGATATACAGCACTACAAAAGAAACGTATTCATACATTTTAATTCTCACAAATAAAATAAAAAACAAACATAAACAAATATAAGAAATAAAATATACCAGCATCCAAAAAAGCTAAATTCAGCTTCAAATAAACTGCTTCGTAATGATGTGATGTGCAAGCCATTTGTAAAGAATCATTAAAATGTGCTTCTTCTTCAAAAAGCCAAACAGTAAACCCCTTCATTAAAAATAATAGGTCACAACATCCTTCCTTCCATAATATATGCCTTTATGGTAGAGGACATTCTATTTATTCTTTGAAGGCCTTAATATACACTAGTCATGGTGTTTGATTTAAGGTTGCCCAGCATGGATGATGAGATAATTTCATTGATCTGATTTTGTAGAAAAATTTACAATTTTACCTTATACAAAATTTCATCAAAATTGGCCTCAAATGTTATCAAGTGGACTGCTTAGGTGATATCAATAAAAAATAAGAAATAAAGATGAATAAAGCCTAATTCGATGGAAATTCAAACCCTAAAGCTAACTTTAAGGTTGAGCCAACCCGAACTCTAACGATAACTCTAATCCTAACCCTGGCAATAATATAATGCTAATTCTGATCCCAGAGTCAATCATTTAATGTATTGTTCTCAGTTATGTTTTGTTTGTAGTTGGTTTATTTTGTAACCACAATTTCCCACAATCCTCATGATTCTGCATCTGAGATTCAATTTCAAAACTATTTGCTTTCATAGGACTTAAGGTCAGGCCTCATAATGTATGGCTTATTTCTAAAAATGCCATCTAATAGGTTTCCATGCTTAACTCCAGCTGATTTTGAGTTACAACATGCAAAATAGAAATTCTTTATTCACTTGCTGCATGCTTTTTTCTGGGTAAGTGAAAATACTAAAGGAAGAGACAGACTGGCAACCACAACATTTTCTAAAGAATAGCCAGGCAACAAACCTTCTTAGATATTGGCAAACAATAACATATTTCATAATTACATGTTTCATTTTTTTATGAATGTGCTATGATTCTTCATAATATGATTGAAGTAAACATAACTTTGTTGCGCTGCTTGTCTACTTTTATGAGTTTTTCCTATAGACATTCTTGTTAACAGTACATCTTCAAAGACGTCTGCTAGTATAATGATACTGGTAATTAAAATCTGAGTTATCTGTATTTGTTATCAAGATCATTCATGGAGAAGGCATTTAAATTATTGAGAAGGTCTATCCATTACACCATGAACATTTTCTACAGACTTTCCACTGTGTGATGAGAACATTGCATTCAGACAGCCACTGATTCATCACTGTTGCTACTAATTATACCTTTGAGTTTCTCCTTGACCTGTCAATGTCTAACCTGTATTGAGTGAGTTATTTAAGTTTTCAAATCGATGGGAAGTAGGGAGGCAGATATTTTTGTAAATGACTATTTACTGCTTTGCAGTATATCTTCTAAGAAATTACCATTTCATACAACAAAACATATTAATCTAACAGATAGAAAAGGATAACCATACTCTACAGAAGCTGTTTGAACAAGTAAAGCACAATAAAAATATTAAATATTAATAAAATTTGGCACAAAACTGAGGAATCAATGTGTAATTTTAGGTTATTGGTTATCAATAGAAGTATCATTAAAGTTGAAAAAGAAAGTATGTGTGTAAAAAAATATTAATCCTTAGAAATTATCCTAATTTCATTATGAATAGGTTCTTAAATGCTCTTTGTCATATTAATAAATGACAGCAAATTTGATTTGACAAACAAAATGCAAGATTTAAATTACCACATCTAATTACCAAATATCTTAAGCAATCAAGGTCAGTTAAAGAAAAAATTATATGAACCACTAAATTATTAATAATCAGTTAAATTATATTATATGAACCACTATATAAGGATAAAAGGTCAAAGTAACATTTCAATTACTGGAGTTATATGTTTATCCTGCTCTAGTATATGTAAAGATTAGAGATAATGATGATCGAAAAAGTTATATCAGTTTGGCTGAACTTTTTAAAAATGTGAACAGCATGTGAAATTCAGCATTTCCAAGCTTGAAAGCCTCTGTAGTCAACAGAAATTCTAACGAGGTTTCAAAAGGTATATAATACAGAGCAGTACATTATCTAAAATTGTATAAACTGATTTAGGAATTTCAAGGCAGCCCTATCTAGTAAGGTGATAGGGCCAAAGAAAACATCTTGAGCCATGATACTACGATAGAAGAGTGGTACCTAAGAGCACTGACAATCCAACTAAGTGCAAATGCATGGCAGAAACAGCCTTGAAAAAGACTTTGGCTGCTTTCTCCTAGAACGAGATTTCCTTTCAACAATACAAAAAATACTGGATTTCATATTTAAAGGTTGAATATATTTTTATTATAGGTTTTTTGCATACAAAAGTACAAGAAACAGAACACATAAGGAATAGTACTAACAATATGACTGTAACGGCATAAATGTAACAACTTGGCTGTCGACGGGTGTAGACAGACATTTACAATGACACACAGGATAAATCAAACAGGCATCATATAAAACAGAAGAAAATATCGTGTAAACAGCACCGACTTACACTCCATCGGGTGAACACTTAAAAAAAGGTAATGGGCAACCTCTATTGTTGATTGAAAAAAAAAATAAAAATAGTAGCCATATTGAGCTAGGGGGAAGAAGGAAAAAAGAAGAGTACTAAAAAAAGGAGAGAAGATAGAATAAGATAAGCTGAGCAGAAGATGTGAAGAAGTACAAAAGATCGTGAGTATAAAAGGTCACAAGGGCACGAGTACTTTCCAGCCCAATTTACTACATAGTGTATATAGGGAAAACACCCTACCTATGGGACTGATTGAAGTCTATTCTGTAGTTTCTCAGAGGCAGAGTGATGTATCCATATGGACCATAAGGAATATAATTTTACCCAAGAGTCAATCTCCACGTCCTTCATTTCTTCCATCAACATTTAATATGTCTACCCACAGGGATAGGGAAGGGCTAACTGTAGTTTTCCAAAATCTAGAGATGAGTTGACGGGCTGAGGAGAGAAAGAACAGTAAAAAATTAGTTTTTTGTGATTTGATTGAGCTGGGTAAAATGAATAATAAAGTGATTTTGGGAGATATAGTAAGGGAGTCTTCATAGATATCTGAGTATATTTGAAAGATCTTAGACCAAAATGGACTGATGAGATCGCAATCGGACCAGACGTGTAAATACTTTTCCCTCTCTCTGTGACAGCACCAGCAGATGTCCCAGGTTGAGGGAAAAATACGGTTGATGGAGACCGGGTCACTATACCAACTAGAAAGTAGTTTAGTTTTTTGTTCCTGTATATAGTTAGAGACAGAGGATTTCTGAGTGAAAATGAATGCCTTCCAGAAGAGATCTTCATTCCCAGCTCCCCCGACCTGACTCTAGTTTACGTAGGTGCCGAATTATGTGTGTTAGCGATAATTAATTTGTGTACCTTATAGAGAATGTGGCGGAGTAACTTCGGGAGTAGGCACATGTATTCAAAATGTAAAAGAGGTCTATGTATGTTTCCCAATGAGTGTAGGGATTTACAGTACGTCGACAAATTAATCTTCATCAGCCAGTTTAGTGGGGGTGTCACGTGGGCTGGGGAACTCACAAAGGAACCTGATGAAGGGTGTACAAAAGAATGTGCCATTGGCCAAGAAGATCTGTCATAGGAGCCATAGACAAGAGTTTGTCTATTATTTGGAAGTGCTGGATTGTCAAAAAAATGGGTGTGAGTGGGCCTGGGTCAGAAGATAATGAATAACGTCCACGTCGGAGATACCAGACCCTAAGCAAGGTTGTTGTCAAAGGAGAAAGTGTGGAGAAAGCATGGTAAGGGCTGGTGTAGTCCCAGAGAAACAATCGTAGGTTCACTGGAGAGAGGTCTTGTTCGACAATGACAGAAATCTTTATGACCAGACGAAAAAATATTCCAGTAAGCGAGCCAGTAACGCGGAAGTGTAATAGATTTTGAAGTCTGGGAGACCGGTCCCACCATCAGATTTAGGATAGCATAAAAGTTTATGTTTCAAGTGATGGCAGTGCCAAACCAATTGTATTGTGAGAGTACTAAGGGTGCGAAAGAAAGCAGGGGGTAATAGAATTTGTATGGCCTGAAATAGGTAAAGCAGCTTAGGCAAAATGTCCATTTTCAATATATTTATGCATCCAAACCATGGTACAGGTAGATCCCGCCATGTCTCCAGTGACCTAAGAATTTTGGTGAGAAGTGGACTTAAATTGAGAGCATCCTTGTAGATGGGCAAGGATTACAGTACCCAAATATGTGATTGCCTTGGATTGCCATTTAAAGTGTAAATTCTGCTTAAGCGTTAAGAGAGTGGAAGGTGAAAGAGAAAGGTTCAAAGCCTCAGTTTAGGTAAGGTTCAATTTAAAGTTGCTAAAACCGCCAAACCTTTGAATTTCTGCCAGTATGGAAGGAATGCTAATGTGCAGTTGAATTACATATAGTAATAAGTCGTCTGTATATAACGAGAGTTTACAATGTGAGGAGAAAGTGTGGATTCCATTGATGGAATTATTATTATGAATAGTCTGAGCTAGATGTTTAATAACTATCACAAATAGTAGCGTGGAGAGGGGACATCCCTGTCACATGCCATTAGTGAAAGTGAACTCCTCAGATTGTGTTTCATTAGCCCTCACAGTAGCAGAGGGCATAGAATAAAGAAACATGATACGAGTTAACATTTACGAGCCTATACCAATTTGCACTAAAGCTTGTCTAAGAAATGACCAGTTAACTCGTTCAAAGACCTTTTCTGCATCACAGGAGAGAAGGCATGCTGGAATATGATTTCTCCTGACCAAGGAGATAAGATGGAGTGTTTTGGTAATGTTATTCCAGGCCTTACACCCTGGGATAAAACCAACCTGGTCTTTGTGTATTATGTTCAGTAAGAGGAGCAATAGGCAGGTTGATAGGATTTTGGCAAAAGGTTTTAATTCTATATTTAGCAGAGAGACTGGCCAATAGTTACTACAAATTGACAGATCTTTCCCTGGTTTCAGGATCACAGCAATCTGAGCCTGGAGAATTTATGATGAGAATGGATGACTGGTGTCTATAGCCTCGAATGCGGTAACCAGAAGCGGAGACAAGAGTGGAGCAAAAGGTCTTATAAAAACGGGGAGTAAATCCATCTGGACCTGGGCTCTTCCCATTCTTAAGTCCCCGTATGACTCTTAAGAACTCAGCGGCCTGTAGAGGAGCATCTAGGTCCTGGGCGTCAGCTGGTGGGATAGTGGGAAGCACAGTCTGTAAGATAGTAGATCTGAGTGGTCATTTGGGGAGGGTGTCGTGGGGGGAGGAAGGGGGAGTAAATATGAAAACTCTGAATTATACTGCTGAAATTCAAAAGCAATCTCAGAATTTTTACAGTTTTTTCTTAGAAGGAGAAAAGAAAATGTGAAATTCTAAGAGTGTAGCAGAATTCAGGGTATTTTTGTGGGTAGATACTAGATTGGAAATTAACATCAGCAAGCGATGTTGACCAAATCTATAGATTATGAAATATAATATTTCTCTGATATGATTTGATTAACCTTAATGAGAGTTCTTTGACCAAGAGTAAAAGTTTAAACACAACAACCAAAATGTATTAGTGAATAGTAGGGAGGTCTAAACTAACATACCACAATCTATCTACTTTACAATAAGAAAAAGGAAAAGAGAAACAAAATGTAAACAATTAAACCAATGAATTATAGAATATAATACTCATACCCTAAACCCACAAACAGCAAGACAGACAACACATACGACAAGCATGTATACATGTAAAGTGCCAGAGAGATGTCCTGATATTTACCAATAATGTAGCATGGGGGCCCCCAGGAAATATTGGATCTTCTCTGCTGTCTTCCCCCAAAATCTATCCTGATATACACCTATCTCTCATAGACTTGCATGGGGAAATCCTGATTGTTAGAACTATCTAATCCATCTCCCATATCTGACGCATCTCATCCAGGATTGGACAATTTCCCCATCCCATATTGCTGGCATAACTCAGCCCCTTCCCAGAGCCTCCCCTTTTGGTGATAAAATTACATATGCCAGGTCATGGCACCAAGTCGTCTGGGTTGAGGCTTTCTTATAAAAATTCCCTCCATTATTGAGTGTTTAGAGGGAACCTTAATTATGCAAGGTCATAGCCTGGGAAAACTGCATTCCTGGACAGATAGCCATCCCCATTGCATATCTAAAGGGTACTTTGAAGTGGCCCTCATACAAACCAAGAGATTTAAATGGCCTGGTCTAGATAGTTATGTCGGCCCCATAAAGTCTGAGATAAGGTAGTTAATTTAGTGGTTGTCCCTTCTCGCATAATAGAGCATTCCTTGTGGCATGCACATGTTTAGCACATCAAACATTCCTCCAATACAAAACTATCTAGTAGATTAATTACTAAAACTTGATCCCTTGTTCCCATGTCTATGTACAGTACACCTATATCAAACCAAGCTCTGATATTTCTAACTTTGTAACTTAGTTAACTTATAGTTATAAAAATATCCATTTACAGTTGCTGATGAAGATTATACATAAACCCCTCTTTAGTCAACAGTGGCATATGTCAAAAGTTCTTTCTTGCTTAAGTCTAGAGCCATGTTGGATAAAGATGCCTCACAAGACACATTTAAGGGCTTCCCATTTGGTCATGGGGTGTGTTTGGTCAGAAACATGATCACGGACAAAGTCAGTAATGGCTTGAGAAATGGCTTGATGGCAACCCGGGTATCTCAGGAGGTTATAATTTAATCTCCATGAGAATCTGTGGGTGGTAGTGGGTAAATCGCCTAGAGTAAGGTGTATATGGGCATGGTCGGACCAAATTCAGAGGCCTATAGAGGGGGAGATATTAAAATCCAGAAGAGACTGAGAGACAAAAAGGTAATCTAGCCTACTATATGAGACATGTGCAGCTGAGTAATATTTGTAGTTCTTCTCAGACGGATGCAATGTATGCCAAACATCTACCAGGGAAAGCTTGGAGAGCAGGGAGTGAATTTTGATCAGAACAGAGGGAGATAGGGAGGACTTACCGGTAGAGGAGTCTAATTGTGGGACCAGAGGAACGTTGAGATCTCCCCCCTAAAATCAGGTTACTAGAACCAAAAGGACTCCAGTCCCATCATCACAGAAGAGAGGAAATGTAGCTGCTCCTGGTTAGGGGAGTAGAGGTTAGCGATTATGAAAACAGATTGCATATAACGCAATTTTAAAAATATATAATGACCCTTGGCGACTATGAATGACTTCAAGGGTAAAAGAATGGTGAAATGCAATGGATACACCCTTAGATTTTGCCATAGGATTAGTGCTATGAAACCAGGGGGTATAATATTTATTCTGTAGAGGAGGTACTTTGTGGGTCACCTGCAATAGTAAAATTTGGGAATGCTGTTTATGAAAGTGATAAAGGATCTATCTCCATTTTTCAGGTGTATTGAATCCTCTACAGTTGAGAGAGGAGTCCGTCAGAGGAAAATGAGACGCCATAATAACGGATCAGGGATGTGAGAATAAATAGGACAGGAGAGCTTGTGCCAGTACCAGAAAGGGAAAAAGAACAAGAAATTTTTAGAAAGCGTAGAGAGGAGATGAACAAAGGAAAGAAGAAAGCAACTAGTATAAAGAAGAAGGTAGGAGTCATCAGCTCCAGATAATTTTGTGGACCATGGGTTCCTTTCAGAAAATGGCTGTTAATTAAACTACTGCAACAATATGAAGGTAGACCTTTGAGTAACAATACATATAATAACACACAAACCAAAAAAAATGTTAATATCAATAATGGGGAATATCACCTCTCAGAGGCCATAGAAAACAACGATATATGAGATCAGAGAGGCCAGAAAAATAGAACTAAGTCAGAAACAGTCAGCAGTGCCATTGTGGGCACTGTAAACCCTACAGTGGGAGTTGTGAACAATGCACAGAGTGGCTCGCTCGTGGCGGGTATTATAACATTATGGAGTTGCAGCAGTGCCCCAATAGCGGCTGTCCCAAAAATATTGGGAGGAATGGAACTAGTCCCGTATCTCTCGGAGACTTCCCACTGAGGGTGCCACCAATTATATACTGTACATTAGTATAGGCTCGGACCAGCATCAATCATTGAGAAAAAAATAGTATTACTAACTGACATTTGAACAAGAAACCAAACAAATAATAAAAAGTACTTATATAGCAATATAATAAGAGATCAAGGGAAGGCTAAAGCCGTCTGCGAAGTAGACACCAGAGTGGAGGAGACACGGACTATGATCCAGGAGATTCCACAGGTTTTCAGCCAGCAGGGGACTTAAAAAAAAAACAAAAGTATATATCCCAGCGCCAAAAAAAAGAAAAAACTATATGATTATGCAGCTGTGCACCAGTGAAAAAACACCAATAATAAACAACACAAAAACAACGCAAAATCTAAAATAAAATAACACAAATAGATAAACACTAAATTTATAATAAGTGTCCGTGAAAAAAAAAAAAAATATATATATAAGTCCTTATTCCCATCAAAACCAATAAAAAAATCAATCAAAAATCTTCCAAATGTGCTTCAACCTATCCACTACGTGAGAAATAATGTTGACCGCACTCACCAGATGGAGGTGAGTAGTGAGCCTTATAGGCGCACTTTCGGTCCGCCGTCATTCTGGTTAACGTCACTTCTGGTGTTTGGAATGCACGCCGGCTTATGCGGTTCAAGCGGCCATCTTGGAGGTGGAAGGCTGTTTATCCTCTGCAGTGACTATAGAAGCGTGAGATCCCTATATCTACATTCTAAAAATTTGTTATCTTGAAGCCATTGAGGCTATTAAACAAGGCTTTTAATTTTATTTAAACATGTGAGTGGCCTTATTCTACCTTTATATTTTATATGGAGTGGCAGTATTACACTATGTAGTTTTTTCTCTGCACACCATTGAGGAATCCATGGAGAAATAGAGTGGAGACGAGGGCTATACCATAGCAGGGTGAAGAAGGAGATTTGAGTTCCTTTGGAGGGGTTATAGGATCCCTTATATCCTATAACGCTCACTACTCACCTCCATCTGGTGAGTGCGGTCAACATTATTTCTCACGTGGTGGATAGGTGGAAGCACATTTGGAAGATTTTTGATTGATTTGTTTATTGGTTTTGATGGGAATAAGGACTTATATATATATATTTTTTTTTTTCACGGACACTAATTATAAATTTATTTTCAAATAGTTTTTATTGAAAATTGCTAGAGTCTTAAACAAACACGTTAATATCGAGATATAATCAAGTGCAAGGTTCACATAAACGAGATAACAGAAAATGAAATGAGAATGAGGTACTAAACCCCCACCATCAGGCTGGGAGTTCATTTATCATAATCATACTTATAAGAGAGGTATGTTCATTAGATTGTGAACCATCATAATGAGTAGAAAAACGTGAGGGAATTAAACAGAGGGTGAAAACGGGTATAGAAAAGAGTGGAAGGGGGGAGAAGGGAAGAAGGGGCACCAATGTTCAGCAAATTCAGCATGTCATAAGGATAAGGTTCGTAATCATGTAATTGAGCAATTGGGATGTGTTAGCCATCGAGACCAGTGTAGTGTGAATTTGTGGTAAGAAGAGTTTCGAAAGGCCGCTCTTCTTTCCATCTCACATTGCAAATTGAGGTCAGCAATGAGACGGGCTAGTAGAGGAGGTGACATAGAGCGCCAAAGCCTCATAATGTTAGTCTTGGCTGCTGCTAGAATGTGTATGATAATGGTGCGTGAGCGTACAGGGAATTGTTCTATCGTTAGATGTAGAAGAGCTAATCCCGGGTTAAGAGTCATAGGTGAGTCTGTGACTGAGGAGATCAATTGGAACACTTTGTTCCAATATGATTTGAGGGACTTGCAAGACCATAGTACGTGAAAAAGTGAACCAGTTTCACCACATTGTCTCCAGCAAGTGTTTGGTTGCTGCGGATAATAGATGGATAATTTGGCAGGGGTCAAGTAGCATTGGTGGAGAATTTTTAAATATGATTCCCAGTGGGAGCTACATTTCGAAGCTTTGTATGTAGTGGCAAAAGTCATTTGCCATGATTGTGGGGTCACTGGGAAGAGGAAGTTCTTCTCCCAATTAGTAAGGGATGATGAGTGGGTCGTGAAATATGCTTCAGTTAGTAATGTATAAAAGGTAGAGATCCCTTTCTTTGGATAATTGGTCTTGTGAAGGAAATGATGAGCAGTAGCTGGGAGGTTTATTTTAACAGGGATATCCGTTTTATGAAGCAAATGGGATATTCGCATAAAAGTGAAGTGTTCTGTATTGGGAAGATGGAATTTTTCCTGAAGTGTCTGGAATGACTCGGGTTCATGGTTATCATAAATATCTTGGATATGACAAATACCCAACTTTATCCAGGATTTTAGATTTAAATTAGGGGATAGAAATTGCAGAGCGGAAATAGGAGTCGGGATTTGTAAGTTAGTTTTCTGTGACTGAGTGCATGTCAAGAGCTCATGCCAAGCTGTTAATGAGGCCTGAATACATGGGTGTGTGTGAGTATGTCCAATCTGTGTTGTGCGAGGCACGAAAAGAAAATCTGTTAAGGCACCTTGTGGATATCTGGAGGGCTCCATAATAGTCCAGATTTTTACATGAGTAGGGTGCCACCAGTAGAAGAGCTGGTCTAGTAGGGCCGCCTGATAATAAGATTTTAAATGTGGGAGACCAGCTCCTCCTCTGGAAGGTGGGCGGATCAGAAGGTTTGTAGAGCAATCTCCTCGTTTCTACGTATAGAAGCAAGGAGTAGGTCTATTTGCTGAGATCGTTGTTTTTTAACGCGAGAAGTCAATTGGATGAGGATACCTCTCATATAAGCCTTATATGTTAGCCAAAGTGTGGTAATAGAAATTTCCGGGGTAATGTTGGTTTCAAAAAATAAGTCATGTGCATCTAACATGAATTTCTGGTTTTCTGGTGTATTCAAAATTGCAGAGTTGAGTCTCCAAATAGGCGGAATCGCCGACCGCTGGGTGTCGTCCAGGGATATGATGACCGGTGCATGGTCAGACCAGGTTATAGTTCCAATTTGGGAGGATGTCACATGTTGTAGAGTCCATTTGTCCGTAATGAACATATCAATTCTAGAATATGACAGATGTGGAGGTGAAAAGTAGGTGTAGTCTCTTTCCGCACCATGTTGGCATCTCCAGATGTCATATAAGTCATGGTCGTGCATAAAGCGGTTAAAGTTGAGGTTGCTGGGTTTTTTATTAGAGGAAGTGAGTCACTAAGAACATTAAAGTCTCCGCCAATAATAAGTCTGCCTTTCTGATGTTGGGAGATAACGTTGTGGAGTTTCCGATAGAATTTCAGTTGTTTACTATTAGGGCCATAAACGTTCACTAAGGTGTACGAGATCTCATTAATTAGGCATATCAAGATAATATAGCGAACTTGCGGGTCAATTATAGTAGAGGTAGGTTTGAAAGAGAGGGCGTCATTAATAGCGATAATAACTCCATTCTTTTTTTTCCCGTTGGTTGCCATAAATAGTTGAGAGAAGCGAGGTATATACAGCTTCGGGGTTTTTTCCGTGGCAAAATGCGATTCCTGTACGAAGAGTAGGTCAGTATGATACTTTCGGATTTCTCTTGCTAGCATCGATCTCTTAAATGGGGAGTTAAGGCCTCGCACATTAAAGGATTTGATGGTAATCATTTGTAGTTAGGGTCTCGGTTTACAGGCATAGTCGCGTTGTTTTTTATTCTGGTGGTAGTCATGGCCGTAAGGAAAAAGTAGTGTGTCAGATGTGAACACTTGTTGGTGCCAGTGGAAGGGATAGAAGAGGATGGAAAAATAACACTAAAAAAATACTTGCGCATAAAGCAAGTAAACGGTGTAGCTAGGTTTGCTACAACAAAGGTGGGGGAATCAAACAGGATATGACCCCCAAGAGAGTCATATCTATACATAACTGTGAAATTACAGATCATTTGGTTCAGGCCGATCGCCAGAAGTATGAGAATTCAGAGAACGCCTCCAGGGAAAGAGGAAAGGAAATATATCCACGGCTAGTGCCGCTCAGCCCTTCAGGTTGCTTCCATGGTTTGAACGGAACCAGGGTTGTTTTTCTGTGGGTCTGCCGGTAAAATGCTCCAGGCCTTAAGGAAGTCCAGACCGGCCTCTAGGTTTTTAATATTATAGAATCTGCCTTGATGGCGCACTATTAGCTTAGTGGGGAATCCCCATTGATAGGCCATATTGTGATTTCTAAGCGCTTTCGTGATTGGTATAATTTTTTTCCTGTTGGCAAGTGTGGCCTTGGATAAATCCGCATAAAGGAGCAAAGTCGCGTGTGAGGATGGTATTGGAGGAGGGTTCCTGGCCGCCATCATAATTCTCTCCTTAATATGGTAGAAGTGTATGCGGACGAGCACGTCTCTAGGAATGGTTGCGGACAAGAAAGAAGGCTTAGGTAGGCGATGTGCTCGATCGGTTATAGCTAGAGATGAGCGAAGAAATGAAAAATTCGATTCGACTGATTCGGCGAATTCGTGGACAATATTCGATTCGAGTCGAATAAATTCGCTGTGAATTTAACTTAAAAAAGGGTGTTTCTAGGCTTCAGAGAGACTTAATATTAGTGCAGAACACTGTACCTTTAATTTAAATGCCCTTGGAGTCTGCTGGGGAAGAGAAATAATACTGTCAGTCAGTATGACATGCAGATGAGTGCCGTCGATCTTAGAATCACCGCACACTTCACTCATTTGGGCAGTCACGGGGCCAAAACCAGAGTGTGGAGCCACAGTGTGGCGGTGGAGGCAGCAGCAATGGGAGGCCATACAGCACCCTATGACAAAAATGGAAACCACCAGCAGTGTGAGGAGACCTGAAAGTGGCACATGGCAGAGTGTGGCGATAGAGACAGCAGCAATGGGAGGCCGTACAGGGACCCATGACACACTCTGGACCTGGCAGCAGCATGAGGAGGCGGTACAGGGGCCCATGACAGATTACGGGCCTGGCAGCAGCATGAGGAGTCGGTACAGGGGCCCATGGCAGATTACGGGCCTGGCAGCAGCAATGGGAGGCCGTACAGGGACCCATGACACACTCTGGACCTGGCAGCAGCATGGGGAGGCGGTACAGGGGCCCATGACAGATTACGGGCCTGGCAGCAGCATGAGGAGTCGGTACGGGGGCCCATGACACACTCTGGACCTGGCAGCAGCATGAGGAGGCGGTACAGGGGCGCATGACAGATTACGAGCCTGGCAGCAGCAACTTGGACAGGAGGACGTTCAGCTTCTGCACCGTCGGGTGCGTGCTCGCAAACTGTTGTCTCTTGGAAACGGATTCCAAGAAAGACTGCTGACGGAATCCGTGAAGAGGAGTAGCAGGAGAAGGAGCATCTGAACGAGCGGAATATGCCAACAAGCGACAACAGTGGCCCATGACAGATTACGGGCCTGGCAGCAGCATGAGGAGTCGGTACGGGGGCCCATGGCAGATTACGGGCCTGGCAGCAGCTATGGGAGGCCCGTAATCTGCCAGCACCCTATGACAAAAAATGGAACCCACCAGCAGTGTGAGGAGACCTGAAAGTGGCACATGGCAGAGTGTGGCGATGGAGACAGCAGCAATGGGAGGCCGTACAGGGACCCATGAGAGACTCTGGACCTGGCAGCAGCATGAGGAGGCGGTATAGGGGCCCATGGCAGATTAGGGGCCTGGCAGCAGCTATGGGAGGCCCGTAATCTGCCAGCACCCTATGACAAAAAATGGAACACACCAGCAGTGTGAGGAGACCTGAAAGTGGCACATGGCAGAGTGTGGCGATGGAGGCAGCAGCAATGGGAGGCCGTACAGGGACCCATGAGAGACTCTGGACTTGGCAGCAGCATGAGGAGGCGGTATAGGGGCCCATGGCAGATTAGGGGCCTGGCAGCAGCTATGGGAGGCCCGTAATCTGCCAGCACCCTATGACAAAAAATGGAACACACCAGCAGTGTGAGGAGACCTGAAAGTGGCACATGTTTGGGGCATGATTCATGGCGGATTTAGTCAGTTGTGTCAGGAACTGGTGGTTTGAAATCCAGACTAATCCACGCCTGATTCATTTTCACAAACGTGAGTCTCTCCACACTTTGGGTGGACAGTCGTGTCCTCCGCGGAGTTGCAATACCTCCTGCCGCACTAAACACGCGCTCCGATGCCACGCTACTGGCCGGGCATGACAGCCTTTCAAGGGCAAATTCAGCTAGTTGGGGCCAAAGGTCAAGTTTCGTTGCCCAGTAGTCAAGGGGATTGTCTACCTCGGTTGGCAGGGTGCTGTCCAAGTAGGCCTAAGCCTGTTGTTTGAGGTCCTGCTCCAGGTCCACCTGATGCTGCTGCTGCTGCTGCGGCTGGTTAGTAGTTTCCTCACTGCGCTGGTGAAGAAAGCTACTCATCATCGACTGCAGACTGAGGCAGCCGCTGCTGGTGGAGCTGCCACTGCTCCTACCACCCCACCCCTCCCCTGCTGCCATGGCAGCGGAACACGAGCGCACAGGGCCCACAGTGTCTGAGGATGGACGTTGGCGCAGACAGGCAGAGACCAGCTGACTACATAGGTGTTTTTTATAGTACGTTATTTTGGCCTCCCTCTCAGCAGGTGTGAAAAAGGCCACCATTTTTGAACGGTAGCGAGGGTCCAACAAGGTGGACAGCCAAAAGTCATCCCTCTGTCTGATGGTTATTATTCGGCTGTCGCTACGCAAGCAACCGAGCATGCTATGGGCCATTTGTGCCAAGGAATGCGAGGGACTCCCTGCCTCCATCTCCACAGCATACTGCCACGGTGCGTCTAGGTCCTCTGTCTCCTCTTCCTCCTCCTCTACCAGATGCTCCTGCTCCTCCACTCCTGTCCGCTGAGTGGAAAAACCACCCATTTCACTCAATAATTCCTGAGCACCAATGTCCTCCTCTACCTCCTCCTCTTCTTCCAGTCCTGCCCCCACAGGGGCCATGTGGCGTTGAGATCTGTGCGCCACGTCTACCGCACCCTGACCAGCCATTGTTAACAGCATTTGTTCCAGGACGTGCAACAGAGGAATGACGTCGTTCATCCCATAGTCCTGCCGACTCACGAATAGCGTGGCCTCCTCAAAGGGCCTGAGCAAGCGCAGGTGTCACGCATGAGCTGCCAATGGCTGACATCTAAGTTACACAGGGAGTACCTTTATCTGCTTTTAACATCAGGAAATCTGTGATGGCCTTTTGCTGTTCGTAAAGGCGGTCTAACATATGTAGGGTTGAATTCCACCTTGTTGCAACGTCACAGCATGAGGAGTCGGTATAGGGGCCCATGGCAGATTAGGGGCCTGGCAGCAGTTATGGGAGGCCCATAATCTGCCAGCACCCTATGACAAAAAATGGAACACACCAGCAGTGTGAGGAGACCTGAAAGTGGCACATGGCAGAGTGTGGCGATGGAGACAGCAGCAATGGGAGGCCGTACAGGGACCCATGAGAGACTCTGGACCTGGCAGCAGCATGAGGAGGCGGTATATAGGGGCCTACGGCAGATTAGGGGCCTGGCAGCAGCTATAGGAGGCCCGTAATCTGCCAGCACCCTATGTCAAAAAATTCAACACACCAGCAGTGTGTGAGGAGACCTGAAAGTGGCACATGGCAGAGTGTGGCGATGGAGACAGCAGCAATGGGAGGCCGTACAGGGACCCATGACAGACTCTGGACTTGGCAGCAGCATGAGGAGGCGGTATATAGGGGCTTATGGCAGATTAGGGGCCTGGCAGCAGCTATAGGAGGCCCGTAATCTGCCAGCACCCTATGTCAAAAAATTCAACACACCAGCAGTGTGAGGAGACCTGAAAGTGGCACATGGCAGAGTGTGGCGATGGAGACAGCAGCAATGGGAGGCCGTACAGGGACCCATGACAGACTCTGAACTTGGCAGCAGCATGAGGAGGCGGTATATAGGGGCCCATGGCAGATTAGGGGCCTGGCAGCAGCTATAGGAGGCCCGTAATCTGCCAGCACCCTATGTCAAAAAATTCAACACACCAGCAGTGTGAGGAGACCTGAAAGTGGCACATGGCAGAGTGTGGCGATGGAGACAGCAGCAATGGGAGGCCGTACAGGGACCCATGACAGACTCTGGACTTGGCAGCAGCATGAGGAGGCGGTATATAGGGGCCCATGGCAGATTAGGGGCCTGGCAGCAGCTATGGGAGGCCCGTAATCTGCCAGCACCCTATGTCAAAAAATTCTACACACCAGCAGTGTGTGAGGAGACCTGAAAGTGGCACATGGCAGAGTGTGGCGATGGAGACAGCAGCAATGGGAGGCCGTACAGGGACCCATGACAGACTCTGGACTTGGCAGCAGCATGAGGAGGCGGTATATAGGGGCCCATGGCAGATTAGGGGCCTGGCAGCAGCTATGGGAGGCCCGTAATCTGCCAGCACCCTATGTCAAAAAATTCAACACACCAGCAGTGTGTGAGGAGACCTGAAAGTGGCACATGGCAGAGTGTGGCGATGGAGAAAGCAGCAATGGGAGGCCGTACAGGGACCCATGAGAGACTCTGGACCTGGCAGCAGCATGAGGAGGCGGTATATAGGGGCCTATGGCAGATTAGGGGCCTGGCAGCAGCTATGTGAGGCCCGTAATCTGCCTGCACCCTATGTCAAAAAATTAAACACACCAGCAGTGTGAAGAGACCTGAAAGTGGCACATGGCAGAGTGTGGCGATGGAGACAGCAGCAATGGGAGGCCGTACAGGGACCATGACAGACTCTGGACTTGGCAGCAGCATGAGGAGGCGGTATATAGGGGCCCATGGCAGATTAGGGGCCTGGCAGCAGCTATGTGAGGCCCGTAATCTGCCTGCACCCTATGTCAAAAAATTTAACACACCAGCAGTGTGAAGAGACCTGAAAGTGGCACATGGCAGCAGAGTGTGGCGATGGAGACAGCAGCAATGGGAGGCCGTACAGGGACCCATGAGAGACTCTGGACCTGGCAGCAGCAGGAGGAGGTGGTATATAGGGGCCCATGGCAGATTAGGGGCCTGGCAGCAGCTATGTGAGGCCCGTAATCTGCCTGCACCCTATGTCAAAAAATTTAACACACCAGCAGTGTGAAGAGACCTGAAAGTGGCACATGGCAGCAGAGTGTGGCGATGGAGACAGCAGCAATGGGAGGCCGTACAGGGACCATGACAGACTCTGGACTTGGCAGCAGCATGAGGAGGCGGTATATAGGGGCCTATGGCAGATTAGGGGCCTGGCAGCAGCTATGTGAGGCCCGTAATCTGCCTGCACCCTATGTCAAAAAATTTAACACACCAGCAGTGTGAAGAGACCTGAAAGTGGCACATGGCAGCAGAGTGTGGCGATGGAGACAGCAGCAATGGGAGGCCGTACAGGGACCATGACAGACTCTGGACTTGGCAGCAGCATGAGGAGGCGGTATATAGGGGCCCATGGCAGATTAGGGGCCTGGCAGCAGCTATGTGAGGCCCGTAATCTGCCTGCACCCTATGTCAAAAAATTTAACACACCAGCAGTGTGAAGAGACCTGAAAGTGGCACATGGCAGCAGAGTGTGGCGATGGAGACAGCAGCAATGGGAGGCCGTACAGGGACCATGACAGACTCTGGACTTGGCAGCAGCATGAGGAGGCGGTATATAGGGGCCCATGGCAGATTAGGGGCCTGGCAGCAGCTATGTGAGGCCCGTAATCTGCCTGCACCCTATGTCAAAAAATTAAACACACCAGCAGTGTGAAGAGACCTGAAAGTGGCACATGGCATGAGAGACTCTGGACCTGGCAGCAGCAGGAGGAGGCGGTATAGGGGCCCATGGCTGATTAGGGGCCTGGCAGCAGCTATGTGAGGCCCGTTATCTTGCAGCACCCTATGTCAAAAAATTTAACACACCAGCAGTGTGAAGAGACCTGAAAGTGGCACATGGCAGCAGAGTGTGGCGATGGAGACAGCAGCAATGGGAGGCCGTACAGGGACCCATGAGAGACTCTGGACCTGGCAGCAGCAGGAGGAGGTGGTATATAGGGGCCCATGGCAGATTAGGGGCCTGGCAGCAGCTATGTGAGGCCCGTAATCTGCCTGCACCCTATGTCAAAAAATTTAACACACCAGCAGTGTGAAGAGACCTGAAAGTGGCACATGGCAGCAGAGTGTGGCGATGGAGACAGCAGCAATGGGAGGCCGTACAGGGACCCATGAGAGACTCTGGACCTGGCAGCAGCAGGAGGAGGTGGTATATAGGGGCCCATGGCAGATTAGGGGCCTGGCAGCAGCTATGTGAGGCCCGTAATCTGCCTGCACCCTATGTCAAAAAATTAAACACACCAGCAGTGTGAAGAGACCTGAAAGTGGCACATGGCAGAGTGTGGCGATGGAGACAGCAGCAATGGGAGGCCGTACAGGGACCATGACAGACTCTGGACTTGGCAGCAGCATGAGGAGGCGGTATATAGGGGCCCATGGCAGATTAGGGGCCTGGCAGCAGCTATGTGAGGCCCGTAATCTGCCTGCACCCTATGTCAAAAAATTTAACACACCAGCAGTGTGAAGAGACCTGAAAGTGGCACATGGCAGCAGAGTGTGGCGATGGAGACAGCAGCAATGGGAGGCCGTACAGGGACCATGACAGACTCTGGACTTGGCAGCAGCATGAGGAGGCGG
This sequence comes from Staurois parvus, assembly GCF_062004578.1. Classification (NCBI taxonomy): domain Eukaryota; kingdom Metazoa; phylum Chordata; class Amphibia; order Anura; family Ranidae; genus Staurois; species Staurois parvus. Next base: position 6,761,287 of record NW_028317803.1, read on the forward strand.
TATATAGGGGCCCATGGCAGATTAGGGGCCTGGCAGCAGCTATGTGAGGCCCGTAATCTGCCTGCACCCTATGTCAAAAAATTAAACACACCAGCAGTGTGAAGAGACCTGAAAGTGGCACATGGCAGCAGAGTGTGGCGATGGAGACAGCAGCAATGGGAGGCCGTACAGGGACCATGACAGACTCTGGACTTGGCAGCAGCATGAGGAGGCGGTATATAGGGGCCCATGGCAGATTAGGGGCCTGGCAGCAGCTATGTGAGGCCCGTAATCTGCCTGCACCCTATGTCAAAAAATTTAACACACCAGCAGTGTGAAGAGACCTGAAAGTGGCACATGGCAGAGTGTGGCGATGGAGACAGCAGCAATGGGAGGCCGTACAGGGACCATGACAGACTCTGGACTTGGCAGCAGCATGAGGAGGCGGTATATAGGGGCCCATGGCAGATTAGGGGCCTGGCAGCAGCTATGTGAGGCCCGTAATCTGCCTGCACCCTATGTCAAAAAATTTAACACACCAGCAGTGTGAAGAGACCTGAAAGTGGCACATGGCAGCAGAGTGTGGCGATGGAGACAGCAGCAATGGGAGGCCGTACAGGGACCATGACAGACTCTGGACTTGGCAGCAGCATGAGGAGGCGGTATATAGGGGCCCATGGCAGATTAGGGGCCTGGCAGCAGCTATGTGAGGCCCGTAATCTGCCTGCACCCTATGTCAAAAAATTTAACACACCAGCAGTGTGAAGAGACCTGAAAGTGGCACATGGCAGCAGAGTGTGGCGATGGAGAAAGCAGCAATGGGAGGCCGTACAGGGACCCATGAGAGACTCTGGACCTGGCAGCAGCATGAGGAGGCGGTATATAGGGGCCTATGGCAGATTAGGGGCCTGGCAGCAGCTATGTGAGGCCCGTAATCTGCCTGCACCCTATGTCAAAAAATTTAACACACCAGCAGTGTGAAGAGACCTGAAAGTGGCACATGGCATGAGAGACTCTGGACCTGGCAGCAGCAGGAGGAGGCGGTATAGGGGCCCATGGCTGATTAGGGGCCTGGCAGCAGCTATGTGAGGCCCGTTATCTTGCAGCACCCTATGTCAAAAAATTTAACACACCAGCAGTGTGAAGAGACCTGAAAGTGGCACATGGCAGCAGAGTGTGGCGATGGAGACAGCAGCAATGGGAGGCCGTACAGGGACCCATGAGAGACTCTGGACCTGGCAGCAGCAGGAGGAGGTGGTATATAGGGGCCCATGGCAGATTAGGGGCCTGGCAGCAGCTATGTGAGGCCCGTAATCTGCCTGCACCCTATGTCAAAAAATTTAACACACCAGCAGTGTGAAGAGACCTGAAAGTGGCACATGGCAGCAGAGTGTGGCGATGGAGACAGCAGCAATGGGAGGCCGTACAGGGACCCATGAGAGACTCTGGACCTGGCAGCAGCAGGAGGAGGTGGTATATAGGGGCCTATGGCAGATTAGGGGCCTGGCAGCAGCTATAGGAGGCCCGTAATCTGCCAGCACCCTATGTCAAAAAATTCAACACACCAGCAGTGTGAGGAGACCTGAAAGTGGCACATGTTTGAGGCATGATTCATGGCGGATTTAGTCAGTTGTGTCAGGAACTGGTGGTTTGAAATCCAGACTAATCCACGCCTGATTCATTTTCACAAACGTGAGTCTCTCCACACTTTGGGTGGACAGTCGTGTCCTCCGCGGAGTTACAATACCTCCTGCCGCACTAAACACGCGCTCCGATGCCACGCTACTGGCCGGGCATGACAGCCTTTCAAGGGCAAATTCAGCTAGTTGGGGCCAAAGGTCAAGTTTCGTTGCCCAGTAGTCAAGGGGATTGTCTACCTCGGTTGGCAGGGTGCTGTCCAAGTAGGCCCAAGCCTGTTGTTTGAGCTCCTGCTCCAGGTCCACCTGATGCTGCTGCTGCTGCTGCGGCTGGTTAGTAGTTTCCTCACTGCGCTGGTGAAGAAAGCTACTCATCATCGACTGCAGACTGAGGCAGCCGCTGCTGGTGGAGCTGCCACTGCTCCTACCACCCCACCCCTCCCCTGCTGCCATGCCAGCGGAACGCGAGCGCACAGGGCCCACAGTGTCTGAGGATGGACGATGGCGCACAAAGGCAGAGACCAACTGACTACATAGGTGGTTTTTATAGTACGTAATTTTGGCCTCCCTCTCAGCAGGTGTGAAAAAGGCCACCATTTTGGACCGGTAGCGAGGGTCCAACAAGGTGGACAGCCAAAAGTCATCCCTCTGTCTGATGGTTATTATTCGGCTGTCGCTACGCAAGCAACCGAGCATGCTATGGGCCATTTGTGCCAAGGAATGCGAGGGACTCCCTGCCTCCATCTCCACAGCATACTGCCACGGTGCGTCTGGGTCCTCTGTCTCCTCCTCCTCCTCCTCTACCAGATGCTCCTGCTCCTCCACTCCTGTCCGCTGAGTGGAAAAACCACCCATTTCACTCAATAATTCCTGAGCACAAATGTCCTCCTCTACCTCCTCCTCTTCTTCCTGTCCTGCCCCCACAGGGGTCATGTGGCGTTGAGATCTGTGCGCCACGTCTACCGCACCCTGACCAGCCATTGTTAACAGCATTTGTTCCAGGACGTGCAACAGAGGAATGACGTCGTTCATCCCATAGTCCTGCCGACTCACGAATAGCGTGGCCTCCTCAAAGGGCCTGAGCAAGCGGCAGGTGTCACGCATGAGCTGCCAATGGCTGACATCTAAGTTACACAGGGGAGTACCTTTATCCGCTTGTAACATCAGGAAATCGGTGATGGCCTTTCGCTGCTCGTAAAGGCGGTCTAACATGTGTAGGGTTGAATTCCACCTTGTTGCAACGTCGCAGATCAGGCGATGCTGTGGAATTCCGTTCTGCCGCTGCAGCTCAATGAGGGTGTTCTTTGCGGTGTAGGAATGGCTGAAATGCATGCACAGTTTACGTGACATTTTAAGGATGTCTTGCAGTGGGATGGTGGATTTTAGGAACCGCTTGACAACCAGATTGAACACGTGAGCCATGCATGGCGCATGGCACAACCTTCCTTGACGCAGAGCAGACACCATGTTCTTTCCGTTGTCAGTCAACATGGTTCCGATTTTTAGTTTGCGCGGAGACAGCCATCTGTCGATTTCTCTGTTCATTACACTCAGCAGTTCCTCCCCTGTGTGACTACGTTCGCCAAGGCATACCAGGTGCAGCACAGCGTGACACCGTTGCGCCCTGCACATGTGATATGCCGGTCGGGTAATGGGACTTGGCACGGGGGTGGCGGCTGAGGACACGGCGGAAAAAGAGGTGGTAGAGGCGGACATGCTTGCTGGACCAAGGACGTGCAAACGTGGAGGCAAAAGCGTCGTGACCTGTCCAAGTTGCTGGTGCGGCTGTGCCGGCACCACGTTCACCCAGTGGGCCGTAAATGACATGTACTGTCCCTGACCGTAGTTACAGCTCCACACGTCGGCGCTGCCGTGCACTTTGGCAGAGACCGACATGCTCAAAGACTGGCCCACCATCTCTTCTACATGTGAATGCAGGGCTGGCACTGCCTTTTGGGCAAAGAAATGACGGCTTGGCACTCTCCACCGCGGCGCGGCACAAGCCATCATTTCTCGGAAAGGTGCTGAGTCCACCAGTTGGAAAGGGAGGGACTGCAGCACCAGCAACTTGGACAGGAGGACGTTCAGCTTTTGCACCGTCGGGTGCGTGCTCGCAAACTGTTGTCTCTTGGATACGGATTCCAAGAAAGACTGTTGACGGAATCCGAGAAGAGGAGTAGCAGGAGAAGGAGCATCTGAACGAGCGGAAGATGCCAATGAGCGACAACTCCCCTCAGCAGAGGTGTTGGAGCCTTGACTGGCTGATAGAGGGCGATTGACGACGTCGGGTGACGGAGCAAGTAACGGAGCGGGTGATGGAGCGGGGGCTGGGGCAGGCAGAACCGCCGTATGTTTATCACGGTTTTCCCAGGCCACCGAATGGTGACGCTGCATATGCTGACGCAACGCTGTAGTCCCAACATGGGCCCCCTGGCCACGCTTGCATTTCTGGCCACATAGTCGACATACGGCTACATTTACTTCCTCGGGCGGCTTGAGGAAAAATTGCCACACCACCGAGTAGGAAACTTTGCCCCCGCTACTCTTCACTGGCTGACTGCTACTTCCTCCGTGCGCACCGGCACCACTACTGGCCGTGGTGGTAGGCTGCAGTGGAGCTGGTGCTCTACTCCGTGGACGTTTGGCTCCACTGACACTGATGCGACCCTGCTGCTGTCTCCTGGGCAACCCACCGACTGTTTTGCTCGCTGCCAAGCTGCCACCCTCTTCTCCTGATGATGCGGAAGAAATTGCCTGATGACGACGAGGCTGCCAAGTGCGATCAACCTCCTCATCATCAAGTAGGGTCTCCGCCTCACTACTAGCCCCCTCGGCTGCGTCTGGGTCAGGAGACAGACCTGTCTCTAGACCGGCTACCGAGCCACTCTCCTCGCCAGTACTTGTTCGCTTGGCTGCTGAAAAGGCCGATGTCTCCCCCCGTTCCTGACCGCCCTCTGTTAGCTCTTCCTCACTGTACAGTGGGGCTGAGCCCACAGCATGCGATACTTCGCTTGGTGAGGGAACAGCAAAGGACAGGGGCAGGTAGAGGACACGTGATTTCAGTGGGCTTGGTCCCGGGCCATGCCAACTAACGGTTGTGTCTGACGTACCCACCGACCGTTGGCTGTAGGTGTCAGAGGTGACCTGGGAAGAGGAAGACGACCGAGCCAACCAATCAATGACGGCAGGGTTGTCGGTGGAGACACGACCGCTGGATGACACCGGGAGCACTGGCCTCTGGCTGCGAATACTGCTGCCTCGACCCCTTCCTCTGCTGCCACGTCTGCTCGCTCCTAAAACATTGCCTCCTCTGCCACTCCTCTGCATGTTGTCTGACATACTATTTAATTCAACGATTAGGTGTCCCTGAGTAACAATTCTCTGGCACTCAGTAACAATTCTGTCTGTCCCTGAGTATGAATTCTGTGGCCCTGAGTAACAATTCTGTGTCTGTGCGAGTAACAATTCTGTGTCTGTGCGAGTAACAATTCTGTGTCTGTGCAAGTAACAATTTTGTGTCTGTGCGAGTAACAATTCTCTGGCACTCAGTAACAATTCTGTCTGTCCCTGAGTAACAATTCTCTGGCACTCAGTAACAATTCTGTCTGTCCCTGAGTAACAATTCTCTGGCACTCAGTAACAATTCTGTCTGTCCCTGAGTAACAATTCTCTGGCACTCAGTAACAATTCTGTCTGTCCCTGAGTATGAATTCTGTGGCCCTGAGTAACAATTCTGTGTCTGCGCGAGTAACAATTCTGTGTCTGTGCAAGTAACAATTTTGTGTCTGTGCAAGTAACAATTTTGTGTCTGTGCGAGTAACAATTCTCTGGCACTCAGTAACAATTCTGTCTGTCCCTGAGTAACAATTCTCTGGCACTCAGTAACAATTCTGTCTGTCCCTGAGTAACAATTCTCTGGCACTCAGTAACAATTCTGTCTGTCCCTGAGTAACAATTCTGTCTGTCCCTGAGTATGAATTCTGTGGCCCTGAGTAAGAATTCTCTGGCACTCAGTAACAATTCTGTCTGTCCCTGAGTATGAATTCAGTGGCCCTGAGTAACAATTGTGTGTCTGTGCAAGTAACAATTCTGTGTCTGTGCAAGTAACAATTTTGTGTCTGTGAGAGTAACAATTCTCTGGCACTCAGTAACAATTCTGTCTGTCCCTGAGTAACAATTCTCTGGCACTCAGTAACAATTCTGTCTGTCCCTGAGTAACAATTCTCTGGCACTCAGTAACAATTCTGTCTGTCCCTGAGTAACAATTCTCTGGCACTCAGTAACAATTCTGTCTTCCCTGAGTAACAATTCTCTGGCACTCAGTAACAATTCTGTCTGTCCCTGAGTATGAATTCTGTGGCCCTGAGTAACAATTCTGTCTCTGTGCGAGTAACAATTCTGTGTCTGTGCAAGTAACAATTTTGTGTCTGTGAGAGTAACAATTCTCTGGCACTCAGTAACAATTCTGTCTGTCCCTGAGTAACAATTCTCTGGCACTCAGTAACAATTCTGTCTGTCCCTGAGTATGAATTCTGTGGCCCTGAGTAACAATTGTGTGTCTGTGCAAGTAACAATTCTGTGTCTGTGCAAGTAACAATTTTGTGTCTGTGAGAGTAACAATTCTCTGGCACTCAGTAACAATTCTGTCTGTCCCTGAGTAACAATTCTCTGGCACTCAGTAACAATTCTGTCTGTCCCTGAGTAACAATTCTGTCTGTCCCTGAGTATGAATTCTGTGGCCCTGAGTAAGAATTCTCTGGCACTCAGTAACAATTCTGTCTGTCCCTGAGTATGAATTCTGTGGCCCTGAGTAACAATTGTGTGTCTGTGCAAGTAACAATTCTGTGTCTGTGCAAGTAACAATTTTGTGTCTGTGAGAGTAACAATTCTCTGGCACTCAGTAACAATTCTGTCTGTCCCTGAGTAACAATTCTCTGGCACTCAGTAACAATTCTGTCTGTCCCTGAGTATGAATTCTGTGGCCCTGAGTAACAATTCTGTCTCTGTGCGAGTAACAATTCTGTGTCTGTGCAAGTAACAATTTTGTGTCTGTGAGAGTAACAATTCTCTGGCACTCAGTAACAATTCTGTCTGTCCCTGAGTAAGAATTCTCTGGCACTCAGTAACAATTCTGTCTGTCCCTGAGTAACAATTCTCTGGCACTCAGTAACAATTCTGTCTGTCCCTGAGTAACAATTCTGTCTGTCCCTGAGTATGAATTCTGTGGCCCTGAGTAAGAATTCTCTGGCACTCAGTAACAATTCTGTCTGTCCCTGAGTATGAATTCTGTGGCCCTGAGTAACAATTGTGTGTCTGTGCAAGTAACAATTCTGTGTCTGTGCAAGTAACAATTTTGTGTCTGTGAGAGTAACAATTCTCTGGCACTCAGTAACAATTCTGTCTGTCCCTGAGTAACAATTCTCTGGCACTCAGTAACAATTCTGTCTGTCCCTGAGTAACAATTCTCTGGCACTCAGTAACAATTCTGTCTGTCCCTGAGTAACAATTCTCTGGCACTCAGTAACAATTCTGTCTGTCCCTGAGTAACAATTCTGTCTGTCCCTGAGAATGAATTCTGTGGCCCTGAGTAAGAATTCTCTGGCACTCAGTAACAATTCTGTCTGTCCCTGAGTAACAATTCTCTGGCACTCAGTAACAATTCTGTCTGTCCCTGAGTATGAATTCTGTGGCCCTGAGTAACAATTGTGTGTCTGTGCAAGTAACAATTCTGTGTCTGTGCAAGTAACAATTTTGTGTCTGTGAGAGTAACAATTCTCTGGCACTCAGTAACAATTCTGTCTGTCCCTGAGTAACAATTCTCTGGCACTCAGTAACAATTCTGTCTGTCCCTGAGTAACAATTCTGTCTGTCCCTGAGTATGAATTCTGTGGCCCTGAGTAAGAATTCTCTGGCACTCAGTAACAATTCTGTCTGTCCCTGAGTATGAATTCTGTGGCCCTGAGTAACAATTGTGTGTCTGTGCAAGTAACAATTCTGTGTCTGTGCAAGTAACAATTTTGTGTCTGTGAGAGTAACAATTCTCTGGCACTCAGTAACAATTCTGTCTGTCCCTGAGTAACAATTCTCTGGCACTCAGTAACAATTCTGTCTGTCCCTGAGTATGAATTCTGTGGCCCTGAGTAACAATTCTGTCTCTGTGCGAGTAACAATTCTGTGTCTGTGCAAGTAACAATTTTGTGTCTGTGAGAGTAACAATTCTCTGGCACTCAGTAACAATTCTGTCTGTCCCTGAGTAAGAATTCTCTGGCACTCAGTAACAATTCTGTCTGTCCCTGAGTAACAATTCTCTGGCACTCAGTAACAATTCTGTCTGTCCCTGAGTAACAATTCTGTCTGTCCCTGAGTATGAATTCTGTGGCCCTGAGTAAGAATTCTCTGGCACTCAGTAACAATTCTGTCTGTCCCTGAGTATGAATTCAGTGGCCCTGAGTAACAATTGTGTGTCTGTGCAAGTAACAATTCTGTGTCTGTGCAAGTAACAATTTTGTGTCTGTGAGAGTAACAATTCTCTGGCACTCAGTAACAATTCTGTCTGTCCCTGAGTAACAATTCTCTGGCACTCAGTAACAATTCTGTCTGTCCCTGAGTAACAATTCTCTGGCACTCAGTAACAATTCTGTCTGTCCCTGAGTAACAATTCTCTGGCACTCAGTAACAATTCTGTCTGTCCCTGAGTAACAATTCTGTCTGTCCCTGAGAATGAATTCTGTGGCCCTGAGTAAGAATTCTCTGGCACTCAGTAACAATTCTGTCTGTCCCTGAGTAACAATTCTCTGGCACTCAGTAACAATTCTGTCTGTCCCTGAGTAAAAATTCTGTGGCCCTAATAACGTTTCTGTGGCCCTAAGTAACAATTCTCTGGCACTGAGTAACAATTCTGTCTGTCCCTGAGTATGAATTCTGTGGCCCTAACTAGCGTTTCTTTGTCCCTAAATAACGATTCTGTGGCCCTCATTAACAAGTCTGTGTCCCTGAGTAATGGTTCTCTGTCCCTAAGTAACTTCTCTCTGTCCCCAATTCTCGTTTCTGTGGCCCTAACTCTGTCCCTGTCCCTAGTACAGAGCGGTCTGCCTCTGTTCAATGACTGCAGGCAAATGAAGATTTCCAAAATGGCCGCTATATATACCTCGACCATTACACAGTGCTGGCTGGCTGGCTGCTGATTGGCTGATGCGATCACATGTCGTTGAGGAATGCATTATGGGGCAGCGCGCCTTGTCTGCGCGCCTTCCCCGACATCCCCGCTCCGTCGCCGCACATGTCAGCCGCCATTTTCGGAAAAATTTCGATTCGCGCGTCCGAATTAGGCTGTTTTTCGGATTCGGCACGAATCGAAATTTTTCCGATATTCGACTCGAATTCCACTTCGGATACTTCGATTCGCTCATCTCTAGTTATAGCCTCTACTTCAGTGAGTGTGGGGATTAGTAGCTTGAAGAAATGATGCAAATATGGAAGTAATGCCTCGTTAGATGCCGTTTCAGGAATTCCTCTAATTTTGATGTTATTACGGCGTGAGCGATCTTCCATATCGGCCAATTTGAGATTGATTTGTTCGATATCTAACGCGTGTTCCGCATGGGCATCAATCAAATCATTGTGCGCTTCTACTATATCCGCTATGTTGGTTTCAATATGGCGGATCCTGCGTTCCTGTCTTTGCACCAGAGTAGTGATTTGGGCCAATGGTGCGGAAATATCATTATGCAAAGTTTGGCGCAGTAATGTCAGCATATTCTTCATACAAATTTCAGTTAGCGGTTGGTCAGATACTGGGAATGCGTCTAAGTCAGGCATGTTGGAAAGTGGTGGCTGGGGCGTAAAGTTTAGGGCCTGGCACGCATCCTCAGGGTCTCTGTCAAGCCGAGGCTTTGATTTTACAGGGCTGCAGGACGTGGGTGACAATGGGGGAGACAACTCACCCGGGTCCCCTGGATATAGTTGGTGCCTCAGCCTGGGATCCACAGGCTGGGAGTTGTAGTCCCCCTCCTGGCTTCTGCCGTCTCCCTGTGTATCCTCGTGGCGGCCGCCATCTTGGATTCCCGGCTGAACGACCGGGAAGAAATTTGTCAATTTCCCTGGTTGCCCCGGGCTTTTTTTCCTGTGGGGCATGTCTAGTGGGCTGCGGGCACCCTCCATGCTCTGCTGTATTGTGTTGGTTTTCCCTGGGGCCGTAGTGTGCCGCATTAGTGCTGGCGGATGGACGGAGCCGCAGCTACAGTGCGACCATCTCCGAGCCGGCCGCTCATGCGCCCCTCCACTAATTATAAATTTAGTGTTTATCTATTTGTGTTATTTTAATTTTAGATTTTGCGCTGTTTTTGTGTTGTTTATAGCAGGGGACTTAGATGCATTTGAATGAGGGCGCTTCTTCTTAGAGTGGGTTTGCCATCCAGTTGATTAGGGAAGACCCGGGTTGCAACTTTAGGAGGCCAATCAGGCAGAGCAATTTGAGGGAGTTCAAAAGTTCCAAGAAAATTGGCTAGGTCACCAAAAGTGCGGAAGGTTGCAGATTTTCCATCATGAGATGCAGAGGAAGGGGAAACCCCAATGGTATGTGATTCGTTTGGCCTGTAGGGCTCCTGTAAGCGGTTTTGGGGCTCTTCACAAGTCCAGAGTGAGCCTGGACAAATCTTACAAGAGCATTCTGTTAAACAGAATGGAGTCCTGCATGCAGGCCACTTGCATGATGTCAGCTTTAATTTTGAAGAAATTAACCGGACAGATGATGTCTCTAAGGGTACACTGGGTTGGGGTTACGGGAGGCCAGAGCCTTATGGACACAATCTATCTCAGGGGAGTATCCTTGGGTTTTTGCAGGAGCTGATTAGAAATTGCTATGGCCGCAGGTGCCAGATCTTTAGATTCCACAGTCTTTGTGAGACCTCTGATGCAAATATTATTCTGGTGGCTCCTATTTTCCTGGTCATCTACATGATAGAACAGCTGTTGTATTTGGGTAGCATGTTCTTGGAGTATGAGATCATGATCATTCATTTTAGATACCGTGCTTTCGACCGTGTGTTCTAGAACTTCCATCCTGCATCCCAAATCTCTGCACAATTTGGCAATTTCCTGTTTATAGGAATGTTTGAGGCCATTGACATAGGCCTCAAAATCAGTGTGGGTAGGGATGGCCATTATGTAAGCTTCCCTATCCCATCGCCTCTCTGACACAGGAGACGTACTTCTGGATCTGACCGATCTGCGGTCAGAGTCCTGTGGTGATCTGCTGTGGTGTCTATCTCTCACCTGTGAGAGGGCTCTCTGGCCGTCGGAGTGAACCAGCATCATCTTGGATCTTGGGGAGCCACTGCCATCCATGCAGATAAAGAAGCAGCTGATTTCCCTTCCTTTTTGAGATCCTCCAAGCCGACGACCCTCACTGCAGCTTCTCCTTCCCATGCAAGTCGTCAAGGGTGATATTAAGTATGCTGAGAGCCTCTAAACCTCAGCCTGAGCGGGAGCCGAGGAGGTCAATGTCCTATCACACCATGCACTTGGCCATGCCCCTGGATTTCTGATTTAGCTCAGTATATCCAAATTCACAAAGTTCAAGGATAAGTTTACCTTTTGGAACATTTTACATGCTCTACCCATATTTAGGGCGCAACATGTAACATATTCCAGCAGCCACAGCTTCTCCCCCCTCTCCCCCTGCCTGTGACAGCTGGGGGGAATCTTTTCCCTCCACCACCTGTCACGGTTTGAAAATAACTCAGCCATGTGGGGCTTCACCCATGTGGTCAGATCATTCATTCCACATTCCTGTGAATGAATGCCTACAAATACTGTCAGCTGACGATTTATAGTTCTCAATTAATTTTGAGGGCACTGGTGACTGCTCTTGTAGTCCATTAAGCTTCCTGCGCTCAGATAAATGCCTGCCCGCATGAGGTATGGGAAGACAGCTATGCAGAGAGTTTGCAGGAGCCTGAGATTTCACCCGCAATCTGCCGATTGTGGGTGCAATGCTCTGCAGGCTCCTTAGAAAAATAATAATAAATGCACATTTTTTTTGCCTACAACATTTTTTGTTTGAGAAGGTGAACTTATCCATTAAGTCTGAATCGAATGCTATGCAAATTTTTGTTCTTTGCAAATAAATTATATTCATGTTTAATAAGATCTGATGAAAACAGATTCAAGGCAACCTCAGAAGGGTAGCTGTGGAAATGACTGAATAGAGTTTTAAACCTTTTACTGCCAATGACGCATAGCAAAAAAAAAAGAGCTACACAGTCAGCGCTCAAGTACTACAAGTACGCAGAATTGAATCATGGCTGGAGAAAGATGTCACTAGCACACTGATATTGGTCTTTGTGGTGTCAGGGATCAACTTGTGGCTTTTCAGCCTTCATCAGGCTGAGGGATTCTTCAATTTTAAGTGAACACAAAAACAGAGAAAGGCACACTGTTAAATATTGTGACACTTATGTTATTTAAGTGTCCTTCTTAAGCATTTTAGGTAAAGTGTTCTAGTGCCAGGCTGATTTAAATTAGTGTGACTTTTATTTAATTCACACTTGGCAACAACATAAAATGAATACAAAAGATAAAATAAAACACAGGTCAGTGTAGTAAAATATAACAAAAGCTGTAGCTTATAGAAATGAAATAAGATTTAGAAAAATATCAAGCTCCTTGCCCGTTCTATTGTGAAGTAGTAAATGAAAAGTATTTCAGTCTTGTCAGGGAAGAAAACAGGTGTTGGAGTAGCAAGAGTAGCAAGGCTTATAGGCCTTAAGTCAACAAAATGTCTCCGTGTGTCAGCTTCAGTGTGTATGAGTGTGTATGAGTGCGTGTGTGTGAGACATGAGTCGTTTCTTATACAGTATACTTTTTCAAAGGACCAAAGAAGTCAGCCTACTATACAGCTATTTCCTAATTCAGTGTGAGCTAAATGTGTAATAGTCATATTTGTAAGTGTTCTAAACATATATATGGTTCTTAGCTTGACGTTATCTGCAAAATACTTCAGTCAACAGAAATACATAATACTGTTACGTTAGACTGTTATGTGATCTTCCCATCACTTAACTTCATTCTTTTTAAAACAGGTTCAACCTTCAATTCAAGGACAGTGAACACATAAATGCATCAACATAATCAACAATAATTGAGAATATACTATCACACACTGTTCCTAACCAATTAGTTAACTAACTATATGAAATAACTAACTTACTATATTATAGATTAGAAATTATTTTCTTTATAAAAGACATATTACTTAGTTCTTTCTTAGCTCTTTACTGCATTCCAAGTGATATATTTTGAGATGAGAAGTCTATGACCTACTGACCTCTTAGCCATGAAATACTATGATACATTTGAGCACCTGCTTACAGAACCCATTCACACGCACGGTTAAGTTTAAGCTAGCTAATGCTGAGTTTCAATGTGACTTTGGGGAGTCAGAAATATTAAAGAATACAGATGTCTGTTATTAGCTAAATTAATTATATTCTACACACACTAGCCTATTGTAATACCCCAAGCACTATTTTTTTTCTAAAAGACATAAAAATACTCACAAAATCATTAAAACAATGAGCATAAATCAAGTTCAGTGACAAGGTCTCTCAGCATCTTTCCAGCAAGAGTATCCAGTAGGAAATACCTACTCAGTCTTACATGAGAGATAGCAAGTAGGCTGACATGTTTCAAGAGGTATACCCTCTTCCTCGGAGCTGACTCATTGGCTCTTCTGCTAGCCTTTATATGGAATGATCCATATCTGCAAGTTCCTACCTTCCCCAATTAAGGGGGCAGTGCTTATCAATATAGCTAAATCTAGTTAGGTGAAGCAGTCAACTCAGAGCACAGTTTGATAATACAAGGCCAAGATTAAAGCAACTTGCTTCTCCTGAGGTCTGGAGATAGGCATGGAAGATGGTGACTGGTAGAGTGGAGGGAGGTCGTTGGACATCTATTCACTGATCTGCCCTCCAGTGAATGAACCTGGAAGCACTGAGCACTTTTGTCAATTCTGGGTTCAGCACTGTCACTCCCTGGCAGCGCTGGCAAGGGATGAAGTTGAACAAGCATGATCTGTGTTTAATCAGCTTCAGTGGGGGTCCAGAGGTGACCCTTAGGGGTTTATTTACTAAAGCTGGAGAGTGCAAAATCATACTCCCTTCTGCATAGAAACCAATCAGCTTCCAGGTTTCATTGCCAAAGCTTCATTGAACAAGCTGAGGTTAGAAGCTGATTGGTTTCTATGCAGAAGGGAGTCTGATTTTGGACTCTCCAGCTTTAGTAAATAAACCCCTTAATGTCTTCTTAAAGAAGACATGTCATTTCAAGATTCTATCCCATAGGATCAACCCGGTTTTACCTAGTACAGTTTTTTAGAGCCGGCTTACTTGTACAAGCAGTCAAAGTGGCTAACTACAAGCAGTGGTCGGCCGGTCAGCAGAACAAAGCTGGAATCAGCTTTAATCGGCTCTCCTCTATTGCAAACCTAGAACAATGATCTGACATCACTTCTGGTTTACTTGGAAACTTTTGGTGCCATTTTTAAACAACTTACTGTTAAGCATTCAAAAACACCAATCTTGTGCAGGGGAGGGATTTGGGGTGTTATCAAGTGTCACATGTCTATTGCTGTAACAGGGGATGTTTATATTGCTTGTGACAATGAAAGTGATTAAAAAATGTAAAGTGACAGTGTAAAAGAAAAAAAAAAGAAGAAATTAAAATGCCCTTGCCCCCCTCCCCCGCATTTGTGTGAAAAGGTAAATGCACATGCCGGTCCCACACGCACGCAAACAGCGAAATCACCACGTGCTCATAAAAATGCCTTCCCTTTTGGGTATGCACTCACCAGACCCACATGCCTTCCATTTTCATGGTCGGCATGTATCGTTTGTGAAATCTCCAAATATGGTGTCAGCATGTAAACTTCAGAATCTCCATAAATCTCCTTACTCCTCTCCGCCAGATATAATGGTCATCTAAAATAAGAGATAAATACAATGGTACAGTAACCAATAACAAAGTGTTTATTAAATAAATAGAAAGCCACTCACAAAGGCAGCTAATAACATGTGTATCCTGCTATATGGAATTTAATAGGCATTTTTATTAGCTCATTTTGTGAGTGGCTTTCATTGTCTACTGCAAAGAATGATGCTAGTATACTTTCAAAGCTGTTTCCTCAACAGGGATTGGTTTATAATTAGTCACATGACTGGTAGACCATGTGACTAGTCTTGCATATAACCTCAAACATCCCTCTAGTGCATCTGTGTGTAAATGACACTCCATTTAACCCAATTAGCAGAATATTAACCCTAGCATAATTTTTGAAGGTTTAAAGCAGTGGTCTCCAATCTGCAGCCCTTTGCTTATTTTTATCTGGTCCTTGGGGCACTATTTTATCTATTGATGCCAACAACGGAACATAATTCCCCCCACTGACACCAATGAAGGGGCACAATTCCTCCCAATGACACCAATGATGAGGTGCTATTCCTTCCACTGACACCAAAGATGGGGCATTGTCTATTCCCACTGACGTGAAGACCTTTCCTTTCCCCGATAGCCAATGTCCAGCTCCCCTAAAGTCATAAGGACAGTTTGGCCCTTTGTTTAGAAAGTTAGGAGTTTCCTAGTTTAAAGGACAACGTAAAGATATTGTACAATCACACTGGATAGTGTATGACCGACTTTAGGAAACTTTATTTTTCAGAATGAATCCAAGTTAATTAATGCATTACAATGGCCAGGGAATATACCACAATAATGCACACAAACACCACTAGAAAATAAAAACAAAAAATAAAATGATGCAATATAAGTTTATTGGACTTTTTTGTAAGGCCACAAAAAAATAAAAAAAGGCTCCTGCTCTTTGTCAATGGTTCAGCCAACACAAGCATTTGGATACCATGGGAAATTCCAATATTCATTGTAGAGTATGGCAGAGCAGAGAAACTATAATGCACTGCCAACATAATGATGGTGAGTTAACTGCTCTCTTTCCAAACCACCTCTAACATGTCAGAATGTTTTCAAGCCTCTGATTTATTAACTTGGACCCACAAAAAACACTTTTGCTGAACATATTGGGGTTGATTTACTAAAATTTGGGAGTACAAAATCTGGGACAGCTTTGCATGGTAGCCAATCAGCTTCTAATTTCAGCTTGTACAGTTAAGCTGTGACAAAAAAAATTGGAACTTGATTGGTTTATATGCAGTGCTCCTCCAGATTTTGCACTCTCATGTTTTAGTAAAAAAAACCCATTATGTGAAGGACATCTAGATGGCTTTGCAACCACAAAGAGTACAATATTTGTGATGCAAGCTTCCAGACTGTGCTAACAGGCTTCCCAGGGTACATGCCACGACTTCCACAAATGCTAGAATGTTATCAGCCTAAAAAAGGAATGGAAGCAAGTTTTAAGTACATAGTATATATTAAAGAATACCTAAAGGCAAACATTTTGTTAGATTTTTTGAGAATATAGTGGAGAGAGACAAGAACACCTGTCAGGTTTTATTGCTGTCTCTGTCCCATTTGGGGAATTTCTCCCTTTCTATTTGTCCTGTTTATTGTTATCCATGGGAGTGAAAGTAAAAGACAATTCCAGAACAGGAATAAACACCACAACAGGAATAGAGGGAAAATGTTCCAATGGAGACACTACTTCTGGTTATCCTGGTGACAACCAGGGATTACCCCACTTTGGAGCAATTTACTCTTACTTAGTACAAGGGCATGAGGTTCCCCATTCTTTAAAAAAAAGCTTAACTTTTGGAGTCTAGATTCTAGTCAAATATTTTAATGCAGATTGAAATCATTTGTACTCTAGTAAATAAACGAAACACCGTCATTTAGACCATGCAGGGCAAGGTGACAGCATCTATGCATTAGGACCCCCAGCCCTCTCCTCTTTCCTGAACCTTCGCATGACTCCTTCCTCTTTCACATCATCAGGGGAATCATGTCAGTGATCTCCTGGGCCACTGATACAACTGATTTCAGCACTGGTTTTGATGGAGAAAAGAGTGGTGAGGGAGTACGTGGCAAGGTGAGTATAAAGGGTCAGGTGGTCTCTTTATATAGAAACTGTCACTTTGTCCTTCATGGGCAAGGTGACAGTGTCTCTTTAAGCAATAAAAACCATATTGAAGAAAAATTAAAATATATTTAAAAAAATATAATAATGAATACAGTATAATACCTGTACAATGCATTCTCAACTTAAACAGAATGATACTGTATACAGCGGCTGTTCTTTATGATATCTCCAATGAAGAAATAAAAAGCTACTACAGCTTTTCCATTAGAATAGAACATAAAATGTCTAGAAACACATTGTTTTTCTTTACAATGAATTAAACAGAATGGGAAAAAAGAATTCTATATACCTCTATAATTTACAAATAAAGTGTTAACTGGAATAAAGGAGTTTGGTGCTTTTTTATCCTTAATATATTCTCATTTGACAGTAGTATATGGCAATTCAGCAGGAAGCAGTCAATGAAATTAATCAAACTGCTGCAATGCTAGTTCTTTTGTTAAAGAATGTCCTTGTTTCCTAATGTACAGCACAACAGAATTCTGGAATTAATCACAAGTTATTGAGTTTCAAACTTTAAATAAAAGTACAAGTTGGTGTCAGTTTAGTTCAAACACTCCAAATATTTATCTGCCAGGCTCTCTGTAAATAGAACTGACATATAGGAATAGCAAGAGCATACCCTTGGTGTTGAAGTACCTTGAATTTCCCAAGTGTCCTTACAACTCTAGTTTTCTGTAAATTGAAGAAAAAATGACAGCTGTCGCAAAGTCTTTCATGAAATATTCATGTTGACCTTTAGAAGCTATATGTTACAATTACTGCTGTAGCTATCAAGATCTTGCTTTGGGATTTACACCTTAACATAGCAGCAGATCTGTAACCAATCGTGAACACTTTTTTCTAATTTTCTAATTTTCCTAATATTATGTCTTAAGTAAGAGTATTCTGGACTTCAGGAGGATAAGTAAAGACATTCTGAATCAATTACAGCCAACAATTCCTGACATTGCTTGTGCAATAGGGATAAAAAAAACTAGAATGCAATACTTATCGTAAAAAGGATAGAGTTAAATAAGCCAAACAGCTGAAAAGCTGTTAGTTAGTTGGCTCATGTTATTGAACAAATCTTAAGGGAGGAAATAAAAATAAATCGGGTCTGAACAGATACATACATAGAAGACAAATGTTGAAAACTGAAAAGTGGAACAGAAAACAGATGCTATTAGTACAGAACTAATGTAACTCCAATTTTGACATTTATTAGGTGTAAGTCTTACTTCATTACATTCTGGTTGTATAAAAATGTCTTGCAAAAAGTTCAATATAAAGCTAATAATTCCAAAGTCCTGTGCATTGCTATGTAACCCTAACTAATGCTAGGAAAATGAAAATAGATTTGAAATTTTATACTTCACATTTTATTTATAACATGAATAAAAATGTGGATGAAAAGTCACAAAAATGTCAGAAAAACATAATGCATGCAATAATTTTTATAAATGTTACAAAAGAACATTGAATGAACTCAGGTTGATGCTATCAGATATATCATTTATTATTTTAAGTCTCTGGTAGGGATGAGTCAAACTGTCCTGGGTTTGATTCAAGTAGGACTCAGTAAACCTCACAGAAGGGATCCAAATCTGTCAAATTAAAAATGCCCATTTTCTAGGATAATAGGTAAGGGGGTGTCAAATAATAGCATGAGCACTGCCCTGGGATTATGTACTAATAAAAAAAAATTACATTTAGCCAGAGCATTGTTTTTTTTTTAAATACTTAACGTTGACCTACGTTGCATCAGAGTGCCATAAACCAAAATTGCTATTTCATTCATTTCTAATATTCAAAGCAAACTCACCAATCCATCCATGTATCCATGCTTCATTTTTCTGAGGGGCCCCAAAACAACCATAGTGTAGTAAGCAAGGTTAGTGTGAAGATCAAAAAAAGGTAAAAGTTGCACTCACAAACAAAAATAGATACATGGATAGCTTTT
The DNA here is from genome assembly GCF_062004578.1 of Staurois parvus. NCBI lineage: Eukaryota > Metazoa > Chordata > Amphibia > Anura > Ranidae > Staurois > Staurois parvus. Next base: position 6,779,957 of record NW_028317803.1, read on the forward strand.
CCTTCAATCACCGTGCAGTCCGGGCATCTGTGGAGATGGAAGACCAAAGCACAGCTCCCTCTGTGGCTGCTATACCAGAGCCACTGCAGCCAGGCACTATAGACTGGGGAAGAACCACCACTGTGGGACACAGAAGACACCATTGGATAATGTGTTCACTGCTAGCTATCTATAGAGCCTGGCTGCAGTGGCTCTGGTATAGTAGCCGAATAGGGAGCTGCACTCTGATCTTCCAGCTCCACAGATGTCCGAACTGCACAATGATTGAAGAGACATGCTTTTGTCAACTTTTGTTTGTGAGTGCAACTTTTACCTTTTTTGATCTCCACAATAAACTTGCTTACTATACTATGGTCATCTTGGCACCACTCTCTCCTTTTCTCTTTTATTTTTTCTTTTCTCTTTCCTTTTCTTTTCTTTTCTTTTCTCTTCTCTTCTATTTTCACAGCTTTGGGGTTCCCAGCCTGACAAAGGAGGCAGCCTAGCTCAGCCTGTAGTCTGCTTATCACTAAAGTTGCTCACAGCCTCCGAGCTGTCATTTATATTGCTATCTATAGTATTTTGTTTCTTTATTTGTATTTGTTATGTATATATGAATAGATACTTTGTTTCCAGACAGCTGTTACACAGCAATTTAAGAAGCAGTGTTTCTGCACTGGTTATATAATTTTATTTCAAGTTGTCCATGGATTTAAATTTTTATTTCCCCTGTGTGATGATTGCCAGACATTAATTGCTTTCAAAGTGAGAAAGCACTTTGAAAAATGCCCCCTAGCATTTCTGCCATTTCTGGCCATTCCATCTTGAGTAAGGGCAGATGATTCATGTATCTTTTACTTATGGGAATCCATCTGCCCTTAGCTCAGGTATACATGCAGAAGGGTGAGCTTAGCTGAGGAAACCCCTCATTCCCTCCTTACCTTCTGACAACTCTTGACATAATTTGCCAACCAGGAAGTAACTGAAGAAATGTAAATCGTATATACTTTTCTATGTATTTACTAATGCTTACAGCATTCTATTTAAAAACAGACAATGTTGACTGAGAAAGTGAAGTTCCACTTTAAAAATGCCCACAAAACATACCATAGGTGTCCTAATCCTGGTTTATCTTTACAACCTATACAACCTGTAACTTACCTACAGCAAAACTGACATTTACAAATATAAAAATGTATTTAGATTGCCAGCAAAATGACAGCTCTCATGCACTTATAGATGTTGATGGGGGACCCCAACACAAACAAAGTGCGTCTGGCATGGATTTTAAATGGGGTACAGAACACTCAGCTCATTCCTAGCTATACGCTGTTTACAATTAGGAAAGCCACATCTGTGAGATTCTTCTAAGTGCATACTTGAATCAGCAGATGGTGGCATACCCTTGATTACGGAGCTGGACAAGCGGGACATTTTTACTCTGTATGGAAGCACACTTATCCTTTAAATACCTATCTTTTGGATTTTGTTTTTGCATAGGACAAGAAAAAGCAGCTGATTACTGAATCTCCTATTTTTTTGGTTAGAAACACTTGTCATGCAAAGCAATGAAAAGACAAGTTTAAAGTATTTATAAATTGATAGATGGGGGGAAAATAATCTCCTATGGACAGTCAATGGCAGCCTGAATTTAATGACATGATAAAAAAGTGTACAAAAATATAGTTAGACAATCTTGTGAAGAATTGCAGGGATGAATAAGTGCCCCATTCTCACAGCCAAAAGGAAGAAAAGGTGTAGTAAATGAAAGTGTAAGAATAAGTTGGCAAGACAGAGAAAAGAGAAGATGTAAGTAAGAAAGTTGAAAAAAGAAAGGTGAAAAAAAGTTAAATACTCTGAATTGATCAGATTGCTAACTCCTGGCTGCAAAAGCAATTCTTGGCACTTTGAAAGAAAAAGGTGGGATTTTACATGGACATCACAGAAGCAGAGCCAAAGGGGATTAGTAAAGCAAACAGGTTGTTGACTTTGCAAGGGAATTTTCCTCAGAGCTTAGTGAATGCGGTAAAATGCTCTCTTTGCAAAGAATATTTGATCACGTGTACGGATTGTAATTTGTGTTGATGCATTGCTGTACTATTCATTTTGAATGGTATCCTAATGCATTAAGGTAACACACCTCATGCTACATCGAGTTAGCATCAAATTAGCACTGAATTAGCATTTTTCTGATTATTGTCCGGTGATTATGTGCCAAATGCTAAACAGCACTCCCACAATCATGTTAAATAAAGGACTGCAATCGTTTATGTTTCTGTTGGACAAACTATGACAGTTTATTTTCTTATGGATTTGTAGTTATGTATTAATTTCACAAAAGTTAAATGTTGTTTGAATACTGTTCTAAAGTACTGAGAAATTTGTATTTGTCATCTAGTTCTCTCATCGTCCGACTCTGACATTTGAATATTATTCACTTTTTGGATATAAATAGCTCTTTGTGGGTTGTATTTAAATTTGATTGTTAGTAAACGTTGGACTAGTGAATGACTCCCTAAAGTTGAAATTTATTCCTTAGGAAACATTTGTCATATTTCACAAACAGAAAGTAATGTTTGTGTAGCACCATCCTAGCATAGGATGCTAGTTAAATTTATTGTTTGCTCTTTCTACTGTCAAGGGAGTAATGATTGTTTGTTTTGATCTGTTCAGGGTTCACAGGCTGGGAGTTTGACTGCTTCCCCCTGCCTCTAGAAGAAGGATCTAGAGCTTAGGGAGAAAGACTATACATAACCAACCTGAATATTAATCAAGGCCTAGACAATCCCTTGGGAGGTGTGCCCAGATGGTGGTCAGGGAAGCTGACAAATTGTTTGAAACTCTGAAGAGGTTGTTCTTTTCCCTGGAGGAGAGTTCCAAGGCTCTAGGACTGCTGTCCTAGTAGGCAGCCTGCTTACTGATTTGCAGAGTTGGGGGGTTTCAGCTGTGGCAGAGATGGGGACCTGGACATGATCTGGAGCTGGCTGTAGGACTTTAGCACAAGGAATATGGTCTGGAGAAAGAATTGTCTCCTTCACTGTGGTGTGTTTGGAGGAAGCTGGAAGGAGACAGCTGTCCTGTGGACTGGTGAGTACTGACCCTGAATTGATTCCTGCTGTCTGTGTGCTTTTGGGATATACAGTAAGTCCTAGTGGAAGCTTTGGCTTGAGACAGCTCTCTGTAAGGGAATTCTTGTGAGACGGCTGGTGAATAGACGTGTGCATGTGCACAGAAATGCACGATCACGCACACGCGCGGTGAAGATTGGTGCCAGACGGACAATTTAAAAGGTGCCTCTGCCTGTGCTGAGTGCTGACTGGTCTTCAGCTGTTCCCCGTTTCCTGCGTGATTTCCTTGTTGCTGACCCGGCTTGTTCCTGACCTGACTCTGATTACTCTACTGCTTGATACTGGTTCCTGACTTTGGCTCTGCTCCTGACTTTGGCTTGCTTCTGATTTGGTACCTCGCTGTCCACCCGTTGATGACCCCAACTATTCCTATGACATTGCTCCTGTCTCCCATCCCTGCTTCCTGCCTTGCTCTGGTGCACACCTGGCGACCTACCATACCAGCTCTGCATATCACCACTGATCCTGAATCGGAGGTTCAACAGTCTTCCAAAGTCTCCAACTGCAAGAGCTGCAAACAACATCTGCTGGTGCTCTTGTCCCCCTGGTCCCTAGACACCCTATGTTCCATTTCCAGTGGGGTCAGGGCTAGTGACACAAGTGAGACCGACCTCGTCATTTCAGTCTCCAATCAGGTACGTGACACTCTCAAAGGACTTACAATAATGGCCATTCCTCAGCAGAATCTGTTACTGTTCAGAAGTTGCCTCATGGTCCCCAGCTGTGAGGTCTTAGCCTGTCAGAAAGTAACCTCATGGTCGTCAGCTGTGAGAGAATAGGCTGATCAATATTCACATTTACTTAAGGAGAAGATTGCTCTCTAACTGCTATTTGCTAGTTTCTGGAGTATCCCATGACCTAACCCCTGTCCTGTTACAAGTTCAACAAGCAATAAATTACAAAAAGACAATCCCTAGACTGTTTATTATAGCTATAGGAAATGGATTTCTGCTTGGGTGACTGGCTACCTCTGTACTGTTAGGGAAGAATCAGTTAAAAATCATATATTTTTTAGTTGTATTATTAGTTTGTTTTGGATGAAATGTTTGTTTCTTTGTTGGAGTGGGGGTAAGCAGCAGGGAGGGCCTGTTCCTAGTGAATAGATACATCTTTTTTGCCCCCACAATTTAGGCTCATCTACTTTCTCTTGCAATTCCTTATTGAAAGCTACAATCAGATGCCACATAGCTATGAACATGTGTGTACCTTTTTTGTATTTTACTTCCAGAGCAATATTTATTGTTAAAAGATAAGTTCACCTTTGGGAACATGTTACATGTTCCACACGTATTTTGGGTGGAACATGCAACATGTTCCCGCTCCTTCAGCCGCTGGCAGATCCTCCTCCTTCCCTGTGATATCAAGCTGTGGGATCTGCTTCCTGCACCTGCTGGCATTATTTGAAAAGAGCTCTCCCCACACAGAGTTCTGTGAATAAACTACTGACAGGCTTTGTGGCCATTGGCTTGTAGTTCTCAATGAACTAACAGCGTGCTGTTGAGAGCTCTAAGTAGTTAATTGATTCTTCCTGTCATTGCGTAACTGCCTGCCGAAGATATGAGGGGACAGCTTACACTGACAATCTCCAAGAGCCCTGCATTGCACTCGTGATCTGCTGATCATGGGTGCAATACTTCCCAGGCTTCTACAAGAAAAAACAGGAAAAAAATAGACATTACCTGCAAAAGATATGCATTTATTATTTTTTAAAGATGCACTTTAAAGGTATACTCCTTTAAATAACATATTTTTTAGGTTTCAAACACTGGAAATGATGGGTATACTATTTAATTTCCATTAGCTTTCCAGGAATCCTTTTGAGTCTGTACAACTTAGTGATTTCTTCATTTTCCACCTTTTAATTCATGAAATGATTATGCAGTGCTTGTATGTGTTTTTTTATTGTGCAATGACTAATGTATATACTTTTAATATTTGGTTTCTAAAGAGCAGGTAAAGTTCTTATATAATCATAAATCTTTATACTGTGCAGAAATATGCAAGGGAAACAGTGAATTGAATTACTTGGACAGCTTACACTTATTTATACTAATGTTTCTATATTTATAGCTCTTTTATCTATCTATCTATCTATCTATCTATCTATCTATCTATCTATCTATCTGTCGTATGTTAAATTTTAAGTGGATGTCAATTGTTAAATTATATAACAGGACAGAATTGTTTATATAACTGCAATTTATTATCCACACAATACTTTATTCTTAAAACACACAGCAAGACCCTCTACAACTGTGTGGATGTATTGGGGCATTACTTTTTTCTATTTTAAAAAAGTGTTTTTTTCCTTTAACATTATAGCCAGGCCCTTATCCTGGTATTCAGCCTGGGTGGCTAGGAAGAAGAGGACAGTGATAATTCCCCATTTTCTGTATGAAAAATAGCATACACGCCTGTCAGCATTGGTAGGGGGCTTACAAAAGGGGTGGCCATGCCCCTCCCCCCCACCCCCAAAATGAACCTTGTCCCCATGTGGAGAAAAAAAAATACTTTATCCTCATATCATGTCAATACTGTAGCCTTAAAGAGATGTGGGGGGTTGCAGAGGTAATTAGAATAAGAGAGGGCCCAATATCTCCATGCAACTAGGGAACCAAGTAGATGGTACATAAGTACTCCTTATTACTTATTTCAAGAAGGTGTTCAATGTAAAGAAACAGACAATTAAAAAAAAAAATTAAATTTAAATAAAAAAAATAGCTAGAATAATAATGTCCCCATCTGTCATCCAGGGACAATCCACATCAATCATGACATTCTGTTACATTCCAACCTGTACCTAGCATATCCCTCCTGATAGATGACACATTTCTGGCACTGAGGAAATAAAAAAAACTTAGCATAGGGCATTCAGAGTGATGTAATGCCTTTAAACATTATTTGGTCTTAGATTTCAATGGGTATAATATTGGGCTAATAGGACTGATAGCAGCTAACGTGAACACAGTTGTTTTTAATCACTTGGAATACCAGTCACATGATCTGTGAAAATTATTTGACAAATTCTACGTTAATCGTGAAGTGAGTTTTACAAATGAAAGAAAAGTTGTGGAAGTCTACTGAAAGTCAAAAGCAGTAATTTTAAAAGCATATCATAGGGTGAAGAATTTTTAAGCTTCACTTCAGTTAGCCAAAGTTAGACAAAAAATTGGTATGTAACTTTGCAACACAGGCACAATTACATTAGCTTCCACATATAATTTAAACACCCCGGACATTTTCTTGGTTAATAGGCAAAGAATTGTCAAACAAAAGTGATCAGGCACTGCCCTGTGGGTCCTGAAGCACATCAAAAAAGTTTAAAAAATGTAGTTTGGTGGGGAGCAACAATGCTTATACTGCTGGCAAATTACCATTCTTAAATGTTTTCTTTTGTTTGTAAACACATGGCCAGAAATATATAAAAGTCCAAATGTGAAATCTTGAAAATGATGAAAGCCCATGCATAAGAATCCCAAACCACTTCATAGACAAGTGTGCCAGTTTTCTTTCCAAACAGTATTGAACGCCAAATGATAAGAGATCAACAGTGCAGAAATCATCCAGTTGGGGGGGCCACCACTTAAGATATCACTGACTCCACTGCCTCCACGATCCATCACTGGCTATCCAAAGCCAACATCTCAAAGTAGTAATGGGTAGGAGAAAGTACAACGGACTATAGAGTAGTATGCTAAAAACACATGATTTATTAAAAGTAGATATACTCACAAAATTACAAAAATAACACAGGCAAAACACACTACACCACAGAAGGGATCAGCAGCAGGTGTACAAACAGGGGCGTGTTTGCCAAGAGGCAAACAAGGCGTTTGCCTAGGGCGGCACTTTTCAGGGGGGCAGGGCAGTGGCCCCATCATTGGTGTCAGTAGGAGGAATAGTGCCCCATCGTTGGTGTCAGTGGGAGGAATAGTGCCTCATTGTTGGTGTCAGTGGGAGGAATAGTGCCCCATTGTTGGTGTCAGTGGGAGGAATAGTGCCCCATCGTTGCTGACAGTGGGAGGAATAGTGCCCCATCATTGGTGTCAGTGAGAGGAATAGTGCCCCATCCTTGGTGTCAATGGGAGGAATAGTGCCCCATCATTGGTGTCAGTAGAAGGAATAGAGCCCCATCGTTGTTGTCAGTGGACGAAGCTCTTATAGGAAGAGGTGTTGTCCTAAAGAGGAAGGTGTTGAGTTTAAAGATGAAGGGGTGGATCTTAAACAGGAAGGAGTGGGGCAAATGTAGATGCGGAGGAGCCCGATTTAATCTTGCCTAGGGCAACACAAAACCAAAATACACTACTGTGTACAACATCATATGTCACCCTACACACATTTCATCTGATGCAATGGATGTCTTTACTCTTCACACTTGTCTTTGTGGTAGTTTGGAATTCTTACACGTGGACTTTCATCATTTTCAAGATTTCACATTTGCACTTTTTTATGTTTCTCTTTGAAGTTGTTGTGTGTAGGTGAATTATATGTTATGGGAATGCTATTTCACCATTTATTTGATGCACATTATTCATTATAATAATGAGTTAACTTTATTTTTTCACATGCATTTTTTTATTGATCACCACAGAGATATTGGTTTTGTGCACCTTTTAGGTTAACTGTTAGCCAGAATTCCTTTTCCCTTTGTTTACATTCTGCTGTGGTGACCGAGAACTATAATTTGTGGGTTATGTCATATCTTTGTTTTTTTTTCTTTTTGGGCTGGTTAATGTCATTCATCATGATTGAGGAGGATCTGCACCATTGGACAACATGCCTGACAATGGATTTACATCATGGGTCTATTTTTAAATTAAAAGACTTGTCAAAAATGTCAGTGGGTTTTTTTGTAGTTTTCTTTTTTTTGTGAATGGATTTGGGTACCACGTACCTCTTACTCATTCACATAGGGGGAATCTGGTTCCATTATTTTTAAAGGGGCTTCCAGATTTTGATAACTCCTGGCCCCCAATAATCAAGCCATAGTTGTGGAGAAGCCATCCATGTCCCCATGAACAAGAGGGCAAGGTGTTTTGCCAGGAAGCTCCCCCATGGCAAGGCACCATCCCTATTTTGAGAGTATGGGCCTAGTATGGTAGCATGCTCATTTCCCTATTTCCTGGCCCACAAAGCCACATGCTCGGACAAGGGTCAGGCATGAATTTTGTGGTGATTCATGAACAATGTTGGGATGCTGGATTCATAAAAATCAGCCTGAGCAGGAAGCTGTCATATTTAGCAATGGTAGCAATACTGCTGCTAAATGTATCAATTCATGCTGCAGCCAGAGGTGTTACTTAGATTAATTGGTTAAATTGGTTCTATGCTTTGTTCAAGCAAAAATTGGTCCACTCATAAGTTTTACCAAACTGGGATCTCCTTCCTAATTAGGAATCATCAACAAATAGAATAAACTCACTTATTGACCAAGTAAATTTAGGACTGCAAAGTAGGAAAAGTAGTATCAGAAAACTATACCTTTACCATTTGAGAAATTATAGTAATTTATCATAACAATCCAGCATTGCTACTTTTGTTTTAATTCCTTGAGCTGACACAGGTAGAAATCTATCATATTCTGATGATTCTGCTGAAACTGTTGATTTACTATCTATTTTTTTTATCTCTATTATGATAGTCCTGAAGAACACAATGCCTGTTTGCAAACTTAGCATCAAACCAGTATTAGAATCCATCCAGTGCTACCACATGCCAAAAAGCTGATTATTTCAACAAATGTGAAGATCATTGACAGCAAGATCAGGGCATTCTCCTCCTACGTCTGTTGGTTCAGAGCCAATTATCCCTAATATAGAGCCCGGGCCCTTGTTACCCAATAGAATAAACATATTGAAAAGACTATAGTAGCATCTTCTACTTTACAAAAAGAAATGCTTAGTCATTGGTGGCCTGACAGTCAATTACAAACCCCACTCTTTTTTTTTTATCCATACCAGTGAGGATCTTCAATGGTAGTAGAGTCAGGAAGTTATGCCTAGTTTGGCAGCAGTGTGAGCACACAAATGTTCTTCAACTGGAGAGTTTGAATAATTTACATATATTTGTTAACAAAGTCCTTTATGTGTATATCTTCAATGATCCATTATTGTAATGACTCCAAATTCAATAGTGGGTGTATTGTAAAGGCTAAGACAGAGCACAAAATAATTATCATTTTAACAGTTACTGTTAGAATAAAAGTTTAACATACTTTTTTAATATTTATTTATTTTTAAACAAGGCACCACATCTGACATTTTTTCCTTTATTTTCACAAGTTTGAATAGTGAATGCTGTGAATATATTTGAAAAGGATTAATGCTGTCAACACCTTTTAATACATGCAATATGCGCATTTCAAGTGGCGAATAACAAGCTGATTATTATGCTCATCCTAGCATCATTATTTGAAAGACAGAGTTAGTGTACATAATGGTTTCTTCTATCAAAATCAGAACATAAAAATAGTTTTATTTATTTTGTTTCAATTATTATTGTATAAAGCCATTAACTGCTATTAACATTAGTGGTCACAAAAAGGTCACATTGCTTTGTAAATTAAAACCCCTCTTCCTTGATTACATTATTTACTTCACACTCTCTGTAAGAAAATGTTCATTCTAATTTGCTCTCATGTATGATGGCGAGTTTAAGCTATTGTTTAATCAATTTCAGCATTCATGCGTGTGTATGGTTTGGCCATTTTAAAGCTGCCATAATGATAAATTGCTCTTTGAATTTCTTAACCCATATGCAGTACAGAAACCACCTGCCAGATCTCCATACAAAATTAAACATCTTGGCAATTTTTGCTTCCCATGTTGTTAGGATGCATCTCAGAATGCATTTTAATAAAGTGACCATCTGGCATATAGATTTGGTCTGACAAAGAAGACCTTGACATTCTGTGAAAAACTCTATTGAGAAAACACAGATGACCAGCTTTTGAGAGTTAAAAATACAAATTACCTATATTACATGCAGTATAATATTTGATTAAACAAATGTAGCTTACAATATCTCAATATACAACCTTATGTTGCACTTATGGTTACAGAAGTTAGCCAACAGAAACATTTTAAATCCTTAGACGTCATTAGATAATTGCTTAGTATTATGGTTAAACATTTACTAGACAATGATTAATTCTAAATGTTTATATTAACCTTGTGGTTCTTTGGGTAATACACATTTTCATACTTTTTTTAAGGGACTGTAAAGTATTAATCATTTTCCATATAGTTAAATCAATTTAAACACTCTTACAGAGCACTGTTTGTGTAAAGTTTGTAATTATATAAGTACACGGTTAAAACCCTATTTATGGCAGACTCTGCTTCCTGTTTGCAATGCTACATAAAGGTTGTGCTAACAATTTTCACAGGGTGAGTCTATGAATCAATCAACTGACTAAAAACAATGCACTCCTTATGTGGCTGATATCTTATCTCTGCAGCTATTAAGTGGTTAGACATTAATTTATAGTATCTATCATGGCTATAGGGGCAAATCTACAAAACTCTACATTTTTCTACTGAAATATACTTTTTCATACGTTTGCACATAGAGAACACTAGTAAGCTGCAAGCACAGTTTGGGGTTGATTTACTAAAATTGGAGAGTGCAAAATCTGGTGCAGCTGTGCATGGTAGCCAATCAGCTTCTAACTTCAGCTCATTCATTTAAGCTTTGACAAAAAAACCTGGAAACTGATTGGTTTCTATGTGGAGCTGCACCAGACTTTGCACTCTCCCGCTTTAGTAAATCAGCCTGTTAGTGTGTGTTATAAATATTGTATATAAAATGTGCTGCACTAAATAAAACAATTAACTTATAAAGATGTCAAATTTCACGTGTCTCCAAACAACTGAGCTCTGGAAACTGACCAAAAATGCAGATAATGTTTAAAAATTGCAGTCAGTGTAAATGCAAAGTACAATCAGTAAAACATTGTTGTAAACCAATTCGATCAATGTACACAACCAAAAATAAATAAAGAACATATAAATTCATATTCACTCATGACCCATGTGAACGTATCTGTGAATGATCAATATTAAAAGTATAATCAATGTGCACCGCCAATCAATAAAAATGACAACAATCAATAACAATCAAGTTCATATACAGCATTTTTGTGTTCACTCATGATCCATGCAAACTTGTTCATGACCAGTGTTGAATTGAACACCTTCCCGCCCAGCCTATAGTACAATGGCGGCCCAGAATAAACCTTGCACACACCTAGGGCGATCTGTCAACTACTGTTTCCACCAGACACAGAGGATAACAGATCAGTGTTCCGACCCACTGCTGGTACCATGTGATCACTGTCACCAATCACAGCAGATCACATGACAACTGTACACAATGATAAGGATACAATACTTATGTGCTGCCACAAATGAAGAATAAGAGGCTGCAAGCACCTACACATCAATAAAATTCCCCAAGAATAGTGCTGCGCTGCCCCCTAGTGACCACACAAAAACCTAATGATAAACAAACACCCTCCTGAGCATCAAACCCAATGTGTAAATGAATAGATCCATGAAAGTCAATAGTTAATAAGAAAACTGGCTGAGCCACTAAATTCAAATGATATGTGAAATGTGTATCAGAAGTAAAACACAATTAAGTAGTAATAAGCACCTAACCAAACTATAATAAACCCAACTGAGCTGAAGTATATAGTGCAAAAGGCCAACAAAAACAGTAATAAATATCTGATGTAAATCAGAGATAAAACACAATCACAGTGGTAGTAGAAACCTGGCCAAGCTATAATAAACACCCGGCTGAGCTAAAGAATTAAGTGTGAAAACCAACAAAGACAATAATAAATAATTATAAAATAAATGCGCGGCTGAACAATCAGACCCCCAATGGAATAAATAAGTGATGAATCACGTGAATGCTCAACTGGGTTAAATATGCACAAAAAGTATGAATTGTAAAAGATAAGCAGCTATACTAAATATATACAAAAAAAACCAGATGAATGGGGAATGATAGCTAGTACTTAATAAAGTGCAAAATGCAGTCCAAAAGTGATAAAACAGTGTCTTTCTTCCAACATTTAAAGTAATGCACCAATGACTTCAACAGGTGTACAAATCAAACATGCTCCTCCACCTTCAGGTATGCACACTCAGCTTAACAGCTGACCCGACCCACAGAACATATAGGTCATCATGCGCTCAATATTAATCCCACAGGTTTCTCTGTTTCCACAGGTCTCTCCAGGCACGCTGAGGAACAATCCTTTACATCCCCACTCCGGATGGATGGATTGATGCTCAAAAGATAAGGAACAAGTAACTCCTCATAGTGTGGTAAGGCTATAATACCATAAAAATGTTTCACATTTTTTTACTATTCTTGTTTGTTTTTACACTATATTCCTCAGCTCAGCCGGGTGTTTATTATAGTTTGGACAGGTGTTTATTGATATTTGATTGTGTTTTACTTTTGATATACATTTCACATATGGATTTAGTGGCTCAGCCAGTTTTCTTATTAACTACAGAGTTTATTTGTTTCACAGATCTATTCATTTACACATTGGGTTTGATGTTCAAGAGGGTGTTTATTTGTTTATTTGGGTCACTAGGGAGCAGTGCAGCACTATTCTTGGGAAGTTGTGTACAATGGCTGGCATTCATTCATGCCATTCATTACGTACTATTGTGTTGGTCTCTATGATTGGACACAGTGATCACATGGTACAGACAGGGACAATCGCAGCCCATCTGTACCATGTGATTAGCTTAGCTGTGGCCAATCACAGATGATCACAATAATACACACTGAATTAATATATTTTATTTGGAAAAAATGGTTGTTTATAACAGGGAAATTCACTGTTATAAGCAATCATAGCATGTAAAATAAATCCTGATCACCTTCCTCAGAGTAGTACAGTGCTACTATGTTAACACTGTATTGCTCTGGTCACAATATATTTTAAAAAAATTGTAAAAAAGAAAAAAAGTGATAAAAAAGAAAAATATATTTTAAAAAATTAAAAAACTTTTTTATTTTTTTTGTTTTGTTTTGTTTATTGCTGTCACCAGTCAGTGTCACCACCACACCAATTATATGATGTTGCTGTACTGTACTGGTGACAGTATATCAAAAAAAAGTTAAACCTTTTTAAATATTTAAAAAAATTGTTGTGACAAAAAAAATTGCAACTTCAAAAAACTTGCCATGTCTCTTACTAAACACCTTGGACTGTCTACTTTCCGAAAAATGGATAATTTGGGGAATATTTGTACTGTCCTGGCATTATCAGGCCTCAAGAAATGAGAATGGCCATCAGTACATCAGGATTGATTAATTTTCATATATATATATATATATATATATATATATATATATATATATATACCATTGTTTGTGGACTTTATGTTTCCTACAGACTAAATATTACACTAATTTGGGTTCTTTTTACCAGAAATAAAACAGTATATATTTTGGCATAAATCTATGAAGAAAGATTATTTATTTGAAAAATATTATAACAAAAACAAAGAAAAATTTTTTTTTCAAAATAGTTTTTGCTTATTTAGAAAAACATTAAAAAAAAACAGTGGTGATTACATACCACAAAATAAAACTCTATTTGTGTGAAAAAAATGAAACAATGTCATATGGGTACAGTGTTGCATGACCGCACAATTGTCATTCAAAGTATTACAGCACTGAAAGCTGAAAATTGGCCTGGGCAGAAAGGGAGTGAAAATGCCTGACACTGAGCTAGTCAAAAGCACTAAGTTCAGTGTAAAGGAGGATCATCCAACACTAATTTCCCCATAGCAAGCCTATGGGTAATGTTACCACACAGGCATTTGCATTCATTGTCCATGACCTCTCATCTTCACTGAAGCCAGTAAGGGAGAGAAAAAGATCATGTGACTTGAGAGGCTTCAGAAGGTCCCAGTGGATTGTCAACATCTGTCAGTATCCCCACTGCACATCAACATCTGTTGGTGTCCCAGTGAACAATTAACCACTGTCGGTGTTCAAATGCCACAACATCATCCGCAATAGTGTCGCAATGCAACATCAACATCTGTCAGTGGGTCAGTAACAAAATGTTACATGTTCAAAGACTCATTATGCCACACAGAAAATATGTTGGGGTGTTTTTTTTCCAAAATGTTGTCATTTTGTGGGTGTTTCCTTTGGCCTGGTGCTCCAGGACCTTCAAAAATGTGATTGGTAGTCAGGTAATTAAATGCCTAATCTATGTTGTTTGAAATTCCAAAGATGCTTCTTGGATTTTGGGCCCCTCTATGTGGCTAGGCTGTGAAAAAAATCTCACACAAGTGCTATACCCGTACTCAGGAGGAGTAGCAGAATGTTTTTTGGGGTGTAATTGCAAGTATGTAAGAAACAACTTGTTAAAAAGACAATTTGTTTTTTGTTTTTTATTTCCCAAAGAATTATGGGGAAAAAATGATAACTTCAAAAAATTCATTATGCCTCTAAATAAATCCATTGGGGTGTCTACTTTCAATAATGTGGTCATTTGGGTGGTATTTGTACTGTCCTGGCATTTTAGAGCTCCAGGAAATTGGATAGGGCATCAGCAGGATTGATCAATTTTCATGTATATGTACATTAGATTGCAGACTCTATAAATTTCACATAGAATAAATAATATAAACTGATTTAGGTTATTTGTAGCAAAGAAATGTAGCAGAATACATCTTGACCTAATTTTATGAAGAAAGATTATTTTAGAACAGAAACTAAGAAAACTTTCTTTTTTTTTTTTTTTTTTCATTTATCTAGCAAAAAAATAAAAAAAAACCCAGTAGTGATTAAATGCCACCAAATGAAAGCTCTATTTGTCTCACAAAAAAGATAAAAATTTCATTAGCATTTCATTCACACCTGACAAAAAAGCTGAAAATTGGCCTGGGCAGGAAGGGTGTGAAAGTGCCCTGAAAGTGGTTAAGCACCCGCTCCAAGATTCTGCTGATGACAGGGGAATTGCCAGTATTTTGGAGTCCTATAAGAGCTGTCTCAGTCCAAAGCTTTCACTGCCATTTATATGTCCATTGTCCAGCATTGAGATGGTTAATATTACATCAAAGTAAGCATTGATACTATATGACTGACCAAATTTGGTAATATTGATTTATGAAAAAAACAACTCTGGGTTTAACATTCATAAGTGACACCTGGTATTAAGATGTTTTCTGAATAAAATAAATAGAATTTTAAAAACCACATTTCTATTTTATATATATCCTTAAAAACTAACAAAATAATTTAGGTGCACATGTCTATAGAGGCCCTGTCATTAGCCTACCGTAATAGGCTTGAAAAAAAATCTCCCAACAGCTTCACAAATCAAATGCTATTCTTTGAGTGCAACTCTTTCAAACATGACTTTTGCCAAGTTAACCTTGTTATTTTAGATGAATAAAAAAAGCTACATTTGAATCCTAGTAATTTTTATGGCTATTGCATGCATTGTATTATCATTATACAGTATTTTAACTGAGAAGTTAAGCTTAACAGCATGAGAACTAAAAGTATCGTGTCTGGCCTTTTAACAGAATTACCATTAACATTTAAGTACATAGTACTATAAATTACAATAAATATATTTTTTTAGGAAAATTGTACACTGAATTTGCAAAAGCATGTGGTGAGAAGAAATACTGTATAGTAATAAGAGGTAGAAAAATGAAAAAGCTTGAGAAGCAAAGATGGGGGTGGAAGTAGGGGTATAGTGGAAGAACCAAAACCAAGAACAGAATATGTGTTTTTAATATATAGCATTGGTGGGCCTTTGAAAGTAAACCCAGTACAGGGGCATTGTACAACGAGGTATAAAAAAAGATTCTTAAGCTATGAGTAAAGTGATACAGTTTTAGATTTTTAGTGCATAGATTAATTCTATCATTAATCCTTGTTGAGTGGTAATATTGTGTTAAACCAGACGTAAGGGCTGATTTTACCAATTCAATAACTGCCACTTTCACCCCCCTTCTGTCTTGACCAATTTTCATATTTCAGCGTTGTTACACTTTGAATGACAATGCAACACTGTACCCAAATTAAATGTTTTCTTTTTTTTTTTTTTACGATAGATATAGCTTTCTTTTGTTGGTATTTTTTGGCATGTGGTTTATTTTTTATTTTGTGTGCCATATAAATGAAATAATACTTAACATTTTGAAAAAAAAAACGCATTTCCTTTATTTCTGTTATAAAAGTTTGCAAACAAATAATCTTTCTTCATAAGTGTAGACCAAAATGTGTTTTGCTATATTTCTTGAAAATAAATCAAAGTAAATATTTGGGTAAAAATAACCCAAATAAGTGTGTATTATTTAGTTTGTGTGAAAGTTGTAGTTTACAACCTATGGTATATACTGTATATTTGAAAATTGGTCAATCCTGATGTACTGACGACCACTCATTTCATTTTTTGAGGCCCTAAAATGCCAGGACAGTACAAATACCCCCCAAATGACCCCTTTTTTAAAGACACCCCAACTCATTTAGTAAGAGGCATGATGGGTTTTTTAAAGCTGTAACTTTTTTCACAATTTTGTGGAAAATTAAGAAATTAAGTAAATTTTGTTGAAACATTTTTACACCATCGCTCCATACGCTTATCAGAGCAGTACATTATCAACACACATGTGGTATCCCCATACTCAGGAGAAGTATAAGAATGTGTTTTGGGGAATAATTCCACATATACTCATGGCATGTGTGAGAATTATCTCATTAAAGTGATAACTTTGCACAAAAAATAGCCATTTTCCGAAAAGGTGTAAAAAAATATATATATTTCATGGACTTAACATGCCTCTCAAAAAATAGCTTGAATTGTCTACATGAAAAAAAGGTAATTTGGGGAGTGTTTGAATTGTCCTGGCATTTTATGCCCAACATTAAAAGCTTATGCTGTATGTAATGTTCTTTTTTTCATGCAGTCTGTGGGCTGAGCCTAGTTCATTTTGTACTATCCTGGCATTTCAGGGCTTCTGAAACCGTCATAGGTAGTCAGGAAGTGAAATGAGGAAATTACGCTCTCTGAAAGTCTGAAGGTGGTCATTGGACTTTGGGCTCCTGTACTTGGCTAGGCTGCCAAAAAAGTATCTTATACGTAGTATCCCCATTCTCAGGAGAATTAACCGCATGTGTTTTGGGTTGTAATTCCACATATGCCCATGGCATGTGGGAGAAATATCTAATTAAATTGACAACTTTATGTAAAAAAAAAATGTAATTTTCCAAAAACTTGTGGCAAAAAAATACAATATTCAATGGAATTAACATGCCTCTTCTACTTTCCAAAAATGAGTCATTTGGGGGTGTTTGAACTGTCCTGGCATTTTATGCCCAACATTAAAAGCTTCCACCACATTCTTCTTCTTTTTTCATGCAGCAACAGATTCCTCCATTCACATTAATTGATGTGAATTGTGAGGAATTAGCTGAGTAACAGGTTGTGTGTAACCCCCTGGATGAGTCACAACACAGTGAAAAAGGCAAACTCTGTGCTACGAAGTGAAGGTAAAAAAAATGACAAAAAAAACCCAAAAACAGAAAATAAACCCTTGCCACGCTAAGCATGCTACAAACACAGGAACCTAACTACCTGTCCTTGAACAGCCTACTGCTGCCAAGGTACTTGGCTTTTACACAGAATAAATCAAAGTCCATATTCAAACAAACTTAATCTACCCATACAAATGGCTGTTCCCCAGTCTGTCCTGCACAGAAATCTGCTTCTAGGACAGAGCATCCTCTCTAAGCAGCCTGGGATTTTTATAGAGCACACTGCCAGTCTCTCTCTTCCTCTTTCCTTGCAGACCTGCACTCCATGCTCCACCTCCAACTAGGTCCCAAGCAGGTCCTGCAGTGTCTCTTTGCATGAGGCAAACTTTCCAGCATGGTGGCTCCCAGCTTCTAGCTCCACCAGAGCTCCTCACAATCCGAGTCAGTGAGAAAATACAAAGCTGCTGTCAAAATGAGAGTGAGCACTGGTCACCCCTAATAAGGGGTCTATTAGGGTATCATCTCCCCTCCTCTTCATTCTATCAATCACAGACTGTTCTTGTTCCATTGTGCACCCAACCTTTATTTTGGGATTTTGACAGCTCTGAACCCGGAAATGCTTAAGGCTGAGCACTTCTGAGTGTACACTGTTCAGAGGAGACCAGGTAATGGTGTCTCCAGAGCTCCACCATTTTACAATCATGACAATGTTAGTTGTGGTCCTGGGCTCTACAGGAAACACAGATCAGTGGGGGGATGACCAGCAGGAGCGAGAAGAGAGCATCCGCAAGTACCATGACAATTATTGGGTAGCTTTATAGCCAACCAGTTTACTTTTGCATAACTGTCAGGAGCCAGGTGAAGAAAACTATAAACAAGCTAACAGCTGCTATTGCTATTGTGGGCTTTTGGTGGTCCTGAAGACAGACATCTGACGCTGCCACAGAAGAAGAGGAAGAACCAGTATAATAACCGGACTAGCCTGCAGGAAAAAAAAGAAATGTATAAGTAGCGTTTTTCATATACATTTAAGTGTGGACTTCAGGAATAGGAATAATGGCAAGAAGTGGTAGGTAAACTGGAGTTACAATGACCATTTCTACAGTTCAGTAAATCATATCAACTAATCTGCTCCATTTTTGCCATTTGATCTTTCTATTGGTTGCTATGGGTTTCTACACTTTGCATGTCATCATTGTGATTTGTTTTGGTTTAATAAGCCTGATTTTGTTAAGCTTAGCATTTCTTTGTTAGCTGTATTTCCCCATAAATACCTGTCTTCATTAGGTGCATTTATGACCATCCCAGTTCCTGAGATTTGCTTTTTTGCCATTTTTTTCTTGCTTGTCTTGTGAAAATATTTGATGCCAGGTTTCTGTTATAGATAATGGATGGGCATTCTCCGTTTTGCTCACTGATAGGTCTTAGGAGGCTCATTTCTGAAATGGCGCAGCTGTTAAGTTTAGGAGAATTGTATAAATTGGAATCGTTTAGACGTGGTTGAATTGAAGATCTCCATGTAACATGCAGAAGTAGTCCCAGCAGAATTTTCTTTTTATAACAAATGTTGCATGTCTTTAATTTTGCAGGTGCAATCTCCTGATGTGCTTAATCTACGTGAAAACAAACTATTCTCCAGTGCAAAATAAAATGTAAAAATTATTTACACATCCTCTGAAATACAATTTTCTTCTCATTAGTAGCTGTTTTAAACACACTAATATAATTCTGTAAAATCACCATGCATTCAACATAATCGTCAATCTTTTCTTATCTGATAACTTTTGCCATTTATGTGTTTTGTTCCATTTGGTCTTAATCAGTTTTTAATGTTATATCGCCATACATTATTAAAAGTAAAAGCTGTAAATGTGAAAGGCTTTCAAGTGAAAGACTTTCTAAAAACTTTTCTTTGTTTTACTATTTTTTTCAGAACTGAAATATATATATATATATATATATTAATAGGAACTGTATATTTTACTTTATATTCCCTTGGTGTAATGAAGACCTAAAGGAGTAAAATCTCAAAAGTTCTCACACTACACATGCTTGTGCTAAACAGTTAAAATCAAATACGTATGCAAATATTAAATGAATAACAAGTCATGGTGGAAAGTCAGGGGAGTTCAAAATATCCCTACAGAAAGGAACAATAGAGGGTGCCCATATAAGTGTATTATTAGAATGAGTTTAACTACTTGCCGCCCCCATATGCGCATGCCTCAGCTCCGGACATGCTGTGACTAAGCTCCTCACACTGCTTGCACATCTAAGCTATATTAGATGCCTTGGGGCTCTGGGAGATGCTGCAACACCACACCCCAAGGAGGTATGGACAAAAAAAAACACTTGCCACTGATAGCGGCTGACGGCTGCAGGCTCAGCAAAGTACCCTTACATTCCTGGGCACATGAGCACTGACGCTCCCCCCGTGGCACAAAGGGGTTCGAACCTCTGTCCAGTGGACACAGCAGATCACAGCTCTTGGTATCCAGCTGCTGTGAGCTGCTGGGGTATCATGTGATCTCTATGTCCAATCATAGCAATCACATGATAACTTGTAAGCAACCTTTCATGAATGGCTCTCATTCATGACATTTTGCTTACTATTGTGATGCTGTGATTGGTCATAAGTGATCACATGGTACCTGAACCAATCAGAGCACCCTGTACTATGTGATCACTTTTGAGCAATCACAGAAACACATAGCTACACCCAGGGGCGGACTGACCATTTGGAAACTCGGGCACTGCCCGAGGGCCCGGGGTCAGTAGGGGGCCCCATGAGATGCCCCTGGTACCTTTTTCATAGGCTTTTTTGAGTTTGGCCAAGAACACAGGGGCCCCATGATCCCCTATTGCCCGGGGGGCCCCTTGAGTTGTCAGTCCGCCCCTGGCTACACCCCTTCTGCCTTCCAGCAACATCTGACATCACTTCTGGACCGATCCTGCACTCCACTGAGATCCCTGGCTCACTTGTTCCTGGTTCTGAGTCTGCTCCCTGGTTTCTTTCATCTGGCTAGTGGTGGTGAGTCTGTTTCCTGGAATGGAGTGATTTACCATCCATCCATATGGGATCTGTAGTGGGATACGCTTATGGTAGGCAATATATTTTGCAACTTTTTGCGAGTTGTTTATTATCTTTTTATCTTTAAAGTCTTTCAAATGCATCTTCTGGTATTCGTATTATCATTACTTAGAATTCTTCAGTGAGTTCTAAAGTGCTGCCACAAGTCTGTCAAGATTGTTGTCAATTCATACAGACTATTTCTCCTTTCATGAACTTTTTGGAACTCTTCATGCTCACACAGTTTAATCTCTTGGGTTATTACGCAACCATACTAAACAGATTACTTGCACAATTTTTTCTTATATTTTTGAAATTATCCCTCATGACAGATTTATGGAGGTACAGTAGTTCCCCTAAAAACGACCTGCATCTAATTCAGGCAAGCATTTGTCCTAGTTTTTGTAACATTATCGTCACATCCAGCAGTTCTTACTACTGGCACTGTTTGCTATTCTGCTCTGTGCTACTTTAACTGACAATTGCGCAGTCATGCAACACTGCACACAAATTAAATTTATATAATTTTTTCACACAAATAGAGCTTTTTTTTGGTGGTATTTGATAGTTTTTTGTATTTTTTTGTATTATATAAATGACAAAATGACTGAAATTTTGAAAAAAAAACAGCTTTGAGCAGAGAAATACTGACATAATCAGACAGCTAGGGAGGCTACACTTTGGCAATAAAACCTGGAAACTGATTGGTTTCTATGCAGAAATGCACCTGATTTTGCACTCTTCAGCATTAGTAAATAAACCCCTCTGACTTCAGTGTTAACACAGACAACGAATTCTTGCACCTATTTGTGACAGGTACATGAATTTAGTGCAGACACCAACACTTTAGGTGCTGCACCCCAACGGAATTCCAAAAGGAGTCTACAACACGCTTTACAAATTCCCCAAGGTAGGTATTAATGAATGCTTACATCTACCTTAAATTTAAATATTTTTATGATATATCATGAGGGATTTAACATCTACAGTACACTGCTGTGTAAAACTACAATATTGCCAACAGAAAACTGTTCCTGATGGTCTGTACTGAGGAATCTCAAATACTAAAAGAATGACTGACACATATTTAATCCAGTATGTATTATACAGAACTATGCCCAGGCTTATCTACCATTAGGTCTTTGGAGAATTATCATGTAACTTTTTTTTTTAAACCAGTAACACTGACTACAAACAGCTCAGATTTCAGGGGATTCCTGCTGAATTAACCAAAATTTGAGCCTTGGGTGGACCTCTTGTCACCATGTGGTGAAAATCAGTTGAGTTAGGTGGAAAACGGTTGGCTGAACAGTGATTGCATTCACTGTTCAGGTATTCAGATAAATGAAGATCTTGCAGCTGTCAGAGTACAATAGCTTATCATGTCATGTGTACATGTAGTATTTCGCACTTTACTACAGATTGTGTTAAAGGAGTCTGTTCATGTTGAATAGGCTACTAACTTTTTATGTTGTACATACAACTGGACAAGTGGCATTTTTTTCAATGCACCATACCACATTCCAGAGATGATGTGTATCCATGTGTTGTGTTGTGCTGCAATGCATATGTATTGAGGTCTGCTGGTAATTTGTGTTGAGGTGCTATTCAGAATGACCACCTAACAGTGATTAATTCATTTGCAGTAAATGTTTGGTGAATGTTACATTCAGTAATTTAGAAATATACCCCTACGTTTCTATTTTTTATTTTGAACACCCATGCAATGTAGTAAAAGTGGTAAAACAGACTGTTACCATACATTACCACAATGCACTGTAATGCATAAACTATGTGTGATACGTTATATTGCCATTTATTTAGAATGGGCAAACAGTAGTACAAATAGATCTACACCACAGTTCATCACAATACACATATGGAGTGTTGTAGTGCACTGTATTAAAAAATTAGCATGTTTAGTGTTTGTTCCCTTTCAATGCTTTGGCAGTCCATTTTGAATGATTTGGTTGCAAAGCAGTACACTAGACAGGTTTGAGAGGGACATACATAATCCTGAAGTTAATAATTGTTTTCAGCAGGGGAACGATTATATATTGTTCTCTCATTTGCACATTTTAGGCATTTAGCTTTTAAACTCTTCTGTTTGTGCTCGGATTTCTACATAATCTATTAAATCTGATTATACTGTACACCTTTGCTGTACAATTATGATAAATATTCTTGAATTCAAATCATTGAAATCCATCTGCAGGCATGTCCTGTGCTTAAGAGAACATTTTCACTAGTTTTGCATAGAAAATCATACAATACATTAATAGTCTGATTATCCATATTTAACCTCCTTGGTTGTTTACCCCTTATAGACATAACCATTTTTTTTAAATTTCTTTGGGTCTATTAAATTTGCAATACCACTGTTATTGTTTATTATACTTCAGTGACTTATATATTTTTTTTTTCTTCAGAATTTTCTATGCATTTAAAAGCAAAACAAAGTTAAAGTATATGTAAACACTAACAATAAATTCATACATTTTAAAAAAATGGTCTTAAAAATATTTTTGATAAATGCAAAACCATTGCTTTTGATCCTACAAGAAATTCATTGCTGTGTTGTTTCCTATGAACTCTGCAGTCTTATTTCTAGCCATATGATTTCCATCTAAGGACTACATAACACCTCTCCCAGGGTTATAGAGATAGTACAAAGGGGAGATATTCCGCAGACCAAACAAAGTTTGGGGGAGAGTAACAAAAACTGGTGCACACAGAATCTGGTGCAGCTGTGCATAGTAACCAAATAGCTTCTAGGTTTTATTTTCAAAGCTTACTTGAGCAAGCTGAGGTTAAAAGCTGATTGGTTGCTAAGCACAGCTAAAACAGATTCTGTGTGCTTCAAATTTAGTAAATATCCCTCTACACAGGGCTTTCTTTCAGCAGGAACATGGGGGAACGCAATTTTGGCAGCATTGAATGCATGTATTGGCAAAGGAGGTGGGGTGTGGTCTATTCATACTGGCTGCTGGGGGGATCTATTGTCACTGGTGTGGATCTGTTTTTGTGTGAGGGTCTATTGTTGCTGATGGAGGATCTATTATTGGGAGGGTTCTTATGTTGCTGATAGGGATCTACTGCTGCAGGAGAAGTTGCTGTCTGCTAGGAGATCTGCTATTGCTGCTAGAGAGGAGGGCTAGGGTGCAAAGAAAAGTGGGGACTCAGAAGGGGGAGGCTCCCTGAGGACGCGCTATGCTCAAAATGCATTGGGACTTGAGCTACACACAGCTACTGTTCCTCTGACGTCCCTTCGAGGCATTGGAACGCACGCCCACTGCAGGACCAGCGGCGGTGTGCAGGGAGAGATCCCTCTAGTGAGCTGTTTGGGTTGGTGCTCCCTGTGGCACCTACAATATGTGAATGGAAAAAAAAATTATATAAATATATATATATATATATATATATATATATATAAAATATATATATATTTTTTAACACACATTTTAAATAGTGGAAGGTGGTTAATATTTTGTGATTGGAGGAGATTGAAGGTTTCCGCAGGACTGTGCATCTTACCTAAGGCATACAGGATCTGTGTTTACAAGCTTGCTGGCTACTTTGTTGGCTGAGTAGATCTGGTGAGTTCCCAATTTAGCCATACATGGTGGTGGAACACAGTTTGGGGTCGAAAGAATTAGACACCAGTTGGACTGTCACATTATAATTAGACTTTTTGGGATTTTATATGACTGTCATGATTGCACTATTTTGGTCAGCGTCCACTTTTATTAATTGCACATTTATGTAAAGTGTCATTTCACTTAAAGGGACAGCTGACTTTATTTGTTTTTTATATATAATTTTTGTTATACACTGCTCAACAAAAATTAAAGCAACACTGTGAAAACACATCAGATCTCAATGGGGAAAAATATCATGCTGGATATCTATACTGATATGGACTGGGTCATGTGTTAGGGATGTAAGGATGCCCCATCATTTGATGGAAATGAAAATAATGAACCTAATGAGGACTAAATTCAAAGACACCTCAAAAATCAAAGTGAAAAAAAATGATGCAGCAGGGTAGTCCATTTTGCTGAAATTTCAGTGCAGCAACTCAAAATGGTACTCAATAGTTTGTATGGCCCCATGTGCTTGTATGCATGCCTGACAACATCGGGGCATGCTCCTAATGAAACGACGGATGGTGTCTTGGAGTATTTCTTCCCAGATCTGGACCAGGGCATCACTGAGCTCCTGGACAGTCTCAGATGCAACCTGACAGCGTTAGATGAACTTAACATGATATCCCAGAGGTGTTCTATTGGATTTAGGTCAGGTGAGCGTGGGGGCCATTCAAAGGTATCAATTCCTTCATCCTCCAGGTATAAACCCGATACCTAATGTCAGTCAAGGTGTCATTGTCTAGCCTGTAGAGGTTTGTGCATCCCTACATGGATATGCCTTCCCAGACCATCACTGACCCACCACCAAAACGGTCATGCTGGATGATGTTACAGGCAGCATAACGTTCTCTATGGCTTCTCCAGACCCTTTCACATCTGTCACATGTGCTCAGGGTGAACCTGATCTCATCTGTGAAAAGCACAGGGCACCAGTGGTGGGCCTGCCAATTCTGGTGTTCAATCACAAATGTGAGTTGAGCTCTAAGGTGCCGGGCAGTGAGCACAGGTCCCAGGATGTCGGGTCCTCAGGCCACCCTCATGAAGTCTGTTTCTGATTATTTGGTCAGAGACATTCACACCAGTGGCCTGCTGGTGGTTATTTTGTAGGGCTCTGGCAGTGCTCATCCTGTTCCTCCTTGCACAAAGGAACAGATACTGGTCCTGCTGATGGGTTAAGGACCTTCTACGGCCCTGTCCAGCTCTCCTATAGTAACTGCCTGTCTCCTGGAATCTTTTCCATGCTCTTGAGACTGTGCTGGGAGACAAACCTTCTGGCAATGGCACATATTAATGTGCCATCCTGGAGGAGTTGGACTGCCTGTGCAACCTCTGCAGGGTCCAGGTATTGTCTCATGCTACCAGCAGTGATACTGACCCTAGCCAAATGCAAAACTAGTGAAAAACTGTCAGAAAAGATGAGTAGGGAAAAAAAGTCAGTGGCCTCCACCTGTAAAATCATTCCTGTTTTGGGGGATCATCTCATTGTTGCCCATCTAGTGCATCTGTTGTTAATTTCATTAACATCAAAGCAGCTGAAACTGATTAATAACCCCCTCTGCTACTTAACTGACCAGATCAATATCCTAGGAGTTTAATTGACTGGATGATATACTCTGATTAAAAAGTGTTCCTTTAATTTTTTGAGTAGTGTATATATATTTTTTATATTTATATTTTAATATGAATACCATCTACAAACTATTTTTACAATAGGTTTTGAGTGGTATATTGTATTTTAAGTGTCTGATGTTCAAAACTTATATTCAAATGAAAATTTCTATTATCCAATCCAACCATTGCCATTTTTGGTATATTTATCTTGAGTTTAAGACATCCCAACATATGATCAGAATACTTCCAAAAAAACCAGACTAGAGATAGGTATCATAAATACCTAATGGACACAAGTGGCAAGATGTTGAGTCCATATATACAGTACAGTAGTAAGCCATAGGGGCAAAAAAGGCCATATATCACTGAAAGTATGCTGCAGTTAATGAATTGTTTTATTTGGAAAACGTTGACTTCCAAACTCAGAACACAGTTTTGGGCCCTACATTTATAATTCCCTGTCTGGTCAAAAAGGACACCAATGGTCTTAGAAATATATTTAACCTCCCTAGCAGTCTGATTATGTCAGTATTTCTGTGTTCAAAGTGGTCCATTTTTTTGAATGGAAATATGTTGTGTTTTTATTGTAAGCCTGTAATTCTTAGGAATAACTCACTGAAATCTGTCTGAACAAGAGTCCAGTAAACATCCCGGGTATGATAAAATTTGAAATATGAAATCATAAATTATAATATAATAAATAATCATAAACAATAATAATATAATAATAATACATTTAATTCAATAAAGTAATCAAACCAAAAACGCTGAAATTTGAAATATAGAGCCAAGTTTGCACATCACTGACCTTAGTCACAAAATCGTTTTCAGTGTTTGATGACAAATTTCCCCACAAATCATTATCACTCAATTCTGCAAGTGGTTCTAATTTGCTATCACTGTTCTCTAGCTGGTCTAAAATCGCTTTTGACTTAAAGGGACGCTTTTTGGACGCCATGGACGTTTCACAGTTTCCAGGCAGAAAGAACAGTAAAAATGCAGGCAGGGCACAGGACAAAGCACTAGAGACAAAATGTATGTGAATTGCTTTGATACAGTAATGTTTTACTATGTGATTTTAGTGTATTGAGTGAATGTCACTTTTAAAATTTTTGAATTTTCTGCCGGTTCCGTCCCCCGTACATCCCGTACTGAAGCTCGCAGAGAACGGAACCCGGAAGATGGATTCCGGCATCGGCCAGAGGAGATGGCCGGGGACGCTGCAGTGGGGACATCGCGGGAGCGCAGGACAAGGTAAGTGCTAGAGGGAATCCCTGTTTTAGTATATAACCCTCCAATATGTCATCCCGGCTGTATGAATTTATATACACGATATACCAAATCAATATATCTATCACTAGCATTTATCAATTGTTCTAATGAAATATAATATTACTCTACAAATATTTATATATATATATATATATATATATATATATATATATATATACTGTGTATGTGCTTTTTATATTCTCTGGTGAAGGAAGATGGCAACAATATGATAAATGTGTGTGTATACAGTATATAAAATCAATCTATCTATCTATCTATCTATCTATCTATCTATCTATCTATGTGTAAACAACTATGTAAGTCAGTAGGGTATCTATCAAATGAAAAGTTAGATGGCCATGGTAACCAATGTAAGCCAATCCACTCATATATCAGTATCTGTGATAACACGTACACAAGTGTGGTACCTCAAATGATGCCTTGTTTGAATGGACAGGTCAGGCAGAGGAATTTGATATTGCTATGACTTCCGATATAAAAAATGGGCACAGCTGACATCAACATCTGCACATGTACAGTCTGACATGGGAAGAGTTTGGACTTGGAGTCTGTGGCCTAGTGAAGTGGACTTGGAGTCTGGACGGGCTATGATTGGCTAAATACACATATAGAAAAAGCTTACTCTAATATGAGCAGGCTGACATTTTCAGATGTATGGTAAGAGTGTGACAGCAAGAAAAAGGAAAACATTTGTTATTTGTTTATTTTTTTTATTCCCACTCGACATGTTTCATCAAATGTTTGGCTTCTTCAGGATATTTACAGATATTGTCATGAACCTGTGGTAGTGAGCCCTTGTAGACCACCATCTCGGGGTTCCCCATGGTGGGGATGGACTTGCAGCGAGCTGGAACCAGGTCGCAGCCCCCCAGGAATGCCCAGCTGAGAATGCGGAGACCACTCACGTGAGAAGAGTGTAATGGCAGGAGACAACAGGGAAGCAGATAGACAAGCTGAGGTCAGGACAGGTGGAAATCAAGCACAGTCAGTGGATGAAGCCGGGGTCGGTATACAGATAGTCAGATACAGGATACAGGAATAGCAATAGACAGGAGCTCTGAGAACTAAGAAGTTGCTCAGACAAAGTGGCTAGACTGAGCATGCCTTACATAGATAAGCAAACTAGGAGGCGGGCCAGGAAGTGATGAAAGAGAAGGAAATAAAACTCAGAGAATAGTGGACGATGCCCATAGGTGAGCACAGACAAACCACACATGTGAAAGGAATCAGGAACAGCACTGCAGCAAGGAGGTAAGAATACACAAACATGAAACTTCAGGCTAACTTGTGACAGATATTGCATGTAATTGCCACTAGGAGAGATTAACTATAACACTAAGCAAATTTATTTAACAGAAATACAGAAATAATACAAAAGTCATCACTACATCATGGTCATACATAATTAATAACAATAACAACAGTATAACAGCAAAAAAAAAGGGGGGGGGGAACCATACAGATGTATTTAATAAGGCAAAAAAATGTCCTACACCTACCACAAGAAAAATGAAGAGTTCATAAACTCATAGGCGAACTAACTCGCCTCAAATGATCCAGGGTTTAATATTGTCAACTATTTGCCCCAAGTATTGGTACAGCCCCTTGTGGCAGATGTAATTTTTGCAGATTCATTCCTAAATCATTTTAAATTACTTTAACTAATGGTCATGTGTACACTCCAAGATTTTTTGCTAACTGTCAGCCGTGTAGCATAGCGTATCTTATGAGATTCGAATGTGGTGATTTCTATATAGGAAAAAACTAAAAGACTCTTTTTCCAGAGAGTTCGTGACTAGAGATGAGCGAATCGAACATGGCGAAGTGGAATTCGTTTCGAATATTGGGAAATATTCGATTCGCGCCGAATCCGAAAATTAGCAGACTTCGGATGCGCGAATCGAAATTTTCCAAAAATGGCGGCGACATGTGTGGCGACGGAGCGGGGATCTCTGGAAGGCGCGCAGACAAGGCGCGCTGACCAATAATGCATTCATTCATGACATGTGATCGCATTAGCCAATCAGCAGCCAGCCAGCCAGCACTGTGTAATGGTCGAGCTATAAATTGCGGCCATCTTAGAATTCTCCATTAGCCTCCGGTCATTCAAGAGAGACAGACCTCTCTGTATTAGGGACAGAGTTAGGGCCAAAGAGACTTTAGGGCAACAGAATCGTTACTTAGGGACACAGAATTGTTACTCAGGGACACAGAACTGTTACTCAGGGACACAGAATTGTTACTCAGGGACAGAAACAGAATTGTTACTGAGGGACACAGAATTGTTACTGAGGGACACAGAATTGTTACTGAGGGACACAGAATTGTTACTCAGGGACACAGAACTGTTACTCAGGGACACAGAATTGTTACTCAGGGACAGACACAGAATTGTTACTGAGGGACACAGAATTGTTACTGAGGGACACAGAATTGTTACTCAGGGACAGACACAGAATTGTTACTGAGGGACACAGAATTGTTACTGAGGGACACAGAATTGTTACTGAGGGACACAGAATTGTTACTCAGGGACACAGAATTGTTACTCAGGGACACAGAACTGTTACTCAGGGACACAGACTTGTTACTCAGGGACACAGAACTGTTACTCAGGGACACAGAATTGTTACTCAGGGACAGACACAGAATTGTTACTGACGGACACAGAATTGTTACTGAGGGACACAGAATTGTTACTCAGGGACAGACACAGAATTGTTACTGAGGGACACAGAATTGTTACTGAGGGACACAGAATTGTTACTCAAGGACACAGAATTGTTACTCAGGGACACAGAACTGTTACTCAGGGACACAGAATTGTTACTCAGGGACACAGAACTGTTACTCAGGGACACAGAATTGTTACTCAGGGACAGACACAGAATTGTTACTGAGGGACACAGAATTGTTACTGAGGGACACAGAATTGTTACTCAGGGACAGACACAGAATTGTTACTCAGGGACAGACACAGAATTGTTACTCAGGGACACAGAATTGTTACTCAGGGACACAGAATTGTTACTCAGGGACACAGAAATGTTACTCAGGGACACAGAATTGTTACTCAGGGACACAGAATTGTTACTCAGGGACAGACACAGAATTGTTACTGAGGGACACAGAATTGTTACTGAGGGACACAGAATTGTTACTGAGGGACACAGAATTGTTACTCAGGGACAGACACAGAATTGTTACTGAGGGACACAGAATTGTTACTGAGGGACACAGAATTGTTACTCAGGGACACAGAATTGTTACTCAGGGACACAGAACTGTTACTCAGGGACACAGAATTGTTACTCAGGGACACAGAACTGTTACTCAGGGACACAGAATTGTTACTCAGGGACAGACACAGAATTGTTACTGAGGGACACAGAATTGTTACTGAGGGACACAGAATTGTTACTCAGGGACAGACACAGAATTGTTACTGAGGGACACAGAATTGTTACTGAGGGACAAAGAATTGTTACTCAGGGACACAGAATTGTTACTCAGGGACACAGAACTGTTACTCAGGGACACAGAATTGTTACTCAGGGACACAGAACTGTTACTCAGGGACACAGAATTGTTACTCAGGGACAGACACAGAATAGTTACTGAGGGACACAGAATTGTTACTGAGGGACACAGAATTGTTACTCAGGGACAGACACAGAATTGTTACTGAGGGACACAGAATTGTTACTCAGGGACACAGAATTGTTACTCGGGGACACAGAATTGTTACTCAGGGACACAGAAATGTTACTCAGGGACACAGAATTGTTACTCAGGGACACAGAATTGTTACTCAGGGACAGACACAGAATTGTTACTGAGGGACACAGAATTGTTACTGAGGGACACAGAATTGTTACTCAGGGACAGACACAGAATTGTTACTGAGGGACACAGAATTGTTACTGAGGGACACAGAATTGTTACTCAGGGACACAGAATTGTTACTCAGGGACACAGAACTGTTACTCAGGGACACAGAATTGTTACTCAGGGACAGACACAGAATTGTTACTGAGGGACACAGAATTGTTACTCAGGGACACAGAACTGTTACTCAGGGACACAGAATTGTTACTCAGGGACACAGAACTGTTACTCAGGGACACAGAATTGTTACTCAGGGACAGACACAGAATTGTTACTGAGGGACACAGAATTGTTACTGAGGGACACAGAATTGTTACTCAGGGACAGACACAGAATTGTTACTGAGGGACACAGAATTGTTACTGAGGGACACAGAATTGTTACTCGGGACACAGAATTGTTACTCAGGGACACAGAATTGTTACTCAGGGACACAGAACTGTTACTCAGGGGCACAGAATTGTTACTCAGGGACACAGAACTGTTACTCAGGGACACAGAACTGTTACTCAGGGACAGACACAGAATTGTTACTCAGGGACAGACACAGAATTGTTACTGAGGGACACAGAATTGTTACTGAGGGACACAGAACTGTTACTCAGGGACAGACACAGAATTGTTACTGAGGGACACAGAATTGTTACTGAGGGACACAGAATTGTTACTCAGGGACACAGAATTGTTACTCAGGGACACAGAACTGTTACTCAGGGGCACATAATTGTTACTCAGGGACACAGAACTGTTACTCAGGGACAGACACAGAATTGTTACTCAGGGACAGACACAGAATTGTTACTGAGGGACACAGAATTGTTACTCAGGGACACAGAATTGTTACTCAGGGACAGACACAGAATTGTTACTGAGGGACACAGAATTGTTACTCAGGGACAGACACAGAATTGTTACTCAGGGACACAGAATTGTTACTCAGGGACACAGAACTGTTACTCAGGGACACAGAATTGTTACTCAGGGACACAGAACTGTTACTCAGGGACACAGAATTGTTACTCAGGGACAGACACAGAATTGTTACTGATGGACACAGAATTGTTACTGAGGGACACAGAATTATTACTGAGGGACACAGAATTTTTTACTCAGGGACAGACACAGAATTGTTACTGAGGGACACAGAATTGTTACTGAGGGACACAGAATTGTTACTCAGGGAAACAGAATTGTTACTCAGGGACACAGAATTGTTACTCAGGGACAGACACAGAATTGTTACTGAGGGACACAGAATTGTTACTGAGGGACACAGAATTGTTACTGAGGGACACAGAATTGTTACTCAGGGACAGACACAGAATTGTTACTGAGGGACACAGAATTGTTACTGAGGGACACAGAATTGTTACTCAGGGACACAGAATTGTTACTCAGGGACACAGAACTGTTACTCAGGGACACAGAATTGTTACTCAGGGACACAGAACTGTTACTCAGGGACACAGAATTGTTACTCAGGGACAGACACAGAATTGTTACTGAGGGACACAGAATTGTTACTGAGGGACACAGAATTGTTACTGAGGGACACAGAATTGTTACTCAGGGACAGACACAGAATTGTTACTGAGGGACACATAATTGTTACTCAGGGACACATAATTGTTACTCAGGGACACAGAACTGTTACTCAGGGATACAGAATTGTTACTCAGGGACACAGAACTGTTACTCAGGGACACAGAATTGTTACTCAGGGACAGACACAGAATTGTTACTGAGGGACACAGAATTATTACTGAGGGACACAGAATTGTTACTCAGGGACAGACACAGAATTGTTACTGAGGGACACAGAATTGTTACTCAGGGACACAGAATTGTTACTCGGGGACACAGAATTGTTACTCAGGGACACAGAAATGTTACTCAGGGACACAGAATTGTTACTCAGGGACACAGAATTGTTACTCAGGGACAGACACAGAATTGTTACTGAGGGACACAGAATTGTTACTGAGGGACACAGAATTGTTACTCAGGGACAGACACAGAATTGTTACTGAGGGACACAGAATTGTTACTGAGGGACACAGAATTGTTACTCAGGGACAGACACAGAATTGTTACTCAGGGACAGACACAGAATTGTTACTCAGGGACACAGAACTGTTACTCAGGGACACAGAATTGTTACTCAGGGACAGACACAGAATTGTTACTGAGGGACACAGAATTGTTACTAAGGGACACAGAATTGTTACTCAGGGACACAGAACTGTTACTCAGGGACACAGAATTGTTACTCAAGGACACAGAACTGTTACTCAGGGACACAGAATTGTTACTCAGGGACAGACACAGAATTGTTACTGAGGGACACAGAATTGTTACTGAGGGACACAGAATTGTTACACAGGGACAGACACAGAATTGTTACTGAGGGACACAGAATTGTTACTGAGGGACACAGAATTGTTACTCGGGACACAGAATTGTTACTCAGGGACACAGAACTGTTACTCAGGGGCACAGAATTGTTACTCAGGGACACAGAACTGTTACTCAGGGACACAGAACTGTTACTCAGGGACAAACACAGAATTGTTACTCAGGGACAGACACAGAATTGTTACTGAGGGACACAGAATTGTTACTGAGGGACACAGAACTGTTACGCAGGGACAGACACAGAATTGTTAATGAGGGACACAGAATTGTTACTGAGGGACACAGAATTGTTACTCAGGGACACAGAACTGTTACTCAGGGGCACATAATTGTTACTCAGGGACACAGAACTGTTACTCAGGGACAGACACAGAATTGTTACTCAGGGACAGACACAGAATTGTTACTGAGGGACACAGAATTGTTACTCAGGGACACAGAATTGTTACTCAGGGACAGACACAGAATTGTTACTGAGGGACACAGAATTGTTACTGAGGGACACAGAATTGTTACTCAGGGACAGACACAGAATTGTTACTCAGGGACACAGAATTGTTACTCAGGGACACAGAACTGTTACTCAGGGACACAGAATTGTTACTCAGGGACACAGAACTGTTACTCAGGGACACAGAATTGTTACTCAGGGACAGACACAGAATTGTTACTGATGGACACAGAATTGTTATTGAGGGACACAGAATTATTACTGAGGGACACAGAATTGTTACTCAGGGACAGACACAGAATTGTTACTGAGGGACACAGAATTGTTACTGAGGGACACAGAATTGTTACTCAGGGAAACAGAATTGTTACTCAGGGACACAGAACTGTTACTCAGGGACACAGAATTGTTACTCAGGGACAGACACAGAATTGTTACTGAGGGACACAGAATTGTTACTGAGGGACACAGAATTGTTACTCAGGGACAGACACAGAATTGTTACTGAGGGACACAGAATTGTTACTGAGGGACACAGAATTGTTACTCAGGGACACAGAATTGTTACTCAGGGACACAGAACTGTTACTCAGGGACACAGAATTGTTACTCAGGGACAGACACAGAATTGTTACTCAGGGACACAGAATTGTTACTCAGGGACACAGAACTGTTACTCAGGGACACAGAATTGTTACTTAGGGACACAGAACTGTTACTCAGGGACACAGAATTGTTACTCAGGGACAGACACAGAATTGTTACTGATGGACACAGAATTGTTACTGAGGGACACAGAATTATTACTGAGGGACACAGAATTGTTACTCAGGGACAGACACAGAATTGTTACTGAGGGACACAGAATTGTTACTGAGGGACACAGAATTGTTACTCAGGGACACAGAAGTGTTACTCAGGGACACAGAACTGTTACTCAGGGACACAGAATTGTTACTCAGGGACAGACACAGAATTGTTACTGAGGGACACAGAATTGTTACTGAGGGACACAGAATTGTTACTCAGGGACAGACACAGAATTGTTACTCAGGGACACAGAATTGTTACTGAGGGACACAGAATTGTTACTGAGGGACACAGAATTGTTACTCAGGGACACAGAATTGTTACTCAGGGACACAGAACTGTTACTCAGGGACAGACACAGAATTGTTACTGAGGGACACAGAATTGTTACTGCGGGACACAGAATTGTTACTGAAGGACACAGAATTGTTACTGAGGGACACAGAATTGTTACTCAGGGACACAGAATTGTTACTCAGGGACAGACACAGAATTGTTACTGAGGGACACAGAATTGTTACTGAGGGACACAGAATTGTTACTGAGGGACACAGAATTGTTACTCAGGGACACAGAATTGTTACTCAGGGACACAGAACTGTTACTCGGGGACACAGAATTGTTACTCAGGGACAGACACAGAATTGTTACTGAGGAACACAGAATTGTTACTGAGGGACACAGAATTGTTACTCAGGGACAGACACAGAATTGTTACTGAGGGACACAGAATTGTTACTGAGGGACACAGAATTGTTACTGAAGGACACAGAATTGTTACTGAGGGACACAGAATTGTTACTCAGGGACACAGAATTGTTACTCAGGGACACAGAATTGTTACTCAGGGACACAGAACTGTTACTCAGGGACACAGAATTGTTACTCAGGGACACAGAACTGTTACTCAGGGACACAGAATTGTTACTCAGGGACAGACACAGAATTGTTACTGAGGGACACAGAATTGTTACTGAGGGACACAGAATTGTTACTGAGGGACACAGAATTGTTACTCAGGGACAGACACAGAATTGTTACTGAGGGACACAGAATTGTTACTCAGGGACAGACACAGAATTGTTACTGAGGGACATAGAATTGTTACTGAGGGACACAGAATTGTTACTCAGGGACAGACACAGAATTGTTACTCAGGGACACAGAATCGTTACTCAGGGACATTGAATCGTTGAATTAAAGAGTATGTCAGACAACACGCAGAGGAGTGGCAGAGGAGGCAATGTTTCAGGAGCGAGCAGACGTGGCAGCAGAGGAAGGGGTCGAGGCAGCACTAGTCGCAGCCAGAGGCCAGTGCTCCCGGTGTCATCCAGCGGTCGTGTCTCCACCGACAACCCTGCCGTCATCGATTGGTTGGCTCGGTCGTCTTCCTCTTCCCAGGTCACCTCTGACACCTACAGCCAACGGTCGGTGGGTACCTCAGACACAACCGTTAGTTGGCATGGCCCGGGAGCAAGCCCACTGAAATCTCGTCGTCATCAGGCTATTGCTTCCGCATCATCAGGAGAAGAGGGTGCCAGCTTGGCAGCGAGCAAAACAGTCGGTGGGTTGCCCAGGAGGCAGCAGGGTCACAGCAGTGTCAGTGGAGGCAAACGGCAACGGAGTAGAGCACCAGCTCCACTGCAGCCTACCACCACGGCCAGTAGTGGTGCCGGTGTGCACGGAGGAAGTAGCAGTCAGCCAGTGAGGAGTAGCGGGGGCAAAGTTTCCTACTCGGCGGTGTGGCAATTTTTCGTCAAGCCGCCCGAGGAAGTAAACGTAGCCGTATGTCGACTATGTGGCCAGAAAGTCAAGCGTGGCCAGGGGGCCCATGTTGGGACTACAGCGTTGCGTCAGCATATGCAGCGTCGCCATTCGGTGGCCTGGGAAAACCGTGATAAAGATACGGCGGTTCTGCCTGCCCCAGCCCCCGCTCCATCACCCGCTTCGTTACTTGCTCCATCACCCGACGTCAATCGCCCTCTATCAGCCAGTCAAGGCTCCAACACCTCTGCTGAGGGGAGTTGTCGCTCGTTGGCATCTTCCGCTCGTTCAGATGCTCCTTCTCCTGCTACTCCTCTTCACGGATTCCGTCAGCAGTCTTTCTTGGAATCCGTTTCCAAGAGACAACAGTTTGCGAGCACGCACCCGACGGTGCAGAAGCTGAACGTCCTCCTGTCCAAGTTGCTGGTGCTGCAGTCCCTCCCTTTCCAAGTGGTGGACTCAGCACCTTTCCGAAAAATGATGGCTTGTGCCGAGCCGCGGTGGAGAGTGCCAAGCCAGCATTTCTTCTCCAAAAAGGCAGTGCCAGCCCTGCATGTAGAAGAGATGGTGGGCCAGTCTTTGAGCATGTCGGTCTCTGCCAAAGTGCACGGCAGCGCCGACGTGTGGAGCTGTAACTACGGTCAGGGACAGTACATGTCATTTACGGCCCACTGGGTGAACGTGGTGCCGGCACAGCCGCACCAGCAACTTGGACAGGTCACGCCACTTTTGCCTCCACGTTTGCACGTCCTTGGTCCAGCAAAGATGTCCGCCTCTACCACCTCTTCTTCCGCCGTGTCCTCAGCCGCCACCCCCGTGCCAAGTCCCATTACCCGACCGGCATATCACATGTGCAGGGCGCAACGGTGTCACGCTGTGCTGCACCTGGTATGCCTTGGCGAACGTAGTCACACAGGGGAGGAACTTCTCAGTGTAATGAACAGAGAAATCGACAGATCGCTGTCTCCGCGCAAACTGAAAATCGGAACCATGTTGACCGACAACGGAAAGAACATGGTGTCTGCTCTGCGTCAAGGAAGGTTGTGCCATGCGCCATGCATGGCTCACGTGTTCAATCTGGTTGTCAAGCAGTTCCTAAAATCCATCATCCCACTGCAAGACATCCTTAAAATGTCACGTAAACTTTGCATGCATTTCAGACATTCCTACACCGCAAAGCACACCCTCCTTGAGCTGCAGCGGCAGAACGGAATTCCACAGCATCGCCTGATCTGCGACGTTGCAACAAGGTGGAATTCAACCCTACATATGTTAGACCGCCTTTACGAACAGCGAAAGGCCATCACCGATTTCCTGATGTTACAAGCGGATAAAGGTACTCCCCTGTGTAACTTCGATGTCAGCCATTGGCAGCTCATGCGTGACACCTGCCGCTTGCTCAGGCCCTTTGAGGAGGCCACGCTATTCGTGAGTCGGCAGGACTATGGGATGAACGACGTCATTCCTCTGTTGCACGTCCTGGAACAAATGCTGTTAACAATGGCTGGTCAGGGTGCGGTAGATGTGGCGCACAGATCTCAACGCCACATGACCCCTGTGGGGGCAAGACAGGAAGAAGAGGAGGAGGTAGAGGAGGACATTGGTGCTCAGGAATTATTGAGTGAAATGGGTGGTTTTTCCACTCAGCGGACAGGAGTGGAGGAGCAGGAGCATCTGGTAGAGGAGGAGGAGGAGGAGACAGAGGACCCAGATGCACCGTGGCAGTATGCTGTGGAGATGGAGGCAGGGAGTCCCTCGCATTCGTTGGCACAAATGGCCTATAGCATGCTCGGTTGCTTGCGTAGCGACAGCCGAATAATAACCATCAGACAGAGGGATGACTTTTGGCTGTCCACCTTGTTGGACCCTCGCTACCGTTCAAAATGGTGGCCTTTTTCACACCTGCTGAGAGGGAGGCCAAAATAACGTACTATAAAAACCACCTATGTAGTCAGTTGGTCTCTGCCTTTCTGCGCCAACGTCCATCCTCAGACACTGTGGGCCCTGTGCGCTCGCGTTCCGCTGCCATGGCAGCAGGGGAGGGGTGGGGTGGTAGGAGCAGTGGCAGCTCCACCAGCAGCGGCTGCCTCAGTCTGCAGTCGATGATGAGTAGCTTTCTTCACCAGCGCAGTGAGGAAACTACTAACCAGCCGCAGCAGCAGCAGCATCAGGTGGACCTGGAGCAGGACCTCAAACAACAGGCTCGGGCCTACTTGGACAGCACCCTGCCAACCGAGGTAGACAATCCCCTTGACTACTGGGCAACGAAACTTGACCTTTGGCCCCAACTAGCTGAATTTGCCCTTGAAAGGCTGTCATGCCCGGCCAGTAGCGTGGCATCGGAGCGCGTGTTTAGTGCGGCAGGAGGTATTGTAACACCGCGGAGGACACGACTGTCCACCCAAAGTGTGGAGAGACTCACGTTTGTGAAAATGAATCAGGAGTGGATTAATCTGGATTTCAAACCACCAGTTCCTGACACAACTGACTAAATCCGCCATGAATCATGCCCCAAACATGTTATTATTTTTAACATAGGCCTCTGTATGGCCTTCAATTTAAGCTGCTTACGCTTCGCCACTCTGCCATGGGCCCCTGTACCGCCTCCTCTTGCTGCTGCCAGGTCCAGAGTGTGTCATGGGTCCCTGTACGGCCTCCCATTGCTGCTGTCTCCATCGCCACACTCTGCCATGTGCCACTTTCAGGTCTCCTCACACTGCTGGTGGGTTCCATTTTGTCATAGGGTGCTGGCAGATTACGGGCCTCCCATTGATGCTGCCAGGCCCCTAATCTGCCATGGGCCCCTGTACCGCCTCCTCATGCTGCTGCCAGGTCCAGAGTGTCTCATGGGTCCCTGTATGGCCTCCCATTGCTGCTGTCTCCATCGCCACACTCTGCCATGTGCCACTTTCAGGTCTCCTCACACTGCTGGTGGGTTCCATTTTGTCATAGGGTGCTGGCAGATTATGGGCCTCCCATTGCTGCTGCCAGGCCCGTAATCTGCCATGGGCCCCCGTACCGCCTCCTCATGCTGCTGCCAGGTCCAGAGTGTCTCATGGGTCCCTGTACGGCCTCCCATTGCTGCTGTCTCCATCGCCACACTCTGCCATGTGCCACTTTCAGGTCTCCTCACACTGCTGGTGGGTTCCATTTTGTCATAGGGTGCTGGCAGATTACGGGCCTCCCATTGCTGCTGCCAGGCCCGTAATCTGCCATGGGCCCCCGTACCGCCTCCTCATGCTGCTGCCAGGTTCAGAGTGTGTCATGGGTCCCTGTACGTCCTCCCATTGCTGCTGTCTCCATTGCCACACTCTGCCATGTGCCACTTTCAGGTCTCCTCACACTGCTGGTGGGTTCCATTTTGTCATAGGGTGCTGGCAGATTACGGGCCTCCCATTGATGCTGCCAGGCCCCTAATCTGCCATGGGCCCCCGTACCGACTCCTCATGCTGCTGCCAGGCCCGTAATCTGTCATGGGCCCCTGTACCGCCTCCTCATGCTGCTGCCAGGTCCAGAGTGTCTCATGGGTCCCTGTACGGCCTCCCATTGCTGCTGTCTCCATCGCCACACTCTGCCATGTGCCACTTTCAGGTCTCCTCACACTGCTGGTGGGTTCCATTTTGTCATAGGGTGCTGGCAGATTACGGGCCTCCCATTGCTGCTGCCAGGCCCGTAATCTGCCATGGGCCCCCGTACCGACTCCTCATGCTGCTGCCAGGCCCGTAATCTGTCATGGGCCCCTGTACCGCCTCCTCATGCTGCTGCCAGGTCCAGAGTGTCTCATGGGTCCCTGTACATCCTCCCATTGCTGCTGTCTCCATTGCCACACTCTGCCATGTGCCACTTTCAGGTCTCCTCACACTGCTGGTGGGTTCCATTTTGTCATAGGGTGCTGGCAGATTACGGGCCTCCCATTGCTGCTGCCAGGCCCGTAATCTGCCATGGGCCCCCGTACCGACTCCTCATGCTGCTGCCAGGCCCGTAATCTGTCATGGGCCCCTGTACCGCCTCCTCATGCTGCTGCCAGGTCCAGAGTGTCTCATGGGTCCCTGTACGGCCTCCCATTGCTGCTGTCTCCATCGCCACACTCTGCCATGTGCCACTTTCAGGTCTCCTCACACTGCTGGTGGGTTCCATTTTGTCATAGGGTGCTGGCAGATTACGGGCCTCCCATTGCTGCTGCCAGGCCCGTAATCTGCCATGGGCCCCCGTACCGACTCCTCATGCTGCTGCCAGGCCCGTAATCTGTCATGGGCCCCTGTACCGCCTCCTCATGCTGCTGCCAGGTCCAGAGTGTCTCATGGGTCCCTGTACATCCTCCCATTGCTGCTGTCTCCATTGCCACACTCTGCCATGTGCCACTTTCAGGTCTCCTCACACTGCTGGTGGGTTCCATTTTGTCATAGGGTGCTGGCAGATTACGGGCCTCCCATTGCTGCTGCCAGGCCCGTAATCTGCCATGGGCCCCCGTACCGACTCCTCATGCTGCTGCCAGGCCCGTAATCTGTCATGGGCCCCTGTACCGCCTCCTCATGCTGCTGCCAGGTCCAGAGTGTCTCATGGGTCCCTGTACGGCCTCCCATTGCTGCTGTCTCCATCGCCACACTCTGCCATGTGCCACTTTCAGGTCTCCTCACACTGCTGGTGGGTTCCATTTTGTCATAGGGTGCTGGCAGATTACGGGCCTCCCATTGCTGCTGCCAGGCCCGTAATCTGCCATGGGCCCCCGTACCGCCTCCTCATGCTGCTGCCAGGTTCAGAGTGTGTCATGGGTCCCTGTACGTCCTCCCATTGCTGCTGTCTCCATCGCCACACTCTGCCATGTGCCACTTTCAGGTCTCCTCACACTGCTGGTGGGTTCCATTTTGTCATAGGGTGCTGGCAGATTATGGGCCTCCCATTGCTGCTGCCAGGCCCGTAATCTGCCATGGGCCCCCGTACCGCCTCCTCATGCTGCTGCCAGGTCCAGAGTGTCTCATGGGTCCCTGTACGGCCTCCCATTGCTGCTGTCTCCATCGCCACACTCTGCCATGTGCCACTTTCAGGTCTCCTCACACTGCTGGTGGGTTCCATTTTGTCATAGGGTGCTGGCAGATTACGGGCCTCCCATTGATGCTGCCAGGCCCCTAATCTGCCATGGGCCCCTGTACCGCCTCCTCATGCTGCTGCCAGGTCCAGAGTGTCTCATGGGTCCCTGTATGGCCTCCCATTGCTGCTGTCTCCATCGCCACACTCTGCCATGTGCCACTTTCAGGTCTCCTCACACTGCTGGTGGGTTCCATTTTGTCATAGGGTGCTGGCAGATTATGGGCCTCCCATTGCTGCTGCCAGGCCCGTAATCTGCCATGGGCCCCCGTACCGCCTCCTCATGCTGCTGCCAGGTCCAGAGTGTCTCATGGGTCCCTGTACGGCCTCCCATTGCTGCTGTCTCCATCGCCACACTCTGCCATGTGCCACTTTCAGGTCTCCTCACACTGCTGGTGGGTTCCATTTTGTCATAGGGTGCTGGCAGATTACGGGCCTCCCATTGCTGCTGCCAGGCCCGTAATCTGCCATGGGCCCCCGTACCGCCTCCTCATGCTGCTGCCAGGTTCAGAGTGTGTCATGGGTCCCTGTACGTCCTCCCATTGCTGCTGTCTCCATTGCCACACTCTGCCATGTGCCACTTTCAGGTCTCCTCACACTGCTGGTGGGTTCCATTTTGTCATAGGGTGCTGGCAGATTACGGGCCTCCCATTGATGCTGCCAGGCCCCTAATCTGCCATGGGCCCCCGTACCGACTCCTCATGCTGCTGCCAGGCCCGTAATCTGTCATGGGCCCCTGTACCGCCTCCTCATGCTGCTGCCAGGTCCAGAGTGTCTCATGGGTCCCTGTACGGCCTCCCATTGCTGCTGTCTCCATCGCCACACTCTGCCATGTGCCACTTTCAGGTCTCCTCACACTGCTGGTGGGTTCCATTTTGTCATAGGGTGCTGGCAGATTACGGGCCTCCCATTGCTGCTGCCAGGCCCGTAATCTGCCATGGGCCCCCGTACCGACTCCTCATGCTGCTGCCAGGCCCGTAATCTGTCATGGGCCCCTGTACCGCCTCCTCATGCTGCTGCCAGGTCCAGAGTGTCTCATGGGTCCCTGTACATCCTCCCATTGCTGCTGTCTCCATTGCCACACTCTGCCATGTGCCACTTTCAGGTCTCCTCACACTGCTGGTGGGTTCCATTTTGTCATAGGGTGCTGGCAGATTACGGGCCTCCCATTGCTGCTGCCAGGCCCGTAATCTGCCATGGGCCCCCGTACCGACTCCTCATGCTGCTGCCAGGCCCGTAATCTGTCATGGGCCCCTGTACCGCCTCCTCATGCTGCTGCCAGGTCCAGAGTGTCTCATGGGTCCCTGTACGGCCTCCCATTGCTGCTGTCTCCATCGCCACACTCTGCCATGTGCCACTTTCAGGTCTCCTCACACTGCTGGTGGGTTCCATTTTGTCATAGGGTGCTGGCAGATTACGGGCCTCCCATTGCTGCTGCCAGGCCCGTAATCTGCCATGGGCCCCCGTACCGACTCCTCATGCTGCTGCCAGGCCCGTAATCTGTCATGGGCCCCTGTACCGCCTCCTCATGCTGCTGCCAGGTCCAGAGTGTCTCATGGGTCCCTGTACATCCTCCCATTGCTGCTGTCTCCATTGCCACACTCTGCCATGTGCCACTTTCAGGTCTCCTCACACTGCTGGTGGGTTCCATTTTGTCATAGGGTGCTGGCAGATTACGGGCCTCCCATTGCTGCTGCCAGGCCCGTAATCTGCCATGGGCCCCCGTACCGACTCCTCATGCTGCTGCCAGGCCCGTAATCTGTCATGGGCCCCTGTACCGCCTCCTCATGCTGCTGCCAGGTCCAGAGTGTCTCATGGGTCCCTGTACGGCCTCCCATTGCTGCTGTCTCCATCGCCACACTCTGCCATGTGCCACTTTCAGGTCTCCTCACACTGCTGGTGGGTTCCATTTTGTCATAGGGTGCTGGCAGATTACGGGCCTCCCATTGCTGCTGCCAGGCCCGTAATCTGCCATGGGCCCCCGTACCGACTCCTCATGCTGCTGCCAGGCCCGTAATCTGTCATGGGCCCCTGTACTGCCTCCTCATGCTGCTGCCAGGTCCAGAGTGTCTCATGGGTCCCTGTACGGCCTCCCATTGCTGCTGTCTCCATCGCCACACTCTGCCATGTGCTACTTTCAGGTCTCCTCAAACTGCTGGTGGGTTCCATTTTGTCATAGGGTGCTGGCAGATTACGGGCCTCCCATTGCTGCTGCCAGGCCCGTAATCTGCCATGGGCCCCCGTACCGCCTCCTCATGCTGCTGCCAGGTCCAGAGTTTCTTATGGGTCCCTGTACGGCCTCCCATTGCTGCTGTCTCCATCGCCACACTCTGCCATGTGCCACTTTCAGGTCTCCTCACACTGCTGGTGGGTTTCATTTTGTCATAGGGTGCTGGCAGATTACGGGCCTCCCATTGCTGCTGCCAGGCCCGTAATCTGCCATGGGCCCCCGTACCGACTCCTCATGCTGCTGCCAGGCCCGTAATCTGTCATGG
Source organism: Staurois parvus (assembly GCF_062004578.1). NCBI lineage: Eukaryota > Metazoa > Chordata > Amphibia > Anura > Ranidae > Staurois > Staurois parvus. The sequence goes on from NW_028317803.1 coordinate 6,824,131, forward strand.
GCCCCTGTACCGCCTCCTCATGCTGCTGCCAGGTCCAGAGTGTCTCATGGGTCCCTGTACGGCCTCCCATTGCTGCTGTCTCCATCGCCACACTCTGCCATGTGCCACTTTCAGGTCTCCTCACACTGCTGGTGGGTTCCATTTTGTCATAGGGTGCTGGCAGATTACGGGCCTCCCATTGCTGCTGCCAGGCCCGTAATCTGCCATGGGCCCCCGTACTGACTCCTCATGCTGCTGCCAGGCCCGTAATCTGTCATGGGCCCCTGTACCGCCTCCTCATGCTGCTGCCAGGTCCAGAGTGTCTCATGGGTCCCTGTACGGCCTCCCATTGCTGCTGTCTTTATCGCCACACTCTGCCATGTGCCACTTTCAGGTCTCCTCACACTGCTGGTGGGTTCCATTTTGTCATAGGGTGCTGTATGGCCTCCCATTGCTGCTGCCTCCACCGCCACACTGTGGCTCCACACTCTGGTTTTGGCCCCGTGACTGCCCAAATGAGTGAAGTGTGCGGTGATTCTAAGATCGACGGCACTCATCTGCATGTCATACTGACTGACAGTATTATTTCTCTTCCCCAGCAGACTCCAAGGGCATTTAAATTAAGGGTACAGTGTTCTGCACTAATATAAAGGCTCTCTGAAGCCTAGAAACACCCTTTTTATAAGTTAATTTCGCAGCGAATATATTCGCCTCGAATCGAATTTATTCCTCGAATTCGCCGAATCAGCCGAATCAAATTTTTGAATACTTCGCTCATCTCTATTCGTGACCATGTAGCATTAATCTCTAAAAAGAAAATGGAAACACCTATCAGTCGACATGTGGGCTTGTATCATGGATTTGATCTAGCTAAAATTCAGTTCTTTTCTTTGGACCATATACCTCCACATGAACGTGGAGGTGATGTTGATAAATTCTTTTTACGGCGTGAAACGAAGTGGATATATAACTTAGCTGCCAATAAATTTCCTGGACTCAATGAGTCCATTAGTTTGAAGCCCTTCCTATAGATAAATGGCCTTGATGCTGTTACTTTGTAATCAGTACGGACCAAATCCCCGAATGCTGTCTCAATTCAAGAAATTAATAATTTAAAATTGGTGGAGTTTGATATTATTTGCAATGACTCAAATGCAGCTCATTATATTGCTATTAACAGTGGTTTTGTGGGTATACCTGAGGGGACTGTTCAATGTGTTTACCAGGTGAGGGCGTTGTAGATACCAAATAGGTATATAGACACTAGTATAGTGAGATTTAAATGACTCTTAAGATTATGTGCATACTTTACATTTGGTAACATATATTCATGTTTTGTGCATCCATTCCCCCCCTTTTTTTGTTGCTAGGGGAAGTTTGAGGCCATCAGGCACCTGGGGGCGCTATCCGAGGAGGGTGCCTATGTGTCCCTTCACGAGGTGGCGCACTCTGTTGGGTCCTGATTGCACAAGGTTTCAATCACTCAGGCCTGTTGGTTCGCTTGTGAACCCTGTTTGGACTCTATGCGCTGGTCAGGGCAGCGATGGTTGTTCCAAAATGGTGACAAAGTGCTTCATCGCATGCGTGTGACTTCATTTCCGGCAAGCTTTTGCACATGTGCGGGGATCATTTTGGGCATTCGTACTTGGCCGGTATTAACCGGCAGAGTGGGAGGTTATATAAGCCAGCTGATGCTGGCTATATGGCTGTTACACCCAGCTCTCCTTTGACCTCTCTAGTGGATGGTATGTAGTGTGTCTAAGTTTAAGGATGGATATTTTTCTTTTTTCTTTTTTGGTGTGTATATGTGTGGATTTATTGTGATGTTGACTATACTCCTTTTATTGGAATTCTAAGGGTCTACATGATTGTTTTGTGTGGTCCCTTCCCTATGTCCCTTGGGGCAAATAGTTGGTGATATTAAACCCTGGATCATTTGAGGCGAGTGAGTTCACCTATGAGTTTATGGACTCTTCATTTTTCTTGTGATAGGTCAGGGCTTAAAATTTCAAGTCCTGAACTACTAGCCAGGCCTTAGAGTTACTCACCACCAACAAACACACACAAACAGAGACACCTGTACACGCACATGTACATACACACACATACACACACAGAAACATGTACACACACGCACAGAGACACATGTACACACACACACACACACACACACACATACAGACATATGTATACACACACAGGCACGTACAGACACGCATACACACAGATACATGTACATACACAGAAATACACACGCACAAACACATGTACATACACAGACACATGTACATACATACACAGAGACATGTACACACAGACACATGTACGTACATACACACATACATGTGCATGCAAACACACACAAACACATGTACACACACAGACACATGTACACACACATACATGTACATACACGCAGACACATGTACAGATACACACATGTACAGTACATACACACAGACACATGTACAATTGTACATGCATACACAGACACACAAACACACATGCACACGTACACACACGCACACACCACCACCCCCCATAAAATAAAAAGGTGCAGTACTTCGTGGTTCACTCACAGATCCGGGTACTGCACTCTAGGGGGAGGCAGAGAGCACAGCACACACTCCTTGCTTTGCTTTCACTCCGCTCAGCTATTGAGCAGTCTGACAGCTCCCAGTGCCAATGACAGATCCGGCCTGAACCTATATTTAGTAGGTGTAGTTATTAATTATGTATGGCCATGATGTATTGATGTCTTTTGTACTATTTTTGTATTTCTGTTAATTAAATTTGCTTATTGTTATATTTTAGTCTCTCCTTGTGGCAATTACATGTGAACATCTGTAAATGCTCTGAAGTAGCCAAAAATTTGGCAAAATATGTTGAGTGGGAATTGTTACATTGTGAACTTTAAGCCATATGGAGCACCTTGTTGGTTTTATGTTTTCACAAATACTAATGCGATGTAGTTTTTTTATATGACAATATGTAATAAAGCTTTGTATGATTTTAGTACAAAATTAAATGTTTGGAACTATTTGAGCACCTTAAAAATCGCTTTTTCTTTGTATATTGTTGGTTATTTACTGTATGGGATGTGGTGCTAACTGACCTCCAGCCCACCTGAAACAATAAAGAAAAGATTTTGATCTTTGTTAGTTTATTTTCCTTTAGTACTTGCCAACAAAGACTTTGCATACTTCACTAGGCCACTGCTCTGTGTCTTTTATTTTTATTTGCATACCTAGACTACCCTGTCTATACACAGGCAGCAGGATCAAAGAAGCATGTCAACAACACCAAACATTTGAAGTCTGTCTCTGACATTAAACAATAATCTACATCACCAGTTTGCCAGAAGCACTGCAGGTTTGTATTTTGATTGATCTTACTAGGGCATTTTGGGAAGAATCCCTGTTTTTTGGAGGAACCCCTCTTAAAACACCCCAATGCTGTATAGCAGGGTGGCAGAATGTTGACTGATCCCTAGCTGTTGGGATACCAGCCCACATGCCTTGCATATTTTGATGGTTATATATTAAAAATATGCATATATTAAAAATAAATAAAAATATATATTTAAAAAAGTAGCTCAACCTGTGTTGAACTAAGACAAATGGTTTGACCACCCCCTGCCCAGGGCTTAGTCCAAATATGGGCAATGATGTCACAGGAAAGTCCTTCACAGAGTCCCCTTATTGCATGAAATCAGACACAAAGGGGGAATCTGAAATTGCTTAAATAGAGGTTTGAGCAATGATAATACATTCATTCTTCCTGTAACCTGCCAACACTAGATCAGAAACTGATGGACATCTTTGGAACCTAGAAAGATAAATATTAGTTAACAAAATATTAGATAAAGCAAAAAGTATTTTTTTTTCACTTTACTTATCGGCACAACTGATGGATTGGTTAGGGGTCCTAAACACACCTAAAATCAGTTTTACAAGGGAGGTTGAGATCACCTACTTTCCCCCTTGGTGGGGCAGTAAAGTGGTTCATGGTCCCTCTTCCCAACCACCATCCCATCCTGGACACCAGGAATGCTAAAAAGTCCAGTACTGTCAGCATCAATAAACTAGTGTTTAGGAATCTGGAGCTCTGTATGTTAGACAGACTCTTTCAAAGCACCCCTCCCTAATACAAAGGGCATGCAGACTGGTATCTATATGTCAAGTATGACAGGGGGGCTGTACACCTGCTGTTCCCTTGCAATGGAGATAGCAGCTTGCATCACATGTATTTCTCCATGTTGAATGACTCTAGCATTAAGCTCAGAAGGTTTAATAAATATTATCCCCAAGAAATACTTATAATTATACTATAAATAGATAAAGAAGTCTTCAAATTTAAAATACTTTATGTAAGAAAAAATGTTTAAGATGTAAAAAAGAGCATTCATTGTTCCAATAGGCTGCCCAAAACTCAGAGGTAACAGGTAACATGAACAGATACCTCCCTCTGATCAAACCTAACTAGAAACTCTAAAACTATAAGTTACTTTACAGTTACTGTTACTGGTCCTGGAAAACAAACTTTAAATATATGCCCTCAATTCTAATCTTATTGTCCACATCAAATTATTGCAGAACAAGTTTCCGGTGATTCACTGCTTTGTTTTTTTACACCTATTCATTCTCTTCTTAAAAAATCTACAGGAGGAAAAAAATCACTATTTTGTTTTATTCCAGATGATTAAGTAATTGCTGAGGGATGCATCTTAAACAATGAATCTCAATGGGATATATTTAAATGTAAAATAAAATCACCCAATAGTTTAATAAATTAGCAGTTGTTTTGGGATTTATCTCCATGTCCATTCAGGTCTATTGAGTAGAAAAGAATAGTCACTGATAATTTCCTTAAAGCAAATAATAAATTGTAACTTTTTTCCAGCTGGGGGAAATCAGTCACTCAATCGACTTGTGTAAAAGCTCTTGTTCTAGATACTGTGATATAAATTAAACAATTGATGGTGCAAGGTTCTAGCCATATGCTTGCGGATTTAAATAAAAATGTAGCCTTAGCTTTACTGCATGCAATCCTGCAAATAAAAAATAAAAATAAGTAAATATCATACCATGCTCATACAACATGCTGTACCAATAGGTACATTTATTGGTAGCTATTATTTAGACTGTAGTTTTTTTTTTAATTTGTAAATAGCCAAAACTATTTTTTTTTTCATTTTATAGTTGGGAAGGGTTAAAACTGTCAGTATTTTCTATGAGTTAAAACCTTATCACTTTATTTGTTGTCATTTATGTCCCATTCAGGAGATTTCACTTCATTTCATTTTCTGGGAACTTAACAGATAGTAAAGGAAATCACTAAAAATATGAGGTGGATGTCCATTTGAGGTGGATGCAGGGGCGGACTGACCATTTGGAAACTCAGGCACTGCCCGAAGGCCCGGGGTCAGTAGGGGGCCCCATGAGATGTCCCTGGTACCCTTTTCATAGGCTTTTTTGAGTTTGGGCAAGGACACAGGGGCCCCATGATCCCCTATTGCCCGGGGGCCCCATGAGTTGTCAGTCCGCCCCTGGGTGGGTGCCTTTCTTAGATAGTTTTCACCTTGATAGTGTGTCCACTGGAAGATTTATCCTCATCTTTGCTCTGATGACAGCTTGTATCACTTGTGTCGTGACAATTGTTGACATTCTCTGTCACATTCTGTCAATAATTAAATTAAGTTAATGAATGAACAGACAACCATAAGAAGTTGACAATGGTTCTAATCCTTCCCTGCACTAATAAAACCTAAAAATGTTGAACTATACATAATCATTTCACAACAATTAAATTCACATACTGTAATGAAAATAATAATCTCTGTATAAAAAAAGTGCACATAATTTATGATCTTTTTAAACCTATACCACTTTCATACAAAATCTGTTTCAATAATAATTTAAAGATTTAAGTTAAAATAACTAATAACATAAAGTAGCAAAAAAGATATCAAATTTGAATATTCAAAGGTGCATATGCCCTGTAAAAAAACTAACACCCAAATAGGGAGAAGGGAGGGTTTATACTTAATCTACCTAATTAGAATATATTGTATGTTAAATTTATATTGAGACATATTTCAATACACGTGTTTTTCATTTCGACACAGAATTAAATATAGCAGAAAGAAAGCAGTTTTAAAAGTTAATGAGGTGGCTGCTGGATTAATTAGACTTTTGAAAGAATTTGCACAATATATTAGGTAAACATAGCTCAAGACAAATGGCAAAGCACATGGACTTTTAATGCACTATTAAATTGTAACTGTCCTGGGTAAAGAAATGCACACATAGATGGCCAGAGAACCTTACCGTAATATATCACCTACTCATAAATAATAGGTACCTGTCAGAGTAAAACTGCTTTCTAAGCAATAATTCAATTTAAAAAAGTTGTTTGACTACTGTATTGTGATTCTGTGAAAGGTCACTTCTATACTTGTATAAAATGTCACTGGAAATAACAGATTTTTTCTCACCTAAAAAAGAAATAATGGTAAATTACTATATATATTATTTTTATGTGCAGAAACTGGTATTTTATGTCATGTTTTAATTACTTTTTAGCATCTTTATTTTACAAATACAATTTTATTTAATGCTGCAACCATGACACTCCATTTCTAAAACATGCAGGGCTTTCTAAATGGTGGAAAATCAAAAGTGTGTGCAATACGTGAAAAGTCCATAATATCCAAAACTGTTGATTTACTAAAACTAGGTAGTGCAAAATATGGCGCAGCTCTGCATAGAAACCAATCAGCTTCCAGGTTTTATTGCCAAAAGCTTATTTGAACAAGTTGAAGTTAGAAGCTGATTGGCTACTATGAACAGATATACCAGATTCTGAGTGTTCCAGTTTTAGTAAATCAACCCCTGTGTGGTCCATATGAATAGCCTCCCTTTGAGGATAAACACTCACCTTAAAATTTGAACTCAAAATACACATATTTACTATAACATCAAAACTATAATATCCAGCAAGGTGTTTAGTAATGGACACCGAAATGACAACTCTCCAGTCTGCTTCAGCCAAAATGTATTACTAACATGACTCCAATAGACAAGGTAAACCATCAAGGGAAAAACTCCCAGTAATAATACTCAAAAAAGGCAGAAAAATATTTTATTAAAAATGAATAAAAGTGCACTCACATTAAAAAAGCAGAAACAACTTTCATGAATTACTGACATAAGTGCAGTACAGAAGTACAGAGCCAAATCATCATGTAGCACTGCAGTCCTTCCAGCTCACACTCATATACAGCCAACTTTTGATTTTGCACCATTTAGATATTTCAGTGCACTGTTTATTTCACCTTTTGATTAATTGAGTTTATAAACATATTCATCTGTTTGTTTTAATACTTGCACATATATGTACTGTGATTACAACATTTGCACTTTTTTTCATTCTCTGGTATTTTTATGTATAGAATTGAAAATTCACTAAGTGGTTAGAGTGGAGCACTGATTCATACACATACTAAGGTGATTATGGTCACATTGTGTATGCAGCTTGTTGGTTTTTGAGCTTTTGCATAAAATTATTTATTTACACATTTTAAATGTTTATTTTATTAGCACCGAATATAAAAAAGCCATATGTAGCTTTAATTGCCTTTAAACATATATCTGACATGCACATTACTCGTTTTTAACATATTTAAGAAAAATAGTAAAATAAAGAAGTGAAATAAAGACCACTTTGTAGAAGTGCTGTTATGCAAATTAGGTTAATAAAAATGCAATAGATAAATAACACAAAATAACCATTATATTTAAAAAAGCAAATATTTTACGTACTGTATATAATCACCATTAGCCTATAGCAGCAACACATTAGCTCACACATCTGACATTCATTTAAAAACTGCCCAACAAACCCTACACTATCTTGTTATCACAAGTAAGGAAGATCAAGTTAATGGAACTTCAATATGTCAGAATAAAATCTAAAAGTTCACATGGTTCCAGGCATGCAGTTGTTTAAAGAGGATGTAGGTAGGAGTTGGAATCAGTGGGTTTATGCAGTTGAGTCAGTTTAGGCAGTAAGCAGAGATGTGGTTAGCAAACAGGCAAAGCATTGGTCCAGGTGGCCAGCAGAAATATGGTCAATAAACTACCTAGGGTCAGTTCAGCTGGCAAGCAGAGACGGGGGTAAAAAAAGGCAAATGATCAGTCCAGATAGCAGGCAGAAATGTGGTCAATAAACTGGTTCAGGGGGCAGGGAGATGACACTACTGATGTGAGAGTGATCAGGAACACTGTTTCCACTTATTTTGGTGATATTGACACTGTGTGGCTACTGATAAGGAATACTGTTTTTGGCTGCACTGGTCTGGTGACACTAAAACAGGTGAGGCTAGTGATTAGGAATACTGTTTTTGGCTGAACTCGTCTGACGTCACTAGTAATGGTGTGATGGCAATCAAGGAACACTGTTCCTGGTTTACACTTGTCTGGTGCCACTGGAACTGGTGTGGCCATGATCAGGAACCATACAGCTGGCTTCCAATAGTCTGCTGACACTAGGACTGGTGTAGTGATGATCAGGAACCCTGTTGTTGGCTTACATTGGTCTGATAACACTGGGACTGGTGTGTTGGTTATCAGGTGCACTGTTGCTGGCTTACACTGGTTTGGTGACACTGGGGTAGGGGCGGACTGACAACTCACGGGGCCCCCCGGGCAATAGGGGATCATGGGGCCCCTGCGTCCTTGCCCAAACTAAAAAAAAAACTATGAAAAAGGTACCAGGGGCATCTCATGGGTCCCCCTACTGACCCTGGACCCTTGGCAGTGCCCGAATTTCCAAATGGTCAGTCCGCCCCTGCACTGGGGCTGGTGTGACTAGTAATCTGCAACACTGTTGCAGGCTTACATTGATTCAAGGACACTAGGAATGGTGTGGCCAGTGGTCGGGAACACTGTTTACTTACACTGGTCTTGCAACACTGGGGCTGATATGCAGTGATGAGGAACACTGTTACAGGCTTACAATGGTCTGGTGACACTGGCACTTCTGTGGCGGTGATCAGGAATACTGTGTTTGGCTGAATCGGTCTGGTAACACTAGAACTGATATGGCAGTGATCAAAAATACTGTTTCTGGCTTACACTGGTCTGTTGAGACTGGCCTTGGTGTGGCAGCAATCAGAAATTTTCCTTCCGGCTTACACTGGTCTGGTAACACTAGGGTTCAGGTAGTGGAACACTGTTGTTGACTGCACTAGTTTGTCAACACTGAAACTAGTGTTGCAGTGATCAGGAACACATTTGCTGGCTTGCACTGGTCTAATGACACTGACCCTAGTGTAGGAGTGATGAGAAACACTGTTACTGACTTACAAGAGTCTGATGATACTGGGACTCATGTGGTGGCAATCATTACCACTGTTGCTGGCTGCACTGCTCTGGCAACACTCAAACACTGCTGCTGCGTACTTTGGTCTGGAAACACTGGCATGGCTAGCAATCTGTTGCTGGCTTAGAATGGTCTGGTGACACCAGAAACTGGGTGGCATAGATCAAGCATAAACTAGTCTTTTGACACTGGGACTGGTGTACCAAATATCAGTACTGTTGCTGGCTGCACTCATCCAATGAAACTGGGAGTGGTGTTGTGGCAATTATGAACACTGTTGCTGGCTTTACTGGTCTGGTGACACTCTGCTGGGGTAGCAGCAATCAGCAATACTGACTGACCGACTGCACTGGTATTGTGACACTGTACTGGTTTAACTAGTGATCATGGACATTGGTTGGCTGTGCTAGTATGGTGACACTGTACTAGTATGACTAATGATCAGAGTCTGGTTAGCTGCACTGCTGACACTGTACTGAGGTGGCTGTGTACAAAAAAAAAGGTCTGCCGATTTCTGTTCAAAATTGGTCTGTGCTTCAGATTTGCTGTGAAAGTAAACAGAGCACTGGCAACCTATGTTTGCATGTACAAATGCTGTGCTCAGTACAGGGTCAGTCACAGAGCACGCTGCTGAATGTTCTAGAGGCTGTGCCAAACAGCATGAAGGAGAGGCCATTTTAAAATGGGCTCCAACCCTCAGGAGATAGCCATCTATCAATTTATATACAACGGCCACATGACAAGTGGTTAAATAGCGACCTAGACATTTTTACCAAAATCCTGTTTAATCCAAAATTAAACAAAATGCATCAAAATATTACAGTCTTTCATCTATTTAGACCATGTGGGTTTTATGCCTGGACAAGAGCAAAAAGTGATGAGTCAAACTGCCTTGGGTTCAGTTTGAACAAGCTTCTGCAAACTTCAAAAAAAGGTCAGGTGTCGAACCTACGCCCCATTGAAATCAATGGGAGAAGAAACTGTAAAAATTAAAAATGCATATTTCTTGTCTAAAAGAGAAGGGGGTGATAAAAATAACACAAGGTGGTGGACCCCACCCTAGGAAACATGTACCAATGCAAAAAATATTTAAAAATTCCATTCAGCCAAGAGCAGTGTTTTTTTTAAAGGGGTTGTAAACTTCAGACATGAACTATGAACAACACATATCCATCTTTAGTGTGTACTTGTCTCAATCCAGAGCACTAAGTGTCATCTCTGTTTTCTGCCTCATTCCTCTGCTATCTGCATGAGTCACTTCTGACAAATTTTCCTAACACCAAGAGAAAAAAGGTAACAGGAGAGGAAGGAGAGGAACCACAGCAAGACTGTGATTGACTGCCTCAGCTCTGTTCCTGTGTGCTCTCAGATCTCATCACTGAGCTCTGAAGAGTGTAAATTCAGCTCCCCGCCCCTCACTTTCTGGAAGCTCAGACAAGCTGTATCAGTTCTGGACTTTAAATGGGTGTAGAGAAAAGAAAACTGCAGATAAACAGGTACCACTTGCTGGGTCTATGTAAGGGTTTACAACCACTTTTAATACCTAAACAGTCGCTGCCAAAATACACATCCAACACTTTGAGTCTGGTATTGATTTTAAGGTGGTATCTCACACCTAAAAAAAAATACATGAGGTCCCCTGGAAAATACATATCAGACCCTTGGGGTATGGTATGGATTTTAAGGAGGACTCTGCAAAAAACAAATAAAAAATGAATGAGGTCTCCATAAAAGTCTATACCAGACACATAATCTGAGCATATAACTTGGCTGGCAAGGAAGGGGAGGATGAGTGAATACCCCCATACCTCATCCTCACACTCTTGGCTGACGGTTGCGGTGGTCTCCACAAGGGGACCCCAGATACTTTCTTCTCATGTGAAGTAGTATAGGGTATGTAGTAGCCCTACGCAATCACAAAACAAATCATTTTTAACCCAAATGAAATGCTTTACAAGTTCTTTTTTTATAAACAAAATTCCCCTAGTTTTAAATCCAGTGTTAATTATAATGTCGGAACACTCACCTAAAAGAAACTTGATGACCCAACGCACACCATCAGTCCTGACTGTACTCCTGGCTGAATGACAGATCCCTGACTTGTCATTAGATGTAAGGGAAGGGGTGGGGATGGTAGTGACATCAGGCATTCACCCTAATACCCAGACAGCTAAAGTTTGGTCCAAATATAAGTTTAACTTTTTTAAATTAAAACTATTTATGTCTTTATTTACACTTGACTTATTTTGTGAATGAGTAGGGTTATTATATTCCCTTAAATATGAACCATTATTCACATAGGAACAGTATCTGGGGGCTCCAAGACCAAGCCCCAAGCTCCCTGCCTGCAGATCCCAACAACCAGCAGGCCAGGATTGTGGGGAAGAGGTCTTTGTCTTCATCAACATGAGTAACCCCCTATGCTGAAGGCATGTAGCCTGGTATGGTTCAGAAGGGGGGCTGCACCCTTCTCCTTCCCTCCTTCATGGCCAGACAAGCGGTATGCTAAAATATGAGTCTAGTATTATCTTTCATCACACTTGTCCTTCCCTCTTTCATGGCCAGCCAGGTTGCATGCTCGGATAGGGACTAGTATTATTTTTCATCACTGCACCTGAAATTGTGCTACCCAGATAAGGGTCTAGTATGGATTTTTGGGGGAAGACCACACACTTTTTTTTATCATTGTTTGACATTCCTCTATGGAATCCATACCAGACCTAAAGGTTTTGATCTAGAATTTGAGAGGGACCTCACGCTTTTTTTTATTTGTTTTTGTTTGTTTTTGTTTTTTATTTGCATTGGGTCTATCTATTTATTTATGCATACAGGCCTGAAGGGCCTGGTGTATTTAATTTTTTTGTGTTTGTTTGTAGTCTCCATTAACTTATACAGTGCTCAGCATAAATTAGTACATCCCAACAGATTTGTCAGAAAACCTTTACTTTCCTTTCAGAATCAACATTTTCAATGAGACACTATGCTACAAAATACTCCCATAAATGCGGGCCATTGATTGCAAACAAGATTTGTTAATTTGCACAAACAAAAAAAGTATTTTTACCAACAAATTCACTCAAGACCATGTTGCAAAAATGAATACACCCCAATGAACGTCTTAGGAGCAAAGCTACATTTTACACAACAAAATCCTAATTAACAAGAATTCAACTACAGGTGAGTCTAATTATTCATTAAATAGGTGTCCTGCAAACAGTTAATTATAAAAGGATGTTACTTAACAAAGAAAACCCCTTCCCATTTTATGCTGTCAATAATGGCACCACATGGAAGAGAAATGTCACAGGGCCTGAGAAAGAAAATAATTTCTTTACACAAGAAAGGTGAAGGCTACAAGAAGATCAGCAAAGCTTTACTTATCAGTCAGAATACTGTAGCAACAGTGATAGAAACATTTAACAAAGATGGAATTGCAACCATCTCACAGAGATGTTAAGGCTGTCCATGGACAGGAGAGTCTTCTCATGAGAAGGGTTGAAGAAAATCGCAATGCAAGTTCACTGCAGTTAGCTAAAGAAGTACAAAGCCAAACTGGGGTGATTGTTTCCCGTGACACAATAGAGTATACACTGCAGAGGAATGGCATACGTGGGTGTTGTCCACAAAGGAAACCTCTCCTAAAACCTATGCATAAAAAAGCCCACCTAGAATGTGCTAGGGTCCATGCTGTAAAAGAAGCAGACTACTAGGACTCTGTACTCTGGCGTGATGAGACCAAGATAAATGTTTTTGGAACTGATGGCTTCAAAACTGTATGGTGTCGCAAAGATGAGGAGTACAAAGAAAAATGCATGGGGCCTATAGTGAAACATGGTTGTGGCTGTGTCCTTCTGTGGCACTGCATGAGTGCTGCTGGTGTTAGGGAGCTGCATTTCATTTACGGTATCATGAATTCACAGTTGTACTGCTCTATATTGAAAGAGAAGATGCTACCATCACTCACACATCTAAGGCCACTGTTGAATTTCTGAAGAACAGGGTGAAAGTGATTCAGTGGCCAACTATGTCTCCTGATCTGAACCCAATCAAACTGAATTCTGAAGAGACAAGCTGAGCATCACTTATCCAGGCTCTAAAAGAGGTCATTTTTGAAGAATGGAAAATGATTGATGTTGCAATATTTCGCCAACTTATTAATTTCATGCCTAGAAGACTTGGTGCTGTCCTTACAAATGATGTAGGTCATGCAATATACTAAATGTAGGAGTTTTTGCTGTGGGGTGTATTCATTTTTGCATCAACTAATTTGAGCAAAACTAAAGATTTTGTAATCTAAGTTATATTATTAACCTTGCTTTCATATAATGAGCTAAACGATGTTGTATAAAACTCAGTTTTGTCAAAAGTTTGGAATTTGTTCTTATGTTCATTGAGATTATGATTAAAATCTTACTTTTCAAAAGGGATGTACTCATTTTTGCTGAGCACTGTATCTAATCTAGGATAAGGGTCTAATACATATGAAATTGATTTTAAGGGATCTTACAAAAAATAACAAACATGTTATACTTACCTCTTTTGTACAGTGGTTTTGCAAGAGCAGCCCCAATTCTCCTCTTCTGAGGTGCCCTGCTAGTGCTCCTGCCTCCTCCTGCCTTCCAAGAGCTTCCCCAGCAAGCTGCTTGCTAGAAGTGCACTTATGTGGGCTCAATCCTGAGTTGCACTGTGTGCATCTATTAACACATGCAGTGTGGCTTGGCCATGCCCTCTCATCACTAGATTTAATTGGTAGCAGCAGGCTCCAATGGCTCCCGCTGTTCTTGCTGAGCCCTGTGAAGAAGGAGAGAGAGTGTCAGGGATTCCATTGCCGTGCAGCCGTGCGACAGCGACGGTCCCCTCAGGCCGTGGCAGTGCAAGTGCGCAGGCGCAGGAGCGTGCGGGCGTGAATTCGCAGTGGCGCGGTAAACTCATGCATGCGCAGTAAGCATAGACGTCACGCCAGGCGGGCTATTTAAACCTGCAGAACAGTAAAATCAATGCCTTCTGGTCTACAACATTCCTGCACATATTCCTTCTCCTGTTACCTGTATTCTGATTTGCCTGACTAAGAAAGAACTCCTCCTGCACCGACCTCGGCTATTCCTGACTATCCACTTGCTTGCTCCCTTGTACTTTATCTGCCCGCTTGATACTGACCCAGGTTGTCTGACTCTGCTACATTTACTTACCTGCACCTGGCTTGCATCCTGACGGCTGCCATACTTACCTGCCACTGCATCCATGGTCCTGCACCTGGCCTGCATCCTGGCCACTGCCATACCTGCCTGCTATTGCATCCGCGCTCTGGTGTCCGGTTCCAGTCTGCATACTGATTGCCGCCATACCTGCCCGCTGCTGCACCTACGTTCCTACACCTGCACCTGGCCTGCATTCAGATCTCCTGGGTCCCTAGCTACCTGCCGCCAGCTCCAGATCCACCCGGCACTCGTGCCACTCCTGGCTCTGCGCCCTCTGTTCCCACTATCAGGGGCTCCGAGCGGGAGTTGAAAGAGGATGACCTCTCTCCACATCCGGTTCCCCAACCAGGTACATGACAGAAAGAGAGCAGTGCAGCTGCTCTTGGGAACAGTGCTGGATCAAGATCAGACTCAGGTAAGCATTTTGGGGGGCAGGAGGGGATCTGCATCTAAAAGGTTTTTCAGAGAATGCATTAAGGTACACAACCTTTAAGCTTTACAATAACAACAACTTGAGCGGAATCCACAAACCAGTGTACACGCCTCTTCCTACTTTCTCCTCTTTCCTTATCTACAGCCCATCTTCTTTTTCATGAATCCCCAGCCTGATCTCTCTATTATGTTTCCATTTTCTGCTGTTGTTCTTTAAAGCAGAACTAAAGACTTGCTTTTAAAAACCACAGGCAAGCAGGCTATTTATTATAGAAGAAACAGTCTTCTTTGGAATGTACACTGAGCTGTGCAAGAGCAGCTCATTTTGCTTTCCATCCTAGTGCCTGTGTGCAATGATGACTGCACTCCTATGCATGTGCAAGAATGACATCATCCTGTGCCAGCCAATGAGAATGGCCACAGCCTAGCACCCAGGAGAAATCAGGTAGAAGGTGCCAGAGCCAGCAACGGTTGTCAGCCCTTTGAAGATGTAAATATTGTGCATTTTAGCTCCACTTTAAGTCTGCTACTGTAACTGCTGTATCTTTAAAATGAGAAACTTGAGCAAGAATGGTATCTACTACTGATACAGAGCAGGCTAATTGACACTTCTCACTTCTCATTCAAATCATGGATTGCCTTGAAAAGTTTGGCACTCTGATATATGATTAGCATTTGTCTTTTTAAACCAACTACCTTGTATCATTGTCTTTTTATATACTGCATTGTATTGTCATCCATGACTCCCAAAAATAGAGACATTAAAAAAAGAAAGTGAAAGGAAATCTCTTTAATGTCACCTGGATTTTCCTGTCATTGTCTCTGCTGAAAAGATTGACCCTCTCTATTTCTCTTAGTGGCCCTTTAGAATTAAAAAAAAAAATTATAGTTGTCACAGGAACAGGGATAAAGGAAATAGAGGGAAAATCGTCCAATAAGGATACCTGTTTCAATTATATCTGTTATTTAGTGTATTTTCACTTTACTTTGGAGAGATTTCCCTTTTGTTTCCTGATGTGTCTTGCTGTCATTGTCTCCACTGAAAAGATTTACCCTCTCCATTACTACTAGTGACCATTTAGAATTTGAAAAATCGTATACAGTAGTTGTCACACAAACAGGAAAAGAGGGAAACTCAACCAATAAGGACACCTGTTTAAGTGACATCTGTTGTTTATGGTATTTTTACTCCTTTTTACTCTTTTTTTTCCTGTTGTGTTTTGAGGACAAGAAGTGAAAGGAAGTCTCTCCAACATGAAAAAGACTGCAAAAAGAAAAAAAAAGAGAGGTTCTAATCTTAAAAAAAAGTTTTGACTATAGATACACTTAAATGTAAATTCTCTATTTCTGTGGTTAGACTAATACTGTTATGAATCCTTTAAAATCACCCTAAATTTCTACAATAAAATTATATAATTTCCATGATGACAGATTAGCAAATTCTATGATTACAAAGCAAATAATAGATTATTTTAGATTCTGCATGAGAGCTTCAAAGATAAATTATGACATTGATACAATCTCATCTTGCTAGATACTGTAATTACATCAACAAATTGATACCTTGAGAACTAAGAGTCCCCATAGTCACAAGTTCTGGAAGTGTATTTTATTATCTTGATTAATATGCTCACTAGGCACCTGGAAAAACAACACATTTACTCAGGAGATTAAAACCAAATTAGAAACATTAAGGAATGATCCTGATTGCATTTAATTAAGCAGCTACATTCTGTCATGCATTGTATAAATAATTCAGATTAACAAATCCTCAAATCCAAAAAACAAAAACATGCAGGAATGTGGATAAAAAAAACTGCATACATTTTGTATGTGACAATGATCTCAGCTAGCTCCCATGTCTCATGTAGAGAGTGCCCTGCTACTTAGTGAACATAGATGGTCACTCATTAGGCACAGGTGCCTTTCCAAGAACACTTTGCCTTTTCTGGTTGGGTAAGGTTTAGGGGCTGGCATAGCCTCAGGTGCAATAGCCAGAGAGGGGTAAAATTGTGGTCAGGGCTGAGAAGTTCTGTAGGCCAGCCCCTCTGGAATTTACCCCTGCTCTAGTGCTTTTGGAGGAAGGTCCTACAGGCAGTGGGTGGATCTGAAGAGTGGCTGGTTGCACATTTGAGGGATCCTAGCCAATCCCAACAATAGGTTGGCAAGGGGCTGGACACCCATAAAAGTGTTGGAGCCTGCTCAGTTGCAAGAGAGTTGGAGGGAGAGTTCGGTTGGAAGATGTGGGGCTGAAGGAAGGAGGTTGTGAGGAGGCCCAGTACCTGCAGGCCTGTAGCTGGAGCCCAGAGCTCACTGGCCCCTGAGAGAGGTCCACCTGTATGGCAGGAAAGGTGTGGCCCAGCTAATAGGTCTGGCAGCAGCCACCAACCCACAAGCAGTGAAGTAGAGGATCTGAGTGAGTACACCCCCTGGGTGGATAGAGGAAGGAGCACTCTGGTAGAAAACCAAATTAGCCACCCGCCAGTGACTGGATCCAAATTCCCTGTTAAGGGATACCTCCAGATTGCTGGGTGAAGAGGAGAAGCTCATCTAGGGTCTAGGGTGGTACACTAAGGAGATGCTGGCTATCTCTCCAACAGAGACTGTGCTGCAGAGAAGGCTTGTAAAAAGTTCCAGGAGGTTGTCATCCATTCATCAGTAACCTTGGGCATCATATACACCCCTAACCCTATCCCAGATAAAATCCTCTAAATAAAACAACAAAACCAAAGCTCAAGGACTGATTTTGACTCTGAATGCAAGCCTACGTGAAGATGTGCGTTGCATGGCTGTGTAGGACTATAGAATCTTCTAGCGACTCCTAAGGGGGTAGTGCTACATAGAGAACACTTTACATTCATTGAGAAAATGCCACGTGTTCTCTGAATAGTATCTATGCCCTCTACAGTATTTGTCACCTTCCACAGGCAATCCCAAAGGTATAGGACACACTGTCCAACCTGGACCAGTGTAACTATGTAAAAATTACCCTACCTAAACTTTTAAATAGTTTTCTCATCACTATAAATAATCATAGTTGTCTTTTAACCAAACAGAACAATTAAAGTGTCTATATACCATAACTATCTTTAATTTCATTCTGCTTTTAGTCCAGTCCAACATTGCGCGATAAGGATCAATTAATCCAGAATTCAGTATCAGCTAAGGTGCAATCAATTTATATTGTTAAATGGGAATATATTTAAAACATTAAGTTTCTCCATGATACCATTCCTAGCTTACCATTTGGTGTTACTGTAAAAATATTTTTACTTCATTGGTCTGACCCTTGTTTTTCTTCATAACATCTCACATGGGTTGTAAATCACAGCCTAAAGTTAAAGAATTATGCTCCAACACAGGTTTGGCTACTGTAGGTGCATAATCAAAAGTGTAAGTGTCTCATCCTAAATACTTGCAATACTAGGAAATTCTCGAAGACATAGACTTTGTAGACACTACAATTCACATTAACAAATTACAATTTTATAGAAAGTTTACAAATAAAACATTAATCATATCCATAATTACAATGTATTAGAAAACCTTTCTGGACTGATCAAGTACTATCAAGGCCCCCTGTATTGTAATTCAGCCATCACTTGGCTAGAAGTTTGGCAGGGTTTCTTGATGCTTTTAGTTGGTTTGGTAATGTATAACCTCATTTGAACTAGTGCATATGTCACTTGTGTTCTCAGAGATTCTCTTTCCCTTCTCTATTTGGGTCCCTGAATCCATTGTTGGCACCTATGCTAGACTACACTCATCACCAGTACTTGGATGTGTAAATGTACTTAATGGTTTTTGTAAGTGTATACATTGTTGCCTCAGCAACATTTTTCACTTTCGTCATCTAACAATGTTGTGTATACTGTTTATGTATGTTATTTGCATAATGATTGTATTCTTTGACCATCTGGAAACATATAACACAGCTCCTAAAGAATTGATAGTTATTGCTAAACATGTAGAGCTTCAACCTAAATACATCAAGAAGCCCTACCAAGCACCTAGCCAAGTGATGGCTGAATTACAATACAGGGGGCCATGATAGTACTTGGGCAGTCCATAAAGGTAATTTAATATGTTGTAATTATGATTATTATTTTATTTGTAAACTCTAAATAAAATTTTAATTTTTTTTATGTGAATTGTAGTGCCTATAAAGTCCATGTCTCTAAGACTTTCCTAGTAAACCGCAGGCTTCCTTGAATTTTCCAATCAGGCTGCATCCAATAAATATTTGCTATGTGTAGTAACCAGTTATATTAGCCACAAAAAATCAGTCAGACCAGACCTGAAGCTGGCAAACCAACTCCATGTTTGTACTCTACATTGTATTGTAAGTATGGTTTTGTTTGTAATTTGTAACTATCATGTATCATGTAACCCACTGTATTATACTGTGCATTGTGCTGTTAATACTGTTTACTATGTAATTTATATATATTATGTAACATGAGTATGTAAATGCTCCTATACTGATTGGCGTGTATTCACATATACACCTAAAGTGGTTTTAAAGGTTCTTTTTTTCTTTAAAATAATAAACACATCATATTTACCTGCTCTATGTAATGGTTGTGCACAGAGCAGCCCCAATCTTCAGTGGGTCCCCCGCTCGTACTTCTGGCCTCTCCCCCTTGCCGAGTGGCCTTAGAGCAAGCAGCTTCTTCTATGGGAACTCGCAAGAGGGAAGGACCAGCCCCGCCCCCTGATCCCTTCTCTCTGGCTGTGATTGACAGCCAATGGCTCCCACTGCTGTGTTTCAGCCAATGAGAAGAGAGAGAGACCCAGGAGAGCTGCTGCTCTTAAGCACATCGCTGGATCGAGATTGGGCTCAGGTAAATATTGGGGGCTGAGTAGAGAGCTGCACACTGAAGTTTTTTTACCTTCATGCATAGTTAACAATGATCAACTGCAGCACCTCTTCTGAGAGTGATCATCAGTGCTCCACCACTGTAATCCATGTATATGGATTTGGTCTTGATGTCCCTTTTCCCTTTTTCCTCCACCATATGGTCTTGATCTCCCTTTTCGTGATGTCATTGGTATCTTCAGGACAGACAACATTAGGACACCACTAATGGACAGCTAATGAACAATGTCTGGGTTCACCTCCATCACTTCCTTACCACTGTAAGTTTTATATATACAGTATATGTCCCTTTCTTGCAGATTATTTTATCATTCCCAGTCTATTTGATACTTTTTTTTAGATACAACAATAAGTGAAGGAGCAGTTAGTAATAAAAACAATTCAGGAAGGGTTATAGCCACTGTCAGTGTTTTATTGCTGCTAGTGTCCAGGTACCAAGTGAGTTCTCCGTATAATTTATTCTTATAGGGAAACCAGGCAAAGGGCAAAGAAATACTGTATTGTGTTAGTAAATTTTTCATAATAATACAAAATTCACATTTTACTGACAATGCTTGACTTGAGATTCAGGCAGATGTATGATGGGTAACTGATACTAATACTCTTGACCAAAACCAGTTAAAAAAAACTACAGATAAACTTAAAATTCTGGATAGAGTAAGGGAGGGTTATAACCTCTGTGAGTCAAATTTCCCATTGGAGAGATTTACCTTCACTTCCTGTCCTATATCCAAAACAGGATGTGAGAGGAAATCCCTGCAAATTAAGGGAATCCCTTGCCCCTCCCCCCAGCTCACCAAAACTAGAATACCTATTGGAATATTTCCCCTCTATTACTGTTCTGGATACACTCCAAAATTTGGGAGTTTCATCTGCTTTCAATGATAATAGTAAACAGAACAGATACAGAAGGTGAATCTCCATAACCCAAGCAGAAGTAGCTATAATAAGGTCTTCTAATCCATCCCCATTCTATCCAAAACTAGAAATAAGCAGTGGAGCAATATGAATTTGGCAATTTGGTCTTGCAGACCTGCCACATTGTGATTAACAGGATAGTGTCCCACCTGCTCCAGCTCAGTCATGCTTCTGCTTGCAGCAACAAATAACTGCAATAGAAATCTATCTCTGCAAAAG
Organism: Staurois parvus; assembly: GCF_062004578.1. Taxonomy (NCBI): domain Eukaryota; kingdom Metazoa; phylum Chordata; class Amphibia; order Anura; family Ranidae; genus Staurois; species Staurois parvus. The sequence goes on from NW_028317803.1 coordinate 6,845,140, forward strand.
TGCAAGTGGTATCTGCATCAGGAATCCCCTACCCTGATCCAATTCTCTCTTCTCCATGATTTAACATTAAAAAAGTAAATGATTATTAATATTATTAGTACTAAAAAATGTCATTGCCAACCTGTGAAAGTGCCACTGCTGTGTTAATTTGTGTCCATGTAAAACCAACTTGATTTTATGCTAATCATTTATAATAATTAACACTTTAATTAACACTTTATTTTTTATCTATGGGTCTTTATAGTAGGTTAAAATGTAAACATTTCTCCTTCATTAATATGTAAACTTTCACTGTGAGCTTTACTATTTTGCTACATATATCAATATAACATTTTTAACCATAAAACCTTGATGGTTGTATTTTGCGGTAAATGTATTTATTTATTATAGGTACTTATATATCACCGTCAATTTACGCAGCACTTTACATATATATTGCGCATTCACATCAGTCCCTAACCCTCAAGGAGTGTACAATCTAAGGTAAATATCTGGAACTATATGAATTACACTACATTATAGTTGTATTGCACAAAATACATTTTTCTTTTCAAGTACATACATATATGAATGTGATACCAAATTTAAATTAAATTGGTCCTGAAAAAAAACAGCATATAAGGCTATAATCATATGTGGGTGATACTTAGTAGACATGTTCATGCTGGAAATTGTTGTTTTGTTTCAGATGCATTCAGCCATTAAAAAATTTAGATTCTTTATTTTCGATATGTTGAACCGATTTATTTTCAGGCTTCATTTTGTTATTTCAGCATTTGTTTCATATATTCATTGTTCTGGTTGGATTTGAGAAATTTAGCAGTTTTATTGGAAGATTGCATTATATTATGGTTGGATTCGATAGAAACTATTCAGAAGGATTCAACATTTTCGGATGCAATGGAATAAATAATGCATAATTTGGCGGGCCCAAATTATTCAAACCTAAGAATTGCATTAGACTGTGGACCTGAACTGACTGGCTGACAATTACAAATTCAATCTAAATAACAAATTTACTTGAATCTGAATTTGCAAACAAATTCAAAAATTTAATTATTCTCTCCATGGGCCCAAACTACTATTGAATCATGTGTGACCAACTGAATGAAACAAATGTATTTGCTAATTTTGTTACAACTTTTTTCTGATCCATATATATTCGAATCTCAGAAGATCTGATTTTCGGATGAAATTTGATTTCTTACAAAACTAAATGACCATGTCTACTACCTAGGGTGGTCTGAATGCAAATGCAGTCTTCCCAGCAATGGCCATTTCTCCTGAGTGACATCAATGCATATTATAATGTTTGCATAACTAAGCTTAAAAGTAAGCCCATTGCTTACATCAGGACAGAGGGTTCTTGAGTGCTGAGGGCAAGGTGCTGTGATGTTTTCAGAAAACCATGTTTAACACCCTTCTGCACCCTTCCATATCTTTGATTGGCCTTTTCTTCAAGAGACCTTCACTGCCCCTGCACCCTACTCTTGTTATAGGTTTTCTCCTATGCCTGAAAACTGCCATTTTCCTGCAAATTATATCCTGTGTGTTATCCTTCTGCCTGTTTTCTAAGTATGTCTCTGCCCTCTGCTTGACCACATCTCTGCATGCTGTCTGAACCAAACTTTTGCCTGTTTATTGACCACATTTCTGCCTGCCACTTGAATTGACCTTCTGCCTGTTTACTGACTCTGTCTCTATTTGCCCCTTTATCGATTCTTCTGCACACCTCACTAATCAGGTTCCTGCTGAGGCACCAGTCTCAGCATTCTCAATGGATATCTGTACTCCTAGTACCATAGATACTCTTTGTTCGCCTTGTTCTTAGCCTTTTGTGTTTGTGGTCTGTGTGTAATTCTGGGTTGAAACCAGTAGGCCTAAGGGAAAGGGGACTGCTATAGGTGAAGCTTCACTAAGTCAGCTGGGCATCACCAGCAAGGCTTTCATCATCCATCCACTACACATCTGCACAAGAGACTGGTCAGTAGCTCTGAGGAATAAGATTTGTCCCCGAGACGCGTCAGCCATTTGACCGCACTGACAGTTGGAATACCTTGCTTGCCGTTGTAGCCATCTTCATTATGCAAATGCTTTTTAGATACAAGCTTCATATGTGAGTATGTTTTTATCATTTATACCTTTGAATAAACCTTGGATACTGCACTAGGTGTGTGCGCCACCTGTTTATTCTATATTCCCTGAACAGACATGCATAGGGGCATTACTTTCAAGGTGCACTCACACAGGGACTGGGTAAACTGAACAGTGCCTACATATTCTTGTCCCCCCTCCCCACTTACATTGGCTTATAGAGAAGTGTTCCCAGGCACACTTCATCACCTCCGCTAAGAAGACCACAGCGATCCCTGCTTTTGTACATGGTTATTTGTGGAGTATTCTGTGCCCTAGCATGGTTTGCACTCACACTGAAGCAAACCATACTGGTCAAAAACGATCCATACCCAAGATCACCTCTTCTAAGTGGTTCTGGCACAGTTTGGAGGACTCACACTACACAGACAAATAGGACCAAGGGGTAAATCGTAGTTGTGAGTGTACCTTCAGAGGTTTTTTAATAATATCAATGGGTGTAGGCTGGGCATAGGTACCATAGAAGACAAACTTTAAGCAGATTAAACTTCATTTTTCAGATAAAACAAGGAGACTTAGTTGTGCAGTGATTGGCTTCACATTTACCTAGCATTGCTCTTTATACTTTTTTTTTATTCAAGCACTTATTGCAATTGTATTTAAACTTGTTGAAACTAGTTGAAAACACGAATGCAGTCACCTCCACATGAACACCATTTAGAAAATAACCTGTTGCTCATTCATTCTCTATATTTCTTTGAGACAAATGCCTTTCTTTGACAGCTCTAACATTAATTATAATTGCTTATGGATTGTCAGTATTTTAAGTCCTGTTTCTCAGGTTGCCAGGTTGTGTAATGATTTGTATAGTACTTGTGTCTAAAAACTGTTAAAACTAAAAAAAAAGTCAAGAAGTAGTCCTGGTGCAATCAGTTGTTACTATATATTTTGCAGCAAAAATAAAACAGAAAAGTGGGTATTGTAAAAAGTTTCTATGCTATCCAGGGCTCCAGTAGAGAGATTTCCTCTCACTTCAGGTTCTGCTGACAACAGTTTTATCAGACTGGAAGTAAGGGTAAAGCACCAACAGGAACAAAAACAGAAATTAAAATACTTTTATTTTCTTAGTAGAGTAGTGGAAGGCTAGAACCACTGAGTGTTTTATTGCTGTCTGTATCCCTGTTAAAGATGTTCCCTCTTCATGAAGGCTGCAACACATGATTTGATTTTCTCTCATTCAGCCCATGGGCAATGATCTGGTGCAAAAAAAAATAAAAAATTAATACGAATTAATAAATCATGCAGCGTATACAGCCATGTGTGGAGTGCAAGCAAATGCCAGGGCCAGCGACACTGCCAGAACAGTTAGATATTTCTCCAAGGCTTGACAAAGGGGGACACTCCCCTGAAATGCATTGCCTTAGATACCAAGAAGTGGTGAGTGACATTTGTTAATGAGATAAGTACAGTACAAATGGAGCTACAACATGGAATGCTGTGCAGGTGCAGGCTTTGATCATTCCAGCCATTTGGTCTGACAACTATCCTGTAGGTGGAGAAAGAGGAACACATGACTCCTCTGGCATTGTTGCTGTATGCTGCTTTTGCTTCATTCCACACTTGGCTGCGTATACTCCCATTAACTGGTCACATGTGAGTGCATATATGGTGCTGTTTTATTTGTTCATATTAAAAGTTGTTTTCATTGTGGCAGAACCTTGTGTATTCCTTTTTTTGTCTTGTTTGAGTCTTTTATGCATTTCTTGCACTGTATATGAGAGAGCTTCAGAATCTGAGAACAGCTGCACTAATGCCCAAAGTAGAATTGTGTTAACTCTTTGTTAAATTGTGCCCTACTTAAGCTTCTTCTTCCATGTTTTTCAACATGTTGCAACAATTAAGCTTTTGCAAAGTTTTGTCTTGTTTGTGTACATCCATCCAAAGCAGTGTGCATGAGCTGACAGGGAGGAGAACTGTATTGTTTACATACAGTTCTCCACCCCGTCGGAGATGCTCGGCAATCACCGGGCGCTGGCGAGTAATCACTGGCTGGGACTCAGCCACGAATACCCGGAAATGCAAAATCACGTATATAAACATGATTTTGTGCACCCGTGCCTCGCTGTAGCAGTATATCTGCTATAGGGCAGTCGGGAAGCAGCTAAAGGGACTGAATGTGTACCTATTAGCCAATGTACCCAACATCTTAGAGAAGACAGTGTAGTTCAATAACAACCATGTCTGGGACCTATGTGACAGCTTGAGTGCAGTGCAAGACAGCCAGGAACACCCTTCATTATCTTTAGCTTGGGTCGAGAGCAGCCAGGTGCAGTACAATACCACCAGGTGTTGTATCTACAACTTTGACTTCTTGGAGTTTGTGTTCATTTTACACACTGCACCATCATTTCCACTAGTATGCAGCACAGTTTTAAGCAGTGGACAGCAACCAGAGACTTTAGCAGGTCCCCAGCCATTTATAAATAGTTCGGCAATATTTCTTCAGTTTGGGGCATCCCATGTACCTCTATTCTCTATCCAAGTTCTACAAAAAATAAAAATAAAACAAAACCAATACCATTAGACTGTGCATTAAGCCTGTGGAGAGAAAGTGGAAAATTGCTGTTGCCTAGCTGTGGGGGCTGTGTGGGGGAATAGGCTCGAATCCAGCGGCCCTTTCAGGGATAGCATTACACATACATACTATATATATATATATATATATATATATATATATATATAGTATATATACACACACACACAGTACAGTATATATATATATATATCTTTGCAGATCCTTAGACCCTTCAGTGCTATTCTCTCAACTTAGCTTTTGGGACCTTCCGACCCTCTACTCTACTATTCAGTGCTTGGGACTTATGACCCTTTTCAAGTGTGTGCAGCTATTGTAACCTTTCACTTCTCTCCTCTTCTGAGCATCTCCTCAAAACATTAATTTCTCTTCTCTTCTATGTAACTTTTTAGAACTCTTGTTTTTCCATTTTACTCAGCTTTGGGATACCTCACCGCTCCACTTTGTACAATTCCTCACACCTCTTGGTGCTATCATTTGTATGTAGCTTCTTAAACCTTTCATGCTTCTGTGTGCATCCCTGCTCTCACATTTCTTCTCATCCCTCTCCTGTTTTGTGCATCCCTTGAACCTCTTGCCACTCTCCTCTGTGAGTAGCTCTTGGGATATTTACTATTTGCCTATGTCTATAGTTCTTGGGACTTCGCTTTGCCCTCCTCTTCTGTGCAACTCCTCAGATCTCCTGCTGCCTTCCTATTTGTGTAGATCCTCCAACCTGTCACCCCTCTTTGTGTAGCTCTCCAATGCCCTTTGCGCACTTGGCACACATATTCATTTTTAAGCCAATAAGAGCTAGAAATATTTTACTCAATAAATATAAAAATAATGGTTTGTGAAAGTCAAAATTTGCAGTACATCAGACTATTTCTAAAATTTTGGGTGAACCTGACAATAAGTATTCCCCTCATTTAGGGTAGTGATGTCAAACAGTAGTTAAGGAAAATTGGAAAGGAAATTCAAAGGGAAAAGTTAACTGCACTATTGAAAAATCTTCCTGGAACTAGAAAATAATTGATAAGAAGCATTTCTAGTATTCTTTTGACTTCTACACACATACTCCACAAATTTTATGATAGCTGACTGCAAGAAAAAGTAGGCAAGTATATAGTAGAATTGTTTTTTCAAGTGACCATCTCTCCCTCTTCATCATCATGCAGTGAATAATGGCTATTTCTTGCTAAGAAAGATATTGACCTGTATGTCACAGAAAATAGCAGAGCAGCACCCAGAAAAAAAAATAAAATTCATCTCACACAAGTGATAGTTATCAAGCCAGTAATGAAGCAAAATGAAGCAAAGTAAAAGAGCTCTTGCTAGTATAGCATCAGTTCCAGAAAAAAGTATGTATATATACACTGCTCAAAAAAATTAAAGGAATACTTTGAAAACACATCAGATCTAAACGGGGAAAATATCATGTTGGATATCTATACTGATATGGATTGGGTAATGTGTTAGGAATGTAAGGATGCCCATCATTTGATGTAAATTAAAATTATCAACGTACAGAAAATGAATTCAAAGACACTCCTAAAATCAAAGTGAAAAATGTTATGCAGCAGGCTAGTCCATTTTGCTGAAATTTCAGTGTAGTAACTCAAAATGGTACTCAGTACTTTTTATTGCCCCCACGTGCTTGTATGCATGCCTGGCAACATCGGGGCATGCTCCTAACTAGATGATGGATGGTGTCCTGGGGTATTTCCTCCCAGATCTGGACCAGGGCACAACTGAGCTCCTGGACAGTCTGAGGTGCAACCTGGTGGTGTTGAATGGACCGAAACATGATATTCCAGAGGTGTTCTATTGGATTTAGGTCAGGTGATTGTAGGGGACATTCAATGGTATCAATTCCTTTATCTTCCAGGAACTGCCTGCATACTCTCACCACATGAGGCCGGGCATTGTCATGCAACAGGAGGAACCCAGAACCCACTGCACCAGAGTAGGGTCTGACAATGGGTCCAAGGATTTCATCCCGATACCTAATGGCAATCAGGGTGCCATTGTCTAGCCTGTAGAGGTCTGTGTGTCCCTCCATGGATATTCCTCCCCAGACTTTTACTGACCCACCACCAAAACGGTCATGCTGAACAATGTTACAGGCAGTATAACATTCACCACAGCTTCTCCAGATCCTTTCATGTCTGTCACGTGTGCTCAGGGTGAACCTGTTCTCATCTGTGAAAAGCACAGGGCATCGGTGGCGGACCTACCAATTCCTGTGTTCAATGGCAAATGCCAGTCAAGCTCTATGGTGCCGGGCAGTGAGCACAGGGCCCACTAGAGGACATCAGGCCCTCAGACCACCCTCATGAAGTCTGTTTATGATTATTTGGTCAGAGACATTCACACCAGTGGCCTGTTGGCAGTCATTTAATAGGGCTCTGGCACTGCTCATCCTATTCCTCAGATGCTGGTCCTGCTGATTGGTTAAATACCTTCCATGGCCTTGTCCAGCTCTCCTAGAGTAACTGCCTGTCTCCTGGAATCTCCTCCATGCTCTTGAGACTGTGCTGGGACACACAGCAAACCTTTTGACAATGGCACATATTGACGTGCCATCCTGGAGGAGTTGGACTGCTTGTGCAACCTCTGTAGGGTGCAGGTATTGCCTCATGCTACCAGTAGGGACACTGACCCTAGCCAAATGCAAAACTAGTGAAAAACAGTCAGAAAAGATGAGTAGGGAAAACATTGGCCTCCACTTGTAAAAGTGTTCTAGTGCACCTGCTGTTAATTTAATTAACACCAAAGCAGCTGAAGCTGATTAACAGCCCCCTTTGCTACTTAACTAACTGACCACATCAATATCCCAGGAGTTTAACTGACTAAGGCTGGCCATACATTACACAATGAGAATTTTGCTTTAGATTTACCAAAAACCATATAATACGAGGTCAAACCCAAACAACACTTTCAATTGTATCTAATTAGGCAGGCCCTTGCAATACATAATTGAAGGTAAATCTAAAGGAAATTGGGCAGAAATTGGACAGAAAATTGTATAGTGTATGGCCAGCCTTAATGCTATATTCTGATTAAAGAGTGTTCCTTTAATTTTTTTGAGCAGTGTATATATACTTTATATATATATATATATATATATATATATATATATATATATGTATATATACATACAGGAGAAACTCGAAAAATTAGAATATCGTGCAAAAGTTAATTTATTTCAATAATGCAACTTAAAAGGTGCAACTAATATATGAGATAGACGCATTACATGCAAAGCAAGATAATTCAAGCCCTGATTTGTCATAATTGTGATGAGTATGGCTTACAGCTCATGAAAACCCCAAATCTACAATCTTAGAAAGCTAGAATATTGCATGCAATCAATAAAACAAGGATTGTACATAGAACAATATCAGACCTCTGAAAAGTATAAGCATCCATATGTACTCAGTACTTGGTTTGGGCCCCTTGTGCAGCAATTACTGCCTCAATGTGGCGTGGCATGGAAGCTATCAGTCTGTGGCACTACTGAGGTGTTATGGAAGACTAGGATGCTTCAATAGCGGCCTTCAGCTCTTCTGCATTGTTCGGTCTCATGTCTCTCATCTTTCTCTTGGCAATGCCCCATAGATTCTCTATGGGGTTCAGGTCAGGTGAGTTTGCTGGCCAATCAAGCACAGTAATCCCACGGTCATTGAACCAGGTTTTGGTGATTTTGGCAGTGTGGGCAGGTGTCAAGTCCTGCTGGAAAATGAAGTCAGCATCCCCATAAAGCTCTTCTGCGGAAGGAAACATGAAGTGCTCCAAAATCTCTTGGCACCTGCCCACACTGCCAAAAGCACCAAAACCTGGTTCAATGATTACTGGGATTACTGGGATTACTGTGCTTGATTGGCCAGCAAACTCGTCTGACCTGAACCCCATAGAGAATCTATGGGGCATTGCCAAGAGAAAGATAAGACAATCCTTGTTTTATCGATTGCATATAATATTCTAATTTTCTGACATTGTGGATTTGGGGTTTTCATGAGCTGTATGCCATAATCATCACAATTATGACAAATCACGGCTTGAACTATCTTGCTTTGCATGTAATGAGTCTATCTCATATATTCGTTTCAGTTGCATTACTGAAATAAATGAACTTTTGCACGATATTCTAATTTGTCGAGTTTCACCTGTGTATATATATATATATTTTTTTTTTTTTTTTTTTTTTTCTGCAAAAATAGTGATACTAGCAATATACATAGTGATACTAGCAATGTAACAGTGAGTATTTTCGGAATCAATAAAGAAATACATACAAAGGGAACAGTAAGGAAGGTAGATTAGTGTTAAATTTATTAACAATTTGTCTACATTGCAATGTTTTACTTTTAGCACACATTAACATCTTCTTTTTTGCTGAAAATTACCTTAAACCCCCAATTATATATTTTCTGAAAGCAAATGCCCTGTAGAATAATATTGTGACAGTTGCATTTTTTAATGTCATGATTATTGCTTAACTGCTTATCGAATACATATTTTCAGGAGAAAATACACTAGTGTCAGGAGCATCTAGTGCTCCTGCTCCATCACAGCTGCTAGTCTCCTTTCAGCATCTTCATTTGGCTGTAATACATTCTCTCTGTCTGTCTGTCCACCTGAAGGTGATTGATTTGGGCAGTCTCTGGGTCAAGACCATACCTGATTTAGGGCAGCCAATCCTGCAATCTCATGCTTGTGATAGCATGTGTAATACATGCTCAAGCGGCCTGTCTGTCCTGTCCTGCTCTGCTGTTTGGATTCCTTTGTTTATGACCTCGGATCGGATGTCAACTATTTCCTGAACTCTGCCTGCCTTTTGACTATGGATTGGATCCTGACTACTCTGAACCTTGCCTGTCTTGTATGTTTACCATTGCTCAAGGTAGAGAGACTCCCAATCTCCAAGCACAACTCCTCCTGTAGGTGTTAGCCCAGCTCATGTGCTGCATAGATGAGAACAAAGGATGTCTGATCAGCTGCACTCCAAACAATCCACTTTATTGAACAAAGATAAAACCAATACAGACAGTGGAAATACAGTGGGGGACTGGCAGGTAAATGTTTTTCACGCTAAAGACAGTGCTTATTCATTACCCAGTGGACCCATGTACAAAGTGTTGGTTTTAAGCATCAGCAACAGCTGTTCCTCCAAATCAACACTAGGTCCACCTCCTGCTACACCAAACCGATTTAAAGGTAAAGATAGTTCTAAAACTAACAATTTTAACATCCCCAAAGTGCAACGCATAAAATCCAATGCACCAGCCACAGGATATGTGCAAGAATTCCCATGTTGCACAATGGAGATGGCAAAAATGAAAATAAAAATGAATATAAAGTTGTAAAGAATGTATGGGAAGAAGAATCAAAAAATAACATACCATGAAGAAAACACCACATCATGTATAAATGTATGTATATTGGATCCATCCCAAATAAGAAGATACACAAATTATAAAAATAGATATGTCTCAGATCAGTAACAAAGTCCCTGTCCTATCCTCACCATCCCAGATATAATACAGACCAAAAAGGCTAATAAGGCGATGGAACGGGCAGAGACACAGAAAATGATCAAAAGAGATCAGCACCAAATAAACGCAAGTAGTCAAATAAATGCATATATTGAAAAATCTGGTAAAAGATAATCACATCAGAGAGGGAGGGGGGTGAGGCCATGGCTGGACAAGGAAGTCACTCATAAAAATGGGTAGGATCCCATTCAAATTTCAAACCATTAGGAATACATGTTCGCAAATACAAAATACAAAAGACTTCAAGCTTGCACAGCTATCTAAAGCCATCTTCAGCCCTAGGAGACCTGTCCACCCTCTCAATGCCCTGTATGCTCAAAGCACTAAGGTCATCTCCATGAGCACTGTTAAAATGATTTCCACTGTCTGTATTGGTTTTATCTTGGTTCAATAAAGTGGATTGTTTGGAGTGCAGCCGATCAGACATCCTTTGTTCTCTTTCCTGTCTTGTACCTGGACTGTCACTGAACCACTCTGCCTGTCTGAAAACTGTGAGTACCTGTTTGCTGTGCTCAGTTTGTGCCTACCATAGTGTGATAGCCATGCAATATAGCATTGTGTATAAATTCTGGTGGCAACAGAGTACTGGTAGGCCTGCTTGCTCTATGGGAAATGGTGCTGCTATATGTGGCGAACACTTGCATTAGGGGTAAGTGTGCTATGGGAGCACTTATGCGGGCTGGCTTCTGAGCCAGATTTGTGTACCCATAGACACACACAGGATGGCCTGACCCCACCCCCTGATCTGGATAAAGCTCACGAGAACAGTGGCCCTCTTGGCTCACCCCCTCTTCACTGGCTGTGAATGACAGCAGTGGGAGACAACAGATCCTGCTGCTGTGTCTGAGCCTATGAGGAGGGAGGGAGCCAATAAAGCCGTAGTTCTTGTGCAGAGCTGGATTGTGATCAGGCTTAGGTAAACATAAAGGGGGGGGGGGCTGCGTACTGAAGGATCTTTTACATTAATACAAAGAATGCATTAAGGTAAAAAAACCTTCAGCCTTTAGAACCACTTTAATAAAGACTTCAGAGATCTATTACACCCCCAATGTCTTCCCTGCCTTCCAATTCAGCTAATCAAGCACTGATCATGCTTAACTATCTGCATCCTCAAATGCCGTAGCCAAGGAATGACAACTGTGAACTGGGATGTGAAGTAACACACATTGATTCCAGTGTCATTAGTCATGGGGAGTGGGGAAAAAAGATGTTCCCTGATAATCTCCTTCTCTCTTAGATACCACCATTTACTGCTGTCCTGGTCTCCCTAGAGGAATGCCCAGTGCCCTGATGATCAGTACACAGCAGTGCCACCCACCCACCTGTGCCATCCACCTGTGCCCAGCAGTGCCGCCCACCTGTACCCAGCAGTGCTGCCCACCTGTACCCATCAGTGCCACCCATCTCTGCCCTGCAGTGCCACCCATCATTTCGATCCACCTGTGCCCATCAGTGCCATCCACCTGTGCCCTGCAGTGCCACCCACCAGTGCTCAGCAGTACCACCCATCAGTGCTGCCCAGCAGTGCCACCCATCAGTGCTGCCCAGCAGTGCCGCCCATCAGAGTCCAGCAGTGGCTCCCATCAGTGTTGCCCATCAGTTCTGCCTATCAGTGCAGCATCATCAGTGCCAGCTTATCTGTGCTGCCTATCAATGCCATCTATCAGTGCCTCCTAACAGTGTCCATCAGTGGTGCCTATCTGTGCCACCTCATCAGTGCCCATCAGTGCTGCTTATCAGTGCCCATTAATGCTGCCTATCAGTGCAGCTTATCAACGCATATCAGTGAAGGAGAAAAATTACCTGTTTGCTAAATCTTATAATAGAAACAAAGAAAACGTTTTTTTCAAATGTTTTGCTCTTTTTTTGTTTATAGCGCAAAAAATAAAACACCCAGCAGTGAGTAAATACAATCGAAAGAAAGCTCTATTTGTGTGAACAAAATTATAAAAATTTTGTATGGATACAATGTTGCATGACCAAGCAATTGCCATTCAAAGTGTGAAAGCACTGAAAGCTGAAAATTGGCCTGGGCAGGAAGGGGGTATAAGTGCCCAGCAGGCAAGTGGTTAAATGTCATTTATAAATATACCTTGTTAGTCAAGGGGTTCAACTTAATTTACATTTTTATAAAAACAGATAGATTGATAAATAGATAGATAGATAGATAGATAGATAGATAGATAGATAGAATCATTAATTCAATAATTAATTAATTAAAAAAGGGACCTGAAAATTGGTAAAATCACACTAAGTAGGAATCTTCTGTCCTTGTACTGAATTTCTGTTCTGACTGGCTCTGTATTAGATTGTAATATTTTTCCAGGCCACACTCTAGGCTGCTGGTAAATTTGCAATGCCTTGGACCCCCCTCCGCCCCACTCACTGCATGGTTTAAATGTATATGGGTAAGGATGAAGGAACTAAATGCAAATACTTACTTAATTCATCACTTCCCCTGGGAATTGGTTGTGGAAGAGCCTTTGCTGTCCTTGTGTGTATTCCTTTGTTCCCTAGCCAAACAACAAACATTGATCCATGCAATGCGTGTGTGTATGTGTGGGGGGGGGGGGGCATTGCTTGGGTAAATTTAATTACAAAAAAAGAGGAGCTTAAATTGGTTGTAAACCTCAGACATGTAACATGAACAAAGCATATCCCTCTATAGTGTGTTTGTCTCAGCTCAGAGCTCCTTTCTATTTTCTGCCCCCTTCCTCTGTTATGAGCATGATTCACTTCTGAAACCTTTCCCTGACACCAAGAGAAAAATGGTGACAGGGGAGGGACATCTAGCAGATTGACAGCCCCAGCTATGTTCCTGTGTGCTGCGTGGAGGGGGTGTGTCCCTTCCCTCCAATCACCTCTCAGAGCTCTCCTCGATGATGTAACTTCAGCTCCCCACCCCTGATGTTCAGAGCTGAGAGATCCTGTGTACAATCTGCACGGTGAGTGAATGTAGGGGATGACGGGCTGCAGGTAAACATGTACAATCTATGTAGGAGGCTTTGTTTCATCTCTGTGTATCACCTGAGGCCAGTCACTCCACTGGGTGTATGGAGGGGTTTACAACCACTTTAATGCAGTTCATAGTATATTTTCATATTATATTATTCCTAATAATCTGTGCATCTTGTCCTCCAAGGGACCCAAGGAGATTCCAAAAGTAACATTCTAAAAACGGTGTAGGCTATGTTGGTGAAGATTGTGACATGACCGTAGATTAACTATGATACAGGGCTCAGTTTGGGTGATGCAATTTGCTCAACTTTAACATATAATATATTTTTTTGATTTCTGCCTTGTCAAAAAAAGAAAAAAAAACTCTAATTACTAAAATTACTAATCATCTGATTCAATGAAATCATAATAGTTTTTGCATTTATACAAATTGTGAAATATACATTTAACTGTTTTTTACTGTCACACAAAAATGTTTAATATGGAAATTAAAATGACAATATTACGTTTAAAGTTAGATTAAAAATATCATTTATAAATTTGTTTTTAAACCAATTTTTTTCCCAGCACAGTTTTTACATGATCAGCTGCTAATTATCCTAAAAAAGATGGGGCCTTGAGGTAGTAAGTCAAAAATGCTTTACTCAAACAGGACTTCAGCAGACACAGGAGATTTCAGCCATGTCAATCACATCAAAGCTCAAATACTGTGTTGTTATTTTTTTTCCTCTATCTCTCTAAATTATTACTTTCTTTTGAGCAAGAATTGGATAGAAAATTGAAAACCTATTTTACATTTTAATATTCTTTCATTGAAGTTTTTGAATAATTTAATATAGAACAAATGGACATGCATCATCTTTGTCAATCACTGCTACTATATTACAGCATTCTATTTCATCTCTATGCTAATGAGATGAGTCCTGCATTTGTAACACTAGTCTTGTTTTTGTAGCATGTTGAAAAAAAGAAAAAATGTGACCGTGCCTTTATATATATAGGTAAAGGTTCAAGAATGATTTATGATACAAGAAATAGGGATCAGCAAACTGATTCACCTAAAACCTTAGGCTGGGAGGATTCACTGCTTTTGTGTGTCTAAGCTAGATCATCAATGGTTGAGCAAATGCTATGCTAACACTGTTTATTGTGTATGCATGATGTTCAGGAATATGTGGTCAGGATACAAATGGTAAATTTACTAACAAGTGTTATTTGTCATAGAATGTACACTGCAGAATCAGACACATGCCAGCCAAGCAGTGTCTGATATAAAAAACAGATTTCCTTTAAGAATTTCCACTCTACCACACAGCTCTTAGGGATTTATATGTGCTTTTCATGTAGGAACAAAACCACATGAAACGCGTAGCAATATTATTAAGTTAAAACAAAAGTTAAGAAAGCCATAGTACATGCTCTGCTGGGGATATCCTAATACCCATGTGCACATATGTTGCCACAGCAAACTGCTGATATAAATTAATGTGTTTCTGCTTGGAATAGAGACGTTATAGATACATATCCTTATATATGCTGCTTTTTTTTACTCCAACAACACAGTGTACTGTTTTTTCACCTCTTAGAAAGTTACTCATATTATTTTTTATGTATTTATTTATTTTTTTAATAAAATATTGACCCATACATTTCTTAGTTCATCTTGTTAGAATAGAAGGCATGAAACATAATTATTTCATAGCTTAACAGAGGGAAAACTAGAACCACTATGCATGCTCAGTTTTTAATTTCCTAGACAGGTTCAGGTTGATTACTGAACTAGAGAGCCTTATGTTGTCATCAGTAAGGTATTTAGTAATGTTTAATTGGGCTAGTTCGCTTTAATGCAGGGGATCAATGCAGATTACACATAATCCGCCCTGAGAAGTGAATTTCTGGGCTGGCATCAGTGTATTACCAGCAGAATAAAAAGATTTGCTCACCTCTATTTTACTTCTTATGTTCTTATGCAAGTTGAGACTCTATTATATATTTTTGTTATAGCCAATTATTTGTTTGGTCTATGCATGCAAAGTATATTTTATTTTATTACAAGAACCTAAAGGCTACGTTTACCTTTAGAACATGTTACATTGTACGACCATAATTAGGGTGTAACATGTAATATATTCCACAACCCTCCATCACCCCCTGAGCCCCCCTCCCCCATGACAGCAGGCAGGGGTTCTTCTCCTCCGCAGTTGCTGCCACATTTAAAGTAATTCTATACCTTTATTTTTTTTAAATAACATGTTATACTTACCTTATCTGTGCAATGGTTTTGCACAGAGTAGCCCTGATCCTCCACTTTTAAAGTTCCCTGCTGGCACTCCTGGCTCCTTTCCCCTTCTGGGTACCCCCTTAGCAAGCCACTAGCAAAGGGGGTACTCATGCAGGATGACTCACAAGCCCCGCTGCCTGAGTCCTTAGAAAGAAAATGAGGCTTTGTTCTGCCAACCTCTCCCTTGTCATAGGATTTAATTGACAGCAGCAGGAGACAATGACTCCCACTGAGGGGGGGGGGGGATCCTGAACACAGAAGGTTTTTTTACCTAATGCAGAGAATGCATTAAGGTATAAAGGCTTTAGAACCATTTTTAAATAAGCACAGTTGTGTGGGATTCTGCACAGCCACATCATTCATTCACAGAGATCTATGAATGACTAAACTACAAGTCCCATCTGCCACCTTGGCACATGGCTTGTAGGTTCAATTGACTATGAGTGCACTGATCAGCATACACATAGTCCATTCACCCTTCTTCCAGTTTCTACCTGAACGCTTATATGGAGGTATGGACAGAAAGCTAGAGGGAGTGTGCAAGAGCCTGGCACTGCATAAATGATCCACTGATTGCAGGTACAAAGCTTTGCAGGGTCCCGTAGGAAAAAAATAATAAATGCACATTGTTTCTGCTAAATATGTGCATTTATTATTTATCCTTAAATGTGACCTTAGCCTTCTACACTCACTGCATAAAATAATTATATTTGCAATGAAGCTGAGTGCTAGAGTGCACTGATGGACCCAGCCAATTCCTGAGTCATATAAGGTATCATATACTAGTTGCAGGGCTGTGACATAGTAAAATGGTTTAGTTCAGAACTAGCCTTCTGCTACCAAATCAGGGGATAACTAAGCACAACCTGTTGGTGCTATATAAACTGTATAAATCCTCTATAATAATAATAATAACTGCTTCAATCACGGGATATTCACACAAGTGTTTTGCTTTGTGATAGATCCATTGTAAGGCTAGGAATGCATGACATTGTATGAAAAAAGAAACTCACTTTTTGTATCATCTCCAGATTTACCCTTCTGGTATCATGAGCCTTTATTGCTTAAATAATGACATTTGCTGAAAACTACAAAGGGAAAAATATTTAGCCTAAAGTGTAGTCTGAATCAGCAATGGTCTTCCTGGCTGTCAATGACCTATATGTGACATTTTATATCTAGTAAATTAGTTGACTTTCTTTTGAAAGAAATGGCACCTCGTACATAATAAGAGAGACATCAAAGTTAGAATCATCAGCTCATTAATTTAATGAAGTAGGCCCATGGCACTTAAAGATCATTTATGTTATTAGGAATGTTTATATTGTTTAATGTGTAATTAACACTATGCTTAACACTTGTCCTTTTTAAAGTTTCTCATTCATACTAAGGTTAATTTTTATAAGCAAAAACAATGGAGCCTTATTATATGCATAGCACGAGCAACTCCACACTAATGGGCTTAGTCAGAAAGCATTGCAAAAGATATAGGTATCAATCAAAGTGCAGTAACCCAAAGAACTCATTTGAACCTGTTATTTAACAGATTTGACTACATCACAGTGGACGGTTATTTGCTAATATGGGTTACTGTTCTTCAGACATTAACTTTTTTACTGCCTTACTTAAAGTGACACTAAATAATATCTGTATTTTGCAAAACATAATTCACACACATCCATTACATATTGTTCCTGTAATCTATTAATCATGAAATCATTTCTTACTGTGTTTTTCTGCCTCCTTGTAATGTCCTCCAAGAGCTCCCAAACCTCTATTTACACCCTCAATTCTGTTTTTTTGGAATGAGTGATGAACATTAGTTGTGGTCATGAACCCTGCTCCATGTACACTACACACCTCATAATGCATAATCCATAATACATAGTCCCTGGTACATCTCAGGATCAAGCAAGAGAGGGTATTCTTGCATACAGTGGAACCGTGGAGAACAGACATAGCTACCCCCTAAGAGCTTAGAGTTTAGTGTCACTTTTATAAAGCCCTACTCGTGCCGCCGATCGCAGCCACGGGTGTCAATCACCAGGTCCCGGCCGGTTATTACGCGCCGGGTCCTGGCGATTGCCGGCAAACAGTGACACAGAGCACAGCTGCATTGTTTACAATACAGCTCTGCTCCCTGTCAATTCCCAACACACTGTTCCAGAGAGCGAAGTTTAGCTCTCAGGACCAGTATGTTCCTGTGAAGTACACACCCCCCCACTAGTAAAACACTCCCCTCACACAGTTAACCCTTTTATTGCCTACAAATGTTAACCCCTTCCTCCCCAGTGCCATTAGTACAGTGTCAGTGTTTCACCCCAGTGTCAAAATGTCTGCCGCAGTCCCACCATAAGTCGCTGATCACTGTCATAAATCGCCATAAGTCGCTGATTGCCACCATTATTAGTAGAAAAAAAAATTACAGTATCTTTCCTGCTGTTTGTAGATGCTATAACTTTCACATAAACCAATCAATTTACAGGTATTGAGATTTTTTTTTAGCAAAGACATGTCGCAGAATACATTTTGGCCAAAATTTATGACGAAATTTGATTTTTAAATTTTTTTACTGGACATGTTTTATAGCAAAAAGTCCAAAATATTTTTTTTCTCAAATTTGTCAGCCTTTTTTTTTATAGCGCAAAAAATAAAAAACGCACAGGTGATCAAATACCACCAAAAGAAAGCTCAATTCGTGGGAAAAAAGGACATAAATTTAATTTGGGTGCAGTGCTGCATGACCGCGCATTTGTCAGTTAAAGTAACGCAGCAAATTAAAACACAAACCGCTTCATTAACTGCTTCCAGACCGCCCTATAGCAGAAATACTGCTACAGGGTGGCATGGGTGAGCAAAATCATATATATATATATACATATACATAATTTGCGCTCTTGTGGTTTTCACGCCCCTCCCAGATAGCGTCAGATTGCCCGTTAGTACACCAGTCATCACATTTAACCCCTTGATTGTCAGGAGCACGCTCATGCACAATAATCCTCCATTGCTAGTATAGTGTCTGAATGGATCAATATCTTTGATCAGACCAGCACTATACCAGCATTCACATTAGTATAGCGTCCCCAAAAATGCAGTGTTAGCGGGATCAGCCCTGGCATCTGCCAGCACCTGCGTTTAGCCCCTATGCTTACTCCCCCCTTCTCCCCCAGCAAGTGCAGTGTCAGTAGGTCCCTGTCACTTGATACATTGCACACAAAACCGCAGTGTTCGCAGAATCAGGCCTGATCTCTGTGACCACTTGCCGGTAAATTTTGATGACTCTCATATGCAGCAGACTGCCAGTACTAGTGCTGCGCAACCTTTTAGTGAACTGGCGAGCACCAGCGGTCTAGTACATCTTGGTCTTTCAATTATCTCTTAGCATGTAAGCTCCCAGGATCAGGGCCCTCCTAACCCTCTTGTATTGAACTGTATTGTTGCTGTATTGTCTCCCGTTATACTGTAAAGCGCTGAGCAAACTGTTGGCGCTATATAAATCCTGTATAATAATAATAATAATACCAGCACTGCAGTATGACTTGGTGACGTGGCAAGTCCCATAAGTCCAGTACAAGCTGGTGCGGTGGCGAGCACAAGTATTGTCCAGCAGCCACCAAGAATTCGCAAGCAGGCCCATAGAGCTCCTAGTATCCTTCTGTATGTGCTTGCAAATCCTGATTGACAGCCCACAAATTCTGCAGCACCCGTACTTCCCCCATTCACTGCCCAGAATTCAGGTAGAAATAGCAAATTTAGCTACTCCCCTTGATTTTTTAAGCTGTTTTTCACGGAATATCTGTATGCGTTGATTGTGGATCAAAACAATTTATATGCATAACAATTTATCGCCGCCAACCCAAATTCAAACCTTGACAGACCAGTCGCATGGAAACTCATTACGGTTTCCAAATGGATTTTTTTTTGGTCCTAACCCTCAACATGGGCATTACAAAAGAAATGAATTGCAGTTGTATTGGTCCGCAGACCTGATTCATCATATGCCTGTGTTCTCTGCTGCCATGGCCAGGCATAGATATGAGAATATAATGTGTTTTATGCATTTCAACGACAATACACTCTGTCATCCTTGGGGTGACCCTGAATTTGATTTGCTCCACAAAGTTCAGCCACTCGCAAATCATCTTAACCAAAAATTTGCAGATGTCTATACTCCCCAGCAAAAAATCTGTGTTGATGAGTTCCTGATTAATTTTTCTGGCCTCCTTGCATTCAAACAATTTCTCCCCAGCAAGCGTGCCAGATGTGGGGTGAAGATGTAGAAGACCTGTGAGAGGACAATAGGCTATACTTATAAGTTTCGGATTTACGAGGGAAAAGAGAGTCACGTGGAGTCCCCCGGATGCCCAGACTACATGGAGAGTAGTGACAAGATAGTTTGGGACTTGGTGACATCCTTTTCCCATATGGGGTACCACTTATACGTGGACAATTTTTATTCCAGCGTGCCACTATTTAGACATTTGTACAATCTTGGAATTGGCGCATGTGGCAAAGTGTGACCTAATGTTTGCCCACTATTAGAAGTAGGTGGCTGCAGGGAGGAATATTCTAATGGTGGGCATACCACACACTTTTTCTGGCAGAGATTTCTTCTCTTTTTTGCATTCAGTCCACAGGCTGCATACAAAAAAAAAGAACATAGCATATATACCCAACAAGGACCAGCGACGTACTGGTACATCACTGGACTTTGAATGGTTATACCAGGATGATGCCTACAGCTGCAGGCATCATCCTGGTATCGTTTTTTTCAGCCGGCGATCGGCTTTCATGTAAAAGCAATCCTAGTGGCTAATTAGCTGCAGGATTGCTTTTACAAGCAGCGGGATATGATGCCCCCCTCCCCCGCTGCCTTTCACAGCCTTCTCAGGCAGTCCCGTGCCATTGGGGGAACCTGAGAATGCAGCTGGTGTTTCTGCCAGCTGACCATAGAGCTGATTGGAGACCAGAGTGGTGCCAATCATCTCTGTAGTCTAAGAATTTGGAAGCTATGAGCATTTCATCACTTAATAAAAAAAATCAAAATAACTTAAAAAAAAAAAACCTCGTCCCTCCCATGCATGCACATCTGTGTGCACAAGCGTTGACCCTGTGTCGGTATGTAAACAGCGGTTGCACCATAGATGTGAGGTATCGCCGTGAACGTCAGATCAGGGGCAGTAATTCTAGTACTAGACCTCCTCTGTAAATCTAAAATGGTAGCTTTTAAAGGCTTTTAAAGCGTTGCCTATGGATATTAAAAATTATGCAGTTTGTTGCCATTGCGTGGGGCATGCGCAGTTTTAAAGCATGTCATGTTTGGTATATATTTACTCGGCATACCATCATATTTTATATCTTACCAAATAATTGGCCAATATATTGTGTTTTTGTGCATTAAAAATAAAAAAAAGTGTATTTTTTTTTTAAATTGCTTTTGAAAAATCGAGAGTACTGTGTGTCATAAAAAATTGTAGTACCCATCATTATATTCACTAGTGTGTCTGTTTTAAAAAAATATAATGTTAGGGGGTTTAAATTAATTTCCTAGCAAAAAATACAGATTTTTTTTCATGTGAAGAAAAAGTGTCAGAAAAGGCTTGATCTTCAGGTGGTTAGAAGAGTGAGTGATGTGTGGCACAAGCTTCTAATGCTATGCATAAAACGCCCCCACCCCCCAAAACAACCCCTTTTTGGAAAGTAGACACCCCAAACTATTTGCTGAGAGGCATGTTGAATCAATAGAAGAATTTATTTTTTTTACCACAAGTGTTTGGAAAAAGCCAAAAAAAGCCAAAAAATTTTTTTTTTTTTACACAAAATTGTCACTTAAATGATTTACTGCTCACACATGCCATGGGTATATGTGGAATTACTCCCCAAAATACATTCTGCTACTTCTCCCGAGTATGGGGGTACCACATGTGAGAGACGTTTTGCAGTCTAGCCAAGTACAGGACCCCAAAATCCAATAAGCACCTTCAGGCTTTTAAAGGGCTTTATTTCCTCATTACACTTCCAGACTACCTATTACAGTTTCGGAGGCCCTGAAATGCCAGGAGAGCCCCTAACCCCCCCCCCCAAATGACCACTTTTTTGGAAAGTAGACACCCCAAGGAATTTGATAAGAAGCATGGTAAGTATTTTGCAGATCTCATTTGTTGCCACACGTTTTTTGGAAAATGAAGAAAAAAAACAAAAACATATTTTTTCTTTTAATATATATATATATATTTCAAAACCTTGTGAGAAAAAATGAGATCTGCAAAATACTCACCATGCCTCTTTTTAAATTTCTTGGGGTGTCTACTTTCCATAAAGGGGTCATTTGGTGGGGTTTGGTGCTATCCTGGCATGTCAGGGCCTTCAAAACTGATAGGTAGTGAGGAAGTGAAATGAGGAAGTTACGCACCTTCAGGCTTTCAAAGTGGCCGTTGGATTTCAAGCTCCAGTATGTGGCTAGGCTCCCAAAAAGTCTCACACATGTGGTATCCCCATACTCGGTAGAAGTAGTAGAATGTATTTTGGGGTGTAATTCCACATATACCCATGGCTTGTGCGAGAAATAAAATCATTTAAATGACAACTTTGTGTAAAAAAAAAAAAAAGGTTTTTGTCGTTTTCCAGAAACATTTGGAAAAAAAATATATTGTACATGGACTCAATATGCCTCTCAGCAGATAGCTTATGGTGTCTACTTTCCAAAAAGGGGTCATTTGGGGGTGTTTGTACTATCCTGGTATTTTAGCACCTCAAGAAATGTGATGAGCAGTCAGAAAGTAAAAGCTATGTAAATTCCATTATCTATACCATAGTTTGTAGACGCTATAACATTCACACAAAGCAATCAATATACACTTACTGTGATTTTTTTTAACCAAAAACACATAGCAGAATACATTTTGGCCTAAATTTATGACAAAATTTTTGTTTTTTTGGATATTTTTTATGACCAAATTGTGAAAATATTGTTTACTTTTAAAAAAAAATGTTTTCTTCAAACATTTTTTAGTTTATAGTGCCAAAAATACAAAGTGCACAGGTGATCAAATACCACCAAAAGAAAGCTCTATTTGTATGAAAAAAAGGACAAACATTTAATTTATGTACCGTATTGCATGACCGCGCAATTGTCCGTTAAACTAGCGCAGTGCTGTATAGCAAATAAATGGTGTAAATTGCAGTATCTATACCATAGTTCGTAGACGCTATAATGTTCACACAAAGCAATCAATATACACTTATTGCGATTTTTTTTACCAAAAACATGTAGCAGAATACATGTTGGCCTAAATTTATAACAAACTTTGAGTTTACTATAAACTTTTTATAGCTGAAAGTAAAAAATATAGTTTTTCTTCAAAATTTTCGGTCTTTTTTTGTTTATAGTGTGAAAAATAAAAAGCTTTTTTATTTTTTGCACTATAAAAAAAGACCGACAATTTTGAAAAAAAAAATATATTTTCTACTATTAAACATTAAAAATCAAATTTCTGCATAAATTTAGGCCAAAATGTATTCTGCTACATGTCTTTGCTAAAAAAAAAATCCCAATACATGTAAATTAATTGGTTTATGTGAAAGTTATAGCATTTACAAATGGCGGTATATATAGAATTTTTTTTTTTAACTAGTAATGGTGGCAATCAGCGACTTATAGCGGGACTGTGGGACTGCGATGGACATTCTGACACTGGGGGGAACTGACTTGGTGTCACTGATATCCCCAGTGACACCAATATAGTGAGCAGTGCTAAAAAAAGCACTGACTGTACTAAGGACAGTGGGCAGGAAGGGGTTAACATGAGGGGCGATAAAAGGGTTAACTGTGTGAAGGGAGCGTTTTACTAGGGGGCTGTGTCAGTGTGCTTCACTGTAAGCACACTGCTTTGGATGGCTGTGCTGTGCACACCCGTGCCTTAAAGGATAAGTTCACTTTTTAACAAAAAATAAGAAGATTTCCCGCTAGCTGTTACAACAGAAATACTGCTACAGGGCGGACAGGAAGCGGTTAAAGGATAAGTTCACCTTTCCTATTATGTTACACCCATATTCAGGGTGTAACATATAACATGTTACACACAGACTGTCCCCCGCACCTCCCCATCCCTGTTGTAACAGCTAGCGGGGAATCTTCTTCTTATTGTTTGTTAAAAAGTGAACTTATCCTTTAAGGCATGATAAACTGCATAGTGATACAGCAATGTAATTTTGTCTACTCCCTGTAGTATAATACCTGGTTGCTTCTTCCTGTTCCTGTGAGTAGACTGACCACAGCAATCATGGCTGCTGATCCATGACAGTGTGGTCATTTTACATGTTTTGTCATGCCATTCTGTGTGCAGTGTGTCTGTATCTTCTTCTTGACATTTCTGTATTTCTGTAAAAAGCAGCTTCCTCCCATCCCCACCCCTTCCCCTCCTGCCTTGACTGACCAAGTATTCCCCTTCCCACCAAGGTCAGAGTGTACGGATAAATCTGCTATCAACCCCTCCCAGTGGACTCTGTGCTCAGGAAACAGAATAGAGAAAACCATGAAACTGCACACAAGCACTGCTTTTAAAAAGTATTTTTAAAAAAAACACTGTAATTACCATGCCTCTAAAGGAGAACGGAAAATGTCAGTTCATTGCTGAGACTGTACAACTACTTTAAGGCCATGTTCACATCTCTGCATGTCAGGAATGTGTGAAAAATCATATGCTTTCCCAACACTCTGCACATAAGCAAATGTGCGGGTGTGCCATTATTTCCCTATGGCACCCCCACACATCGGCAAAAATGGCGTGCATAGTTGCAGTTCAGCTAATGGATTCACCTTTTTATAAATTACATTTTTTTATAAAAATATGGCACTTTTTTCAAAATTTTTAAAGGCCAATTTATAATTCTTGAGCAAAGCAGTTAGCTGTCCAAACCTTCACAAATGTAGTGTAAATAAGTGTAGGCCTCCAAAATTGTCTTACGAACATTAATACATCATTTTAAATAGGTCTCAAAATATCAATATAAATATTTATTAAAGATGCTGAGAATTTTTTCTCAATGAACTGTAGCTGTGTACATTTTGAATACCCAATCATGTGTTTGTAGTACCCCCTAATCCCTGAAGCATGGTCGCATCTCCAGAGACAGGAGGGGACCAGCATTTCAGCCCAGGGCTGAGCCCATGGCTAAAATGGGGGACTAAAAGAATACCAGTCAGACAAGTTCTGATTTATGTCCAGGTTCACTGTGTCAGAACCTTTATTTCAAACTGGCAACACTGTAGACAGCATTTATGCTGGTTCAAACACTTTTTTCACTGCTGGTCCCAGTGCCTTCTGTACTGTTTCCTTGGCATCCATGCATCCTGTCTAAGAGAATCACCAAGCCCTTGCAAGAAAATTAGCCTTCATCCTCGCTTCCTCTAGCAAGGTCCTTCTCTTGAGTCTTGATCTTGGCACAGCTTCCTCCGTCAACAGGCAGTCCATATCAAGAAAACATGGTAGCCCTCACACAGGCTCTTGGCCTAACAGGATAGATTGGCCCAGAAGAACCTCCCCATGCCATAGCCTGGAAAGAAAAAGATCACAAGGCCTGTTCATATTATATATTTATATATATATATATATATATATATATATATAGTCTCCCCCAGCACGCATCAGTGGCAAAAACACTATAATTTCAGTGTGGGCAGGCTACCATCCTGAACACCTAAATTTTGGAAGTAGTCCCTGTTTAAGACTGGCTTCTGCATGTAGATGAATGAAATACACAGGAATTTGCTTTTCACATATGTGGTTGAATTAAGGGAATCTTCCCTCAGTTCATTTACAGCAGATTCTCATCTCCTTTAATAAATCAGCGAGCAGTATTTCAGAATTTTGACATAGCAAGACTAATTTCCTTAGTGAGGATTGTTTGCGTGGAAAGCAAATTGCTGTTCACTTTAAATATCCAATGCAGATAAAATAAATAAACAGTTATTTTTCTTTTCACGATTTGATAAATGAAGTAAATATTTACTCAATGTATTGAGTGAAGAATGTCAACTTCTTTAGTAAATCAGCTTGAACATTGAAGAATTGTCAGTTTTCTTTCCATTTTGCTTTGCCCATGAGTCTTCTCTGGATAGGCTACTTTATAATACTGCACTGGCCCACTAACATATTTTTTCCATTCTGTTGCTTAGTAATCATAAATGCAAAGTATAAATACAATTATTAACATGATGGGGGAATTCAAACATGTTTACAACCATTTATTTTATTTGCTTAAAATAAACAATGTTTACACATTTAAATATTAGGTAGTAATGATGCCTCTAGTGCATAAAATCCAACTAATAAAACAATTTGGTCTGTTGAGCACACAAAAATATATTCACTAATTCTATGTGGTTAGTATTTTAGCTTTCACAATAAACTCAAAACATTAATCACCTTGTTTTTAGAATTTAGGACAAAACATTTCTGCATTAAAAGAAAAGTCATTTTTACAGTAGTTAAAGGGGAAATCTGGGAAATCAAAATAAAAAATAATATAATATTTAATGCATAACTCTTGGCAGCTAAACAATTAACCCTTGCAGTTGGTCTTTGCTTGCACTGCAGGGGTTAGCATCTCATTTAGTTTGTGGGAGAGGATAAGCAGTTTTACCTACCTGTTCCTCTGCTTAACCAGCAGACGGAGCTCCCTTGCTCGGTGGTGGACTGTTCCTCACTGTCACCTTGTCCAATGCAGACTCTGCTTTGGTCTTGATGATGTCAGGACTTTAGACTACTGGAGCGTGGGGGGAAGGTGTGGAAAGGTGCAGGGGTCCATCTTCAGGGCAGAACAGACGATAGTGTAAGTAACTATATTTTTTGTTTCCCTAGACCAAAATAAGCAATTAACCCTTGCAACACAGGCATACCCTGATAATGCTAGCCTATGGTCAGGTAATCCATAGCACAGTGGCTAAATGTTTAGCACTTCCGCCTGGCAGTACTAGGGTTGTCGGTTCAAATCCCAACCACGGCACCACCTGCCTGGAGTGTGCATGTTCTCCCTGTGCCTGCATGGGTTTCCTCCGGTTACTCCGGTTTCCTCCCACACTCCAAAGACATGCTGGTAGGTTAATTGGCTCCTGTCTAAATTGGCCCTAGTACAGGGGTGGGCAAACTTTTTGACTTGACGGCCGCAATGGGTTCATATATTGGACCCGGGGGCCGGACCAAGAGTAGATGAATGATGTGTATGTGTCATCCATAGTAAGTATAGTAATATTCCCCCATAGTAAGCATAGTAATTAATCCCCCATATAGTAATTCATTCCCCATAGTAATTCATCCCCCATATAGTAATTCATCCCCCATATAGTAATTCAACCCCCAAAGTAATTCATCCCCCATATAGTAATTCATCCCCCATAGTAATTCATCCCCCATATAGTAATTCATCCCCCATATAGTAATTCATCCCCCATAGTAATTCATCCCCCATATAGTAATTAATCCCCCATATAGTAATTCAACCCCCATAGTAATTCATCCCCCATATAGTAATTCATCCCCCATAGTAATTCATCCCCCATATAGTAATTCATCCCCCATAGTAATTCATCCCCCATATAGTAATTCACCCCCCATATAGTAATTCATCCCCCATATAGTAATTCATCCCCCATAGTAATTCATCCCCCATATAGTAATTCACCCCCCATAGTAATTCATCCCCCATATAGTAATTCATCCCCCCTATAGTAATTCATCCCCCATAGTAATTCATCCCTCATATAGTATTTCATCCCCCACAGTACTATTCCCCCCCAAGTAGTAAGCCAAGTCCCCCGTGTCAATTCACTTACCTTTGCTCCGTGCGTTCCTCTCGCCGTGTTCCCGCGCCGTTCCGGTCTTCAGGGCGGACTGTGAGAGGAGCCTAGCTCCCCTCACGTTCCTCACGCTGCCCCGCCTACACACATTCTGACAGCCGATGTTTGCCATGCTCCGCGGGCCGGATTAAAAGGTCCGCCGGGCCATATACGGCCCGCGGGCCGTAGTTTGCCCATTGCTGCCCTAGTATGTGTATGTATGAATGTACGTTAGGGACTTTAGATTGTACGCTCATTGAGGGTTAGGAACTGATGTGAATGTACAATATATATGTAAAGCTCTGCGTAAATTGACGGCACTATATAAGTACCTGAAAAAAAAAATAAGTTGGTCTTAAGGAAGCAGGTCAATTATAGCATGTGAATGCACAAAATGCAAGGAGAAAACTCTGGTAGATTTATTTACCAGGGTAGGTGTTAAAACAGGAGAACTATTTCAGAGTCTAACGAAAGTTTCGACTTCTAAAGCAATAGGATCTGGGTGAGGGTATAAATAGCCCCGGTGAAGGCAACATGACTCTTCAGGGAAGAGGCAGCAACTGTAAAATGACTATGTATGAGCTGAACTGCCTTCAGTCCTGTTCGAGCAGGGTTTTGTGAACTTCAAAAAAAATTCAGATGCCAAACCCTGTAGAAACCATAAAGAGACAAATCTGACAAATCAAAAATGCCAATTTTTTGGGCTAAGAAGCAAAAGGTAGTCAAGATGTAGTAAATTACATGGGGCTGCCCTCGGGATCTTGTACCAGTTCAATTTTTTTTTGTTCTATTTAAAAAAAAGGCAGAGGGACTCCTCCACAGGTCACCCAAAATATTTAGTGGAAATTTGGAGGGGTTTGTGTGACTTAAAGAAAAAAAAAGCAGGCAATGCCATTTCCAGGCAATTTAAACAGTTCTTTTTTGATTTGCTCAGAGTTTCTCAAAAATGCATACCAGACCCTCTGAGCCTTTTATGGATTTTAAAGGGGTACCTCACACAAAAAAATAAGAAAAAACTAAAGTGTATTACTGTAGGTCCCCCATGAAATCCATATCAGACCCTTAATCTGAGCATGCAGCCTGGCTGGCCAGGAAAGGGGGGATAAGTGCGTGGTTCACCCCTTGAGCCATACCAGACCACACTGGACCCCCTGGAAAATCACCTTGTTCCCATGTTGATGAGGACAAGAGCCTCTTCTTCACATCCCTGGCCAATAGTTTTGGGGTATGAAGGCAGGGATCTTATCAGAATTTAGAAGTTAGAATTTAGAAGCCACAATTTGGTTCAAACCTAGGTTCAAACCAAATCTTCACAAAGCTCATCCGAAAAAATAACATGTCATTAAGAGAACCATGAGCAACAGATGATCCAGCATATATAACTCACTGTTCTCTGGAAATGGGGTCAGAGTGATAAGAGGATTGCAACTGGAAGAAGTCAATTGGATTATCTATGGCCGTGGAGGCAGTGGTGCCCGGGGCTCAAAAGAGGTCCATTCTGGAATTGGAATGGTCAATTATCCAAAAAAGTATACAGGTCCTGGAACTGTGTAGGAGAGTGAAAGATGAAGGTGCGAGTCCTGCAAGCCCTGGATCTTAGCCAGTAATGGTTTGAAAATGGAATACATCTGTAGAGTATGTCTGAACAAATCCTGAAGATTCATATAGCGTTGCTGTCAAACTCAGTAGGGCCATGCCACACAGAATTTCCTCTTTGAGGTCATCAAAATGGACTCAGCATAGAGAGTCTCTGGGTCTGGCCATATCGGGTGGTCATTGGGTGGTCACCAGGTGGTCTCATTGTGTGGTCTCAAAGCCTCGATCCTATATATCCTGTCCAACTTAATGTCAGTAGTGGGTCTCTGCCAAGAACAGCAGGCTAACAAGATGACTCTGTTTCTAGCGCATGCACTCAAGAGGTGATCTGTTGCATTAAGTCTCTTACCACCCTGGCCTCATTTCAAAACAGTTGTCTGATGGGGAAGGCGAAGTCCAGATTGGGCTTAGTAGTAAAGGAGCTGAAAAAAGAACTTGGTCTGTGGGTTAAAGGGGAATTCAGCAAGGCAGCCATTCTCCAAGCATTTGGCATTTACTGAAGGATTCCAGATGATGCTCATGGGGTAAATCCACTGAGATAGAACCAGCTTTCAAGACCAGTGTCACATTTAGGATAAATTCTTTATATAGCTTGATTATACATTCATTTATACTATATATGCATACAGTATAATCTACTGCATTTGTTCCATGGTAACATTTTGAACCAATTTGAGCATTAGTTTAACCACTTGTTGCCCCGCCAGAGTACATTTACTGAGACAGGATGGCACATGCAAGCTCAGTTGCGTATATATGTACATGATTGAGCCTGAATCTGTTTAGGAGCATGCAGCGAGCCCCTCCTATGACCATTGTGTCCATCTGTGAAACCCATTTATGACAGATAAAGCTATTTACAGTGATCTTTACTGCATAAGCAATAACAGCGTAAAAAAAAAAAACCCTGATCATCCGCCCAGAGTAGTACAGTGCCAATAAATATGGTGACACTGAGCTACTCTGATGACTGGATATAAATAAATAAATAAAATATGAAAAAATGGTATAAACAATTATTATTAAAAATATTGTTTTTTTAACATTCTGTCATCAGTCAGTATACCTGATCTCTGTCATACCAGTCATATGATGATGCTGTACTGCACTGGTGGCAGTATGTGAAAAAAAAATTGTTAAAAATTACAAAACCCCAAATTGTATTTAATTTTTTCATCTTCCAAAACATTGTGACAAAAAAAACTTAAATTTCAAAAAACTCGCCATGCTTAAATTCCACACACTGTCTACTTTCCAAAAAGGGGTCATTTGAGTGGTAGTTGTATTGTCCTGACATTTTATACCATAGTTTGTACATGCTATGACTTTCACACCCAGTAGTGATCAAATACCGCCAAAAGAAAGCTCTAAAAATTTCATTTAGGTGCAGTGTTGCATGACCATGAAATTGCCAGGAAGAAGCGCAGTGCTGAATAGAAAAAATGACCTGATCATGAAGGGGTTAAAACCTTCCAGAGCTTAAGCGGTTTAACTAGTTTAGTCAGCCATTGAGCTGTCATTCTCATACAACTTTTGAAAGATGTAAATAGAATTCCGTGAATCAGTTCAATGCACCATTCATGCAGTGTGGAATAAAATGTAACTTATCCTACCTAACTGGCCTATTTTGTATAGGTTGAGAGATAATGGACACACAGATAATTGGTTAAACCTGTATTCTCGGTGACATATCACTTCTGTTCAAATTAAACATGATAAAACAGAAATTCTCATTATTGTTTCCAACAGAGGGCTCTAGTTCAACTACTCATTGCAATTAACACCTATGCAACCTACACTCTGTGCAAGCGAATTATCTAAGGGTCATTGTGAAATCCCCTTTTTTTTTCTAATCTATTTTTAATTCTTTGTCCCTCAAAGGCACATTGATGTGACTGGGTTAACAGATAGCAGTTGTTCCAATCAAACGTTTTACTGAAAGAATAATCATTATTTCAGTTATACCTCTTTTATTTGTAGGTTCACATTCTTTGATTGTAACTAGAATAGCATAACCTTGCATACCAGTCATGGTTGTCTATATAAAAAAAGCATAAAAGACTATAAAAATAAAGTGAAGTAACTAACAAATGCCATTGTAATGTAAAAGCTATAAAGAATACAGTACATGTCAGTATGGAAAAGAAATCAGTTAAGCCCAGCTATATCCCCTTATATATTTCAAAATCGAAAATATATTCCTGCATAGACTTACATTAATTAATGAATTGATTTTGAACCAAAGAATCAGACATTGGCACAGGGGAGATTTACTAAAACTGGAGCACACAGAATTTTGTGTAGCTGTGCATGGTAGCCAATCAGCTTCTAACTTCAGTTTGTTCAATTAAGCTTTGACAATATAACCTGAAAGCTGATTGGTTAGCATGCACAGCTGCACCAGATTCTTTGTGCACCAGTTTTAGTAAATCTCTCCCACAATTCCTTGTTCAGCAAACATGCACATACCCCGCTGTGTACATTTAATGTTGTCAGCTGTTATCGCTTGTAAAACACCTGTAAACCGAAGTCATTCTCGCTGTAACAGGCAAAATTGATGGCACGGAAATAAAATAGTCATATACATAAATGTAAACACTGACACACAACTTGCACTTAATTTTGTGAATGTAGTTGGAATTCATTTTGCAAAGAATACTCAATCATGTGCAAGAAAAATGTAATAAAACAGAATTTTGCCTGCACATTATTTGAGGCATAAAATTAGCAAAACATCATCCCCTTCACCCAATTAAATGAAAATTCCCTTTGCAAGGAGAAAATTCACTTAGCAATTTGAAAATTAATTTTGCTTAACAAATGAGGTGATGTTGTATTGACTTTAATCATCCAATCATGTGTAAGCAACAGTCCTGTTTTTTTAAATGTTTTAATTTTTTCTTGAACTTACCTAGATCTTGCTTGTACATTGAATTTTCATTTTGTTGAACCTCTTTCACTAAGATAAGATGGTGGGTGTTGAAAATTATTTTTGTCACACAATTGTTTAAGTCGCCCTAGATCTCTCCTCTGCCCTTAAAAGCTTTGGGCCATGCTAAGATTGGTATGATGCCTTTTTCAAAACAGAGGTTTGCTGACAACCAGCAAAACTGGAAGAGACAAAATACTATTTTCTTCTGATTTCACAGACCACAGAGATGAGTGACCGTTCCAGTCCCCAATCAGCTCTATAGTCAGCTTGTAGAACCAGAGAGTTGCAGCAGGCATCGGGGGGGGGGGGGGTAGCGAAGCTTGAGCTTTTTATTTGAATCCCTTAGTGTAGACTTGAAATGAAAATGAAAACAACAAATATGGGACTTTGGTGATACTTCATGATATACTGTATATACATATATGATCAATTCAGCCTATAGGTCTAATGTCATCTGTAAACATACATTGAAGTTCCTGCAGGTCAAGTGCACAAGGGTACCAACTATTTATTCACTTTCCAAGACACACATTTCCAAATTATAAGATAATGTCAAACAGTGCACTTATCATACTGTATACTGTGATTTTAATTGGACTGATATATTAATTAAATCATATCTGTTACTGTGTGTTCAATTTTCAATCTGCATACTCTGCTGCTGGTCCACAATTATTTTCCAGGGTAATAGGGTTTAATGGAAAGTCACATGGATGTGGTTCATGCCAGGATTGTTATCTGGCCCCCTTTTTTGGAGGTGGCAACAACGGTAAGTTGAGAAAAAATTTAGTTTCACTTAGCCTGCTGTCAGGTTTTTCTCCACTTTGAGTTGCTTGGGGAACATTTTTTTTTAATTCCAGGTCCCCTATAGCAATGTATTTACCTATGGGGGAAGAAATATTGGGTCTGTTCCCCTCCTGGCCACTGGTTGTAAGTTAGAATTATTAACTAGCAGTTTAGGAACAAACATGATACTGCAAATATCCAATTTTAGCGCCCAAAAATAACTGCATTTTTAGGCCATATTTTTTTTACTTTGAGGAGCAAAAACACATTCTACAAAAAATATGATTTTTAAAGAAACGTGTTAGTGAAAGTGGTAGCATTGAAAAAGCAAAATTCCAATTCCACCTCATCCTACAATATTATCTCAGGTGGTAGCAAAGATAACATCAGCAGCAGCAGCAACTGTATGAGCAGGAGCAAGCTGATCAGATATAATTATGCCAATTTTAACTGTCTTCATGAGCAATGAAGTTATAACAACATATTATGTGCTACAGAAGTAAAAACTAGGAACATATTCATATTGCAAACAGCTGAATATAGTGAAGCTTTTTTACCAGGTAGAAAGGTTGGCAAACTGTGGGCAGTCTTGAGCTCAGGCTAAAATACAGAGATTATCTGCGATAGAAAAAAATATGAGCCATTGTGTACAACATAGCTGTATAATTTCTATTTGTCCACTTTTCATGCTGGGTTATTGACAACTCTAATTATGCAGTAAGAAAGTACTAGCACCTGAGAGTGCTTTGTGTATGTTTAAAGAGTAAGTTCACATTTGATCACTTTTTTTTTTTTTTTCTAAAATCCAGTCCCCTTATGTACCAATATACCATATGTGCTTCTTTTTCAAAAATTCTTTTTGGTGCAGCGTATTTCTGAAATGCAAGGCAACGCATTCATTTTTTGTGCAGTTTGCCATGCGTTCGAAAACACACAGATGTAAATGGAGCTTTGTTGTTCTGTGTAAGCACACTGATTTCACTTTCAGGCCCCATTCACATCTAGCACAATGGGAGCATTTTTTGGCTTGTTTTACCTGTGACACACATAGGGCAGTGTCATGTTTCACATGATTGTCATATGCCTTTAAGTGTTCTTTGTATTTTGTCTCTGCTCCTCCCTTTCCTTTGGTTTAGTTCATGCTGTATAGATAGCCCCACCCCTTTGCTCATTTTCCCAGTAATGCACCTCAGCTTCAAGCCTCATGTCTTATGGAGTAGATCATACTACGATCTTTTCACTTATCCGATGTTCATCGTTGTAAGATTTTCTCAATTTATGGAATAAACTTCACAAGACCTACAAGGTGTCGTCTGGATCAAGTCACTGCCTGTTTATTCAAATAAGATTGGAGTTATCACTATCTCAGCACAACTGTAAGTTACAGAGATCACGCTTTCAATGCTTAGATTGGAGAGACAGAACAGGCAGCCCTTTGATTTCAATGGGCTGTGCTAGTTGTGGCTCATGGGACATTTTGGTGTGATGTGGGTTGCGCATTTTTTACTATGCAATTTGCTGTGATTGCCACTCATTTTTTCACATGGAAAAATATGTTTGCTTCTGTGTTTGTCTTTAACAATTAATGGCACCGAAAACACAACTAGTTAATTTTAGGTGTATAAAGGTGGCCTTACACAATGCAATCTGATTGTATAATCAATATTGATTGTATAATCTCTGTACAATTTAGATTTTCCAGAACTATGGAATAAGAGGGTCCACCTATCTACAAGACCTCCTGTGTAACTTTAAACTGGTAACCTGTAAAGACATTTAAGGCATCGATTATAAAGAATTTTAGGTACTATAGTTTGTCACCGTTTCATGGGCATACACAATTTTAAAGCATGACATGTTGTAACATTATCTTTTATATCTACCCAAAAAAGGAGTATTATATTGTGTTTGTATGCACTGAAATTCATTAAAAGATATATTTTTTTACATTTGCATTTTAAAAAAACTGCTGCTACCGTGTAACATAAAAGATTGCAATGCCCACCATTTTATTTTCTTGGGCCTCTGCTTAAAAAAATATATAACGTTGAAAGGTTCTAAGTAATTTTCTAGCAAAAATATGATTTTTACACATATAAGAGAAATGTCAGAATTAGCCTAGTAGCCACGTAGTTAAAATACACGCTTATCTTTTTATTTTATTTTCCATGGATCTGAAAAGGAAAATATTACATTTTTGGATTCAACTCTGTCTTAAAGCGGTAGTAAACTGGAATAAAAACCCTTTCCCTGCAAAGCAAAGTACGCTTGCGCGTGGGAGTCGCAATTTACTGCACACAGCTCTGAAGGAACGGCATGGGTATGCCATTCCTTCAGAGCGCATGTGTCGCCTTCTACACAAGTAAATATTTCCTAAACTGTGCACTTTTAGGAGATATTTACAGTACCTACAGGTAAGCCTTCTTATAGGCTTACCTGTAGGTAAAACATTAAAAATGGACGTTACTACCACTTTAAGATGACTGGTGTTATATACCTTAAAAGCAAGGAGAATAGATTGAAAAGCTTTCTTGACACTCAGAGAAACTGTCTAATATACTATTCTATACTATACTATACTATACTATACTATACTATTGTTTGCTATACCAAACACTATCACTATCAAATGAACAGCCATTAGTAAGCTCCCTAATGCTGTGAAGGATCTCACACCAGCACACACCACTATTTTACAAGGATAGGAAAGAACGTCACAGATGCTTGAAGGGACAGACTGCAATATGTTTAATTGATAGTTTGCCATTTAACACCAGCAGGCTTGTTTTCAATCTTGAAATTGAATGTAATTTGCTACAAACTTACATTTTCATGCTTGAGTAATACATAAATATGTTTGTTGCCATTTATTGCTTTAAAATATGACCCAGTTTAGAAACATTATAGAGAGCTGAGCACCAAATGATTAACTCTAGTATGACTGAAGATTCCATGTTCTGTAATTTCATAGTGTTATATTCATTTGTTGAGAAGCCTTTAAATACCTTAATTTAAATATCTCATCTGTACAGTGTTATGACAAGTAAAATATGCAATGCAAGCAGCATTATATAATAGAGAGATGACTACCTGAAATGTTATGCCTCATTCAGGGGTGGACTGACCATTCGAGCACTCGGGCACTGCCCGAGGACCCGGGGTCAGTAGGGGGTCCCATGAGATGCCCCTGGTACCTTTCATTGGCTTTATCATAGGCTTTTTTGGGTGTGGGTGAGGACACAGGGGCCCCATGATCCCCATATTGCCCGGGGGCCCCATGAGATGTCAGTCCGCCCCTGGCCTTATTCCTAAATGGGTTGAGCAAATCAAAAGTTTGATCAGCTGTAGTTCAGCTGAGCTGATTACAATTTTGGGAACCTCTAAAACTTGAAATTTGTGAAAAGGAAGTTCCATTGAAGTAATTCATTGAGTCTTACTGCAAAAAAATGTGTATTACAGAGCAGCAAATGGTGCAAAATTGTGCAAAATGGTTTTAGAAATGGGCAAAAAACAGCTTAAGCCATTCCCTTTAATAGTTTACCATGGGTACTAAGGAGTTTATATATAAACAAAATGCACAATTATTCATCCAAGTGTGTCCCATGTATATTACTCAGCTTATTTGAGAAGGCAAAATTGAATGTTCTTAAGCTATTTTCTCTTGTGGTCAATTGTTCTTCAAATATTTTGGGTTGTAGTAAAGATTGTTTCATTGATAATGAACATAGAATGGGAGATTTGTTAAAACTGGAGGCAGCAAAATCTGGTGCAGTTCTGTATAGAAACCAATTAGCTTCCAGGTCGCATTGTCAAAGCCTAATTGAACAAGCTGAAGTTGGAAGCTGATTGGCTACAATGCACAGCTGCACCAGATTGTGAGTGCTCCAGTTTTAGTAAAGCTCCTCCAGAGTGTACAAGGTAGATACTGCATTATTGCCACTCGAGAAAGCCAAGGATTAAATGAAATAAATACATGATAGTAAGAAACAATACAATGTAACAAAGAGAATTCTGTGGGCGATTAGCACAGAAATGAGGACACTGTAGGAGCAATGGTGTTTGGTAATTCCCACCAGCACTCATTAAGCAAAGTTGCCAAACATTGTCTCAGGTTTATTAAAAACATCTTCAAGAGTTAGAGGATTTGAAAGAGGGGTATGTTTTGCAGCATACCACTGGTTTCTTTTCTGTGCAAAAAATGTTATAGCATTTTGGCTTTTGTTGGATTCCTACCTGAACTGTCTTTCAACAGGCCTGTTTTTATGCAGGAAGTTAAATACTTTTTACAACTTTAAAGTGGTATTAAATCCAAAACAAAAAGCATGAGAGACACCTTTGGACAGCAGCATTGTCAGTATGGGGGGAGAGGAGTATTGTATGGACTAGCAGATTTGAACACACTAAAAACTGACGCCAAACTCAGCTAACACCTTATAAGCAGTTAAAGCAGCATTTATGTTCCTTTAGGGATAAAGGTTTTACATAAATGAATGAATGCTGACTATTTTAAGCCCCCCTGTCAGTGTTAAATGGTTTCTCTCAACCCTCTAACTGCTACATCTGACAGACAGCTTACTCTGTTGAAAAAACAACAGACTTACTTGGTTTTATTGGGTTTTCAAATAAAGAAATAGAAGCTTACAAGTACAGTACATCAAACATGACAAGCTAATATAGTAAAGAAGTGGTAGACAGAATGATACAAAGGTTGGTATGCAGTACCTGAGGTAAAACACAGAGTTGAACAGTATAATGAAACATATCAGTGCTTATACCAGTCAGCTCAAGGTTTCCTTACACATCTAAGAGACCTAAAATATTTTCTTCCAAAAACTCATTAGGTTAGGACAGGACCATAAGATATCCATCAAATTACCAATTTACCCACACCCCCACCAACATAAGGAGGAGTTTGAGCGGGAAAATTTAGCTAGGCTATATGATCCATAGTACCAATGGTTTGAAATTTTGATTGCTAACTCCCAGTGGTGGATACAGGGAGTCACCTTGTAGACAGAGTCAAAGGCATACATCCACTGGGAAGGTGTAAAAGAGGCCTTCCTGTAGGTCTGCCTCCCATAGGGAGATTGCCCTGGTTTTGGTGAATGCTTTCATGCCTTGGAGTAGGTTATAGAATAAATAAATTCCTATAGAATCTCCAAGCTTTAGGGTGGGTGTTGGCTACCAATGTAGACAAAATGTAAAATATGAGAATATAGTTAAAATGTTGAGCGATAGGGAGTCCATATTCTCGCATCATGGTAGGTAAACATTTGGGTGCATGGCCACTCAGGAGATCAATGATCTCTGTTATACCATAATGAAGAAATTGCCTAGGGGATAAGGAGGGAATAAGAGTTTCTAAGACTTATAATGGGAAGTGTACATTCTTGTTCTGCGTGTCAGACTCCTTATGGTTTTGGAAAATTCCCCAAGCCTGTAATGA
Source organism: Staurois parvus (assembly GCF_062004578.1). Classification (NCBI taxonomy): domain Eukaryota; kingdom Metazoa; phylum Chordata; class Amphibia; order Anura; family Ranidae; genus Staurois; species Staurois parvus. Next base: position 6,883,202 of record NW_028317803.1, read on the forward strand.
AGCCTAAATTGGCAGGTGTAGGGTCTTACATTCAAGGGGTTTCCACAAATCCACCAACAGTAATGTATGGAGGTCAGGTGCAGGGATAGGGGGAGATTCTACATCAACCCATAACACGTAATGATAGTTGTTAAGACAATACTTCTATTGGTCTAGATGAGTCACTATGTAATAGTCCTGGATGTCCACCAAGCCTGCACCTTCATCTTTCCTGTGTTTGATCAGGTGGGAGTGAGCACATTTTGCCCCTTTTGTGTTTCCAAATGTATCCTTTGAGTAAGGCAGCTAGAGAAGTCAACTATCAGGAGTTAGCAGGAATGGGTAATGTTCTAAACATGTATAGAATTTGAGAGAGTATCATAATTTTCATAGTTCAAATTGAGATAATTGTTTAGGTTATTTACCTATGAATGATTGTAGTTAGAAGTTGCAAGGGAGGAAGTAGGGGAAGTAAGAGTGATGCCTAGATATGGTATGCCATTGTCACTCCAGGAATATGGGAAAGTTTCAGTCAACAATTGTTTGGTGGGTTTGGGTATACCTAGAGCTACTAAAGATTTGGAAAATTTTACTTTGTAGAATGACAGGCTGCTGAAGTAATTTAGGATATGATGGGCACAGGGAAGAGACACTGACGGGTCAGTCAGGTATAAAATTACATCATCAGCAAAAAGGCTGATTTCATGGGCTCTGGTGTGAAATTGGAATTCAGAAATAGGAGGGTGGGAGCGGATTGCCTCCTCTAACAGTTCAATCATAAGACACCCTTGCCACATACTGTTGGAAATGTCAAAGGGTTTTGATAGTATGTTGGAGGTGTAGACTTGTGCTGAGGGACACAAATATAAAGCTAGAATAGCAGACAATATTGTTCCCTGGAAGCCAAATTTAGAGAGAACCAAAGACATATATTTCCATTGGACCCTGTTGAATGTCTTCTCCGTGTCTACAGGTGGAAACAATTAATGCAATTGACTCATCTCTGCATGGTGAATTATATTCTGGTAGCATCTAAGGCCTGTCTCCTCTTGCTAAAACCCATTTGGTCGGGCTGTGCAACCTAGCAAACAATTTTACGTCCGCGAGAAGATCTTTAAAAAATGTGTAATACTTGTTAGTCTGTGTGGACCAGGAGATTTACCATTAGGTAGAATGGTAATGAGTTAATGATTTTGATGACCTCCTGAGTGGTAAAAGGGGCATTAAGGCTATCTAACTGTTTTTCAGACAACAAGGGAAGGTGTAGTGTAGAAAGAAAATCCTTGATATCTGTCTCAGAAGGTTGTGGTGTGCAGGCATAATTTTTTAGGTTACATAGAGATCCGTAACACTCTGTGAACTCGTTTGCAATGTTTTATGGATTAACTATTTTGTGCTTAGAGAGGGGATGTATAAGATGTGAAATCCTTGTCTTGGTGTTTTGGACCTTAACTCTGAGAGTAATCCTCTAAAGAAAGTCTTAGTTTAAAAAGAGAAGTGGATATGGCATTATTCGGAGAGGATTTATTCTGAATCCCTAAAGTGTGTATTGAAGCTAAGATTTTGGAAAGTTTATGGTGATATTGTTTTTTTTTGCTCTTGCACTGAGCTGTACGATGATGCTCAGATATACTGTATACCTTATGAGAGTTCCATAAAAGGAAAGGATCCTTCACTGAGGGGGTGTTGGTGTGGAAGTAGTCATGGAGATGCTATGATAATGTTGTAGTATTATTAGGTGTTTAAATAATCTTTGTATTGCAATGCCATATAGAAACAGGTGAACAGGTAACCTTCTCCACTATAGTGATAGAGGTAGCTGCGTGGTCTGATCTGGTTATGTCAGAGATAGTGGGGGAGGAAACCCATTGTAGTACCACTTATCAACCATACAAATGTCTATGCATGAATACAACTTTGGTGGAACAGGAATCTAAACAAAGATATTTTCTGAGAACTGGAGTCCAGAGTTGGGTCCACTGTTAGGTTAAATTCTCTGCACATGACAAGATTGCTGTATTTAATCTTGAACACTTTATGACATAGCCTTCGGAGAAACCATAGTTGGTGAGAGTTGGTAGCATATATGATTACCAGCGTGTACGGTTTGACATATGTTAGATCATTTCACCAGTGACAATGTAGTGACCTTCTGGATCAAGGAAGTAGTCTTTTAGCTTAAAGGAGACTGAATTCCTTATCATGAGGTGTATGGCCCTTTTCTTTTTTCAGGATGCTCATGCCAAGAAATATGACATTATGTGGGGTTGGGGGGGGGGTAAAGGGGATGCATTGCATTCTATGAATGTTGAGCTTAGAAGCTGAGAGGGATGACAGCATGGAATAAAAGAGATCCTGCACTTTTTGCTGTAGCTGTGATGGTGAGATGGATTCTGGTATAGATATTTAGGTTATTCTGTCTGGATCTGTCCTCTAAGTCTGCCACCTTAGGTGTGAACCAGTCCAATTCCCCATTATGTGCTGAATGAGCATATACCAATGTGTTGAAAGAAGTAGCAAATTTGCTCATCTTATCCTAAACATGCTCCAGCATGTCTCCCAGATCCTGCACTTCTGCCCCGAACTGGTGCACACATGTCATCAAGTCAGACTGGAAAGATGCTCATCATTTCGTTTAGAGCATTATCAGAGTTAGGTTGGCCTGATGTAAGGAAAGACATGATATGAACTGTCCCTTCTGTATGGTCATCCTGTACAGTACAACAGTCACCCACCTGGCTGTTGCTGGAGTTCCTGCATGATTTAGATTTCACAAGGCTTCTGGTAGAAGGCAGGGGTGTAATTGCGACTTTGGCCCCATGCTTCAAGGAGCCCATTTGACTATTCTGTACACCTAGATAGGAGGGGCTGTGGGGACAGCATATAGAGATTTTCCTCCAGCAGCTGAATATCCACTTCTTCTCTCTTTCCAGCACGCATTCAGCAGCTGCAGGAGGAACATGGAGGGGATTGGTTCCTCTATATGCCGTCTCCTATCCAGCGTCTTTCTGCTGCCTTCGGGCCCTTGTGCTTTCTCTTGGCTTTCTCCCAGCACTCCCTCCTCCCCCGCAGCACTGCTGGGTTCCCCCTTCCCTCTCCTGCTGGCTGCTGTGAAGGATGTGTCAGAATGGAGAGCGGGGGTGGGACTGGTGAAGATGTCATTTACCAGCCCCTTCCTGAATGGAAAGAGTCAGTGATCAGTACCAACCACGTATTCTGTCCTTTCTTAACTGAGGAATAGTAAACTGTGTTTACTATGGTTCAGTTTGTGAATGAACGGAAAGCTCTGTACAGAGCTAGTCCTGTCCTTTCGTTATGTGCATCTGAGGCTGCAGAGTTGGAGATTGAGGGCTGTGTCCTCAATCTCCTTTCTCTGTCTCAAAGGTGGAACATCAGAGGTATGTTTAGACCCTTGATTTCTCCCCAAAGCCCCCCATAGGGCTAACAAAATTGTAAAAAATTATATTGTAATAAATAAATAAAATGGTAAAAAGTAATTAACAAATCAAATAACAAAAAAAAAACTACTGACACCAGTGGCAGAACTGCTAGGGTTGCAAAGGTCAGGGAGCAGGGGGGCCCTTCATAGTTTCTTGCACCAGGGCCCTGAAGGTTCTAGTTACACCTCTGATAGAAGATGTAGAGGATCTGGAGCTAGCAAGGTAAGATGTGAGACTGGGAGCTGTAGTTCCGCTCCTGCCTGGCTGGGTGGAATTTACTGCCGGGTGAGCTCCATTCTGCAATGTGGAGCAGCTCTCCTTGCCATGCTGTGTGCCCCATGCAGCCAACGGGAAGAATCCTGAAAATTTTCAGGGCTGAGGCTGCTCTCTCCTGCACATGGGCATTCCGCTGTGTTGGCTGGGTTGAGAGGAGGAGGAGGTGATGTTGGTTTTCCATGTGTTGTGGCTCCCATAAAGGGGAAAATCCCCAGTGCTGGACTGGAGCAGTGCAGCCAAGTGTCCATTACAGATCATGATTGCCACGCACCCCTCCCCCAGAAACCAGATCATAGTTGCTATGCCCCCCCCTTTATAAACCACACATTAAGGTAATACTGTTTCTGAGAATGTTTACTGTAATACTGTTTCTGTATTAGTGCTGATTGTATATTCATGGTTTCTTAGCCTATTTGCAGTTTAGTTGTCTTGCAAATCTTGCAACCTTAGTTACAATTATTTTATTACTTTTTTGTTTTTTTGTTGTATTGTTTTAGAATCCTTATTAGATGGAAGTGCACGATATTTAAACTTCTTTAAAATGTTGTAAAGGGATTTTTTTGTATGTTTAGTTATGGATATAGTACTTTCAATAATACTATTAAGTTTAAATAATCATAAAAATACATAGACCATGATCCACTTTGGAACATTTGAAGGCATTAAAACAATTGCATCATTAGTTACCAATCTTCAGTGACAGAAAATGAGGTAAAGAACTTACTGTTCACTGACTTAAAGGGCTTATGGGAATAACTAGTTCTATGTTGGACTAATTGCTTACATTGCAGGAGAGTGAAATTTACTACTATATTATTTTATGTTACAAGCTGTGTTTTAATCCCAAACACTGGTATTCTAGCTCCATCTTATGGCAAAATATAATAATATAAAAAGTAGTATGAATATTACATTTAAACTTACTTGTGCAATTTCTTTTTATCCTTCACGTACAAAAAAAATTCTGAAGCTGGTAAATGAGTTCAATATAGCTTCTATATATCTGGAATGTGGAAACATTCAGAGATGAAAGGATGTGTTTTAGGTTGCTCTTTCTACATTGTTCGGTTAATTTTTTCTAAGATTAAAGGTATGTTCATATCCTTGTGAGGAGAAGCAGTGTGTAGTTTCCATTCACAGGAATTCCTTGTAGCAAGTGTATATCAAAAATACTAACTTTTATGATGGCTGTGTATTGAATCCATTTGAGAACAGAATAATTATGTGCACCATTATGGTTTGAATAAATATTTGCAACTACACACAATCAAATGTCTAACCTGCACCACCTTTGATTGCAAAAAGAATCAGTATTAACAATATACACTCACTGGCTACTTTATTAGGTAAACCTTTGTAGTACCGGGTCGAACCCTCTTTTGCCTTCAGAACTGTCTTAATTCTTCTTGACATAGATTCAACAAGATTTTGGAAACATTCCTCAAAGATTTTGTTCCATACTGACATGATAGCATCACGCAGTTGCTGCAGATTTGTAGGCTACACATTTATGATGGAAATCTTCTGTTCCACCACATCCCAAAGGTGCTCTATTGGATTGAGATATGGTAACTGTGGAGGCCAATGGAGTACAGTGAGCTCATTGTCATGCTCAAGAAACCAGTTTGAGATGATTTGAGCTCTGTGACATGGTGCATTAGCCATCAGAAGATGGGTATACTGTAGTCAAAAATGGATGGACATGGTTAGAAACAATACTCAGGTAGGCTGTTGAATTTAAACAATGTTAAATTGGTACTAAGAGGCCCAAAATGTGCCAAGAAAATATCCCCCACACCATTACACCACCACCAGCCGGTACCATTGATACAAGGCAGGATGGATCCATGCTTTCATGTTTTTGCCAAAATCTGACCCTACCATCTGAATGTCACAGCTGAAATCAAGACTAGTCAGACCAGGCAACAGTTTTCCAATCTTCTATTGTCCAATTTTGGTGAACCTTTGCGAACTGTAGCCTCCATTTTCTGTTCTTAGCTGACAGGAATGGCACCCGGTGTGGTTTTCTGCTGCTGTTGTCCATCTGCTTCAAGGTTCAACATGTTGTGCATTCAGAAATGATACTCTACATACCTTGGTTGTGGTTTTTAGAGTTACTGTTGCCTTTCTATCATCTCAAATCAGTCTGCCCATTCTCCTCTGACCTCTGACATCAGCAAGGTATTTTTGTCCACACAACTGCCATTCACTGGATATTTTCTCTTTTTCAGACCACTCTCTGTAAATCCTAGGGATGGTTGTGTAGGAAAAATCTCAGTAGATCAGCAGTTTTTTAAATACTCATCCAGCCCATCTGGCACCAACAACCATGCCATGTTCAAAGTTAGTGAAATCCCCTTTCTGCCCCTTTCTGATGCTCAGTTTGAACATCAGCAAGTTGTCTTCACCATGTCTAGATGGCTAAATGCATTGAGTTGCTGCTATGGGATTGACTAAATAGCAATTGTATTACCAAGCAATTGAACATGTGTACCTAAGAAAGAGGCCGGTGAGTGTAGGTGTCAATTGTTTTACAGCTGGATGAGCTACCTTTAATGCCACAAAATGTACCACAACTTAGGTGAAGGAACAACTCCTAAACATAATGGGGGGCATTTGTGTATAAAGTTGCATAGGACTGTTTCAGACTTGTTGCATAATGTCACATTTAATGTAACAAATGAGGTGTACTGTTTTATGATTGTCGCATTATGAAAAAGTGTGGCAGATTTTACAACTTGCAGCAACTTGCCCAATAATAAATGACATAAAAGGCCATTTAAATAATTTAATTTAAAGTGGAACTTTATTCAGAAAATTAAGTCCTGCTAGATAACTTCGGGCTGGCCCTTTTAGCAAGTATAGCTATGTAAAATATTAAAGGGATTGTAAAGGCTCAAGGTTTTTTACCTTCATGCTTTCCCCCCAGCCCACCGTAAAACGTATCTGTGCACCATCTCAATCCAGTGATGTGCACAAGAGCCTCAGCTCCCCTGGGTTTCTTCCTCCTCATTGGCGGTTACCGACACACAGAGCAGCGGCTTGGTAGCAAGCCTGCTTGGGTGCCCCCATAGCAAGCTGCTTGCTATGAGGGTGCTAGACAGCAGGGAGGGGACAAGAGTGTTGCCGGGGGACCCAACAAGAGGAGAATCGGGGCTGCTCTGTGCAAAACCACTGCACAGAGCAGGCAAATATAACGTGTTTGTTATTTTTAAACAAAAAAAAACCTGCTTTTATTATCACTTTAAAATAAGTAAAATCCAGTAATAAACTGTCACACCCTATTGTGCACATGCTCAGTTGCTCTCTAATTTTCAGCACTGTGCCAAATGTAGAGGCCTATCTGCTGCCAGTCTAAAGAATACTGCTGCTCAGGGACTCTGGGTTTTAGCAAAATGGTGGCCCCCTGCAAGAAGAAACAGGAACAATGCAAGAGGCAATTTAGAGCACACACTAGTTTTGGTAGCATAATTATTAATGTGGAATGTGTGTTCCTTGCTAAAGAACATTATTTTTGTCAAGCTGATATGGGTAAAGTTCTGCTTTAATTCAGTTTCATATAATTGCACTTGTTTAAAAAGTAGTCCATGTTAGTTCTTAATTATGCAGTAGATCAGCATGCTAATTGTTCCTCAGTTTAATTAATAACACAAATGCACACAAAAAAAGACACACATTTTGAAAACAGAAAGCGGTGCAGCGCTTCAGTGGTGAAGTGACCAGCTGCAAAAGATGTACTGCAAATGATTTGCATGCATTGGCATGGTATGGCATCTGAAAACTGAGCACAAATAAATTAAATGCTTCTGAGCTGTTCTATAGCCGAAATACTGCTACAGGGTGGCACGGGTGTGCAAAACCATTTATATACAGTCATGGCCGAAATTGTTGGCACCCTTGATATTTTTCCTGAAAATCAAGTATTTCACACAAAAAAGGTATTGCATTAACACATGTTTTGCTATACACATGTTTATTCCCTTTGTATGTATTGGAACAAATATAAAACAGAGGCAGAAAAGCAAATATGACATAATGTCACACAAAACCCCAAAAATGGGCTGGACAAAAGTATTGGCACCCTTAACTTAATATTTGGTTGCACACCCTTTGGAAAACATAACTGAAATCAGTCGCTTCCTATAACCATCAATAAGCTTCTGACACCTCTCACCCGGAATTTTGGACCACTCTTCCTTTGCAAACAGCTCCAGGTCTCTCTTATTGGAAGGACACCTTTTCCCAACAGCAATTTTAAGATCTCTCCACAGGTGTTCAATGGGATTTAGATCTGGGCTCATTGCTGGCCACTTCAGAACTCTCCAGCGCTTCTTTGCCATCCATTTCTGAGTGCTTTTTGACGTATGTTTGGGGTCATTGTCCTGCTGGAAGACCCAGGATCTTGGACGCAAACCCAGCTTTCTGACACTGGGCCCTACAGTGCGACCCAAAATCCTTTGGTAATCCTCAGATTTCATGATGCCTTGCACACAGTCAAGGCACCCAGTGCCAGAGGCAGCAAAACAACCCCAAAACATCATTGAACCTCCACCATATTTTACCGTAGGTACTGTGTTTTGTTCTTTGTAGGCCTCATTCCGTTTTCGGTAAACAGTAGAATGATGTGCTTTACCGAAAAGCTCTATCTTGGTCTCATCTGTCCACAAGACGTTTTCCCAGAAGGCTTTTGGCTTACTCAAGTACATTTTGGCAAACTGTAGTCTTGCTTTTTTATGTCTCTGTGTCAGCAGTGGGGTCCTCCTGGGTCTCCTGCCATAGCGTTTCATTTCATTTAAATGTCGACGGATAGTTCGCGCTGACACTGATGCTCCCTGAGCCTGCAGGACAGCTTGAATGTCTTTGGAACATGTTTGGGGCTGCTTATCCACCATCCGGACTATTCTGCGTTGCAATCTTTCATCAATTTTCCTCATCCGTCCACGACCAGGGAGATTAGCTACAGTGCCATGGGTTGCAAACTTCTTGATAATGTTGCGCACTGTGGACAAAGGCAAATCTAGTTCTCTGGAGATGGACTTGTAACCTTGAGATTGTTGATATTTTGCCACAATTTTGGTTCTCAGGTCCTCAGACAGTTCTCGTCTCCTCTTTCTGTTGTCCATGCTTAGTGTGGCACAGACAGACACACAATGCAAAGGTTAAGTGAACGTCTCTCCTTTTTATCTGCTTTCAGGTGTGATTTCTATATTGCCCACACCTGTTACTTGCCCCAGGTGAGTTTACAGGAGCATCACATGCTTGTAACATTCTTATTTATCCGCAGTTGTGAAAGGGTGCCAATACTTTTGTCCAGCCCATTTTTGGAGGTTTGTGTGACATTATGTTGAATTTGCTTTCTTTCCTCCCTTTTTTTGTTTTGTCCCAATACACACAAAGGGAATAAACATGTGTATAGCAAAACATGTGTTAATGCAATACGTTTCGTGAGAAATACATGATTTCCTGGAGAAATATCAAGGGTGCCAACAATTTCGGCCATGACTGTATATATATATATATATATATATATGTGTGTAATTTTGTGGTTTCCGGGTAGGGGGCACTCCGCCATTCGCGGCCTTGGCCATCAATCACCAGGTCCCAGCCGGTGATTCCCCACCGGCATCCACCAATGTCCGAGGATTTCCAATGGGGGGAGGGACCTGTAAGTAAACAATACAGATCTCTCCCGTCAGCTCCTGCACACTGCTTTGTATGATTCTGCATAGCAAAGCCATACAAAGCAGTGTGCTTACAGTAAAACACACACAGCCCACATAGTAAAAAAACACACAGCACAAAGTTTACCCTTTGATTGCTACAGATGTTAACCCTTCCTGGCCAGTGTCATTAGTGCAGTGTCAGTGCTTTTTATTACCACTGGTCACTGTATTGGTGTCACTGGGGATGTTAGTGACACCAAGTCAGTTCCCCCCCCCCAGTGTCAGAATACTTGCCGCAGATCGCCACCATTACTAGTAAAAAAAAAAATCCAGTACATATTGCCATTTGTAAATGCTATCACTTAAACCAATTAATTTACACATACTGGGATTTTTTGTTAGCAAAGACATGTAGTAGAATACATTTTGGCCTAAATTTATGATGAAATTATTTTTTTTTCCTGAACAAAAAAAGGACGTAAATTTAATTTGGGTGCAGCGTTGCATGACCGTGCAATTGTCAGTTAAAGTAATGCAGCGCCATAATGCAAAAAATGGCCTGGTCAGGAAGGGGGGTAAATCCTCTGGAGGGCAAGTGGTTAATAAATGTCTTCCACTATTCTTTTACAGTGCCAGGACCAGCAGAAGACTGCTAGTCAGAGGGGTCAATAAAGTAAAGACAAATACTTTAAAAGAGTAGTTTCCCTTTGCAAGGTTATCCCTCCTCCTTCCCCAGAGCTTACTGAATGAGGCGAAGCTCTGATGCCTTATAATTTTCAATTATGTTCAAGCAAATGTGTGAATTTTATTTTTTTCACCTTAAATGTGATTGGGTGTTCTTTGCAAAGTGGATTTTTACCTAATTAACTAAGCTTTAGGGAAAATTCCCTTCCAAATGCAGGTTAACAGTCTATTACCTTTATTAAATCAACTCCAGAGTCAGGGAAGTTGAATGGTTATAGGATGGGAACATGAGCCATTGTGGGAAAATATAGTTGGTGCCAAACTCAACATCAAGTTAATTACTAAGGCCCATGAGCTAGAGGTAGAAACCAGTCAGAGTAAGGATAAGAGCAGAGAGGTCAGTTAGACAAAACATCAAAAATTGTATATGTACCAAGCAAATAGGGATTTCTTGATATACATACCAAATTACACATTTTACATAGGAACAGTTTTTTTAAAACATTCATAAAGTGATAAGATTATTTACACAAAGATGACCTCTATTAAAAGTTTACCTTAACAAAACTTTGGATATACAATATATTTACTTCAGAGTGCAAGTAACAAAGTTCTAAACAATTGAAGTTAGGAGCAAGCAAAGGGCAGAGCAGATTGCAGACACAATCGGAGAGACAGGAGACATACAGCTGACAAACGGAATCCGGGGAGAAATGCATAAAAGAAATAGAACAGCAAGAAGAGAAGACACACTTAGATCAAGGAGATGCAAAATTCATGTGTTTCCATTCACACAGCATACTAAAAAAATCTTATCTTATAGATGTTTCTGAGGAGAAGGTGTCATGGCAGACTGAAAGCATTTCTCAGCTAGCTCAGCATGATCTGACCCAATAGCTGGTCTGGGGACTAGCTATGTCCAGTTCTCACCACACAATGGAGAATCCTAGCTCCTAAAACTTTTGTTAGGACAGACCACGTTCAAATCTAAAACAACTGATAGAATATAGACCTCCAGACAGGGTTAATTATGGTAAACACAGCTTCCCAGTTCACCTCATAACAAAAAGAACTTGGTAGAATTTTTCCTTGCCAGTAGTTCCAGGAGAGATTCCAAAAAAGGTAAGCTGCCATTTTTTTTTGCTGTTTTGCTATGTAAAAGGAGACATGAAGCAAATATATAGTAGGTCTTATACTAATTAGGCTTCAAAAGTGGAAATGCACTTATTGTGACTATTGGTTAGCAACGAGCCAAGCCATGAACAGCAAAATTTCTACATTTGTATAACTCATTCCAGATTGTACATTCATTTAAAACAATATATTTCCACCTTGTGTACATATGACCTTAAAGCAGCCTTTCCAATACAGAGGTACCTTTTGAAATAACTGTCTCTGGTCTCAGAAAACCCCTGCTAAACATTACTATATATATCTCGCGACATATTAGTGTGATGGTCAGTGGGAAAAATGTTCTTTATACTTGTGGCCATTGGGAAGAATGACCCCCTTCCAGATAGCTAAAAAGATCAATGGTGTCAGTGGGAACTTTTCTGAGAGGCAGAAATTGCCCACAGAAACCCTAGCAACATCTGAAGGAACCCTTGTTGAGCAACCCAGCCTTAAAGGGTACACTAATTCATGCTAGGGGGTTAATTCAGGGTCTGTTTCCAATATGTCAGGGAACCCATCTCCTGTCTAATTTAGGACATCAATAAACTGGTACTATCACTGTAAGGTAATTGGTGAATTTTTTACTTGTAGCGCCACCCCCCAAAGGAGCCACTTTGTAATTTTGGGTTCTCTGTTCTGCACTTCCACTCCATTTTATGACAGAGTCTACTAGACAGAGTAATATCTATGCCAAATTGGCAAAAAGTTAATTTTATACCACTAATTAAAATTAAAAAGTAAAACCAAAAACAAACAAGATTGAAAGCCAGAAGCACAACCCCAACACTCACAATACATTGTAAACCAAGAAGCATAGGAATTGTCAAAGTACATGAAAACGAACAGTGAAGTGACTAGAAAATGGTGGTGAGGAGATCCACACCCGACAAACAAACAATCAAAAGGTGAATTAGCAAATCAGCAATAAGCAATGTTATTAAATGTTAAATGCATTTTAAATGAGGAGAATACTATACTGGATTAGAGTGCACTCTAAGGGATTGGCTACAACATCTCTTATGATGTACCTCTAACTAAGCAAAGGGACAAGAGCTCAGGGCAGCAACTGTCAGGGGCAGTCTTTAGTCCTGACTCTTCAGCCGGCTAAGTGTTGAGGGCCTGGCAACCATGGACATGCTTTAAGGCAGTCAATAAGGACTGCAGGTAGTATTAGAGCTATAGGGTAGCTGGTAGGTAGTTCCTAACAGATCAGTCTCTAGCGATGGTAAGAAGTAGCAGCTACAAGGCCGTTTCACTTGATTCATCAACACAGCAGCAGAAATCCCTCACTATGGGTTGACCATGGCAAATCTGGCAGGCAGCACAACAGGTCCATAACCTGGCAGCTTCGTCCCTCCACATTTGGGTTACACTCTGGTATTTTGTTTATTAAACCTCAACCGGGACCGTCATCAACAACATATTTTATTTAGAAAATACATTTTCTAAATAAAACCTTTCTGTTTTTTTTTTGTTTTGCTAAGCAAGCAGGCAAATCAGTGTTGGTGGGAGGGACCAGCAGTACAAAAAATGGCCACTGCCCCAGTCTGAAACTGGCCTTCACAGCAAAGAGCACATGGAAGGGCGACACATATCAAAAAATAAAAGAGAGATTTCCAGCTCAACTTACCAACCAGCTTCCAAACAAACTGTATGAGCCTAACAGTATGTATTAAAAACAGGGGTTTAGTTAGCACACATTTGCAAACACATGCATAAGCTGCAGAGCCTCTTCACGGCACCCTGATAAGAGGGATCAGCCGGGGGGTTTTACATAGCTTCTTGAAAACATCACAGCACCCTTCCTTGTTAATATTCCTAAAGATGAATTCCATTGTCAACCTAACTACTCTTAAACAGGCTGAACTGCTGTAATACTGACACTCAGTGGCTGAATGTCTCCTTGCCATGGGAACTCTGCCATACTGAAGTCCCTATCTGCTCAACCCAGCTTTGATGAAGAAGGGAGCACCCTTCGAAACGCGTTAGCCTTCATTCCCCCCCTTTTGGATTTACCTGTAACCCTGTGTGGATTATGGTTACTTATGCCTGTTATACCATCACTTTGTCAGTATATTTCCTTAATAATAAAATTAGTCACTATTTATTGAGGTAATGCGCAAGGTTTGTGCATTAATACTATAATACTGTAATACTGACACTCAGTGGCTGAATGTCTCCTTGCCATGGGAACTCTGCCATACTGAAGTCCCTATCTGCTCAACCCAGCTCTGATGAAGAAGGGAGCACCCTTCGAAACACGTTAGCCTTCATTCCCCCCATTTTGGATTTACCTGTAACCCTGTTTGGATTATGGTTACTTATGCCTGTTATACCATCACTTTGTGAGTATATTTCCTTATTAATAAAATTAGTCACTATTTATTGAGGTAATGCGCAAGGTTTGTGCGCTCTTTCTTTCATCTTCTTCTACTGTTCTTCTTTTTTACACAGGGTGGTCAGCATAGCTGTTGAGGGGGGGGGCATTTTAAGGGCTAGTTAGGTGAAGGCTGGATATCTACTTCAAGAGCCAGGGAGGCTTATTTACTATAGGCAAATATGCTGTGCCCTGAAAGTGCAGTTGCTCTACGTCTGAGGGGAAGCTCTGAAATGAAGGGAAGCTCTGCTGATTTCTATCATCCAATCATGTGCAAGCAAAAATGCTGTTTTTTTCCTTGCTTGTTCACCTCAGATCTAGAGCAACTTCACTTTCAGTGCACTTGCAGTGCGCTTCCAAGTTCACTTGGAGTGCACTTGTGGTGCACAGATTATTTGCCTTTTTTCAAATAAACCCCTTAGTCTTGATGCAAGTAATGGGCTGGCTCTTAGGAAGAGTTATGGAAATATCGAAATACCTTGATGGGTGGATGTCAGTCTGGAGTGGGTATTTCTAGCCAGGCTGCATTTAAAGAATCCAATGAATGAAGGGGGTTGGCCAGAAACAGTCCAAAAGGATAAAAGGGCTAGATGATTCTGGACAATATGGGCAATATCTAAAATGATTCTGATTTTAAACTCTTGGCGCCGGCCAAACACAAATGTGCGGCCTCCTGGCATCTGGGCCTAGACGTCGAGCAGCCGCAAATTTGCATCCTATTAAAAGAAACATATGTGCTGAGAGCGCGCGCCCTGTGCGCTCCCAGCACACATGTTCTGTACTCATGTAAAGGTCCCAATTTCCTTTTGTGATCAGGACCTTTCCCGATCATGTGACACGGTGGTCACATGTCCCTAAAACCCTGCTTGCCTCCCGGCTTCTGAAACCCTTAAAGGGCCGGGAGGCGCCAGCGCCAAGGGATTAATGCACACTGTGACAAGCTCCCAGTGTGCAGTCAAATCAAAGTAAGCAGTTTCAGTCCCTTAAACTCTGAAACCTTGTCCATTCTATCTCCCTTACGTATGTTAGGGAAAAGCAGTGCACAGTAGTTGCAGTCAAGTTCACTGCTATTTCCACACTACAAATCCCATAGTCTATAGTCCTTAGTCCATCTTAGCAGCACACAAGAAAGGGTGGCTACATCCTTACATACAGAGGAGCCATGGAGAACAAATGTAATGAAATGTGGAGATTTGGCGTTGGAAGAGAGCAATAGTAGGTAGTTGAATTAGCAATACATACTAGGTATCCTTTTTTTTTTAACCGCAGTTAATGTGACATTAAAGTGTACCTGACCTCAAAAAGTGACAAATGTTCTATGTTATAGGGAAAATCTAGAAATGCAATCTTAAAATGTACCTTTGTATGAATTCCTCCTGAAAAATAGCACTTCTTGGTATGCTAGTGTGCCTAGGCACTCCTATCTCTATAGAACATGTGCAGTATGAGATCCAAAGTACCACTGCCACTGACTGCTATGGTGAGATCTGGTGATGCCACTACTGTGCTGCTCTCCGTTTTTCTTGCTTGAAGATCTGACACAAGGAAGCAAAGGACTGTGCCTCTACCAAGATGGCTGCTTCACAAACATAGTGCAAACCAAGGCACGGGGGAAAGATCAGCTTCATATAATATTGGGTACTAGTATTTTGCCCCCTCCATGCCTTTTTTTGGGTATATCTTTTAGAGTTCAGTTTGCCCGTAATAGATTTGTTTCCCTGGATTACTTTTGCACAATGACATCCCCATGCTTTGGAAAGAAAAGCCCGATCATGAACATCACCCTTATCGACTTCTGTCTATGGCTGCATTTCAGTATCTTTGAATAGTAAAAGCAGCAGTCACACAGATATCTAGAGCTGTCAAACACCACAGATCATGTCTATTGAAAATGAAAGTGCATTTTTTTTTTCAAAGTGCCCAGTTTTACCATGTAAATAAAATACAATGCCACGGGAAAAAAAATGTATTACTTTCAAATGCTTATCTGTAAGTAAACTGAGTCTAACCTTGTATTAAAATGAAAGGAGCTTTCCAACTGCATTATCTTTCAAGAGATACTGACATTTCAAATAAATGTTAGTTTAACTACATGTCCCAATAACACACAATGCAGGCTGATCTGAAAAGTTTATCTGACAAAGTTGTGTAGATGCCTACGTTATGTCTGGCCTGTGGATAAATTAACAAATGTAACGTTTCCAGCATGGCACTTTTAATAAGCAGTCCACTTACTCAGAAGTTCAAACTTGTTAGGATCCAAAAACACATACAGAAGTAGGAGGATTGCTGTTAAGAAAGGACCCTCTCACCTGCTGAAAGAGACAGCAATGCAATTCCCTTATAAAAGTATTTGATATAAACATCTGTACAAGGCAGCAGACAAAGCAGAAAAGGCTATTGTGGGGTTTTTTAATGAAATGAGTTTTTTTTTTCTCTTCCAACAAAACACAAAATGCAGAAAAAGAGAAACATAAAAATATAGCCATTAGCTCCTCTTTTCTTTTCTTTTTTTTTGAAAGCAGTCACATTTAATATAGCTTGCACATTTGGAAACATATTTACTTTCCTTTTTTACACCACTAAAAATAGAACATCAAATGTTTAAAATAAATGATGACATAGTTTTATGAGGATTAAAAGTTCTATCATTATAAACAAGAGAAATGTGCTGTATGCCACTCAGGCTGATTCACTGTGAATACAGCATACTGAGCACACACAATTTCTGCATTTCAGATGTGTTTCTGCATGCATGATTTTGATGCATTCCAGAGCATTTTTGGTGCACTTTTGATGCACCTTGGTGCATTTGTTTTCCACTTTTTTTTTCTTCATCTTAATTCAGGACATGTGTATTCTGGTGAATTTTTATACTGTACATTCCATTGCATTCTGGTGTATTTTTAATGAATTTTGCTGAATTCCAGATGTGTTCCATTCAGAAAAAATGCAGTATGTTCTACTTTTGTTGAGTGTACTGGAATGCCCTGCACTGGTTGGAACTAGGGCCATTGGAAAAAATGGAAAACACTGTAGGGTGGGTTTACTAAAACTTTTGCACTCAGAATCTGGTGCACATGTGCATGGTAGCCAATATACTTCTAACTTCAGCTTGTTCAATTAAGCTTTGGCAATAAAACCTGGAAGCTGATTGGTTTCTGTGCACAGCTTCTCCAGATTTTGCATGCTCTTGTTTTAGTAAATACATTCCTATGCATGTCTTTTTGATGAAGACTAAAACACACTGGACTACATCTGGTGTGAATCAGTCCTTGCACCAAGTAGGTACAAAGGTTTGCAATTGGCTCAATATTGCTTAGGTGTGTAAATAAGCTGGTGGCAAAAGGACAGTCTTGCATCAGTGTTGTGCTAGTATGATACAAACAGAATTCTCATGTATTGTCTAGTGCAAAAATGACACCAGAAGGGTTCAATGCCCCAGCAGGAGATAGTTCCAGCTTGATGATTAAATGACCTGGCTATCTAAA
The DNA here is from genome assembly GCF_062004578.1 of Staurois parvus. Classification (NCBI taxonomy): domain Eukaryota; kingdom Metazoa; phylum Chordata; class Amphibia; order Anura; family Ranidae; genus Staurois; species Staurois parvus. Next base: position 6,900,285 of record NW_028317803.1, read on the forward strand.
TTGTCAGAATAACTGGACAAATTTATCAATATTCTGGCTGTTTTTCTGTCATTCCACTTGAATCATAGAATTGTAATGAAATTATGAAGTGAAGGAATACCCATCTACACAGACCTTGATAATTCCTAATGGATCTGGATACTTGAATGCCCAGAGACTGTTTGTTTCAGATGGACTAAACATATATTCCCCACTCATGTAGCAGTACTTATACATTCCAGAGGCGGACTGACCATTTGGAAGCTCGGGCACTGCCCGAGGGCCCGGAATCACTAGGGGGCCCCATGAGATGCCCCTGGTACCTTTTTCATAGGCTTTTTTGAGTTTGGGCAAGGACACAGGGGCCCCATGATCCCCTATTGCCCAGGGCCCCATGAGTTGTCTGTCCGCCCCTGATACATTCTGCTACAAGTAAATTACTGCTAATAAAAACAAGGGCTTGTGTGTCTATCTGGTCTACAATCACAGAATTATTATATGCTACTTTTCTACTTTTTTCATTTTTTGTAGGTACGTAGCTTTTAGAAGTTTATGTTTTACATTATCATTCTACCACTGTAAAGAATCCTACAAAGAGCAAATCCATCAGTGTGGTAGAGGGAGCCCACGTTAATGGTAGTTGGTCATGATGATGAAGAGTCCCTTTAACCACCTCCAGCCTGCCATATAAGGAAATGATGGGTGCAAGGCGGTTCTCTTGTTCTGTCAGCTCTGTCATGTGATCAGCTGTGTCCAATCACAGCTAATCACATGTAAATAAGGAAATGTCGGCATTTCTCTCCTCACCAGCTGTCACGCTGACAGCTCATGAGAAGAGGAGAGTCGGTAATCGGCATTACTCAGAGGGGACATGTACACTGAGCATCAGGGCACTGATGATCAGTGTGCCCCAATGATCAGTGTAGCCCCATCAGTGCCACCTGTCAGTGTCCATCAATGCCACCTGTCAGTGCCCATCAATACCACCTGCTAGTGCCACATCAATGCCACATTTCAGTGCCTACAAGTGCACATAAATGCCACATATCAGTGCCTACCAGTGCACATCAATGCCACATATCAGTGCCTATTTGAGCTGCCTTTCAGTGCCACATGTCAGTGCCACCTATCAATGTCAGCCAGTGCCGCCTATCAGTGCTACCAATCAGTGCCACCTATCAGTGCCAGTCAGTGCCGCCTATCAGTACAAGTCAGTGCCACCTATCAGTGCGCATCAGTGTTGCCTATCAGTGCCCCCTATCAGTGCTACATATCAGTGCCATATATGAGTGCTGCCTTTTAGTGCCCATCAGTGATGCCTGTCAATGCCCATCAGTGCCACCTACCAGTGCCTCCTCATCAGTGCCCATCACTTATTTACAAAATTTTATAACAAACTAAGAAAACTTTTTTTTTTTTCCAAAATATTCAGTTTTTTGTTTGTTAAGCAAAAAATAAAAAACCAAGAGGTGATTAAATACCACCAAAAGAAAGCTCTATCTGTCTCAAAAAATTATAAAAATGTCATATGGGTACAGTGTTGCATGACCGCGCAATTGTCATTCAAAGTACGACAGCACTGAAAGCTGAAAATTGGCCTGGGCAGGAAGGGGGTATAAATGCCATGTAGGCAAGTGGTTAGGATCAAAAAGAAATGTATTACAAGTAATTTAATGCTGTGACATATGATATTGGAGGCATGTTTACTGGAGAGTATTAGTGTTATTGAATATTGAATATTCCCTTGCAATGGAGACCCTAACCCCACAATACATGGGTCAACTGGCCATTTGGGTAGAGTAGAGAGGAATAAGCAAAATTTTAATCGTATTTCACTTCACTATCTGGCTGGTTGCAGCTCTTTGATAATCACATACAATGTAGGACCACAGAAGGTCAGTGAGGGCTCACCCAAATTCAGAGAGTCCTACAATGCAGGAGACAGCCAGCTTTCAGGGGAACAAAAATAAGGTAGATATTTCTTCTTATTTCATTTCCCTTCTAGCCAAATTAATATTTAACCCATGCATTGGGGGAGGAGGTCCTCGTTGCATGGGTTAATTTAACAACAGTCCAAAGACGGGCTTTGAGAAGATTCAACATCCAGTAAATGGTTCATGCATCATATGGTAAAAAAGTGATGCCTTTATGCAATCCCAGTAAGAAAAGTTATATATTTATAGTTTACATCTAAACAGCTGTGCCTTCAAGTCTTATTTCTCAGTGTATTTTTTCAAATGTTAACTAACTAAGGTCAGAGATTTGGTTGTTCTCTTGAAAATGTCTAGCAACTGAAAAGATATTGATCATTCAGAATGCATGTCTTTGTCTTTTTTAGACTATTTCTGACAAAAGATCAAATACTCATCTTTAGACATTGATGAACTGATACAAATCACATTTTGTGTTCATTAAGCCTAGACTGGATTAAACTGCTTGTTTATTGAACATACAGTACCAGGTGACATTTTAACACACAGAATACACCTGCAAAATAGCAACAACAAATTATGATGACACAAAGTTACTAATGTAACTGTAGAGACAATAATAAAATGTTGTCATGATATTGGACTTTAGAACTTTTAAATTCATAGGGAATGCTCTTAATGAAGGATAACCAGTAAAGGAATTTGGCATACTACACTACAAGCCCTAAAAACTTCAATAGTGTAGTGCTCACCCCTGAAAGGGCCTCTGAATATGGACAGGTTTTCCTGAATATTACAATGGCTGCAGATTACCCAAGCACAGTCCCACACACACTGTCAATTAAGACTCAATATAGATGAGGTCTTTTTAGGGTTTATTACTGAGCGTTAACATGAGAAGGTTTTAGCCACGGGATACTCCAGAATGATCAGTAATCACACTCGGATGAACTTCCCTAATCTTCCCAACAGCAGCTTTTTTGGGGGTAGCAGGGTATGGCTAGGATGTCGACTGCCCTCCCAACAGCAGTCCATAAAGCAACTTTTGGCAACTGGTTGCCCTCTGGCATCTGCCCATCCATCAGTCCCAGTGAAGTCTTTACTCACAGTGTCCCAGGAGCTGTCCACCATCCAGAATCCTCAGGTAAATCCTCTGTGAAGGAAATAAGGATCCATCCTTTAGTCAAGGACTCAGACAGTGCCCTTCAGCAAAGGTACTTCTTTGGCAATTCTCAGGCCCCAGCCCAACAATCACTGAGGCCTAAGCAGCAAATTCTTGTCTCTCTCTGTCAGGGATTTCCGGCAAGAAGAATTGTGATCAGAAATGCGCATAGGAATTCCCGCATGCACGGCGGAATGTGCGATCGCACATGCCATGGCATGCATGGCAACGATTGGTGCCAGACGGCCTATTTAAGGAGTGCCTCTGCTCATGTTCAGTGCCGACTGGTCTTCAGCTCCCCCGTGTCCCGCTTGCTCCTGTGTGATTCCTTTGTTGCTGACCCGGCTTGTTCCTCACCTGACTCTGATTGCTCTCCTGATACTGGTTCATGACTTCGGCTCTGATCCTGACCTTGGTTTTTCCTTCTGATTCTGTACCGTGCTGCCTGGCTGTTGATGACCCTGGCTATTCTATGACACTACTCCTGTCTCTTGTCCTCACTACCTGCCTTGCTCTGCACGCTTGACAATCTACAAAACCTGCTTTGCCTACTACTACTGTGCCAAAATCAGAGGATCATCAGCCTTCCAAGGTCATCATCTGCAAGAGCTGCAAACAACAACTACTGGCACTCTTGTTCCCCTGGTCCCTAGACTCCCTCTGTTCCAACTCCAGCGGGATCAGGGCTAGTGACACAATTTCAGTCTCCCATCAGGTACGTGCCACTCTGGCTATCTCCTGGACAGGTAGCCTCCCCCAGGAAACTGGAACCCTCCCTGACAAGGAAAATATAATCTGCTTAGACTTCCTGCACATTTTTCACCTCCTTAGCCACCTTCTGCATACCCACTTCTAGGTACTGGCCATGGCATGATAATTATTTAGCTGATCATTTGAATCTCCCTCCCTATTCTCTGAAAGCTTCTTCCAGAGGCAGGGTGAAGCAAGCAAACTCTCAGCTCAGAAATCATGATCAGACCCAACTGATCAACAACCACTCCACTCACTACAGTGGAGAAAAAAACTAAACTGACCTAGCAACCTAACTAGATGGGTGCTACATCAGTTTTGACATATTCCCTCAACCACTGCTCCCTCAGCCATCTTTTTAAGTGTATGAACACTGGATGCAGTCGCTATCATGTAAAAAGCTTATAAAAAATTTTCAGAAGCTTCACTGAAAAAAAAAAAATATAACAGTATTATTTTATTCTTGTGCAGATTAAAAAGTTTACCTTTCACCTGCATAGGATGTCAGGTCAAGCAACATTACAATTGAGCATAAATCATTTTGACAGGATAATGCAACTACTGATCACTTATTACCCCCTGGTAATTCTATTTATTGTTACCCCTACTTCTGTGGGTAAATACAAGGTATCTCTCATGCCACATTTGATTAATGCATGAAAGTGTCTTTCTTTTCTGAGGAAAGACATCCATAATAAAAAGGAATGGGTGCTATAGGTCCAAATGATCAGGGTGACAAAAGAATGGTCATTAGAGATGAGCAAATTATTCAAAAATTCGGTTCGGCTGATTCGCCGAATTCGCGGAATAAATTCGCTTCGAACCGAATATATTCGCTGCGAATTTAACTTATAAAAAGGGTGTTTTTAGGCTTCAGAGAGCCTTTATATTAGTGCAGAACACTGTACCTTTAATTTAAATGCCCTTGGAGTCTGCTGGGGAAGAGAAATAATACTGTCAGTCAGTATGACATGCAGATGAGTGCCGTCGATCTTAGAATCACCGCACACTTCACTCATTTGGGCAGTCACGGGGCCAAAACCAGAGTGTGGAGCCACAGTGTGGCGGTGGAGGCAGCAGCAATGGGAGGCCATACAGCACCCTATGACAAAATGGAACCCACCAGCAGTGTGAGGAGACATTGTGGGCCATTTGTGCCAAGGAATGCGAGGGACTCCCTGCCTCCATCTCCACAGCATAGCGAGGGTCCAACAAGGTGGAGAGCCAAAAGTCATCCCTCTGTCTGATGGTTATTATTCGGCTGTCGCTACGCAAGCAACCGAGCATGCTATGGGCCATTTGTGCCAAGGAATGCGAGGGACTCCCTGCCTCCATCTCCACAGCATACTGCCACGGTGCGTCTGGGTCCTCTGTCTCCTCCTCCTCCTCCTCTACCAGATGCTCCTGCTCCTCCACTCCTGTCCGCTGAGTGGAAAAACCACCCATTTCACTCAATAATTCCTGAGCACCAATGTCCTCCTCTACCTCCTCCTCTTCTTCCTGTCCTGCCCCCACAGGGGTCATGTGGCGTTGAGATCTGTGCGCCACGTCTACCGCACCCTGACCAGCCATTGTTAACAGCATTTGTTCCAGGACGTGCAACAGAGGAATGACGTCGTTCATCCCATAGTCCTGCCGACTCATGAATAGCGTGGCCTCCTCAAAGGGCCTGAGCAAGCGGCAGGTGTCACGCATGAGCTGCCAATGGCTGACATCTAAGTTACACAGGGGAGTACCTTTATCCGCTTGTAACATCAGGAAATCGGTGATGGCCTTTCGCTGTTCGTAAAGGCGGTCTAACATATGTAGGGTTGAATTCCACCTTGTTGCAACGTCGCAGATCAGGCGATGCTGTGGAATTCCGTTCTGCCGCTGCAGCTGAAGGAGGGTGTGCTTTGCGGTGTAGGAATGGCTGAAATGCATGCAAAGTTTACGTGACATTTTAAGGATGTCTTGCAGTGGGATGGTGGATTTTAGGAACCGCTTGACAACCAGATTGAACACGTGAGCCATGCATGGCACATGGCACAACCTTCCTTGACGCAGAGCAGACACCATGTTCTTTCCGTTGTCGGTCAACATGGTTCCGATTTTCAGTTTGCGCGGAGACAGCCATCTGTCGATTTCTCTGTTCATTACACTCAGAAGTTCCTCCCCTGTGTGACTACGTTCGCCAAGGCATACCAGGTGCAGCACAGCGTGACACCGTTGCGCCCTGCACATGTGATATGCCGGTCGGGTAATGGGACTTGGCACGGGGGTGGCGGCTGAGGACATGGCGGAAGAAGAGGTGGTAGAGGCGGACATCTTTGCTGGACCAAGGACGTGCAAACGTGGAGGCAAAAGCGGCGTGACCTGTCCAAGTTGCTGGTGCGGCTGTGCCGACACCACGTTCACCCAGTGGGCCGTAAATGACATGTACTGTCCCTGACCGTAGTTACAGCTCCACACGTCGGCGCTGCCGTGCACTTTGGCAGAGACCGACATGCTCAAAGACTGGCCCACCATCTCTTCTACATGTGAATGCAGGGCTGGCACTGCCTTTTTGGCGAAGAAATACCAGCTTGGCACTCTCCACCGCGGCTCGGCACAAGCCATCATTTCTCGGAAAGGTGCTGAGTCCACCACTTGGAAAGGGAGGGACTGCAGCACCAGCAACTTGGACAGGAGGACGTTCAGCTTCTGCACCGTCGGGTGCGTGCTCGCAAACTGTTGTCTCTTGGAAACGGATTCCAAGAAAGACTGCTGACGGAATCCGTGAAGAGGAGTAGCAGGAGAAGGAGCATCTGAACGAGCGGAAGATGCCAACGAGCGACAACTCCCCTCAGCAGAGGTGTTGGAGCCTTGACTGGCTGATAGAGGGCGATTGACGTCGGGTGACGGAGCAAGTAACGGAGCGGGGGCTGGGGCAGGCAGAACCGCCGTATCTTTATCACGGTTTTCCCAGGCCACCGAATGGCGACGCTGCATATGCTGACGCAACGCTGTAGTCCCAACATTGGCCCCCTGGCCACGCTTGACTTTCTGGCCACATAGTCAACATACGACTACGTTTACTTCCTCGGGCGGCTTGACGAAAAATTGCCACACCGCCGAGTAGGAAACTTTGCCCCCGCTACTCCTCACTGGCTGACTGCTACTTCCTCCGTGCACACCGGCACCACTACTGGCCATGGTGGTAGGCTGCAGTGGAGCTGGTGCTCTACTCCGTGGCCGTTTGGCTCCACTGACACTGCTGCGACCCTGCTGCCTCCTGGGCAACCCACCGACTGTTTTGCTCGCTGGCAAGCTGGCACCCTCTTCTCCTGATGATGCGGAAGCAATAGCCTGATGACGACGAGGCTGCCAAGTGCGATCAGCCTCATCACCATCAATTAGGGTCTCCGCGTCACTACTAGCCCCCTCGGCTGCGTGTGGGTCAGGAGACAGACCTGTCTCTAGACCAGCTACCGAGCCACTCTCCTCGCCAGTACTTCTTCGCCTGGCTGCTGAAGAGGCGGATGTCTCCCCCCGTTCCTGACCGCCCTCTGTTAGCTCTTCCTCACTGTACAGTGGGGATGAGCCCACAGCATGCGATACTTCGCTTGGTAAGGGAACACCAAAGGACAGGGGCAGGTCGAGGACACGTGATTTCAGTGTGCTTGCTCCCGGGCCATGCCAACTAACGGTTGTGTCTGACGTACCCACCGACCGTTGGCTGTAGGTGTCAGAGGTGACCTGGGAAGAGGAAGACGACCGAGTCAACCAATCGATGACGGCAGGGTTGTCGGTGGAGACACGACCGCTGGATGACACCGGGAGCACTGGCCTCTGGCTGCGACTAGTGCTGCCTCGACCCCTTCCTCTGCTGCCACGTCTGCTCGCTCCTGAAACATTGCCTCCTCTGCCACTCCTCTGCGTGTTGTCTGACATACTCTTTAATTCAATAAGCACCACAAAAATAAAACCGGATTTAACTCTTTGAACGTACAATAGTGGTTGTGAAGCAGAAAGTCAGTTTGTTTAGCACAATCGGTCAATTGCAGCTTGCCGTTGGCTGTAAACTGTACGTTTATGTCACTGGAATGCACTAATCACCCAAAAAATATTACCGCCACCCGGCGTGTATATGGATTTAACTCTTTGAACGTACAATAGTGGTTGTGAAGCAGAAAGTCAGTTTATTGTACACAATCGGTCAATTGCAGCTTGCCGTTGGCTGGAAACTGTACGTTTAGGTCACTGGAATGCACTAATCACCCAAAAAATATTACCGCCAGCCGGCGTGTAAATGGATTTAACTCTTTGAATGTACAATAGTGGTTGTGAAGCAGAAAGTCAGTTTATTGTACACAATCGGTCAATTGCAGCTTGCCGTTGGCTGTAAACTGTACGTTTATGTCACTGGAATGCACTAATCACCCAAAAAATATTACCGCCAGCCGGCGTGTAAATGGATTTAACTCTTTGAACGTACAATAGTGGTTGTGAAGCAGAAAGTCAGTTTATTTAGCACAATCGGTCAGTTGCAGCTTGCCGTTGGCTGGAAACTGTACGTTTATGTCACTGGAATGCACTAATCACCCAAAAAATATTACCGCCACCCGTCGTGTAAATGGATCTAACTCTTTGAACGTACAATAGTGGTTGTGAAGCAGAAAGTCAGTTTATTGTACACAATCGGTCAATTGCAGCTTGCCGTTGGCTGAAAACTGTACGTTTCTGTCACTGGAATGCACTAATCACCCAAAAAATATTACCGCCAGCCGGCGTGTAAATGGATTTAACTCTTTGAATGTACAATAGTGGTTGTGAAGCAGAAAGTCAGTTTATTTAGCACAATCGGTCAATTGCAGCTTGCCGTTGGCTGGAAACTGTACGTTTATGTCACTGGAATGCACTAATCACCCAAAAAATATTACCGCCACCCGGCGTGTAAATGGATCTAACTCTTTGAACGTACAATAGTGGTTGTGAAGCAGAAAGTCAGTTTATTTAGCACAATCGGTCAATTGCAGCTTGCCGTTGGCTGGAAACTGTACGTTTGTGTCACTGGAATGCACTAATCACCCAAAAAATATTACCGCCAGCCGGCGTGTAAATGGATTTAACTCTTTGAACGTACAATAGTGGTTGTGAAGCAGAAAGTCAGTTTATTTTGCACAATCGGCAAACTGCAGCACCAACTGTGCACGACAGCCACCAAAAAAAAAAAGGATGTATGTCACTTTAAATTTTCGAATCTTTGATAGCTGTGGTCCTAAGTAACGATTCTGTGTCCCTGAGTAACGATTCTGTGTCCCTGAGTAACGATTCTGTGTCCCTGAGTAACGATTCTGTGGCCCTAAAGTCTCTGTGGCCCTAACTCTGTCCCTTAATACACACAGGTCTGTCTCTCTTGAATTAATTCTAATGGAGAATTCTAAGATGGCCGCGATTTATAGCTCCACCATTACACAGTGCTGGCTGGCTGCTGATTGGCTAATGCGATCACATGTCATGAATGCATTATGGGTCAGCGCGCCTTGTCTGCGCGCCTTCCCAGAGATCCCCGCCCCATCTTCTCTGTCCATTTTCTCCGTCGCCACACATGTCGCCGCCATTTTTGGGAAAATTCGATTCGTGCATCCGAATTTTGCTAATCTTCGGATTCGTCGCAAACAGAATTTTTCCAAATCTTCGGAACGAATTCCACTTCGTCATGTTCGATTCGCTCATCTCTAATGGTCATGTAAGTACAATGATACCTGTTACCACTTTTAACAAACATGAACAGTGTGGAAACATTTTTCTAGCACTGATAATTATCAGAATGAGCATGAGCAGTGCACACAAATGGCTATTTTAATTTCTACTATGCATGACATAACATGGATGAAAGATGGGTGGATCACATGCAATATTTAGGATCATGTTTATGTTTCTGATTTCTTCTTTCTCCTGGATTATTTCTCTTTGTCCCTTTTTCCTCTTTTTTTTTTCTTTTCTTTTCGCTTACTTGAAGGAATATCCATATAATTGAAGTGAAAGAAAAAGGGGCCCCAAGATGTTGCTCCCCATGTCATTGTGTAGCTACTGCAAGGTAGAGGAGGAAAGGAGGGATCACCAACAGCAGCTGGGCTATGGGATTCTGAGCGTTGAGCGTTCCCTGAGCCGGAGCTGTAGGATCACATCTTTAGACCAGAGCAGTTTAAAACAGGTAAGTACATACATCTTTTTTATACAAGTTAGACAGGATAGGCTGGGGGGCATTTTTCAGAATAGTTAGTGTTAGGGTCCTTTCACATGGCGTTCTGTTTTTCATCAGTCAGTTGATAGATCAAAAACAGACATCAATGTAACTCTATGGAAAAACAGATATAAACAGATGATCATCCATTTACATTCACATCCATCCTCTTCCTTTTTTTAAACAGATAAAAGCCTATTTTTGTTCCATTAAAAGAAAACGGTACAGAGGATAAATGGATGTAAACGAACAAACGGTCCATTTTTGCATAGTTGTTAGCAGCCAGCATCCAAACAACCATTGACTCATCTCTGTTGTCATCTCTGCAGCAGAAAGTAAGCAAAAGAAAAAAAAAGCAGACTGAATGTTGGTGGGTGGGGGGTTGAGGGGGCTGTGAATATTGCAGATGGGTAGATGGGTTGGAGTGGAGAAAGGAAGGAGAGGAGCAGTACATACAGTGAGGGAGCAATCTATACAGACAGGCTCCCTCACTTGTCAGCTCTAACTGTCATAGCCGGCTTTAAATTTAATTGCTGGCTTTTTTTTCTGTACTTTATAGCTCTCAGAAGGAGCTGTCATTCAGCCCTGCAACTGAGATAAACAAAGGGATGGGGTCTCTGGGGGATATCACTGATGTTTAGGTTTGACCTCATATTATATGGTTTTTGGTAAAACTAAACCAGCTTTCCTACCACTTTAAATATGTGACACCTGTGGTTAAGGTTTATATAATTTGTCCCTTGTAGTCTTATATTATAGTGTATGGTTGTATACCTTCATTTTTGTCATTCCTTCTGTTGATTTTTCATTATTTTTTATATATTTTTTCATTTGATTTGTAAATAAACAGCTTTTTATGAAATCTGACATTGTCATTGTAAGTGGGGAAAACTGTGCCAAAATGTCCCAGCACAATAACACAGTAACAAATATATATATATATATATATATATATATCCTAACCCTAAACCATGCTAATTAATTATTTCTCCATAACTATTATTTTTCTGACATATTTTTTGGTGCCCATGGAAGCACAAGCATTAATCCAAGTTTACGTCAATTAACAAGCGTTGTGTTAGTTGTGTTAAGGCAGTCATGTCATTTGAATGGGTGGGCTGCCTAAAACATGAAAATACTTTTAAAAAAATGCATGTACCATTTCTGGCAGTGCAAAGCATTTTACTGCATTGCCACAAATTGCGTTGTACCACAATGCACATCTGTGAGCAAAGTGCATTAGATTGCCATTAATGGCAATGCTTCACACAAATGTGTGTAGTGTGCATTGCTGCATGTTGCAATAATGCAGTATTGTGAATGGCCAAAGTAAGACAGACTTACTGGCTAGATCACCAGGTTAAAATAATGGAAAGAAAGCCTTAAAAAATGAAGCCTTTGCATATAAGAATTGGTAAACTGCAATACAGGGGCGGACTGACCATTTGGATCTCGGGTACTGCCCGAGGGCCTGGGGTCAGTAGGGGGCCCCATGAGATGCCCCTGGTACCTTTTTCATAGGCGTTTTTGAGTTTGGGCAAGGACACAGGGGCCCCATGATCCCCTATTGCCCGGGGGCCCCATGATTTGTCAGTCCGCTTCTGCTGCAATATAATAAACGTTTACTTTAGGGTTTAATGCCACTTTAAGTAAAATTAAACCCTTTTTTAGTTTATTGAACACAATGAAATAAACATTCCCCAGTAAAATTTCCTTAGCATGTGCAGTTTACAATTTTCAGTGCGGCTGACTCTTGCTCTCAGTGCTTCTTTTCTGAACTTCTGATCTTCGCATGAAATAGCTAACAGTGGACATTGCAATTTCCAGTCAGTCTGTTAGCTTGGAGAAGGGAGAGGAGAGCAGATGGTTGGATGAGGGGAGTACCTTACCATCTTAGACTACAGGTCTGTGTGTTTCTATTGATGCACACAGTGTAGGGAGACACATTTCTAGTCACTGCATGCTAAGGTAGCTCCATATGATGCTGCAAGAGAAAGGAGCCACTCTGAAACAGGAAAAATGAGGCAGTGGTCATGGCACTATCTTAAACTAGAATATAGGCATCTGGCTTGGAAGTTGATAGCAAGGTACTGGTTATCGTCGGCTTCACCGACTAGTAAGCATTGGATAGACTATGTTAATTCATTACTCCCGTGGGAAAATCTCACGTACCAACATGGCAATGCTTATCGTAAGTTCCAGCAGGTATGGCAGGGTTGGCTGGATACACCTGGGCTTGCCCCTCAAGTGATAGTGGACCGACTTTTGCAGATGTGACATTTTATATCAGGCGTGTGGCTTCGCTCTTCCCCTTAGGGGAGATCATGTGCATCCCCCATTTTTTGCTGATGAGATGCCTCAGGTGAACCAGATGATGTTGTTGATGTAGTTATTTTTATTGTTTGTAGGCATGTTTTGGATTTTGTTCCTTTCCCCCATTTATGTTTACATCTGGACGGGAAGAAATAAAAGGGTAAAAAAGAGAAAGTAAGATATTGTCAAAAAGGCTTTGGATCCTTGTGGTCCCTGTATTATTTGATTACTATTTCTGTTATATATATATATATATATATACAGTTGCAAGAAAAAGTATGTGAACCCCTTGGGATTACGTGGAGTTTTGCATGAATTGGGCATAAAATGTGCTCTGAACGTCATCTAAGTCACAACAATAGAAGAACACAGTCTGCTGAACATAATACTACACAAATATTAGATGTTGCCATGGTTTAATTGCACATAACATGTAAACATTCACAGTGCAGGGAGGAAAAAGTATGTGAGGCCCTAGCTTAATGACTTCTCCCTGAGCTAATTGGAGCCAGGAGTGAGCTAACCTTGACTCCAATCAGTGTGATGATATTGGATGTGTTGCTGACAGCTGTCCTGCCCTTAAAAAACACACACCTGTTTTGGGTTTACTGGTTTCAAGAAGCACTGTCTGATGTGAACCATGCCTCGCAGAAAAGAGCTCTCAGAAGACCTACGATCAAGAATTGTTGACTTGCATGAAGCTGGAAAGGGTTACAAAAGTATCTCCAAAAGCCTTGATGTTCATGTGTCCACGGTAAGACAGACTGTCTACAAATGGAGAAAGTTTAGCACTGTTGCTACTCTCCCTAGGCATGGTCGTCCTGTAAAAATGACTGCAAGAGCACAGCGCAGAATGCTGCATGAGGTAAAGAAGAATCCCAGAGTGTCAGCTAAAGACCTACAGAAATCTCTGGCACATGCTAACATTTTTGTTGACACATCTACAATAAGGAAAACATTAAACAAGAATGGAGAACATGGGAGGACACCACGGAGGAAGCCATTGCTGTCCAAAAAGAATATTGCAGCACGTTTGAAGTTTGCAAAAGAGCATCTGGATGTTCCACAGCACTACTGGCAAAATATACTGTGGACAGATGAAACCGAGATTGAGTTGTTTAGGAAGAACACACAACACTATGTGTGGAGAAAAAAAGGCACAGCACACCAACATCAAAACCTCATCCCCACTGTAAAACATGGCGGAGGGAGCATCATGGTTTGGGGCTGCTTTGGTGCCCCAGGGCTTGGACGGATTGTTGTCATTGATGGGAAAATGAATTCCAGAGTTTATCAAGACATTTTGCAGGAAAACGTACGACTATCTGTCCGCCAACTGAAGCTCCGCAGAGGATGGGCGATGCAACAGGACAATGACCCAAAGCATACAAGTAATTCAACAAAACAATGGCTGCAACAGCACAGAATACGCCTTCTGGAGTGGCCCAGTCAGAGTCCTGACCTCAACCCGATTGAAATGCTGTGGCATGACCTTAAGAGAGCAATTCACACCAGACATTCCAAGAATATTGCTACACTGAAACAGTTTTGTGAAGAGGAGTGGTCCAAAATTACTCCAGATCGTTGTGCAGGTCTGATCTGCAACTACAGGAAACGTTTGGTTGAGGCTATTGCTGCCAAAGGAGGGTCAACCAGTTATTAAGTCCAAAGGTTCACATACTTTTTCCTCCCTGCACTGTGAATGTTTACATGTTATGTGCAATTAAACCATGGCAACATCTAATGTTTGTGTAGTATTATGTTCAGCAGACTGTGTTCTTCTATTGTTGTGACTTAGATGACGTTCAGAGCACATTTTATGCCCAATTCATGCAAAACTCCACGTAATCCCAAGGGGTTCACATACTTTTTCTTGCAACTGTATATATGTGTACTTTTCCATTTTCTTTATTATCTTGACAATAAAAGTTGTTTGCATTTTAAAAAAAACTAGAATATAGGCAAGGGTTAAAAGATAAAGAGGCTGCATACTCAGTAAGTGATTAAACCAGCTGCTAAAAGTGCATAAAAAATGAGGGAGACAAGATCTAAATATGTTTTAGTAAAGTTTATTATACTCTTTGTATTTGCACTAAAAGTTAAAGTATTGTATATGTGAACCATTACCTTGTAAAACAATCAATTCAGTTTAAAACAGAAATGCAATGCAAACTGTTTATACCTTGGGGTGGGGGGATCATCAGAAGTCTTAGCCATTGGAGAACAGACAAGCTGAGCTCCCAGTGCAGCCCGAAAACTAATGAAAACTAACTATGCTGGGATGGATGTGCTCTCATGCCTAGCATTGTCATTTTGAAATCGGAAAGCAGGGGGGCTGGCAGGAACACCAGGTAATTCACACAAAGGAAGTAATACAAAGAGAACACAATACCTTTTCATACAAGTACATGGTACAGCAGGCACATATCAGGAATATGAAATTTTACTCTTTAAAGTTCAGTACAAGCTTCTTGGGTATACCTGAAATAGCCTGGTTGTGAGAAATTATATCCCACAGGTGTAGACGTTTATGATGTGTCTATGAATATGCATTCTTTCTGCCCTTTCTTGTCAATGTGACATCCATATTTTAGTTTTATGACCATTCTTATCTCTGTGATCCCCCACCCCAATTTAATAACCCTCCTCTGTATCTTTTGTATCTCATTATTATGTCTCTCTTTTAATTACCTTGGGTTGTGGTTTTTTTTAAGCTTGGCCTTTAGAAGAAGGGGGTATACCAAAAACTTGTCCTGAAAT
This sequence comes from Staurois parvus, assembly GCF_062004578.1. Lineage (NCBI taxonomy): Eukaryota > Metazoa > Chordata > Amphibia > Anura > Ranidae > Staurois > Staurois parvus. The sequence continues at coordinate 6,915,388 of NW_028317803.1, forward strand.
TGTAACCTAAATTTCGACCCCTTAAAAATGTACACTTACCTGACACTTATCCCAACTGCAGAGTTTAAGCACTGCTATACTCCTAATCTACTTTTTCCTGTAGGAAGGGCAGTTAATGGACTTAAAGTGGAACTAAATTCCACTGGGTGGTCTCTTCTCATATTGTGTAAATATACACATCATACTTTCAAATTATGGCACACTTAATTCTCAGTCTGTCCTGTTCAAGCTCCAGTCTCAACTCCATTGGATACCAGTAGGTAATAAATAGATCCTTTGGATTTTTTTTCCATTTGTGACCCTTTAGGGAGACTACTCCTCACTTGTTTCTCAGTGACACTCAGGGGGTTGTTTTACTAAAACTGGTGAGTGCAAAATCAGCTCTGTATAGAAACTAATAAGCTTCTAGGTTTTATTGCCAAAGCTCAATTGAACAAGCTGAAGTTAGAAGCTAATTCACTACCATGCACAACTGCACCAGATTTTGTACTCTCCTGTTTTAGCAAATCTACCCCTTAGTGTCTTCAATAGAGGAGGAAAAGGAAGCAGCAATCTCTGCCTCTTCAGTCTAGCTCAGGAGTCATCAGAGGACATAGAGTATGTACAGGGAAAAAGCAAAGGATGTTATCTGTTTTTGGTGATGGAGAGCTCCTATAGATTTACATGGTCCAGTTTGGCAAATCATTCACAAGCATGGCAAGTTAAGTTCCACCTCATGACTACAGAGAGCCTCTGAATGCAGATAAATTTAAAGTTATACTAAATACTAAAGATAAAACAGAAAAAGACAAAAAAATAACAAAACATCAAACATTCGCACAGAGCAGACCCGTTCCTTCTCCTCCTCTCAGGTCCCCTGCAGGCTCTCCTGGATTCTCCACCCTGATGAGTGCCCTCAGAGCAAGCTGCTTGCTCTGGGTACACTTGTGCATGCTTACTCCCCAGCCACTTTCTCATGTCCATAAGACACACAGGTTGATGCTCGGTCCCATCCCCCTCTCACTGTCTGTGACTGACAGCAGCATGAGCCAATGGCTCCCACTGCTGTGTCTCAGCTAATGAGGAGGGAGAGTCCTGGGAGAGCTGTTGGATTGAGATGGGGTTTAGGTAAGTATTGGGGGTCTGTGAGAGGAGCAACACACTGAAGGTTTTTTACCTTCATGCACAGAATGCATGAAGGTAAAAAAACCTTCAGCCTCTACAACCACTTTAAAGCCTGTCTTCAACTTTTCTACCCCCTGAGAACTGTAATCTTCTGGAGCAGTGGGAATTTATATAATTACAGGGCTAACAGGAGCTCTTATCAAGAGAGCCCAACTATACCCAGCCGTTCCTCCTCAATCCACAAGTTATAGAAGCTGTACTACAACTTCTATAGATGACACATGATTTCTGAATGGGAGGGGCAAAGCTATCAATCATCCACCTGTTTTCCATTCATAGATCCTGTGTTATTCATAGAGGAGAGTGCAGAAAAGACAGAAAAAAATATACTGAAAGCAGAAGGATCAGGACAAGGGGCACATCATATTAACTGTAAATTATGTCCCTTGTGTTGATTTTTCTTATTTTAGTTTTAGCTAAATGTAGGCTTTATTGTGTATATTAACAGGTTCCCCAAAAGCAGAGGTCAGTTTCAAGCAAAGAACACTGCATGACATTCGTTTGAATCTGTAGCATGTGTCTCCAATATTTCCTGCACAAGAGGTATAGTAGCTGCTGTGGGTAGAAGGTAGATAATTAGTTCTCCGGTCTACAGTCTTACTGCAGCTAGGTGCATTTCTCTTCCTAGTTCATTTTCCAGAGATAAGACTTCCAAAATAACACTACCAAGTCTTATCTGCAGAGACTAACCTAGATGTACTGTAATTTTCTGCTTATTATTTCATGCTCTTTCACTGCCAAACACATCTTATATTATGACCTGTCAGCAACTGGAACCAAATAAAGGCAATGCAGGGAAAAATAATTAAAAATGGAACTGTTTCCCAGAAATCCAAACAATTGGAAGACATAACTGAATGAGACCATTGAAAAGTGACAGAATATGTAGAGAGACATAATACAAAGAACCACATGGCAAAATATAGTGGGGATCAGAAAAGAAAAACACAACTGTGTACAGTATGTGAACATTTAAGCTATCAGTTTTACCTAAAGAAAGTTTCCAGAGTATATTTCCTGATATGCAAGCAAAAGCAGAGCCAATTGGTAAGAACAAAAATCTGCTAAAGTTAGAGTTAAGCAAAAAACCCAATTTTAAACAAGTTACAATGACTGATGGAGAAACTGAGCGGATTTGTGAACAAAAAAACCACTGATGCAGATGTGCCATACAAAATGCCTAGGATGAAAAAAAAAAATCTATTTTATAGATCTTTTTGAAGAATAAAAAATAATGCACTGACCTGAGGAACTTACAATATAATTTTCTTATCCCAGTCTTCAAATCACAAAATCACTGACAAATGCTTTGAATTTTAAAGAATCAATCACAGAATTTTATTTCAGAGCTATATAAAAATAGAACAAGTTCCATCATTGTGCTAGCAGTATCTCTATTGTCTGAATAACTTTAAATTCTACATTTGAATGGAAATAGATGTTCGTTAAATGCATGCATTCGGCATTTAAATGGACAATCTTCTCTGGCAGTTACTATGATAACAGTGCATTGTACTGTTTTTACATGTTTGTAGCACATGAACTAGACATTGTACTTAACAATAGAAGCTTGATTTCTGTAATCAGGATTATAGTCATACTGCACTCTAAGAATACCAATACAAGGCACAGAGAACTATTGTTGTCATATATTCTAAATGTTAGAAACATTTAACTTCAACGAATACAGACTAATTATCTAATGGTATTAACTTGATGTGGTAGTGATGACAAGATATATAGGTGAATATTGAATTAAAAATGGTATAGGAAATAATTCAGCCATTGGGAAAAAAGGGATGAAGAAAGTGAAAATGAAAGGAATAAAAACTGCAAGAAACAGATGTGGTGTAGGGATCACTGGGAGAGACTATAGTGCATGGCAGAGGACCTGAAATTAATATTCCCTGAAGTGTCAGATCCAGGAGATTCTTTAAGTTTTTGTTTCTGTGCAATACAGCAGTGACCAGCAGTGTAGGCAGTTGGAAATATTAGTATTAAAGTGATTGTAAAGACTTATTTTTTTATTTTTTAAAATAGCAAACATGTCATTCTTACCTGCTCTGTGCAATCGCTTTGCACAGAGCAGCCCCAATCCTCCTCTTCTCAGGTCCCCTGGCAGTGATCTTGGCTTCTTCTCTTCTTGGCGTGCCACTATAGGAGGCCACTTCCTATTGTGGCACACCTGCGTGCTTGATCCTGAGCTGCCTCTATAATATACATAGAGAACAGCTCAGCCCCGACCCCAGCTCCCTACTTACTGACTGTGATTGACAGCAGTGGGAACTAATGGCTCCCACTGCTGTGTCTGAGCCAATGAGGTGGGAGAGAGAGGAGAGAGCCACTGTTCTTCTACACATCGCTGACCTGAGATCAGGTTCTGGTAAATATAAGGAGGGGTGGACTGCATACAGAAGGTTTTTACCTTCGTGCATAGAATACATGAAAGTAAAAAGCCTGGTAGCTGCAAGACAAGTGGGACATACATTAGCCTGGAGGAACAGGGTGCGACTGAATAAAAGTTGTCATAAAATACAGCAAACAAATAAAAGTGTGCACCTATAGTCTCAAATGCTCCTGAATAACCTCTCCCCCACAAGATTTTATGTCATCCTCAACATAAGAAGATGGCCTATGATAAAGCATAGTTTTTTTGCAGTCTTACAGTATCTTTAGGAAGCCATGGGTAAGTAGCAATCTTGATTGCTTAAGGAAACATGCTCTCTGGGGCAACTGCTCCCGGTGTTAAGTCACAGTTTATCGCTAGGCCAATTGCGCACCGTAGTACCTGGCGACGTATTTTCTCTAGTGCAACAAATTCTTTAGTACCCATTTTACACATCTTTGTATAAGTTACTGTAAGTGAACTAAAGATGATGGAAAGTTAGGGGACACATTTTTTTTTTTCCTTTTGTCCTTTCTTTAGATGAGACTGGCAGAAGACTAAACATACATTGGCAATGTCAGCTGATAGTTTCCACCAATAACATCATCTGTTTACTCTTTTCCTTTTTCCCATTTCCATTTCCAGACAACCCCCTTTTTCTCTGTCATCTAGTTCCATCACCTAAACTGCTCTTGCTTTTCCTTCTGTCATAAGCATGTATGTCTGAATACTAAATAACCATGGCACAATGTCACAATGAATAACCTTTGGAACACTACACATAACAAATTCTAACAAATTTTAGATTCAACAAAACATTCTGGGCTTAAATAAGGGTAAACAGGTAATGCATGACTACAGTTCACCACCTGTACAGTTGAGTTTCTGGTTACAGTACTTGGTTGACCCAAAAGTGTCATCAGTCAAAATCTTTGGTTGTCTTTTGTCTCTGCTTAGTTGTATTCTTCTTGGAGGTAGTGAATCTGAATCATGCTCTTTCTCATCTCCAACTCTTTCACCACTTTCTTCTGAGTTTTCTGGTGATGAAGTCACACCTTCCATGTTTCTTGATAAACATTCAGTTAATTCAATTTAATCTCCCGTATTGGCTTCTATAGCTGTTTCTGAAGCATCCTCATTTGTTTCTAAGTGACAGGGGTAGAACTATTCAGCTTCTGGATTCAAACCTGTTGTGTTTGTATTGGTGTGATTGCTTGAGTTACAGGAATCAAAGCTGTCCAATGCTCTTGTTCATTGCCAGATTCATTTTCTGAGTCATCTTCCGAGATCAGTGTGAGCGGTCTTGTTGTACTTCAACATTTTTCCTGTTTTCTTGTACTGGATCTTTCTAACATTGTCTGACCTTGTTCTACAGGTAAATAATCACATGGCAATAACAAATTGCGGTGTAGGATTCTCGCCCTACCTTTCCCAGTCTCGGGGTTGACTTCATACACTGGACTATCATCACACTTCCTTTTTAGGACTACATATACTGTATGGTATCTTCCCAATAGGATCTCACTTTTCCAGAACCTGCTCTTTCGGTAAGGTTTTGTACAAGAACTTTACTGCCAGGTCTTAGTTCGGTAACATGAACTTTCTTGTCATAATGTTCTTTTCCTCTCTCTGCGGCATACAGTAGGTAGCTGTTTTTAAAGCAACTTCATAAACCTTGGTCATTCTTTGTCCATGTGTTCATATATTCAGAGTGTGTTTTGTATTTTTCATTGACTGGGGTCTCAAACATGCTATCAATGGGTAGTCTTGGGGATCTTTCAAACTGTAAGAAAAAAGGAGAATATCCTGTAGCTTCACTCCGGTTACAATTCTAAGCATGTACTACCCTTGCAAGCAAACTTTTCCTGGTTTTTTTTAAATTCTGGTGACAAAGTACGAAGCATAGATAATAGGTTGTGATTCAACTTGTCCGTTGCCTTCTGGGTGGTATGGAGTTGTGTGGGAGTTTTGTATGTGGCAGTGCTTTCCCAATGCCAAAAACAATTGATTTTCAAATTCTTTACCCATATTATGGTGAATTCTAGTAGGAAATTCAAATTTCAAAACAAAATCATTGAACAATTTATCTGCAACCGTTTTTGCTGACTTGTTTTTGGTTGCATATGCCTGAGAAAATCTTGTAAAATGGTCCATTACCACTAAGATATACTCATATCCACCTTTACACGCTTCAAGGTGCAGAAAGTCAATGGAAACCATCTCAAAAGGATAATATAATATTGATAATATTGATACAATACTATTCAATGGGGCTCAAACAGGCTTATTTGGGTATTTATCCTTCAAACAAGTACACTGTTGTGTGATGTAATGCTCAGCGTCACTTTGCATACGTGGCCAAAAGAATCTATCTCTGATTAGAATTACAGTCCTTTTAACTCCCAAATGTCCCATCTCTTTATGTAACTCTTTAAACACTAAGTGATGGTACATCTTGGGCAGCACTAGCTGGGAATTGGTTGATGTTTTTCGTCTCAAAATTCCATCATTGTTGAGGTAAAGTTTGGTCCACTGCCTCATGAGTATGGAGATATCAGAGGGTTCACCTTGACATTCATGCTTTGATGGAAACCTGTTTTAACTTTTTAAAAACAAAACAATAAATTCCTCCTGCGCCGCCAATGCTAAAGCACAAAACTAGGTGGCTGCTAACACCTGCCTATCACACCAATAGTGTTGGAAAAGTGAAAAAAATGATGCTGTGCTACCCAATCAAACAGACCCCTAAATAATAATGAATCAAAGTGAAAAAGGTTCAAATAAAATATATAAAAACAAATCAAAACACGCTTCCATCGAGCGTGGTGATGTCATTTCCAGTAAGAATGGCAGCCGCCATCTTGGTACACCTTAGTGCTGTACACCTCTCTGCCATTGCAGTTTTCCATGCTTGTATGGGTCTGTGGACCCGTTTCTCTATGTGAGGTAAGCACTCTGCTGTTTTTATTCAATAAACGGTTTACTTACTACACTATGGGAGTTATTTTTTTTAATTTCCATGTGTGAGCTATTGGAGAGGAGAGAATTTTGGCCATATCCATGTTGGGACTTCTGAGTTTACTGCTGGTACATTGATGAGTATCTACCATCGCCACTATAGAGGATTGCCCTGATCATTATCAAAGGGATATCATTTGATGAGTGCTCTTTTAGCCTTCTGACCCCTTGCGGGTCGCAACCTGGAGGTTAGAGAGCACACTAGCTGGTGGAGCATTTGCTGTGTTTTTTGTGGTCACTGGATGTTCCACGGCTTCTTTTGAAGATACAAAGATTCAATGGGACTGACCGCTTTACTATGGCATTTTTCACATTTATTTATATATTTTTTATGCATTTATGATTTTTATGGTACCTATCTATTCATTGTTTATGTATTATTACTGTCACTTTGTTCACATTGGGTGTTTGATTTTTTTTTTTGAGTGATTCATATTTATTACTTGTTTATCATTATATATTTTTTTTCACATTTGGATCACTAACAGTTTCATGTTGCTATGTGATTGATTCATTTATCATTCTATGTTCACTTTATTCATTAATTTTCCTGCTCACTCATTTCATCACAAGTTTTGTTTTTTTTTTGTGTGTTTTTATGTTGGTTTTTTTTTTGCACCTTTTTTCACTTTGGTTCATTATTATTTAGGGGTCTGTTTAATTGGATACTGCAGCAAATTCTTTTTAATTCACTGTTTAACTTTTGTACTTCCATACTTTTCCAATCTCCAGTTCTTCTTTTTGTGCTGCTCTTATTGTTTCTTTGAGAATCTGAGCTATTTTTTTAATGCACCATGACCTGTTTTTGATGCTGCGTTGGCAATTGTCATTGGGCACAACCAAGTCATTCTTTCCTCCTGGTGTACTTGAATGGCTTGGATTATGCTACTGATGGTCTTAAAGTCTACTTCTTGTGAACATTGTTGCATGCACTGTTCAGGGCTCAAGGGCATACGAGAGAGTACATCTGTATCAACATTCCTTTTCCCAGGACGGTACTTGATGGTAAAGTTAAAGTCAGCCAATTCTGCAACCCATGTATGACCTGTTGCATTCAACTTGGCTGTTGTAAGGACGTAAGTTATAGGGTTATGTTCTGTGTATACCACGAATGACAGACTGTAATATGGGTAATCTCGAAACCTGTCACAAATTGCCTATTTCATTGGTAGAAACTCTAGTTTTCCTGAGTGCATGTGGTATTTCCTTTCAGTAGGTGTAAGAGTTCTAGATCCATAAGCAATTATCCTTAATCTCCCCTCCTGTTCTTGGTATAATACAGCACCTAGTCCTTCTTGCGAGGCATCACAGTGAAGTACAAATGACTTAGAATAGTCTAGATAACCCATGACTGGAGGATGAGTTAATACTTTAATAAGCTGGCTCAATACTTCCTGATGGTGGTTAGTCCAATCTATGGGATGATACGAGGGAAGTTGACCTTTCAATTTTGGTATGGGTTTCTTTGTCTTTCGGATTTGGTTGGCAGGTGCCAAAGTCAAAGTAGATTTTGAGTCTACCAACAGTAAGTAATTGAGAGAGGCTTTGCAATTCTGGAGAAGTTTTGTATGTAGGGGCAGCAGTAGGAGAGAAACCCCAATAATTTCCTGAGTTCTCCAACCGTCCCTGGTCTTTTATCTCTCAATGCAAGTACAGGTGTAATCTCAGCTGGATCCATGGAATGACTGTTTTTCAACACAATTTTGCCCAAGAATCTGACTTTGTCCTTACAAATCTTACATTTTCTGGCTGTTAGTTTGACTCCATGTTGTTGATAGGGCTGAAGTACTAACCGTATGTGTTCTATGTGGTCATGGAATGATTTGCAGTGGACCAGATTGTCATCTAGGTAAGGCAGGCAGATGTCATCCTTCAAGCCAATTAAACATAATTACATACTGTGCTAGAATTTGGCAGGTGCAGAGCTAAAACCAAAGGGTATTCAGATCAATTCATACAAACACCAAGGTGTGATAAAGGCCGTTAATGGTCGACTAGCTTCTTCCACAAATCCTTGATGATATGCTTTTCCCTGGTCCAGCAAAGAGAACCATGAACTTCCTCCTGAACTGTCAAGCATGTCTTGAATCCTTGGAAATGGATGACAATCAGGAATGGATTTCTACTTTAACTCTCTGTAATCACAGCAAAATCTTAAGTTGCCTTCTTTCTTTCTTACACACACAATGGGTGAGTATAAAGACCACGGTCTTCCTTACAATTGGCTTGTAATAAATTTACAAGGACCTCTGTTTTCTTTGTTGGCAGATCTAAAACTGTTCTAAGTGCGTCCACAAATCCTGGAATGGATTTTTTTTCCCTCAGCAGATGTTTCTTTGAATATTTCTTCAATGACTTTATAGCCAATGATGGGCTTCCCTGCTACAGTATCGTTCTCTGATACTACAAGTGGCACTAATAACGACTTTGTGTTATTTTGACTTGGCGTTAGCTGGAAAGTTGCTTCAACCCATCCAGAGAAGGGAATGTCAGTCTCATTGGCTGGCTGATTTTCCATGTAAAACTCTTGGTCCGAGTAATTCTTCAAATGACCTGAGCACTGTATGTGGCAAAAATCGTTGTCTCCAGCTCTCATTGATTATACTGACCTGAGAGCCTGTATCCCACAAAGCATAGACAGGAATGGTGTCTGACAGTTTACATAGCATCTTTTCTCAATGAGACTTAGCAACTTATTATGTTGTTTCGAGGTAATACAGTCCATTATGGCCGACAGCCTATCAGCAGTCTGGGGTGGGTGCCGGGTAATACAGCCCTGTGTTCTCTGCGACGGGTCTGAATTTAGACTTTTAGTGAGGGTACTCATTGCTGTGTGGGAATATGCATTAGTAGTTTCTTTGACACAGGGAAATGTGGGACTTTGGGATGCAGGGGCGGCGTCGGTCACTCTGTCACTGTACAGTAACCCTCTCTCATTTAACTGGTTCTGTTTTTTCACTCTGCATCCTTTTGCCAAATGTCCAGATTGACCACATTTCAAACAATGGTCACATGTGGTTCCCCGATTAGTCTTTTCACAATACTCACAACTCCTCATTCTTGTTCTCAGCATTTCTGCCTGCCTTTTATACCCACGATCATGTCTACCTCCTGAACTTTTGAAGAAGCTTTTTAATTTCTAACATTTCTTTTTGCATCTGCAGTATAATCTTTTCAAGATAGAGTTTAATATCCAGAGGTGGCTGAGTTATCTGGATACACACTTGTAGTTGGGGTAATGGTATTGTGCAAGCTGTGCTAGTAATAGCAACTGGTTCTTGAGAATGTTTTAAGGACATCATAAAGAGCTGGCAGAGATTGAGTGAGATCTGTCATTATGACAATTACGTCGTCTGCATATAATCCAATTTTAGGGGTGGTATTGTCGACTTGCAGGCCTGATATCCAGGAATGTATCCGTATAGCTTCTGGGAGGGGCTCCATCACCAAAGCGAATATTAGTAGGGATAGGGGGCAGCCTTGTCACATTCCATTAGTGATGTTGAAGGGTTTTGAAATCATATCAGAAGTCCAAACTCTGGCAGACTGTTGCGAATATAGGGCTAGGACGGCTTTAAATATGTTACCTACAAACCCATATGTTTGGATCACTACTTTAAAATATGACCAGTGTACTCTATTGAATGCCTTCTCTGCATCCAGCAAAAGGAGCAGAGAAGGTGTTCTGTGGTGCTCTGCTCATTGGATAAGGTCGAGGAACCATTGGGTTCTTTCTGCTGCTTGCTACTTAGGGATAAAACCTACTTGATCAGAGGAGACTAGTAAAGGAAACTATACAAGGAGATACGGAAGGCTATAATTTTTGCCTATATTTTAATGTCTGTATTTAATAATGATATTGGGCGACAGTTAGCGGGGTCTGTGACAAGCGCGGCTTCAGACCCCAGCCCTTCTCACCAAACTCATGACCGAAGGACTAGCCAATCTAAAACTGCGATGTTACGTGCGTAACAATGCCACACCCAGCTGCACCCTGCACACCGATTTTTCAGCTAATTGGACCACAATCGACGTACCGGCAGCCTGAATGCAATTGTTACTGGGTCACAATTAACCCTTCACATTGCCACCACCTCCTTTTTATACAGAGAAAGAGGAAACTCAGCAATACACTAGGATGATTGGTTAACCGTCAGTATCCCGCTATCTCTACAGACCGGTTATACAGAGGGTTAAACACTCATAGTAGCGCTCTTCAGCAGCAGGGATTCGTAAGTTACATTCAGGAGCTATAGAAACAGTTCAACACTTTCAGAAAGTAAGATTTATTACCAAAAGGTTAAAAGGGTGCAGTAAAAATATTTATAGAAAGATGTAATATATATATATATATATATATATATATAGAGCACAGCAAACAGATAAAAGAAAAGAGTTTAAAGGGTAAATACTTGCCAGTCAGCCTTGGTTTTAAGCAGCTTCAAGTTTCATGACCAAAAGGATGCTTTGATCTCCCACTGTTAGTTTTGATGTTAAGGCAGAGAGATCTTCTTTCTCTCTCTCTCTCTCTCTCTCTCTCTCTCTCCAAGATGTTGAGCGCAGGAGGTTCTCACTTCTCTGTCTACACACAAAGCATAATAGCTTCTTTTCTACAAAAATCAATTGGTATCTTCTTACAACAGACAAGCCTATTGCCGTATTTGGGAAAAGGATGGCATAGACAGCTACACTGAACGCATTCCTGAGGGAGGGGGAATGAGGGGATACATAAAGACTCTTAAGGCAGTGAGAGCCGTGCCTGGCTCTTGTGTCCATGACTGTGACAGGGTCATCTGGTGCTTTTCCTGATTTTGGAATAGTGACGATTAAAGCTTCAAGGGATTCTTTGGGAATGTTTCCAGTTGTCATAAAATGATTAAAGCATTTACATAGGTGTGGGGTAAGCATAGTAAAAAACTATTTAAAGTATTCATTGCAAAAGCCATCATGTCTAGGCACTTTATAAAGGGGGAGTGAACGGATTGACTTTAATATTTCTGTCTCGGAGAATGGCTGGTTAAGGTCTACTAATTGAGATGGAGTGAGGAGAGGAAGACTTAGGGAGCCTAGAAATCGCATAACCTGAGTGGGGTCAGGAGTAGGGTCTGTACCAGAAGATGTTAGATTATTTACAGTAGCTTGTCATAAAACTCACTGAAGCAATTGGCAATATCTTTGGGATTACTAACTCTCTGGCCAAATGCATTGCACATGAAAGGGATTTTGGTTAGTGTTGCTTTACGTTGGACTTGTTTTGCTAAGAGTGCGTCTGGTTTGTTTTCATGGGCGTACCAATTTAGGTGGAGTTTTTTAATGTGGTGATCGAAAGATGAGTGTAGGTATGTGCAGAGGTCTTCTCTGAGTTTACGCAGGAGGGTTGTGTCATTCTCATTAGGGTGTGCCTTATTGGTGTGTTCTGCTTTACGTATTTGGTCAAGACATGAATTTAATTTCTGTGCTCAATCTCGTTTTGCACAGGCACCCAGCTTGATAAAAATACCCCTAATATAAGATTTATGTGCATTCCAGAGGAGCGGATCATTTGTTACTGAGCCTGTGTTTAGGCTGAAGTATGTCTCAGTTCTTGCCTTGATCTCTTCCTGATACACAGGGTACGTTAGGAGAGAGGTATTCATCCTCCAAGATGTATGTCATTTCCCTTCCGGTTTAAGAGAGAGGGTGATGGTGACTGTAATGCCTATGGAACGTGTTGGCCTTGGACCCTTTGTTTCTTGGGTAATTGTTATAATAAAGCATTGTCACCCAAATGCCAGGGGAATGAGAAGTGATGATGTAATTTCTTTAGCCAAAGGAACTGAGTCACAAGATGTTCTGCTGAGAGTAAGATAAAACCTTGTTTATGGAATAAACCGTTTTTATGACATCTAATACCCTCACATTAGGAGATAAAAACCTGTTTAAGGACATCTAAGTTAGAAATTCTTAAGTCTGGGGGAGATGAAAAGAGGTTTTGGGGTAGATAAACAAAAGTGTGACTTTTCAGATAATGAATATGGTGGTTGAACATGATTGTTATCCTCTCGGAACACTTCTGCTAGCCCCTCCCATAGTGGGTGTGCTTCCAGAAAAAGGGTTTATAAGGCGAAGGTCTGGGCAAGACCAGTAGAAGCTCCCCTAATGGCCAGAGGACGCTCTGGCACTGGGATTTTTACCAAGGCTATATGGACTCATCAACTGGTCGCTTCTATGGCTTCTCCGTGACCCCCTGTGCAGTTTGGTTCCGATGGGATGTGTTCCTCCCAGCTTCCACATAGCTTTGGTAATGTATTAATTCTATGCTGTGACGCTGTCAAATGATGTGTTTATTTTATGCTGTAATGCTCACATTATTATTGGTGTGTGTTATTATGCAGATTGTGATGTATATGAAATACAGTATATCCTCCTATGTGTCGTGTGATAATAAAAGTGGAGGTATTGACAGTGCAAGAATATTGCAGTTGGATTCTGTTATTTCTTGGAGTGCAGGGTGAATGATATGATGTGCCAGGGCAGGAATTAATTGGGTAATTGGTCTTTCACAATGCATAGAACATGTAATGGTTTAAATGCTGATTAAATGTACCTGCACGACTGCATGTTGATTGTGTGCATGTATATGACTTGTTTTTAGTAATTGCACCCAACATCACTATTACAGTGACTGGGGCATGATCTGACCATGTGATTAAGCCAATAGTTGCCTGAGAGATGGCTTGTTAAGTGATCTTGGGTACCAGGAAGAGATCAATTCTGGAGTAAGACTTCTGGGCTGCAGAATAAAAAGTGTAGTCCCTCTCTATACCATGGAGACACCACCAGGGGTCAAATAAATCTTCCATATGCATGAATGAGGAGAGGGTTGAGGGCCTGGATCTGCACATGCCAGAGGAGTCTAAGTTTCCATCAGTAATGTCATTAAAGTCACCACATAAGATTATGAGGTCTTTTGGGTATTGCAAGATTTTACTCTTTACCAGATGATAGCAGGGTTTCTAATGGGTGTTTGGTGCATATATGTTGACTATTGCTAAGGGCATATTATCTACCAATGCAGACAGTATAAAGTATCTGCCCACGGTGTCTACTTCTACATTTTGAAGCTGAAAAGATAGGGAGTTGCAAATAGCTATCATTACTCCCCTGATTTTTTGGGTGGCATTAGCAAAAAATTGATGAGGGAACATGCGATGATGACACGAGGGTGCTTTCCCTTGCGCAAAATGCGTCTACTGTACACAAAAAATGTTGGTTTTCTGATTTATTACTTCTTGACATAGTCTTGATCTTTTAAAGGGACTATTAAGTCCCTTAGCATTAATGGTGGTTATGGGGAGCATCATTGAGATCTGACTTTGGTGGTGACTGGAAGAGCAAGAGAGGGACCACTTTTGTCAGGATATAGCAATGCAAGTAATTTTATAATCAAACCAATAATTGAGATACCCGGGTAGAAACAGAATGTTATACAAACAAGAAAGTAGAGTAAATTTATTAACAAGTAAGAACAGTGGTACTAAGTAAAAAGCAGTGTGATTAGCACAGGTTGAACCTGGGGTGTGTGAACAATAAAAGAGTGACAATAGGCTGCACTTGCAGGGTGTCAAAAAACAGGTAATGCCAAGGCATGTAGTCAAACCTGGAGTGGAAAGTATAAGTTAGGCACTTAAAGTGAGTGATGATCCAGATTACTTGTGGATTTGGACTTCTCAAGCTACCCTGATCTTATTGGATGGATCATGCCGAGGGATGTTGGGCAGTGGTGAGGTTGTCATTCCCCAGTTGTGCAGTTGATTGAATCCATTCTTTGGGGATGTGATTGCAATTTGTTGGTTTTTGTGAGTAACTAGTAATTTGGTTGGAGAGCCCCATCGATATTGCATTCCCTCAAGATTGCGGTGATTGGAGTGAATTCTTTTTACCTCTGAGCTGTGGATGCGGATAGGTCTTGGTAGAGGATCACTCCTGCATAAGGTGGTGTAAGCGCCCTGGTAAACCTAGCAGCTCTCATCAGATGATCCTTAATATGGTAAAAATGAAAGTGGACTAAAACATCTCTGGGGATTGCGTCTGGGAGGTGCCCTGGTGTAGGGATCCTGTGATCTCTATCCATGAGTAGATCACATGGAGTGAGGTCTGGAATGAGCTTGATGAATAGTTGCTGCAAATAATCAAATCACTGTTTTTAACAGCTTCAGGAACTCCCTTAACTTAATATTATTACGGGGGCGGTCTTCCAAATCAGCGACTTTGAGTTGGAGTTTATCGATCGCTTCCACTTGTTCTTCATGTGCATCTACTAGTTCATCCTGGGCTTTTTCAACTTCATTAAACTGAGATTCTAGGTGCTCAGTGTGTTCTTCAATACTATCTAGCCTGTTAGACAATTGAGAAATAGAAGAGTGCAGCTCATGATGTAGTCCAGCCTGAAAGGAAAGCAGCATGGCTTTCAGAGTGATTTCTGAGGCAGGAGCATCTGAGGCTGGGAAAGCAACTAGTTTCTCTGTGTGCTGTGCAGCCATATCTGTGTGCTGTGCAGCCATATCAGTGTGATCTTGTACTGGGGCAGCCCTATGGTGCTTCTTGGCAATTGGAGGCTTGAGGGGTGAATGAGCAGGAAAAATTGCAGCTCTCTTACCTCTGTCAGCTGTTGTGGAGGGAGCCAAGTCTTGTGCTGCATTCTCCATATCAGAGAGCTGCTCTTGGTCTTTTTCCCCACATGGCTGTGTCGGTGTGGGAGAGCTGCTGTTCCTCACAGTGCCATCTTGGGTCTTCCTGTGAGCTGGCTGCATGAAGTAATCTGTAAGTCAGCAGGGTCCTGGTGCTCCGTGCTTCTTGCAGGACATAACCTGTGAGGTGCCTGGTAACTGTGCCTCCCTCTTGGAGGTGTTTTTGGCAGGCTGGGCTGCGAAGGGCCCCTTTATACACCCACACTAGTGCAGAGGTACAGGAATAAGCAGCCATTTCTCTCAGCAGCAAGGACACACCCCATTAAACTTGATTTTTAACCACTTGCCCTCCAGAGGATTTACCCCCCCCCCCCCTTCCTGACCAGGCCATGTTTTGCGTTACGGCATTGCATTACGTTAACTGACAATTGCGCAGTCATGCAACATTGCACCCAAATGAAATTTACGTCCTTTTTTTCCCTCAAATAGAGCTTTCTTTCTGTGGTTTTTTATTGTCTGTGTGTGTCTTATTTTTTTGCTCTATAAACAAAAAAAGACCGACAATTTTGAGAAAAAAACATTATTTTTGATTTTTTGCTATTAAACATATCCAATAAAAAAATAAAATGAAATGTCATCATAATTTTAGACCAAAATTTATTTTGCTACATGTCTTTGCTAAAAAAAATGCCAATGCGTGTAAATTAATTGCTTTACGTGAAAGTTATAGCGTTTACAATTGCCGGTATATATACTTGAATTTTGTTTTTTTTTACTAGTAATAGTGGCGATCAGTGACTTATAGCAGGACTGAGGGACTGCAGTGGGCATTCTGACACTTGGGGGAACTGACTTGGTGCAACTGACATCCCCAGTGACACCAATACCGTGATCAGTGCTAATAAAAAGCACTGACTCTGTATTAATGGCACTGGGCAAGAAGGGGTTAACATGTGGGGCGATCAAAGGGTTGTGCTGTGTCCTGTTTCACATTATGTGCTGTGTGGGATTTCAGCTGTAAGAATCTGACAGGGGAGAGAACTGTATTGTTTACAAACCACTGGGTGCCGGCAAGTAATCATCGAGTAATCATCGGCCGGGACCCGGTGATTGACAGCCAAGGCTGCGAATGGCAGCATGGGTAGGTATATGTGATTTTGTGCACCCGTGCCTCCCTGTAGCAGTAGCAGTAAAATTGTATTTGTTTTATTACAAAAAGAATAATAAGGATTGTGTGTGTCAAGGACATTTTACCTATACATGAGAACTGGTAACCACCCCCCTTTCCCTCATATTAATTTTTAAGCTGCCTGCCAATATGCACATTCAGTTATTGACAATGCAGATCCAGAAGAGTATATTGTTTTTGCAAGAGCTTTATCTGTGTTCTCTTGATTTTTGGTGTCATTTTATCTATAAAAAAATTTTCCAGAAAAAAAGTACAGCTTTGAAAAAAAAAATGAAAAGAACTGTTTCCCCCCCAATTTTTCCATTTTATTTTAAGGCTTCCCATCTCTAATCTTACCCCTTACCGCGTAACTCAATTTCCCTCCTCTAATTTGTCCTTATGCTGGCAGGGCTGTGGACATATAGGACATATATTTGATAAGTGTCAGGGATACCAAAAACAGGTATCCAGCAAGGATGACCAGATCAGTGGGCTGTACCTCAAGAAATCCGGAACCAGAGTAAGGTTAAATTAAGTTTATTAGCATAAATATCACTCTTACAACACCAACAACAGCAATAAACAATGTAAAGTGACAAAATAAAAGTGAAAGTGCAGCAACCCAAATGATAACCTAACTAACTACAGTATATACAAATGGAGGGAGCACACATAAGCAGGGCAAGGTCAGGACTAAGACAGGAAACAGGAGGAACAGGGAGCAAGGTACTGGGAGAGTTGGATGCAGGGTACAGGAAGCAGGACACAGGAAGTCTCACGGTCAGGTACAGGTACAGGAACAGGGATCAGAAACAAGGATCAGGCTCACTCAGGGAATTGGCCTGCAGGCACAACACTGAAGACCTGAACTTCAGTCAAGGGTGGGATTATATACTTCCCAGCAGCCCATGTCAGGTGCAGCCTATTTAGTTGGACAGCCCAGATGCTGGGAGAAACCCGCTGGTGGCCACTGGAACTGCACCTTTTGTCTTTGGAAACAATGGTGCCACCAGCAGGTGATCCAAGACACAGGTCCTGGCATTGAACTGGCAGAGGATCTTCCAGCTCCAGTCCGATATCTCAGGTATTACCATACAGGATCCCGCTTTGTCAGTATTGAATGCAAGGATTGAAAACATTGGAAGAAAGAGTTGGCACATAATCTGTCTGAAGTCACTGCTTTGAACCAGGTCAAACTTATTAATTGTTTTTCTTTCATGGGTACCATGGGTGGACTGGTATACTAAAATGCCCGATGATGTTTGAAAAACTCTGTACAATTAATGAAGTGACCAAGCATTCTGTTCTCTATTCTAGCTGCAGAACCCTCCTAGAGTAGTGTAGATTGTTGTGGAAATTTAGTTAGCTCCTCTGTAATCAATGGAGCAGGGGTTGACTATTTTGGCATGCTCAGTGTCTCACAGCTGCTGCTCTAATTGCTTCCCCTGTATTCTAAAGGATTCTTGAACTATAGTGGGAGAACGAACAGAGTAAGCAGCCTGAATATTTATGGGACCTTAACCAATTCATGGGGAGGTGGGCCCAGTAGGTGGTGGTAGAGCCCATAAATAATCTGGGCCTCAGACAGGGGCTGCAGAGTTCCTGGGTCCAGGATTTCTTGAGGTGTGATCTGGAAGATATTGAGGTCCCAGCTGAGGCTTCATCTGGGGGGTTTATTCTCAAAGTCTAGCCCTAGTCACCGCATGATTCTGTGGGACATTTTTGAGAAGCCCAGCAAGAAAGAACAGTCCTGAAAGTGTTCAGTTCATCAGTGTCAGGGGATTCCATGATCCCCTTACCCCATCGTTCCAATAAAACCCTAAAAATGCACTCCTTGACTGCTCCTTGGAAACGTGAAGAAAATGCTGTGTGCCTGGTTGTGTATGTTGTAACTAGGAGAAAGAAAACAAGTTCCCCAGCAACTCTTTCAGGGGTGTGCTAAATTTATATTCACTCCTGCATTCTCTGTTCCCATTTAATAAAAAATCAGTTTATGTCATAGTGTTGGCTCTGTGATATTCTGTACCCAGAACAGACAATAAAGTATTTGAAAGCTGATAAATTGTGTGTACGGTTTTTTAATGGCCATTTACAGCGCTGTGACATACTGTATAATAGTATTTAAATGTCTGTTTTCTGCCATAACTCAAGTGATGATTGGATAATAATACATGTTTAAAAATTATTTCAATTACCTTGATACCTTTTGGATGCGTAGATGAATTTGCCTGGGTCCTTCTGCTCTCTCCAGTGATGACTCACACTGTACCTCGACCTGAGAAACACTGACACACCTGAAACTGTGGAATGAACAGATACTATAACAGAAAAGATGGATTAAACAGTTTTACAAAAAGAAGTGCAAATATGGTATAACAAGTTTCACAGATAACACTGGATTGGAAGGGGCTCAGGTAAGGATGGGGGGGGGGGGGTACACTGAATACAGGTTTTTTATCTTCATGCATAGAATGCATGGTAAAAAACCTTGAACCTTTATAACCACTTTAAATATAATACACAAATATACTGTATATGCAACACATATAGTGGAATTTATAACTAATTTCGATAAAATGATTTTACTGAATCAATTTCTGCAAATTACTTGCATTTTTTAACAAATGACTTACAAAAATGACTTGTACTCATGCTTTCAGTACATACAGTATTTATTTGTTGGGGTTTGAGCTTCTTCTCTCAATTGCACTTAGCAATTGAGAGCTACCTCTAGTGGCTATTTTCAGTAATAACTTTAACCGCCTCCCACCCGCCATATAGGGAAATGACGGATGGGCTGCAGCTCTCTCATTTTGGGACGACGTCATATGGCGTGCTCCCACTCTAACCGCGCATGCGCCCCTGGGGGTGTGCCATGTGGTGGTCGCTGGGGAACTGTGTCCCTTGAACAGAGCTGATCATAGATAGAGGTAAAGAGCCATTGGCTGCAGTTCTTTACCATGTGAAAGGCTGTGTCCGATCACAGCCGGTCACAAATGTAAACACACATCAGTAACTCACTGTTACCAGCTTCCTCTCCTCACACACAGATTTTGTGTGGGGAGAGGAATCTTCTAACAGTGAGTTACAGTTCTTTACAGTGCACACATAGATCACAGCCCCTGTCCCAGTGTCCATCAGTGTTACTAGTGGCCATCAGTGTACCTTTCACCCATCAGTGCACCTGTTGTCCATCAGTGTACCGATTGCCCATTAATGTACCTGTCACCCATCAGTGCCAATCAGCAGTGCACCTGGTGCCCATCAATGTGTCCATCAGTGTAACGATCACCCATCAGTGCCCATCAGCAGTGCACTTGTTGCACATCAGTGCCCATCACTGTACCCAGCACCCATCAGTTCACCTGTCACCCATCAGTGTCCATCAGCAGTGCACCTGTGGCCCATCAGTGCCCATCAGTGTACCTGTTGCCCATCAGTGCCCATCAGCAGTAAACCTGTCACTCATCAGTGACCCTCAGCAGTGCACCTGTCCCCCATCAGTGACCCTCAGCAGTGCACCTGTTGCCCATCAGTGCCTGGCAGTGCACCTGCCGCCCATCAGTACCCATCAGTGTACCTGTCACCCATCAGTGCATTTGTTGCACATCGTCCATCATTGCCACCATCACCAGCATACCGTCACACAGCCACTATCACCAGGGTACCCATCCTACAGCGAACATCAGTAGTCTACCTGTCCTATGTTAAGCCTTCCACTTCCCACAATCTCTAGGGAATACCAGGCTACAAAGGGGGGAATCAGCCAGTCTAAGAAATGACAAAGTGCTGGACCTGAAGTGGAAGGATAAGAGAGACGTTTACATCCTGCCCACCATTCACAATGACACCTCAGTGGAAATGACTGGAAGACACGGTTCAATTCAAAAGCCTGCGGCCATCCAAGATTATAATCTGTACATGGGGGGGGGGGATGTTGGATTTCTATGATCAGATGTTGCAGCCCTATTTAGCGACAAGAAGGTCCTGTTTCTGTTATAAAAAAAGTTTCAATCTATTTGATTAATTTGGCTATTTATAGTGCGTATGTCACCTACACCAAATCGACAGACGCACAACCTTCCTCACATGTATAGAAGAAGTTGTCACGCCCCTTATCTATGAGCAAGGATCCCCCCAGAAAGCATTAGTTCTGTGAGCAGACTTCATGAGCGTTATATCCCTGAGAGCATTCCACCAACAGAAGCAGGTCGAAGATGCCAAAAATAATGTAGGGTATGCGGCAGAGGAGGAGTTACAGTAGAAGAGACACATGTTTTCATTGTCCTCAGTGTCCCTCCCAACCAGGCCTGTGCATCAGAGACTGCTTCTGATGTTTTCACACATCAATAAAATATTAGCCCATATTTCAAACAGCCTGCCATTCCCCTGTTTCAATATCTCTGCTGATCATTTGCCTGCTGCCTCAACCAACCATGCCACCTCCTTCTACCTTAACTGACCTTGGCCTGTTTATTGATTATGCCTTTGCCTGCCTTTTGCATTGTTTATCCACCACATTTTTTCCTTCCATCTGAACTGACCCTGGCCTGTTTATTGACTATGCTTCTGCCTGCCATCTGGATTATTAACCACGTTTATGCCTTCTTTCTGGACTGACTTGGCCTGTAAATCGACCATGTTTTTTTCCTGCCGCTTGGATTGATCTTTTGCCTTGCTGCTGTAGTAGTAGAATTCAAGACAACACAGGGGTTTCACGTATGTGAGGGGCTTCAGAGTATAGTTCTGAGTA
This sequence comes from Staurois parvus, assembly GCF_062004578.1. Lineage (NCBI taxonomy): Eukaryota > Metazoa > Chordata > Amphibia > Anura > Ranidae > Staurois > Staurois parvus. The sequence goes on from NW_028317803.1 coordinate 6,936,546, forward strand.
GAGAAAAACAATTTTTGGTTTTCTCTGGGTTTTGTAATTCCCAGAACAGGGTCTGTTTGTCTGGAAGCTTTGAAGAGGTTGGGTTGGATCAAGCCTCTACCTCTTCCAACCTGATCAAGGCCCTAAGCCTGATGTTTTTGCCTGCTGCTTGGACCAATGCTGTGGCTGTGCTGACCATATCTCTGCCTACTGCCTATACTGACTCAGGACCTTTTATGGGCCATGTTCCTGCTTGCTGTCTGTACAAAAACTTTGCTTGTGCTGACCATATGTCTGCCTGCTGCCTGTAATAACCCAGGACATTTTATGTACCATATTCCTGTCTGCTGCCTGGACAAATACTTTGGCTGTGCTGACCATATCTCTGCCTGCTGTCTGTAATGACCCAGAACATTTTATGGACCATGGTCTTGCCTGCCTTATCCATACTTTGGCTGTGCTAACCATAAATCTGCCTGCTGCCTGTACTAGCCCAGAAATTTTTATGGACCTTGTTCCTGTCTGCTGCCTACAGCATACCTGTGCTGACCTGAACCAATGCTTTCCTCATACCATGGGTAATCTTTTGTTTACATTTTTTTCTGTACAGTGTTTGTTGATTTTTGTGTTACACTTGTTGCAATGTTGGGCACATAACCTGTACAGACATTGAAAAGGTCTTACATATGTGGTATCCCCATAATCAGGAGGAATAGCAGAATGTAATTTGGGGTGTAATTCTTGGTATGTCCATGCTGTTTTTTTTTAGAAATATCGTCTAGATTGACAACTTTATGTTAAAAAAATTAATTAAAATGTTTTCCCCACATTTTCCGAAAATGAAATGTTCACAAGACTCATTATGCCTTTTAGAAAATACATTGTGGTGTTTTCTTTCCACAATGGGGTCATTTTGTGGGTGTTGCCACTTTCCTGTTGCTCCAGGGGCTTCAAAAACATGATAGGTTGTCAGGAAATTAGATGTATAATTTTTGCCCCTAGAAAGCTTAAAGGTACTACTTGGTTATTGGGCCTCTCTATGTGGACAGGCTGTAGAAAGGTCTCACACATGTGGTATCCCCATACTCAGGAGGAGTAGCAGAATATATTTGAGGTGTAATTTTTGGTATGAACGTACTGTACTATGTGTTGGAAATATCTTATAAATGGACAACGTTATTTAAAAAAAAAAATACATTTTCATTTTCTTTCCACATTTTCTGAAAACGTTTGGGAAAAAAAAGACATGTTGAAAAGACTCATTATGCCTCACAAAAAATATGTTGGAGTGTTTGGCTTTCCAAAATGTTTTTTTTGTGGGTGTATCCACTGTCCTGGTGCTCCAGGGCCTTCAAAAACATGATAGGTTGTCAAGAAATTAGATGTGTACTTTTTGCCCCTAGAAGGCCTTAAGGTGCTACTTGGATGTATGTGGCCAGGCTGTGGAAATATCTCACTCATGTGGTATATATTTGTGTGAAAAAAAGCCAAAATGTCATATGAATACAGTGTTGCATGACTGAGTAATTGTCAAAGTATGAAAATTGGTCTGGGCAGGAAGGGGGTATAAGTGCCCAGTAGGCAAGTGGTTAAAGTAAACACTGCAACCATAACTTGAATAAAAGACTCCATAAAAATACACTATACTTTTAATAAATAAACCTAGCGCTTTATTGTGTAATAACAAACATTTTTAAACATGATTTAGTGGTGGGCTAGGCCAGTGCCTTTGCCTTGTTAATAAAAACAACACATGTAAATGGCACTGAGAGGTGACAATGAGAACCGTAACATTAAAATGCAATATCAATGAACATAAATTAAAAGTCCATAGAGTCCATTGAATGAGCACTATATTGTGAAGCGAGACTCTGTGGAAATGAGAAAAGGAACACAAGGGGGTGCCAAGGCTGTCATTCACACAGCTGGATTGTGAGGAGGCTCAGAAAATGTACTAAGCTTGAAAAGAAGTGAAAAGAAGTGAATGTAGCCACCCATTCTAAGGACTGAGCGACAACTGTGCCATCGTATCAGGTCTGAAGAAAAAGCAGAAGCTTTGAAATGTGTCACCTGACTTATCCTTGCACTCCCACTGGATGTTGCTTCCGATCCGATCTTCCATGCGTTTCACTGTGGTTACGGGATTCTCAGCTGACAGTCCACAATTTCACCTGATCCTCTGTGCCTGAGATCCAGTGGACTCACACTGGCACCTCTATTACATCCACCAGGGACAGAGCTCACTCAAAAATGCCCATATACTTACCACAGTTGTGAGTAGTGATTTGGCTATGTTTAATAAATTTGTTTTTTAATACTGCACTTAGGTTGGTGCCCCCTTCTGTTCTTTTTGCCCTGGTAATGCCTGCTACTACTGGTACATTTGTTGTTATACCTGAAGATATTCACAATCACACATATTGTAAAAAATATTGATTGTTGGATGGAATTTTTCATCACTTTATTCTAGGGGTGGTGAAGAGATAGAGGTGAAACTCGAAAAATTAGAATATTGTGCAAAAGTTCATTTATTTCAGTAATGCAACTTAAAAGGTGAAACTATTATATGAGATAGACTCATTACATGCAAAGCAAGATAGTTCAAGCCGTGATTTGTCATAATTGTGGTGATTATGGCTTACAGCTCATGAAAACCCCAAATCCACAATCTCAGAAAATTAGAATATAACATGCAATCAATAAAACAAGGATTGTACATAGAACAATATCGGACCTCTGAAAAGTATAAGCATGCATATGTACTCAGTACTTGGTTTGGGCCCCTTGTGCAGCAATTACTGCCTCAATGTGGCGTGGCATGGAAGCTATCAGCCTGTGCCACTGCTGAGGTGTTATGGAAGACCAGGATGCTTCAATAGCGGCCTTCAGCTCTTCTGCATTGTTCGGTCTCATGTCTCTCATCTTTCTCTTGGCAATGCCCCATAGATTCTCTATGGGGTTCAGGTCAGGCGAGTTTGCTGGCCAATCAAGCACAGTAATCCCACGGTCATTGAACCATGTTTTGGTGCTTTTGGCAGTGTGGGCAGGTGCCAAGTCCTGCTGGAAAATGAAGTCAGCATCCCCATAAAGCTTGTCTGCAGAAGGAAGCATGAAGTAATTCAAAATCTCCTGGTAGACGGCTGCGTTGACCCTGGACTTAGTGAAGCACAGTGGACCAACACCAGCAGATGACATGGCTCCCCAAATCAACACAGACTGTGGAAACTTCACACTGGACTTCAAGCATCTTGCAGTGTGTGCCTCTCCATTCTTCCTCCATACTCTGGGTCCTTGGTTTCCAAATGAGATGCAAAAGTTGCTCTCATCAGAAAAGAGGACTTTGGACCACTGAACAACAGACCAGGTCTGTTTTTCTTTAGCCCAGGTAAGACGCTTCTGACGTTGTTTGTTGATCAGGAGCGGCTTGCCAAGAGGAATACAACATTTGAAGACCATGTCTAGGATCCGTCTGTGTG